>NC_082714.1:3776020-4451020 GCF_030144855.1 Hypanus sabinus
AAACAGTAAACCTCTGCTCTACTGCGCTGGGTCCTAGCGCACGTCCTTCTCCAACAGTAAACCTCTGCTCTACTGTGCTGGGTCCTAGCGCACGTCCTTCTCCAACAGTAAACCTCTGCTCTACAGCGCTGGTTCCTAGCGCACGTCCTTCTCCAACGGTAAACCTCTGCTCCACTGCGCTGGGTCCTAGCGCACGTCCGTCTCCAACAGTAAACCTCTGCTCTACTGGGCTGGGTCCGAGCGCACGTCCGACTCAAACAGTAAACCGCTGCTCTACTGCGCTGGTTCCTAGTGCACATCCTTCTCCAACAGTAAACCTCTGCTCTGCTGCGCTGGGTCCTAGTGCACGTCCTTCTCCAACAGTAAACCTCTGCTCAACTGCGCTGGGTCCTAGCGCACGTCCTTCTCCAACAGTAAACCTCTGCTCTACTGCGCTGGGTCCTAGCGCACGTCCGACTCCAACAGTAACCTCCGCTCTACTGCGCTGGGTCCGAGCGCACGTCCTCCTCCAACAGTAAACTTCTGCTCAACTGCGCTGGGTCCTAGTGCACGTCCTTCTCCAACAGTAAACCTCTGCTCTACTGCGCTGGGTCCTAGCGCACGTCCTTCTCCAACAGTAAACCTCTGCTCTACAGCGCCGGGTCCTAGCGCACGTCCTTCTCCAACAGTAAACCTCTGCTCTACTGCGCCGGGTCCTAGCGCACGTCCTTCTCCAACAGTAAACCTCTGCTCTACAGCGCTGGGTCCTAGCGCACGTCCTTCTCCAACAGTAAACCTCTGCTCAACTGCGCTGGGTCCTAGCGCACGTCCTTCTCCAACAGTAAACCTCTGCTCAACTGCGCTGGGTCCTAGCGCACGTCCTTCTCCAACAGTAAACCTCTGCTCAACTGCGCTGGGTCCTAGCGCACGTCCTTCTCCAACAGTAAACCTCTGCTCTACTGCGCTGGGTCCTAGCGCACGTCCGTCTCCAACAGTAAACCTCTGCTCTACTGCGCTGGGTCCGAGCGCACGTCCGACTCAAACAGTAAACCGCTGCTCTACTGCGCTGGTTCCTAGTGCACATCCTTCTCCAACAGTAAACCTCTGCTCTACTGCGCTGGGTCCTAGTGCACGTCCTTCTCCAACAGTAAACCTCTGCTCAACTGCGCTGGGTCCTAGCGCACGTCCGACTGCAACAGTAACCTCCGCTCTACTGCGCTGGGTCCTAGTGCACGTCCTTCTCCAACAGTAAACCTCCGCTCTACTGCGATGGGTCCTAGCGCACGTCCTTCTCCAACAGTAAACCTCTCCTCTACTGCGCTGGGTCCTAGCGCACGTCCTTCTCCAACAGTAAACCTCCGCTCTACTGCGCTGGGTCCTAGCGCACGTCCTGCTCCAGCAGTAAACCTCTGCTGTACTGCACTGGGCCCTAGCGCACGTCCTACTCCAACAGTAACCTCCGCTTTACTGCGCTGGGTCCTAGCACACGTCCTTCTCCAACAGTAAACCTCTGCACTACTGCACTGGGTCCTAGCGCACGTCCTTCTCCAACAGTAAACCTCTGCTCTACTGCGCTGGGTCCTAGCGCACGTCCGACTCCAACAGTAACCTCAGCTCTACTGCGCTGGGTCCTAGCGCACGTCCTCCTCCAACAGTAAACTTCTGCTCAACTGCGCTGGGTCCTAGCGCACGTCCTTCTCCAACAGTAAACCTCTGCTCTACTGTGCTGGGTCCTGGCGCACGTCCTTCTCCAACAGTAAACCTCTGCTCTACAGCGCTGGGTCCTAGCGCACGTCCTTCTCCAACAGTAAACCTCTGCTCTACTGCGCCGGGTCCTAGCGCACGTCCTTCTCCAACAGTAAACCTCTGCTCTACTGCGCTGTGTCCTAGCGCACGTCCTTCTCCAACAGTAAACCTCTGCTCTACTGCGCTGGGTCCAAGCGCACGTCCGACTCAAACAGTAAACCTCTGCTCTGCTGCGCTGGGTCCTAGTGCACGTCCTTCTCCAACAGAAACATCCGCTCTACTGCGCTGGGTCCTAGCGCACGTCCTTCTCCAACAGTAAACCTCTGCTCTACTGCGCTGGTTCCTAGTGCACGTCCTTCTCCAACAGTAAACCTCTGCTCTACTGCGATGGGTCCGAGCGCACGTCCGACTCAAACAGTAAACCTCTGCTCTACTGCGCTGGGTCCTAGCGCACGTCCTTCTCCAACAGTAAACCTCTGCTCTACTGTGCTGGGTCCTAGCGCACGTCCTTCTCCAACAGTAAACCTCTGCTCTACAGCGCTGGTTCCTAGCGCACGTCCTTCTCCAACGGTAAACCTCTGCTCCACTGCGCTGGGTCCTAGCGCACGTCCGTCTCCAACAGTAAACCTCTGCTCTACTGCGCTGGGTCCGAGCGCACGTCCGACTCAAACAGTAAACCGCTACTCTACTGCGCTGGTTCCTAGTGCACATCCTCCTCCAACAGTAAACCTCTGCTCTACTGCGCTGGGTCCTAGTGCACGTCCTTCTCCAACAGTAAACCTCTGCTCAACTGCGCTGGGTCCTAGCGCACGTCCGACTGCAACAGTAACCTCCGCTCTACTGCGCTGGGTCCTAGTGCACGTCCTTCTCCAACAGTAAACCTCCGCTCTACTGCGATGGGTCCTAGCGCACGTCCTTCTCCAACAGTAAACCTCTCCTCTACTGCGCTGGGTCCTAGCGCACGTCCTTCTCCAACAGTAAACCTCTGCTCTACTGCACTGGGTCCTAGCGCACGTCCGACTCCAACAGTAAACCTCTGCTCTACTGCGCTGGGTCCTAGCGCACGTCCGACTCCAACAGTAAACCTCTGCTCTACAGCGCTGGGTCCTAGCGCACGTCCTTCTCCAACAGTAAACCTCCGCTCTACTGCGCTGGATCCTAGCGCACGTCCTGCTCCAGCAGTAAACCTCTGCTGTACTGCACTGGGCCCTAGCGCACGTCCTACTCCAACAGTAACCTCCGCTTTACTGCGCTGGGTCCTAGCACACGTCCTTCTCCAACAGTAAACCTCTCCTCTACTGCGCTGGGTCCTAGCGCATGTCCTTCTCCAACAGTAAACCTCTGCTCTACTGCACTGGGTCCTAGCGCACGTCCTTCTCCAACAGTTAACCTCTGCTCTACTGCGCTGGGTCCTAGCGCACGTCCGACACCAACAGTAACCTCCGCTCTACTGCGCTGGGTCCGAGCGCACGTCCTCCTCCAACAGTAAACTTCTGCTCAACTGCGCTGGGTCCTAGCGCACGTCCTTCTCCAACAGTAAACCTCTGCTCTACTGTGCTGGGTCCTAGCGCACGTCCTTCTCCAACAGTAAACCTCTGCTCTACAGCGCTGGGTCCTAGCGCACGTCCTTCTCCAACAGTAAACCTCTGCTCTACAGCGCTGGGTCCTAGCGCACGTACTTCTCCAACAGTAAACCTCTGCTCTACTGCGCTGGGTCCGAGCGCACGTCCGACTCAAACAGTAAACCTCTGGTCTACTGCGCTGGGTCCTAGCGCACGTCCTTCTCCAACAGTAATCCTCTGCTCTACTGTGCTGGGTCCTAGCGCACGTCCTTCTCCAACAGTAAACCTCTGCTCTACAGCGCTGGTTCCTAGCGCACGTCCTTCTCCAACGGTAAACCTCTGCTCCACTGCGCTGGGTCCTAGCGCACGTCCGTCTCCAACAGTAAACCTCTGCTCTACTGCGCTGGGTCCGAGCGCACGTCCGACTCAAACAGTAAACCGCTGCTCTACTGCGCTGGTTCCTAGTGCACATCCTTCTCCAACAGTAAACCTCTGCTCTGCTGCGCTGGGTCCTAGTGCACGTCCTTCTCCAACAGTAAACCTCTGCTCAACTGCGCTGGGTCCTAGCGCACGTTCTTCTCCAACAGTAAACCTCTTCTCTACTGCGCTGGGTCCTAGCGCACGTCCGACTCCAACAGTAAACTTCTGCTCAACTGCGCTGGGTCCTAGTGCACGTCCTTCTCCAACAGTAAACCTCTGCTCTACTGCGCTGGGTCCTAGCGCACGTCCTTCTCCAACAGTAAACCTCTGCTCTACAGCGCCGGGTCCTAGCGCACGTCCTTCTCCAACAGTAAACCTCTGCTCTACTGCGCCGGGTCCTAGCGCACGTCCTTCTCCAACAGTAAACCTCTGCTCAACAGCGCTGGGTCCTAGCGCACGTCCTTCTCCAACAGTAAACCTCTGCTCAACTGCGCTGGGTCCTAGCGCACGTCCTTCTCCAACAGTAAACCTCTGCTCAACTGCGCTGGGTCCTAGCGCACGTCCTTCTCCAACAGTAAACCTCTGCTCTACTGCGCTGGGTCCTAGCGCACGTCCGACTCCAACAGTAACCTCCGCTCTACTGCGCTGGGTCCGAGCGCACGTCCTCCTCCAACAGTAAACTTCTGCTCAACTGCGCTGGGTCCTTGTGCACGTCCTTCTCCAACAGTAAACCACTGCTCTACTGCGCTGGGTCCTAGCGCACGTCCTTCTCCAACAGTAAACCTCTGCTCTACTGTGCTGGGTCCTAGCGCACGTCCTTCTCCAACAGTAAACCTCTGCTCTACAGCGCTGGTTCCTAGCGCACGTCCTTCTCCAACGGTAAACCTCTGCTCCACTGCGCTGGGTCCTAGCGCACGTCCGTCTCCAACAGTAAACCTCTGCTCTACTGCGCTGGGTCCGAGCGCACGTCCGACTCAAACAGTAAACCGCTGCTCTACTGCGCTGGTTCCTAGTGCACATCCTTCTCCAACAGTAAACCTCTGCTCTGCTGCGCTGGGTCCTAGTGCACGTTCTTCTCCAACAGTAAACCTCTGCTCAACTGCGCTGGGTCCTAGCGCACGTCCTTCTCCAACAGTAAACCTCTGCTCTACTGCGCTGGGTCCTAGCGCACGTCCGACTCCAACAGTAACCTCCGCTCTGCTGCGCTGGGTCTGAGCGCACGTCCTCCTCCAACAGTAAACTTCTGCTCAACTGCGCTGGGTCCTAGTGCACATCCTTCTCCAACAGTGAACCTCTGCTCTACTGCGCTGGGTCCTAACGCACGTCCTTCTCCAACAGTAAACCTCTGCTCTACAGCGCCGGGTCCTAGCGCACGTCCTTCTCCAACAGTAAACCTCTGCTCTACTGCGCCGGGTCCTAGCGCACGTCCTTCTCCAACAGTAAACCTCTGCTCTACAGCGCTGGGTCCTAGCGCACGTCCTTCTCCAACAGTAAACCTCTGCTCAACTGCGCTGGGTCCTAGCGCACGTCCTTCTCCAACAGTAAACCTCTGCTCAACTGCGCTGGGTCCTAGCGCACGTCCTTCTCCAACAGTAAACCTCTGCTCAACTGCGCTGGGTCCTAGCGCACGTCCTTCTCCAACAGTAAACCTCTGCTCTACTGCGCTGGGTCCTAGCGCACGTCCGACTCCAACAGTAACCTCCGCTCTACTGCGCTGGGTCCGAGCGCACGTCCTCCTCCAACAGTAAACTTCTGCTCAACTGCGCTGGGTCCTTGTGCACGTCCTTCTCCAACAGTAAACCACTGCTCTACTGCGCTGGGTCCTAGCGCACATCCTGCTCCAGCAGTAAACCTCTGCTGTACTGCACTGGGCCCTAGTGCACGTCCTACTCCAACAGTAACCTCCACTTTACTGCGCTTAGTCCTAGCACACGTCCTTCTCCAACAGTAAACCTCGCCTCTACTGCGCTGGGTCCTAGCGCACGTCCTTCTCCAACAGTAAACCTCTGCTCTACTGCACTGGGTCCTAGCGCACGTCCTTCTCCAACAGTAAACCTCTGCTCTACTGCGCTGGGTCCTAGCGCACGTCCTTCTCCAACAGTAAGCCTCTCCTCTACTGCGCTGGGTCCTAGCGCACGTCCGACTCCAACAGTAACCTCCGCTCTACTGCGCTGGGTCCGAGCGCACGTCCTCCTCCAACAGTAAACTTCTGCTCAACTGCGCTGGGTCCTAGCGCACGTCCTTCTCCAACAGTAAACCTCTGCTCTACTGTGCTGGGTCCTAGCGCACGTGCTTCTCCAACAGTAAACCTCTGCTCTACAGCGCTGGGTCCTAGCGCACGTCCTTCTCCAACAGTAAACCTCTGCTCTACTGCGCCGGGTCCTAGCGCACGTCCTTCTCCAACAGTAAACCTCTGCTCTACTGCGCTGGGTCCTAGCGCACGTCCTTCTCCAACAGTAAACCTCTGCTCTACTGCACTGGGTCCTAGCGCACGTCCTTCTCCAACAGTAAACCTCTGCTCTACTGCGCTGGGTCCTAGCACACGTCCTTCTCCAACAGTAAGCCTCTCCTCTACTGCGCTGGGTCCTAGCGCACGTCCTTCTCCAACAGTAAACCTCTCCTCTACTGCGCTGGGTCCTAGCGTACGTCCTTCTCCAATAGTAAACCTCTGCTCTACTGCGCTGGGTCCCAGCGCACGTTCTTCTCCAATAGTAAACCTCTGCTCTACTGCGCTGGGTCCGAGCGCACGTCCGACTCAAACAGTAAAGCGCTGCTCTACTGCGCTGGTTCCTAGTGCACGTCCTTCTCCAACAGTAAACCTCTGCTCTACTGCGCTGGGTCCTAGTGCACGTCCTTCTCCAACAGTAAACCTCTGCTCAACTGCGCTGGGTCCTAGCGCACGTCCGACTCCAACAGAAACCTCCGCTCTACTGCGCTGGGTCCTAGCGCACGTCCGACTCCAACAGTAAACCTCTGCTCTACTGCGCTGGGTCCTAGCGCACGTCCGACTCCAACAGTAACCTCTGCTCTACTGCGCTGGGTCCGAGCGCACGTCCGACTCAAACAGTAAACCTCTGCTCTACTGCGCTGGGTCCTAGCGCACGTCCTTCTCCAACAGTAAACCTCTGCTCTACTGTGCTGGGTCCTAGCGCACGTCCTTCTCCAACAGTAAACCTCTGCTCTACAGCGCTGGTTCCTAGCGCACGTCCTTCTCCAACGGTAAACCTCTGCTCCACTGCGCTGGGTCCTAGCGCACGTCCGTCTCCAACAGTAAACCTCTGCTCTACTGCGCTGGGTCCGAGCGCACGTCCGACTCAAACAGTAAACCGCTGCTCTACTGCGCTGGTTCCTAGTGCACATCCTTCTCCAACAGTAAACCTCTGCTCTGCTGCGCTGGGTCCTAGTGCACGTCCTTCTCCAACAGTAAACCTCTGCTCTACTGCGCTGGGTCCTAGCGCACGTCCGACTCCAACAGTAACCTCCGCTCTACTGCGCTGGGTCCTAGCGCACGTCCTCCTCCAACAGTAAACTTCTGCTCAACTGCGCTGGGTCCTAGTGCACGTCCTTCTCCAACAGTAAACCTCTGCTCTACTGCGCCGGGTCCTAGCGCACGTCCTTCTCCAACAGTAAACCTCTGCTCTACAGCGCCGGGTCCTAGCGCACGTCCTTCTCCAACAGTAAACCTCTGCTCTACTGCGCCGGGTCCTAGCGCACGTCCTTCTCCAACAGTAAACCTCTGCTCTACAGCGCTGGGTCCTAGCGCACGTCCTTCTCCAACAGTAAACCTCTGCTCAACTGCGCTGGGTCCTAGCGCACGTCCTTCTCCAACAGTAAACCTCTGCTCAACTGCGCTGGGTCCTAGCGCACGTCCTTCTCCAACAGTAAACCTCTGCTCAACTGCGCTGGGTCCTAGCGCACGTCCTTCTCCAACAGTAAACCTCTGCTCTACTGCGCTGGGTCCTAGCGCACGTCCGTCTCCAACAGTAAACCTCTGCTCTACTGCGCTGGGTCCGAGCGCACGTCCGACTCAAACAGTAAACCGCTGCTCTACTGCGCTGGTTCCTAGTGCACATCCTTCTCCAACAGTAAACCTCTGCTCTACTGCGCTGGGTCCTAGTGCACGTCCTTCTCCAACAGTAAACCTCTGCTCAACTGCGCTGGGTCCTAGCGCACGTCCGACTGCAACAGTAACCTCCGCTCTACTGCGCTGGGTCCTAGTGCACGTCCTTCTCCAACAGTAAACCTCCGCTCTACTGCGATGGGTCCTAGCGCACGTCCTTCTCCAACAGTAAACCTCTCCTCTACTGCGCTGGGTCCTAGCGCACGTCCTTCTCCAACAGTAAACCTCCGCTCTACTGCGCTGGGTCCTAGCGCACGTCCTGCTCCAGCAGTAAACCTCTGCTGTACTGCACTGGGCCCTAGCGCACGTCCTACTCCAACAGTAACCTCCGCTTTACTGCGCTGGGTCCTAGCACACGTCCTTCTCCAACAGTAAACCTCTGCACTACTGCACTGGGTCCTAGCGCACGTCCTTCTCCAACAGTAAACCTCTGCTCTACTGCGCTGGGTCCTAGCGCACGTCCGACTCCAACAGTAACCTCCGCTCTACTGCGCTGGGTCCGAGCGCACGTCCTCCTCCAACAGTAAACTTCTGCTCAACTGCGCTGGGTCCTAGCGCACGTCCTTCTCCAACAGTAAACCTCTGCTCTACTGTGCTGGGTCCTAGCGCACGTCCTTCTCCAACAGTAAACCTCTGCTCTACAGCGCTGGGTCCTAGCGCACGTCCTTCTCCAACAGTAAACCTCTGCTCTACTGCGCCGGGTCCTAGCGCACGTCCTTCTCCAACAGTAAACCTCTGCTCTACTGCGCTGTGTCCTAGCGCACGTCCTTCTCCAACAGTAAACCTCTGCTCTACTGCGCTGGGTCCTAGTGCACGTCCTTCTCCAACAGAAACATCCGCTCTACTGCGCTGGGTCCTAGCGCACGTCCTTCTCCAACAGTAAACCTCTGCTCTACTGCCCTGGGTCCGAGCGCACGTCCGACTCAAACAGTAAACCGCTGCTCTACTGCGCTGGTTCCTAGTGCACATCCTTCTCCAACAGTAAACCTCTGCTCTACTGCGCTGGGTCCTAGTGCACGTCCTTCTCCAACAGTAAACCTCTGCTCAACTGCGCTGGGTCCTAGCGCACGTCCGACTGCAACAGTAACCTCCGCTCTACTGCGCTGGGTCCTAGTGCACGTCCTTCTCCAACAGTAAACCTCCGCTCTACTGCGATGGGTCCTAGCGCACGTCCTTCTCCAACAGTAAACCTCTCCTCTACTGCGCTGGGTCCTAGCGCACGTCCTTCTCCAACAGTAAACCTCTGCTCTACTGCACTGGGTCCTAGCGCACGTCCGACTCCAACAGTAAACCTCTGCTCTACTGCGCTGGGTCCTAGCGCACGTCCGACTCCAACAGTAAACCTCTGCTCTACAGCGCTGGGTCCTAGCGCACGTCCTTCTCCAACAGTAAACCTCCGCTCTACTGCGCTGGATCCTAGCGCACGTCCTGCTCCAGCAGTAAACCTCTGCTGTACTGCACTGGGCCCTAGCGCACGTCCTACTCCAACAGTAACCTCCGCTTTACTGCGCTGGGTCCTAGCACACGTCCTTCTCCAACAGTAAACCTCTCCTCTACTGCGCTGGGTCCTAGCGCATGTCCTTCTCCAACAGTAAACCTCTGCTCTACTGCACTGGGTCCTAGCGCACGTCCTTCTCCAACAGTTAAACTCTGCTCTACTGCGCTGGGTCCTAGCGCACGTCCGACTCCAACAGTAACCTCCGCTCTACTGCGCTGGGTCCGAGCGCACGTCCTCCTCCAACAGTAAACTTCTGCTCAACTGCGCTGGGTCCTAGCGCACGTCCTTCTCCAACAGTAAACCTCTGCTCTACTGTGCTGGGTCCTAGCGCACGTCCTTCTCCAACAGTAAACCTCTGCTCTACAGCGCTGGGTCCTAGCGCACGTCCTTCTCCAACAGTAAACCTCTGCTCTACTGCGCCGGGTCCTAGCGCACGTCCTTCTCCAACAGTAAACCTCTGCTCTACAGCGCTGGGTCCTAGCGCACGTTCTTCTCCAACAGTAAACCTCTGCTCTACTGCGCTGGGTCCGAGCGCACGTCCGACTCAAACAGTAAACCTCTGGTCTACTGCGCTGGGTCCTAGCGCACGTCCTTCTCCAACAGTAAACCTCTGCTCTACTGTGCTGGGTCCTAGCGCACGTCCTTCTCCAACAGTAAACCTCTGCTCTACAGCGCTGGTTCCTAGCGCACGTCCTTCTCCAACGGTAAACCTCTGCTCCACTGCGCTGGGTCCTAGCGCACGTCCGTCTCCAACAGTAAACCTCTGCTCTACTGCGCTGGGTCCGAGCGCACGTCCGACTCAAACAGTAAACCGCTGCTCTACTGCGCTGGTTCCTAGTGCACATCCTTCTCCAACAGTAAACCTCTGCTCTGCTGCGCTGGGTCCTAGTGCACGTCCTTCTCCAACAGTAAACCTCTGCTCAACTGCGCTGGGTCCTAGCGCACGTTCTTCTCCAACAGTAAACCTCTGCTCTACTGCGCTGGGTCCTAGCGCACGTCCGACTCCAACAGTAACCTCCGCTCTACTGCGCTGGGTCCGAGCGCACGTCCTCCTCCAACAGTAAACTTCTGCTCAACTGCGCTGGGTCCTAGTGCACGTCCTTCTCCAACAGTAAACCTCTGCTCTACTGCGCTGGGTCCTAGCGCACGTCCTTCTCCAACAGTAAACCTCTGCTCTACAGCGCCGGGTCCTAGCGCACGTCCTTCTCCAACAGTAAACCTCTGCTCTACTGCGCCGGGTCCTAGCGCACGTCCTTCTCCAACAGTAAACCTCTGCTCTACAGCGCTGGGTCCTAGCGCACGTCCTTCTCCAACAGTAAACCTCTGCTCAACTGCGCTGGGTCCTAGCGCACGTCCTTCTCCAACAGTAAACCTCTGCTCAACTGCGCTGGGTCCTAGCGCACGTCCGACTCCAACAGTAAACCTCTGCTCTACTGCGCTGGGTCCTAGCGCACGTCCGACTCCAACAGTAACCTCCGCTCTACTGCGCTGGGTCCGAGCGCACGTCCTCCTCCAACAGTAAACTTCTGCTCAACTGCGCTGGGTCCTTGTGCACGTCCTTCTCCAACAGTAAACCACTGCTCTACTGCGCTGGGTCCTAGCGCACATCCTGCTCCAGCAGTAAACCTCTGCTGTACTGCACTGGGCCCTAGTGCACGTCCTACTCCAACAGTAACCTCCACTTTACTGCGCTTAGTCCTAGCACACGTCCTTCTCCAACAGTAAACCTCGCCTCTACTGCGCTGGGTCCTAGCGCACGTCCTTCTCCAACAGTAAACCTCTGCTCTACTGCACTGGGTCCTAGCGCACGTCCTTCTCCAACAGTAAACCTCTGCTCTACTGCGCTGGGTCCTAGCGCACGTCCTTCTCCAACAGTAAGCCTCTCCTCTACTGCGCTGGGTCCTAGCGCACGTCCTTCTCCAACAGTAAACCTCTCCTCTACTGCGCTGGGTCCTAGCGTACGTCCTTCTCCAATAGTAAACCTCTGCTCTACTGCGCTGGGTCCCAGCGCACGTCCTTCTCCAATAGTAAACCTCTGCTCTACTGCGCTGGGTCCGAGCGCACGTCCGACTCAAACAGTAAAGCGCTGCTCTACTGCGCTGGGTCCTAGCGCACGTCCGACTCCAACAGTAAACCTCTGCTCTACTGCGCTGGGTCCTAGCGCACGTCCGACTCCAACAGAAACCTCCGCTCTACTGCGCTGGGTCCTAGCGCACGTCCGACTCCAACAGTAAACCTCTGCTCTACTGCGCTGGGTCCTAGCGCACGTCCGACTCCAACAGTAACCTCTGCTCTACTGCGCTGGGTCCGAGCGCACGTCCGACTCAAACAGTAAACCTCTGCTCTACTGCGCTGGGTCCTAGCGCACGTCCTTCTCCAACAGTAAACCTCTGCTCTACAGCGCTGGTTCCTAGCGCACGTCCTTCTCCAACGGTAAACCTCTGCTCCACTGCGCTGGGTCCTAGCGCACGTCCGTCTCCAACAGTAAACCTCTGCTCTACTGCGCTGGGTCCGAGCGCACGTCCGACTCAAACAGTAAACCGCTGCTCCACTGCGCTGGTTCCTAGTGCACATCCTTCTCCAACAGTAAACCTCTGCTCTGCTGCGCTGGGTCCTAGTGCACGTTCTTCTCCAACAGTAAACCTCTGCTCAACTGCGCTGGGTCCTAGCGCACGTCCTTCTCCAACAGTAAACCTCTGCTCTACTGCGCTGGGTCCTAGCGCACGTCCGACTCCAACAGTAACCTCCGCTCTACTGCGCTGGGTCCGAGCGCACGTCCTCCTCCAACAGTAAACTTCTGCTCAACTGCGCTGGGTCCTAGTGCACGTCCTTCTCCAACAGTAAACCTCTGCTCGACTGCGCTGGGTCCTAGCGCACGTCCTTCTCCAACAGTAAACCTCTGCTCTACTGCGCCGGGTCCTAGCGCACGTCCTTCTCCAACAGTAAACCTCTGCTCTACAGCGCTGGGTCCTAGCGCACGTCCTTCTCCAACAGTAAACCTCTGCTCGACTGCGCTGGGTCCTAGCGCACGTCCTTCTCCAACAGTAAACCTCTGCTCAACTGCGCTGGGTCCTAGCGCACGTCCTTCTCCAACAGTAAACCTCTGCTCAACTGCGCTGGGTCCTAGCGCACGTCCTTCTCCAACAGTAAACCTCTGCTCTACTGCGCTGGGTCCTAGCGCACGTCCGACTCCAACAGTAACCTCCGCTCTACTGCGCTGGGTCCGAGCGCACGTCCTCCTCCAACAGTAAACTTCTGCTCAACTGCGCTGGGTCCTTGTGCACGTCCTTCTCCAACAGTAAACCACTGCTCTACTGCGCTGGGTCCTAGCGCACATCCTGCTCCAGCAGTAAACCTCTGCTGTACTGCACTGGGCCCTAGTGCACGTCCTACTCCAACAGTAACCTCCACTTTACTGCGCTTAGTCCTAGCACACGTCCTTCTCCAACAGTAAACCTCGCCTCTACTGCGCTGGGTCCTAGCGCACGTCCTTCTCCAACAGTAAACCTCTGCTCTACTGCACTGGGTCCTAGCGCACGTCCTTCTCCAACAGTAAACCTCTGCTCTACTGCGCTGGGTCCTAGCGCACGTCCTTCTCCAACAGTAAGCCTCTCCTCTACTGCGCTGGGTCCTAGCGCACGTCCGACTCCAACAGTAACCTCCGCTCTACTGCGCTGGGTCCGAGCGCACGTCCTCCTCCAACAGTAAACTTCTGCTCAACTGCGCTGGGTCCTAGCGCACGTCCTTCTCCAACAGTAAACCTCTGCTCTACTGTGCTGGGTCCTAGCGCACGTCCTTCTCCAACAGTAAACCTCTGCTCTACAGCGCTGGGTCCTAGCGCACGTCCTTCTCCAACAGTAAACCTCTGCTCTACTGCGCCGGGTCCTAGCGCACGTCCTTCTCCAACAGTAAACCTCTGCTCTACAGCGCTGGGTCCTAGCGCACGTTCTTCTCCAACAGTAAACCTCTGCTCTACTGCGCTGGGTCCGAGCGCACGTCCGACTCAAACAGTAAACCTCTGGTCTACTGCGCTGGGTCCTAGCGCACGTCCTTCTCCAACAGTAAACCTCTGCTCTACTGTGCTGGGTCCTAGCGCACGTCCTTCTCCAACAGTAAACCTCCGCTCTACTGCGCTGGATCCTAGCGCACGTCCTGCTCCAGCAGTAAACCTCTGCTGTACTGCACTGGGCCCTAGCGCACGTCCTACTCCAACAGTAACCTCCGCTTTACTGCGCTGGGTCCTAGCACACGTCCTTCTCCAACAGTAAACCTCTCCTCTACTGCGCTGGGTCCTAGCGCATGTCCTTCTCCAACAGTAAACCTCTGCTCTACTGCACTGGGTCCTAGCGCACGTCCTTCTCCAACAGTTAACCTCTGCTCTACTGCGTTGGGTCCTAGCGCACGTCCGACTCCAACAGTAACCTCCGCTCTACTGCGCTGGGTCCGAGCGCACGTCCTCCTCCAACAGTAAACTTCTGCTCAACTGCGCTGGGTCCTAGCGCACGTCCTTCTCCAACAGTAAACCTCTGCTCTACTGTGCTGGGTCCTAGCGCATGTCCTTCTCCAACAGTAAACCTCTGCTCTACAGCGCTGGGTCCTAGCGCACGTCCTTCTCCAACAGTAAACCTCTGCTCTACTGCGCCGGGTCCTAGCGCACGTCCTTCTCCAACAGTAAACCTCTGCTCTACAGCGCTGGGTCCTAGCGCACGTTCTTCTCCAACAGTAAACCTCTGCTCTACTGCTCTGGGTCCGAGCGCACGTCCGACTCAAACAGTAAACCTCTGGTCTACTGCGCTGGGTCCTAGCGCACGTCCTTCTCCAACAGTAAACCTCTGCTCTACTGTACTGGGTCCTAGCGCACGTCCTTCTCCAACAGTAAACCTCTGCTCTACAGCGCTGGTTCCTAGCGCACGTCCTTCTCCAACGGTAAACCTCTGCTCCACTGCGCTGGGTCCTAGCGCACGTCCGTCTCCAACAGTAAACCTCTGCTCTACTGCGCTGGGTCCGAGCGCACGTCCGACTCAAACAGTAAACCGCTGCTCTACTGCGCTGGTTCCTAGTGCACATCCTTCTCCAACAGTAAACCTCTGCTCTGCTGCGCTGGGTCCTAGTGCACGTCCTTCTCCAACAGTAAACCTCTGCTCAACTGCGCTGGGTCCTAGCGCACGTTCTTCTCCAACAGTAAACCTCTGCTCTACTGCGCTGGGTCCTAGTGCACGTCCGACTCCAACAGTAACCTCCGCTCTACTGCGCTGGGTCCGAGCACACGTCCTCCTCCAACAGTAAACTTCTGCTCAACTGCGCTGGGTCCTAGTGCACGTCCTTCTCCAACAGTAAACCTCTGCTCTACTGCGCTGGGTCCTAGCGCACGTCCTTCTCCAACAGTAAACCTCTGCTCTACAGCGCCGGGTCCTAGCGCACGTCCTTCTCCAACAGTAAACCTCTGCTCTACTGCGCCGGGTCCTAGCGCACGTCCTTCTCCAACAGTAAACCTCTGCTCTACAGCGCTGGGTCCTAGCGCACGTCCTTCTCCAACAGTAAACCTCTGCTCAACTGCGCTGGGTCCTAGCGCACGTCCTTCTCCAACAGTAAACCTCTGCTCAACTGCGCTGGGTCCTAGCGCACGTCCTTCTCCAACAGTAAACCTCTGCTCTACTGCGCTGGGTCCTAGCGCACGTCCGACTCCAACAGTAACCTCCGCTCTACTGCGCTGGGTCCGAGCGCACGTCCTTCTCCAACAGTAAACCAATGCTCTACTGCGCTGGGTCCTAGCGCACATCCTGCTCCAGCAGTAAACCTCTGCTGTACTGCACTGGGCCCTAGTGCACGTCCTACTCCAACAGTAACCTCCACTTTACTGTGCTTAGTCCTAGCACACGTCCTTCTCCAACAGTAAACCTCGCCTCTACTGCGCTGGGTCCTAGCGCACGTCCTTCTCCAACAGTAAACCTCTGCTCTACTGCACTGGGTCCTAGCGCACGTCCTTCTCCAACAGTAAACCTCTGCTCTACTGCGCTGGGTCCTAGCGCACGTCCTTCTCCAACAGTAAGCCTCTCCTCTACTGCGCTGGGTCCTAGCGCACGTCCTTCTCCAACAGTAAACCTCTCCTCTACTGCGCTGGGTCCTAGCGTACGTCCTTCTCCAATAGTAAACCTCTGCTCTACTGCGCTGGGTCCCAGCGCACGTCCTTCTCCAATAGTAAACCTCTGCTCTACTGCGCTGGGTCCGAGCGCACGTCCGACTCAAACAGTAAAGCGCTGCTCTACTGCGCTGGTTCCTAGTGCACGTCCTTCTCCAACAGTAATCCTCTGCTCTACTGCGCTGGGTCCTAGTACACGTCCTTCTCCAACAGTAAACCTCTGCTCAACTGCGCTGGGTCCTAGCGCACGTCCGACTCCAACAGAAACCTCCGCTCTACTGCGCTGGGTCCTAGCGCACGTCCGACTCCAACAGTAAACCTCTGCTCTACTGCGCTGGGTCCTAGCGCACGTCCGACTCCAACAGTAACCTCTGCTCTACTGCGCTGGTTCCGAGCGCACGTCCGACTCAAACAGTAAACCTCTGCTCTACTGCGCTGGGTCCTAGCGCACGTCCTTCTCCAACAGTAAACCTCTGCTCTACTGTGCTGGGTCCTAGCGCACGTCCTTCTCCAACAGTAAACCTCTGCTCTACAGCGCTGGTTCCTAGCGCACGTCCTTCTCCAACGGTAAACCTCTGCTCCACTGCGCTGGGTCCTAGCGCACGTCCGTCTCCAACAGTAAACCTCTGCTCTACTGCGCTGGGTCCGAGCGCACGTCCGACTCAAACAGTAAACCGCTGCTCTACTGCGCTGGTTCCTAGTGCACATCCTTCTCCAACAGTAAACCTCTGCTCTGCTGCGCTGGGTCCTAGTGCACGTTCTTCTCCAACAGTAAACCTCTGCTCAACTGCGCTGGGTCCTAGCGCACGTCCTTCTCCAACAGTAAACCTCTGCTCTACTGCGCTGGGTCCTAGCGCACGTCCGACTCCAACAGTAACCTCCGCTCTACTGCGCTGGGTCCGAGCGCACGTCCTCCTCCAACAGTAAACTTCTGCTCAACTGCGCTGGGTCCTAGTGCACGTCCTTCTCCAACAGTAAACCTCTGCTCTACTGCGCTGGGTCCTAGCGCACGTCCTTCTCCAACAGTAAACCTCTGCTCTACAGCGCCGGGTCCTAGCGCACGTCCTTCTCCAACAGTAAACCTCTGCTCTACTGCGCCGGGTCCTAGCGCACGTCCTTCTCCAACAGTAAACCTCTGCTCTACAGCGCTGGGTCCTAGCGCACGTCCTTCTCCAACAGTAAACCTCTGCTCAACTGCGCTGGGTCCTAGCGCACGTCCTTCTCCAACAGTAAACCTCTGCTCAACTGCGCTGGGTCCTAGCGCACGTCCTTCTCCAACAGTAAACCTCTGCTCAACTGCGCTGGATCCTAGCGCACGTCCTTCTCCAACAGTAAACCTCTGCTCTACTGCGCTGGGTCCTAGCGCACGTCCGACTCCAACAGTAACCTCCGCTCTACTGCGCTGGGTCCGAGCGCACGTCCTCCTCCAACAGTAAACTTCTGCTCAACTGCGCTGGGTCCTTGTGCACGTCCTTCTCCAACAGTAAACCACTGCTCTACTGCGCTGGGTCCTAGCGCACATCCTGCTCCAGCAGTAAACCTCTGCTGTACTGCACTGGGCCCTAGTGCACGTCCTACTCCAACAGTAACCTCCACTTTACTGCGCTTAGTCCTAGCACACGTCCTTCTCCAACAGTAAACCTCGCCTCTACTGCGCTGGGTCCTAGCGCACGTCCTTCTCCAACAGTAAACCTCTGCTCTACTGCACTGGGTCCTAGCGCACGTCCTTCTCCAACAGTAAACCTCTGCTCTACTGCGCTGGGTCCTAGCGCACGTCCTTCTCCAACAGTAAGCCTCTCCTCTACTGCGCTGGGTCCTAGCGCACGTCCTTCTCCAACAGTAAACCTCTCCTCTACTGCGCTGGGTCCTAGCGTACGTCCTTCTCCAATAGTAAACCTCTGCTCTACTGCGCTGGGTCCCAGCGCACGTCCTTCTCCAATAGTAAACCTCTGCTCTACTGCGCTGGGTCCGAGCGCACGTCCGACTCAAACAGTAAAGCGCTGCTCTACTGCGCTGGTTCCTAGTGCACGTCCTTCTCCAACAGTAAACCTCTGCTCTACTGCGCTGGGTCCTAGTGCACGTCCTTCTCCAACAGTAAACCTCTGCTCAACTGCGCTGGGTCCTAGCGCACGTCCGACTCCAACAGAAACCTCCGCTCTACTGCGCTGGGTCCTAGCGCACGTCCGACTCCAACAGTAAACATCTGCTCTACTGCGCTGGGTCCTAGCGCACGTCCGACTCCAACAGTAACCTCCGCTCTACTGCGCTGGGTCCTAGTGCACGTCCTCCTCCAACAGTAAACCTCTACTCTACTGCGCTGGGTCCTAGTGCACGTCCGGCTCCAACAGTAAACCTCTGCTCTACTGCGCTGGGTCCTAGGGCACGTCCTGCTCCAGCAGTAAACCTCTGCTGTACTGCGCTGGGCCCTAGCGCACGTCCTACTCCAACAGTAACCTCCGCTTTACTGCGCTGGGTCCTAGCACACGTCCTTCTCCAACAGTAAACCTCTGCTCTACTGCGCTGGGTCCTAGCGCACGTCCTTCTCCAAAAGTAAACCTCTGCTCTACAGCGCTGGGTCCTAGCGCACGTCCTTCTCCAACAGTAAACCTCTCCTCTACTGCGCTGGGTCCAAGCGCACGTCCTTCTCCAACAGTAAACCTCTGCTCTACTGCGCTGGGTCCTAGAGCACGTCCTTCTCCAACAGTAAACCTCTGCTCTACTGCGCTGGGTCCTAGCGCACGTCCGACTCCAACAGTAAACCTCTCCTCTACTGCACTGGGTCCTAGCGCATGTCCTTCTCCAACAGTAAACCTGTGCTCTACTGCGCTGAGTCCTAGCGCACGTCCTTCTCCAACAGTAAACCTCTGCTCTACTTCGCTGGGACCTAGCGCACGTCCGACTCCAACAGTAAACCTCTCCTCTACTGCGTTGGGTCCTAGCGCACGTCCTTCTCCAACAGTAAACCTCTACTCTACTGCGCTGGGTCCCAGTGCACGTCCGACTCCAACAGAAACCTCCGCTCTACTGCGCTGGGTCCTAGCACACGTCCTTCTCCAACAGTAAACCTCTGCTCTACTGCGCTGGGTCCTAGCGCACGTCCTTCTCCAACAGTAAACCTCTGCTCTACTGCGCTGGGTCCCAGCGCATGTCCTGCTCCAGCAGTAAACCTTTGCTGTACTGCGCTGGGCCCTAGCGCACGTCCTACTCCAACAGTAACCTCCGCTTTACTGCACTGGGTCCTAGCACACGTCCTTCTCCAACAGTAAACCTCTCCTCTACTGCGCTGGGTCCTAGCGCACGTCCTTCTCCAAAAGTAAACCTCTGCTCTACTGCGCTGGGTCCTAGCGCACGTCCTTCTCCAACAGTAAACCTCTCATCTACTGCGCTGGGTCCTAGCGCACGTCCTTCTCCAACAGTAAACCTCTGCTCTACTGCGCTGGGTCCTAGAGCACGTCCTTCTCCAACAGTAAACCTCTCCTCCACTGCGCTGGGTCCTAGCGCACGTCCGTCTCCAACAGTAAACCTCTGCTCTACTGCGCTGGGTCCGAGCGCACGTCCGACTCAAACAGTAAACCGCTGCTCTACTGCGCTGGTTCCTAGTGCACATCCTTCTCCAACAGTAAACCTCTGCTCTGCTGCGCTGGGTCCTAGTGCACGTTCTTCTCCAACAGTAAACCTCTGCTCAACTGCGCTGGGTCCTAGCGCACGTCCTTCTCCAACAGTAAACCTCTGCTCTACTGCGCTGGGTCCTAGCGCACGTCCGACTCCAACAGTAACCTCCGCTCTACTGCGCTGGGTCCGAGCGCACGTCCTCCTCCAACAGTAAACTTCTGCTCAACTGCGCTGGGTCCTAGTGCACGTCCTTCTCCAACAGTAAACCTCTGCTCTACTGCGCTAGGTCCTAGCGCACGTCCTTCTCCAACAGTAAACCTCTGCTCTACAGCGCCGGGTCCTAGCGCACGTCCTTCTCCAACAGTAAACCTCTGCTCTACTGCGCCGGGTCCTAGCGCACGTCCTTCTCCAACAGTAAACCTCTGCTCTACAGCGCTGGGTCCTAGCGCACGTCCTTCTCCAACAGTAAACCTCTGCTCAACTGCGCTGGGTCCTAGCGCACGTCCTTCTCCAACAGTAAACCTCTGCTCAACTGCGCTGGGTCCTAGCGCACGTCCTTCTCCAACAGTAAACCTCTGCTCAACTGCGCTGGGTCCTAGCGCACGTCCTTCTCCAACAGTAAAACTCTGCTCTACTGCGCTGGGTCCTAGCGCACGTCCGACTCCAACAGTAACCTCCGCTCTACTGCGCTGGGTCCGAGCGCACGTCCTCCTCCAACAGTAAACTTCTGCTCAACTGCGCTGGGTCCTTGTGCACGTCCTTCTCCAACAGTAAACCACTGCTCTACTGCGCTGGGTCCTAGCGCACATCCTGCTCCAGCAGTAAACCTCTGCTGTACTGCACTGGGCCCTAGTGCACGTCCTACTCCAACAGTAACCTCCACTTTACTGCGCTTAGTCCTAGCACACGTCCTTCTCCAACAGTAAACCTCGCCTCTACTGCGCTGGGTCCTAGCGCACGTCCTTCTCCAACAGTAAACCTCTGCTCGACTGCACTGGGTCCTAGCGCACGTCCTTCTCCAACAGTAAACCTCTGCTCTACTGCGCTGGGTCCTAGCGCACGTCCTTCTCCAACAGTAAGCCTCTCCTCTACTGCGCTGGGTCCTAGCGCACGTCCTTCTCCAACAGTAAACCTCTCCTCTACTGCGCTGGGTCCTAGCGTACGTCCTTCTCCAATAGTAAACCTCTGCTCTACTGCGCTGGGTCCCAGCGCACGTCCTTCTCCAATAGTAAACCTCTGCTCTACTGCGCTGGGTCCGAGCGCACGTCCGACTCAAACAGTAAAGCGCTGCTCTACTGCGCTGGTTCCTAGTGCACGTCCTTCTCCAACAGTAAACCTCTGCTCTACTGCGCTGGGTCCTAGTGCACGTCCTTCTCCAACAGTAAACCTCTGCTCAACTGCGCTGGGTCCTAGCGCACGTCCGACTCCAACAGAAACCTCCGCTCTACTGCGCTGGGTCCTAGCGCACGTCCGACTCCAACAGTAAACATCTGCTCTACTGCGCTGGGTCCTAGCGCACGTCCGACTCCAACAGTAACCTCCGCTCTACTGCGCTGGGTCCTAGTGCACGTCCTCCTCCAACAGTAAACCTCTACTCTACTGCGCTGGGTCCTAGTGCACGTCCGGCTCCAACAGTAAACCTCTGCTCTACTGCGCTGGGTCCTAGGGCACGTCCTGCTCCAGCAGTAAACCTCTGCTGTACTGCGCTGGGCCCTAGCGCACGTCCTACTCCAACAGTAACCTCCGCTTTACTGCGCTGGGTCCTAGCACACGTCCTTCTCCAACAGTAAACCTCTGCTCTACTGCGCTGGGTCCTAGCGCACGTCCTTCTCCAAAAGTAAACCTCTGCTCTACAGCGCTGGGTCCTAGCGCACGTCCTTCTCCAACAGTAAACCTCTCCTCTACTGCGCTGGGTCCTA
The DNA here is from genome assembly GCF_030144855.1 of Hypanus sabinus. NCBI lineage: Eukaryota > Metazoa > Chordata > Chondrichthyes > Myliobatiformes > Dasyatidae > Hypanus > Hypanus sabinus. The sequence continues at coordinate 3,797,016 of NC_082714.1, forward strand.
GCGCACGTCCTTCTCCAACAGTAAACCTCTGCTCTACTGCGCTGGGTCCTAGAGCACGTCCTTCTCCAACAGTAAACCTCTGCTCTACTGCGCTGGGTCCTAGCGCACGTCCGACTCCAACAGTAAACCTCTCCTCTACTGCACTGGGTCCTAGCGCATGTCCTTCTCCAACAGTAAACCTGTGCTCTACTGCGCTGAGTCCTAGCGCACGTCCTTCTCCAACAGTAAACCTCTGCTCTACTTCGCTGGGACCTAGCGCACGTCCGACTCCAACAGTAAACCTCTCCTCTACTGCGTTGGGTCCTAGCGCACGTCCTTCTCCAACAGTAAACCTCTACTCTACTGCGCTGGGTCCCAGTGCACGTCCGACTCCAACAGAAACCTCCGCTCTACTGCGCTGGGTCCTAGCACACGTCCTTCTCCAACAGTAAACCTCTGCTCTACTGCGCTGGGTCCTAGCGCACGTCCTTCTCCAACAGTAAACCTCTGCTCTACTGCGCTGGGTCCCAGCGCATGTCCTGCTCCAGCAGTAAACCTTTGCTGTACTGCGCTGGGCCCTAGCGCACGTCCTACTCCAACAGTAACCTCCGCTTTACTGCACTGGGTCCTAGCACACGTCCTTCTCCAACAGTAAACCTCTCCTCTACTGCGCTGGGTCCTAGCGCACGTCCTTCTCCAAAAGTAAACCTCTGCTCTACTGCGCTGGGTCCTAGCGCACGTCCTTCTCCAACAGTAAACCTCTCATCTACTGCGCTGGGTCCTAGCGCACATCCTTCTCCAACAGTAAACCTCTGCTCTACTGCGCTGGGTCCTAGAGCACGTCCTTCTCCAACAGTAAACCTCTGCTGTACTGCGCTGGGTCCTAGCGCACGTCCTTCTCCAACAGTAAACCTCTGCTCTACTGCGCTGAGTCCTAGCGCACGTCCTTCTCCAACAGTAAACTTCTCCTCTACTGCGCTGGGTCCTAGCGCACGTCCTTCTCCAACAGTAAACCTCTGCTCTACTGCGCTGGGTCCTAGCGCACGTCCTTCTCCAACAGTAAACCTCTGCTCTACTGCGCTGGGACCTAGCGCACGTCCGACTCCAACAGTAAACCTCTCCTCTACTGCGTTGGGTCCTAGCGCAAGTCCTTCTCCAACAGTAAACCTCTACTCTACTGCGCTGGGTCCCAGTGCATGTCCGACTCCAACAGTAAACCTCTGCTCTACTGCGCTGGGTCCTAGTGCACGTCCTTCTCCAACAGTAAACCTCTGCTCTACTGCGCTGGGTCCTAGCGCACGTCCTTCTCCAACAGTAACCTCTGCTCTACTACGCTGGGTCCTAGCGCACGTCCGACTCCAACAGTAAACCTCTGCTCTACTGCACTGGGTCCTAGCGCACGTCCTTCTCCAACAGTAAACCTCTGCTCTACTGCGCTGGGTCCTAGCGCACCTCCGACTCCAACAGTAAACCTCTGTTCTACTGCGCTGGGTCCTAGCGCACGTCCTACTCCAAAAGTAAACCTCTGCTCTACTGCGCTGGGTCCTAGCGCACGTCCTTCTCCAACAGCAAACCTCACCTCTACTGCGCTGGGTCCTAGCGCACGTCCTTCTCCAACAGTAAACCTCTCGTCTACTGCACTGGGTCCTAGCGCACGTCCTTCTCCAACAGTAAACCTCTGCTCTACTGCGCTGGGTCCTAGCGCACGTCCTTCTCCAACAGTAAACCTCTGCTCTGCTGCGCTGTGTCCTAGCGCACGTCCTTCTCCAACAGTAAACCTCTGCTCTACTGCGCTGGGTCCTAGCGCACGTCCGGCTCCAACAGAAACCTCCGCTCTACTGCGCTGGGTCCTCGCGCACGACCGACTCCAACAGTAAACCTCTGCTCTACTGCGCTGGGTCCTAGCGCACGTCCTTCTCCAACAGCAAAGCTCTCCTCTACTGCGCTGGGTCCTAGCGCACGTCCTACTCCAACAGTAAACCTCTGCTCTACTGCGCTGGGTCCTAGCGCACGTCCTTCTCCAACAGCAAACCGCTCCTCTACTGCGCTGGGTCCTAGCGCACGTCCGACTCCAACAGTAAACTTCTGCTCTACTGTGCTGGGTCCTAGCACACGTCCGACTCCAACAGTAAACCTCAGCTCTACTGCGCTGGGTCCTAGCGCACGTCCTTCTCCAACTAAACCTCTGCTCTACTGCGCTGGGTCCTAGTGCACGTCCGACTCCAACAGTAAACCTCTGCTCTACTGCGCTGGGTCCTAGCGCACGTCCTGCTCCAACAGTAAAGCTCTGCTCTACTGCGCTGGGTCCTAGCACACGTCCTTCTCCAACAGTAAACCTCTGCTCTACTGCGCTGCGTCCTAGCGCACGTCCTTCTCCAACAGTAAACCTCTGCTCTACTGCGCTGGGTCCTAGTGCACGTCCGACTCCAACAGTAAACCTCTCCTCTACTGCGCTGGGTCCTAGCGCACATCCGACTCCAACAGTAAACCTCTGCTCTACTGGGCTGGGTCCTAGCGCACGTCCTTCTCCAACAGTAAACCTCTGCTCTAGTGCGCTGGGTCCGAGCGAACGTCCGACTCAAACAGTAAACCGCTGCTCTACTGCGCTGGTTCCTAGTGCACATCCTTCTCCAACAGTAAACCTCTGCTCTACTGGGCTGGGTCCTAGCGCACGTACTTCTCCAACAGTAAACCTCTGCTCTACTACGCTGGGTCCTAGCGCACGTCCTTCTCCAACAGTAAACCTCTGTTCTACTGCGCTGGGTCCTAGCGCACGTTCTTCTCCAACAGTAAACCTCTGCTCTACTGCGCTGGGTCCTAGCGCACCTCCGACTCCAACAGTAACCTCTGCTCTACTGCGCTGTGTCCTAGCGCACGTCCTTCTCCAACAGTAAACCTCTGCTCTACTGCGCTGGGTCCAAGCGCACGTCCGACTCAAACAGTAAACCTCTGCTCTGCTGCGCTGGGTCCTAGTGCACGTCCTTCTCCAACAGAAACATCCGCTCTACTGCGCTGGGTCCTAGCGCACGTCCTTCTCCAACAGTAAACCTCTGCTCTACTGCGCTGGTTCCTAGTGCACATCCTTCCCCAACAGTAAACCTCCGCTCTACTGCGATGGGTCCTAGCGCACGTCCTTCTCCAACAGTAAACCTCTCCTCTACTGCGCTGGGTCCTAGCGCACGTCCTTCTCCAACAGTAAACCTCTGCTCTACTGCACTGGGTCCTAGCGCACGTCCGACTCCAACAGTAAACCTCTGCTCTACTGCGCTGGGTCCTAGCGCACGTCCGACTCCAACAGTAAACCTCTGCTCTACAGCGCTGGGTCCTAGCGCACGTCCTTCTCCAACAGTAAACCTCCGCTCTACTGCGCTGGGTCCTAGAGCACGTCCTGCTCCAGCAGTAAACGTCTGCTGTACTGCACTGGGCCCTAGCGCACGTCCTACTCCAACAGTAACCTCTGCTCTACTGCGCTGGTTCCTAGTGCACATCCTTCCCCAACAGTAAACCTCCGCTCTACTGCGATGGGTCCTAGCGCACGTCCTTCTCCAACAGTAAACCTCTCCTCTACTGCGCTGGGTCCTAGCGCACGTCCTTCTCCAACAGTAAACCTCTGCTCTACTGCACTGGGTCCTAGCGCACGTCCGACTCCAACAGTAAACCTCTGCTCTACTGCGCTGGGTCCTAGCGCACGTCCGACTCCAACAGTAAACCTCTGCTCTACAGCGCTGGGTCCTAGCGCACGTCCTTCTCCAACAGTAAACCTCCGCTCTACTGCGCTGGGTCCTAGAGCACGTCCTGCTCCAGCAGTAAACGTCTGCTGTACTGCACTGGGCCCTAGCGCACGTCCTACTCCAACAGTAACCTCCGCTTTACTGCGCTGGGTCCTAGCACACGTCCTTCTCCAACAGTAAACCTCTCCTCTACTGCGCTGGGTCCTAGCGCATGTCCTTCTCCAACAGTAAACCTCTGCTCTACTGCACTGGGTCCTAGCGCACGTCCTTCTCCAACAGTAAACCTCTGCTCTACTGCGCTGGGTCCTAGCGCACGTCCGACTCCAACAGTAACCTCCGCTCTACTGCGCTGGGTCCGAGCGCACGTCCTCCTCCAACAGTAAACTTCTGCTCAACTGCGCTGGGTCCTAGCGCATGTCCTTCTCCAACAGTAAACCTCTGCTCTACTGTGCTGGGTCCTAGCGCACGTCCTTCTCCAACAGTAAACCTCTGCTCTACAGCGCCGGGTCCTAGCGCACGTCCTTCTCCAACAGTAAACCTCTGCTCTACTGCGCCGGGTCCTAGCGCACGTCCTTCTCCAAAAGTAAACTTCTGCTCTACAGCGCTGGGTCCTAGCGCACGTCCTTCTCCAACAGTAAACCTCTCCTCTACTGCGCTGGGTCCTAGCGCACGTCCTTCTCCAACAGTAAATCTCTGCTCTACTGCGCTGGGTCCTAGCGCAGGTCTGACTCCAACAGTAAACCTCTGCTCTACTGCGCTGGGTCCTAGCGCACATCCTTCTCCAACAGTAAACCTCTGTTCTACTGCGCTGGGTCCTAGCGCAGGTCTGACTCAAACAGTAAACCTCTGCTCTACTGCGCTGGGTCCTAGCGCACGACCAACTCCAACAGTAAACCTCTCCTCTACTGCGCTGGGTCCTAGCGCACGTCCGACTCCAACAGTAAACCTCTCCTCTACTGCGCTGAGTCCTAGCGCACGTCCTTCTCCAACAGTAAACCTCTCCTCTACTGCGCTGGGTCCTAGCGCACGTCCTGCTCCAACAGTAAACCTCTCCTCTACTGCGCTGGGTCCTAGCTCACGTCCGACTCCAACAGTAAACCTCTCCTCTACTGCGCTGAGTCCTAGCGCACGTCCTTCTCCAACAGTAAACCTCTCCTCTACTGCGCTGGGTCCTAGCGCACGTCCTGCTCCAACAGTAAACCTCTCCTCTACTGCGCTGGGTCCTAGCGCACGTCCGACTCCAACAGTAAACCTCTCCTCTACTGCGCTGGGTCCTAGCGCACGTCCTTCTCCAACAGTAAACCTCTGCTCTACTGCGCTGGGTCCTAGCGCACGTCCTTCTCCAACAGTAAACCTCTCCTCTACTGTGCTGGGTCCTAGCACACGTCCGACTCAAACCGTAAACCTCTGCTCTACTGCACTGGGTCCTTGCGCACATCACAGTCAAATATTAAACCCTTGCTGTACTTGTCTGGGTCCTAGCGCACGTCCTTCTCAAACAGTAAACCTCTGCTGTACTGCCATGGGTCCTAACGCACGTCACAGTCAAATATTAAACCCTTGCTCTACTGCGCTGGGTCCTAGCAGACGTCACAGTCAAATATTAAACCCTTGCTGTACTGGGCTGGGTCCTAGCGCACATCACAGTCAAATATTAATCCCTTGCTGTACTTCGCTGGGTCCTAGCGCACGTCACAGTCAAATATTAATCCCTTGCTGTACTGCGCTGGGTCCTAGCGTATGTTACAGTCAAATATTAAACCCTTGCTGTTCTGCGCTGGGTTCTAGCCCCAAATAGAGTAAGGCATTAACTCCCCTCCCCATTCAACGCAGGATCCTAGCGTCTTTCTCCTTCACAGCGCTGGGTCCTAGCACAAGGTTATTCTGAACACAAGGCCCTCCTCCTGGGTCGAGGAGTACAACTGATTTTAACAAAGTTACCAATTCACCAGGGAAACAGTCTTTGTTACCAAACCTAATTTGTGTGAATAATCCCACCAGAAGAGATTTGTTTGTGTAGATAAGAATATTGAATACATGGGAATGATTGGGGAGGGGGGGGGCGGAGATATCTAACTTGAACCAGAGCAGTGAAGGTGATTGGCAAAGCAAAAGATAACGTTGTGGCACAACGAATGTTTAGAATTTGGACTACACGGCTTCTGGGTGCCGGAGCTGGGCCGTGCAGCCGGAGGTAGTGGGTGCAGATACAATATTTGAGAAAGGAACAGGTGCTGGGGTGATCTCTGTCACTGTGAACTGACAGGGTTGAAAATCCCCCTCCAGCACTACTCCAGTGTCTGCTGGAATATCCTGCAAACATCCCACATCGTTCCAGTTCACCACTGTCTTTACATAGTTCCGGTTCACCACTCTTTACATAGCTACGGTTCACTACTGTCTTTACATAGTTCCGGTTCACCACTGTCTTTAAATAGTTCCGGTTCACCACTGTCTACATAGTTCCGGTTCACCACTGTCTTTACATAGTTCCAGTTCACCACTGTCTTTACATAGTTATGGTTCACCACTGTCTTTACATAGTTCCGGTTCACCACTGTCTTTACATAGCTACGGTTCACCACTGTCTTTACATAGTTCCAGTTCGCCACTGTCTTTACATAGTTCCAGTTCACCACTGTCTTTACATAGTTCTGGTTCGCCACTGTCTTTAAATAGTTCCGGTTCACCACTGTCTACATAGTTCCGGTTCACCACTGTCTTTACATAGTTCCGGTTCACCACTGTCTTTACATAGTTCCGGTTCACCACTGTCTTTACATAGTGACAGTTCACCACTGTCTTTACATAGATCCGGTTCACCACTGTCTTTACATCGTTCGAGTTCACCACTGTCTTTACATAGCTACAGTTCACCACTGTCTTTACATAGCTACGGTTCACCACTGTCTTTACATGGTTCCAGTTCACCACTGTCTTTACATAGTTCCGGTTCACCACTGTCTTTACATAGTCTTTACATAGTTCCGGTTCACCACTGTCTTTACATAGCTACGGTTCACCACTGTCTTTACATAGTTCCAGTTCACCACTGTCTTTACATAGTTCCAGTTCACCACTGTCTTTACATAGCTACGGTTCACCACTGTCTTTACATAGTTCCAGTTCACCACTGTCTTTACATAGTTCCAGTTCACCACTGTCTTTACATAGTTCCGGTTCACCACTGTCTTTACATAGCTACGGTTCACCACTGTCTTTACATAGTTCCAGTTCACCACTGTCTTTACATAGCTACGGTTCACCACTGTCTTTACATAGTTCCAGTTCACCACTGTCTTTACATAGTTATGGTTCACCACTGTCTTTACATAGTTCCAGTTCACCACTGTCTTTACATAGTTCCGGTTCACCACTGTCTTTACATAGTTCCGGTTCACCACTGTCTTTACATAGTTCCAGTTCACCACTGTCTTTATATAGTTCCGGTTCACCACTGTCTTTACATAGTTCCGGTTCACCACTGTCTTTACATAGTTCCGGTTCACCACTGTCTTTACATAGTCTTTACATAGTTCCGGTTCACCACTGTCTTTACATAGCTACGGTTCACCACTGTCTTTACATGGTTCCAGTTCACCACTGTCTTTATATAGTTCCAGTTCACCACTGTCTTTACATAGTTCTGGTTCACCACTGTCTTTACATAGTTCCAGTTCACCACTGTCTTTACATAGTTATGGTTCACCACTGTCTTTACATAGTTCCAGTTCACCACTCTTTACATAGCTACGGTTCACCACTGTCTTTACATGGTTCCAGTTCACCACTGTCTTTACATAGCTACGGTTCACCACTGTCTTTACATAGTTCCGGTTCACCACTGTCTTTACATAGTTCCGGTTCACCACTGTCTTTACATAGTTCCAGTTCACCACTGTCTTTACATGGTTCCAGTTCACCACTGTCTTTACATAGTTCCAGTTCACCACTGTCTTTATATAGTTATGGTTCACCACTGTCTTTACATAGTTCCAGTTCACCACTCTTTACATAGCTACGGTTCACCACTGTCTTTACATAGCTACGGTTCACCACTGTCTTTACATGGTTCCAGTTCACCACTGTCTTTACATAGCTACGGTTCACCACTGTCTTTACATAGTTCCGGTTCACCACTGTCTTTACATAGTTCCAGTTCACCACTGTCTTTACATGGTTCCAGTTCACCACTGTCTTTACATAGTTCCAGTTCACCACTGTCTTTATATAGTTATGGTTCACCACTGTCTTTACATAGTTCCAGTTCACCACTGTCTTTATATAGTTATGGTTCACCACTGTCTTTACATAGTTCCAGTTCACCACTCTTTACATAGTTCCGGTTCACCACTGTCTTTACATAGCTACGGTTCACCACTGTCTTTACATGGTTCCAGTTCACCACTGTCTTTACATAGCTACGGTTCACCACTGTCTTTACATAGTTCCGGTTCACCACTGTCTTTACATAGTTCCAGTTCACCACTGTCTTTACATGGTTCCAGTTCACCACTGTCTTTACATAGTTCCAGTTCACCACTGTCTTTATATAGTTATGGTTCACCACTGTCTTTACATAGTTCCAGTTCACCACTCTTTACATAGCTACGGTTCACCACTGTCTTTACATGGTTCCAGTTCACCACTGTCTTTACATAGTTCCAGTTCACCACTGTCTTTATATAGTTCCGGTTCACCACTGTCTTTACATAGTTCCAGTTCACCACTGTCTTTACATGGTTCCAGTTCACCACTGTCTTTATATAGTTCCAGTTCACCACTGTCTTTACATAGTTATGGTTCACCACTGTCTTTACATAGTTCCAGTTCACCACTGTCTTTACATGGTTCCAGTTCACCACTGTCTTTACATAGTTATGGTTCACCACTGTCTTTACATAGCTACGGTTCACCACTGTCTTTACATAGTTCCGGTTCACCACTGTTTTTACATAGTCTTTACATAGTTCCGGTTCACCACTGTCTTTACATAGTTCCAGTTCACCACTGACTTTACATCGTTCCAGTTCACCACTGTCTTTACATTGCTACGGTTCACCACTGTCTTTACATAATTCCAGTTCACCACTGTCTTTACATAGCTACGGTTCACCACTGTCTTTACATAGTTCCGGTTCACCACTGTCTTGAAATAGTTACGGTTCACCACTGTCTTTACATAGTTCCAGTTCACCACTGTCTTTATATAGTTCCAGTTCACCACTGTCTTTACATATTTCCGGTTCACCACTGTCTTTACATGGTTCCAGTTCACCACTGTCTTTACATAGATCCGGTTCACCACTGTCTTTACATAGTTCCAGTTCACCACTGTCTTTACATTGTTACGGTTCACCACTGTCTTTACATAGTTACGGTTCACCACTGTCTTTACATAGTTCTGGTTCACCACTGTCTTTACATAGCTACGGTTCACCACTGTCTTTACATAGTTCCGGTTCACCACTGTCTTTACATGGTTCCAGTTCACCACTGTCTTTACATAGTTATGGTTCACCACTGTCTTTACATAGTTCCGGTTCACCACTGACTTTACATAGTTCCAGTTCACCACTGTCTTTACATAGTTCCGGTTCACCACTGTCTTTACATAGTTCCAGTTCACCACTGTCTTTACATGGTTCCAGTTCACCACTGTCTTTACATAGCTACGGTTCACCACTGTCTTTACATAGTTCCAGTTCACCACTGTCTTTATATAGTTCCGGTTCACCACTGTCTTTACATAGTTCCGGTTCACCACTGTCTTTACATAGTTCCAGTTCACCACTGTCTTTACATAGTTATGGTTCACCACTGTCTTTACATAGTTCCAGTTCACCACTGTCTTTACATGGTTCCAGTTCACCACTGTCTTTATATAGTTCCAGTTCACCACTGTCTTTACATAGTTCTGGTTCACCACTGTCTTTACATAGTTCCAGTTCACCACTGTCTTTACATAGTTCCAGTTCACCACTGTCTTTACATAGTTCCAGTTCACCACTCTTTACATAGCTACGGTTCACCACTGTCTTTACATGGTTCCAGTTCACCACTGTCTTTACATAGTTCCGGTTCACCACTGTCTTTACATAGTTCCAGTTCACCACTGTCTTTACATGGTTCCAGTTCACCAGTGTCTTTACATAGTTATGGTTCACCACTGTCTTTACATAGTTCCAGTTCACCACTGTCTTGAAATAGTTCCGGTTCACCACTGTCTTTACATAGTTCCAGTTCACCACTGTCTTTACATGGTTCCAGTTCACCAGTGTCTTTACATAGTTATGGTTCACCACTGTCTTTACATAGTTCCAGTTCACCACTATCTTTACATAGCTACGGTTCACCACTGTCTTTACATAGTTCCGGTTCACCACTGTCTTGAAATAGTTACGGTTCACCACTATCTTTACATAGCTACGGTTCACCACTGTCTTTACATAGATCCGGTTCACCACTGTCTTTACATAGCTACGGTTCACCACTGTCTTTACATAGTTCCGGTTCACCACTGTCTTTATATAGTTCCAGTTCACCACTGTCTTTACATAGTTATGGTTCACCACTGTCTTTACATAGTTCCAGTTCACCACTGTCTTTACATAGTTCCAGTTCACCACTGTCTTTACATGGTTCCAGTTCACCACTGTCTTTATATAGTTATGGTTCACCACTGTCTTTACATAGTTATGGTTCACCACTGTCTTTACATAGTTCCAGTTCACCACTGTCTTTACATGGTTCCAGTTCACCACTGTCTTTATATAGTTATGGTTCACCACTGTCTTTACATAGTTCCAGTTCACCACTGTCTTTACATGGTTCCAGTTCACCACTGTCTTTATATAGTTCCAGTTCACCACTGTCTTGAAATAGTTACGGTTCACCACTATCTTTACATAGTTCCAGTTCACCACTGTCTTTACATAGCTACGGTTCACCACTATCTTTACATAGTTCCAGTTCACCACTGGCTTTACATAGCTACGGTTCACCACTGTCTTTACATAGATCCGGTTCACCACTGTCTTTACATAGCTACGGTTCACCACTGTCTTTACATAGTTCCGGTTCACCACTGTCTTTATATAGTTCCAGTTCACCACTGTCTTTACATAGTTATGGTTCACCACTGTCTTTATATAGTTCCAGTTCACCACTGTCTTTACATAGTTCCAGTTCACCACTGTCTTTACATGGTTCCAGTTCACCACTGTCTTTACATAGTTATGGTTCACCACTGTCTTTACATAGTTCCAGTTCACCACTGTCTTTACATGGTTCCAGTTCACCACTGTCTTTACATAGTTCTGGTTCACCACTGTCTTTACATAGTTCCAGTTCACCACTGTCTTTACATAGTTATGGTTCACCACTGTCTTTACATAGTTCCAGTTCACCACTCTTTACATAGCTACGGTTCACCACTGTCTTTACATGGTTCCAGTTCACCACTGTCTTTACATAGTTCCGGTTCACCACTGTCTTTACATAGTTCCAGTTCACCACTGTCTTTACATGGTTCCAGTTCACCAGTGTCTTTACATAGTTATGGTTCACCACTGTCTTTACATAGCTACGGTTCACCACTGTCTTTACATAGTTCCGGTTCACCACTGTTTTTACATAGTCTTTACATAGTTCCGGTTCACCACTGTCTTTACATAGTTCCAGTTCACCACTGTCTTTACATTGCTACGGTTCACCACTGTCTTTACATAGTTCCAGTTCACCACTGGCTTTACATAGCTACGGTTCACCACTGTCTTTACATAGCTACGGTTCACCACTGTCTTTACATAGTTCCGGTTCACCACTGTCTTTACATAGCTACGGTTCACCACTGTCTTTACATAGTTCCAGTTCACCACTGTCTTTACATAGCTACGGTTCACCACTGTCTTTACATGGTTCCAGTTCACCACTGTCTTTATATAGTTCCAGTTCACCACTGTCTTTACATAGTTCTGGTTCACCACTGTCTTTACATAGTTCCAGTTCACCACTGTCTTTACATAGTTATGGTTCACCACTGTCTTTACATAGTTCCAGTTCACCACTGTCTTTACATAGTTCCGGTTCACCACTGTCTTTACATAGTTCCAGTTCACCACTGTCTTTACATGGTTCCAGTTCACCAGTGTCTTTACATAGTTATGGTTCACCACTGTCTTTACATAGCTACGGTTCACCACTGTCTTTACATAGTTCCGGTTCACCACTGTTTTTACATAGTCTTTACATAGTTCCGGTTCACCACTGTCTTTACATAGTTCCAGTTCACCACTGTCTTTACATTGCTACGGTTCACCACTGTCTTTACATAGTTCCAGTTCACCACTGGCTTTACATAGCTACGGTTCACCACTGTCTTTACATAGTTCCGGTTCACCACTGTCTTTACATAGCTACGGTTCACCACTGTCTTTACATAGTTCCAGTTCACCACTGTCTTTACATAGCTACGGTTCACCACTGTCTTTACATAGTTCCGGTTCACCACTGTCTTTACATCGTTCCAGTTCACCACTGTCTTTACATAGCTACGGTTCACCACTGTCTTTACATAGTTCCAGTTCACCACTGTCTTTACATAGCTACGGTTCACCACTGTCTTTACATAGTTCCGGTTCACCACTGTCTTTACATAGCTACGGTTCACCACTGTCTTTACATTGTTACGGTTCACCACTGTCTTTACATAGTTCCGGTTCACCACTGTCTTTACATAGTCTTTACATAGTTCCAGTTCACCACTGTCTTTACATAGTTCCAGTTCACCACTGGCTTTACATAGCTACGGTTCACCACTGTCTTTACATAGTTCCGGTTCACCACTGTCTTTACATAGTGACGGTTCACCACTGTCTTTACATAGCTACGGTTCACCACTGTCTTTACATAATTCCGGTTCACCACTGTCTTTACATCGTTCCAGTTCACCACTGTCTTTACATAGCTACGGTTCACCACTGTCTTTATATAGTTCCGGTTCACCACTGTCTTTACGTAGCTACGGTTCATCTCTGTCTTTACATAGTTCTGGTTCACCACTGTCTTTACATAGTTCCAGTTCACCACTGTCTTTACATAGTGACAGTTCACCACTGTCTTTACATAGCTACGGTTCACCACTGTCTTTACCTAGTTCCGGTTCACCATTGTCTTTACATCGTTCCAGTTCACCACTGTCTTTACATTGCTATGGTTCACCACTGTCTTTACATGGTTCCAGTTCACCAGTATCTTTACATAGTTATGGTTCACCACTGTCTTTAGTTCCCTCAACCCAGGAGATTGTTGCTAAGGATTTTTCCCTGTTAGGAATTGGTGTTTTTAGTACAGTACAATATCAGTTGTGACAAACTAATTAATTACAAACACAAGAAAATCTACTGCTGCTGGAAATCCAGAGCAACACATACAGAATGTTGGGGGAACTCAGCAGGCCAGGCAGCGTCCATGGAAGAGACTGTTCACTCTTTTACATAGATGCTGCCTGGCCTCCTGAGTTTCTCCCGCATTTTTGTGTGTTGCTAGATATCTATGATAAACTGGTAAATCTCTATCAGATCTCCCCTCAGCCTCCACCACTCCAGTGTAAACGACCCAAGTGCGTCCTGTCTCTCATTATAACTGGTCCTGATGAAGGGTCTTGGCCTGGAACGTTGATTGTTTATTCCTCTCCATAGATGCTGCCTGTGAGTTGCTGTGGATTTCCAGCGTCTGCAGAATCTCTGGAGTTTATGGGTTAGGGTTAGTAAATTGTGGACATGCTGCGTTGGTGCTGGAGGTGCAGCAACACTTGCAGGCTGCCCTTGGCACGTTCTCAGACGTGTTGCTCCTTGACACATTTCATGGTGTATTTTGGTGTACATGTGACAGATAACGCTAATCTTTACCTTTCATTTTTAAAGCTGGTGGTAAATTGGGTTTGGTGGTTGGGGTATGACAGGCCAGGTGTCCTGGGACAATTGGCAGAGCTGTGGCATATGGGATTTACCCTCGATGTGGGAAATCATTTGGGCAGAGCAAACAAAAGAAGGATATACCCAGTGGATGGTGTTGTCCTGGGGAATCCCTCCCTGCCCCTATACTGGTGACTCTCCAATACCTCCTCCATACTATTGGATGGAGTCAGATAACCCCCACCCCTCTCGTCACCAACAGAGATTTAGATGGCTGGGTTAGTAAGTTTGCAGATGATACAAAGATTGGCAGTGTTGTGGAAAGCTTAGAAAACTGGCAAAGAATACAGATATATTGCATATGTGGGCAGAGAAATGGCAGATGGAGTTTAACCCAGACAGATGTGAGGTGCTGCACCTTAAGCAAACGTAAAGAGACAGTAAGACCCTTAACAGCATTAATGAGCAGAGGGACCTTGGGGTCAAAGATCATTGCTCCCTGAAAGTGGCTACACAGGTCGTTAAGAAGGCAAATGGCATTTACTAGTCGAAGCATTGAGTTCAAACATCAGGATGTTATGTTGCAGCTTTATAAAGCTCTAGTTAGGCTGTATCTAGAGCGTTGCAAACAGTTCTGGGCATCCCGTTATAGGAAGGATGTTGAGGTTTACCAGGATACTGCCCGAATTAGAGGGCATGTGTCAACAAGAGGTTGGACAAACTTGGTTTGTTTTCTCTGGAGCGCCGGACGCTGAGGGGAGACCCGACAGAGGTCTGTAAGAGGCTTAGATAGAGTGGACAGACAGTATTTTTTCCTAGAGTTGAAATGTCTAATACCAGAGGGCATGCATTGAGGGTGAGAGGGGGTAATTTTAAAGGAGATGTGAGAGGCAAGTTTTTTTACACAGAGAATGGTGGGTGCCTGGAATGTGTTGCCTGGGGTGATGAGAGAGGCAGAATTAGAGACTTTTAAGAAATGTTTAGATAGGCACACAAATGTGAGGGATATACACATTGTGTAGGCAGGGAGGATTAATTTAGTTGGCCATTTGGTCATAATTTAATTGGATAGGCACAGTATTGTGGGCCGAAGGGCCTGTTCTGTATTTCACGTACCCCATTCTGGAGTGTGCTGCAGTACCTGTGCCCTGCCATGATTGAGGCTCAGCCTGCTGGCTCAGATTTCCCACCGCACTGATAACAGGGGATCACAAACAGCTGGGAGCAGGAGGTGGCCACGCTACCCGTCGAGCCTGTCATAGTCATAGCTGATTGTCCCAGATCCCATCTCTTCTCCTGCACCAGTTCTACATTTCCCTCGATTCCCTGATCTTTAAATAGATCTACCACCTTTTATAAAAACACAAAATGCTGGCAGAACTCAGCAGGCCAGACAGTATCTATGGGAGGAGGTAGTGACGATGTTTCGGGCCGAAACCCTTCATCAGGAGTGACTTTATTTATTTCCAGCATCTGCAGATTCACTCATCTACCACCTTCTATGTTATTTTTTGTTTATTTAGAGATACAGCATGGAACCGGCCCAACAAGCCACGCCACCCAGCGACCCCCCCCCCCAACTTAACCCGAGCCTAATTACAGGACAACTCACCATTAACCCACTAGCCAGCACGGCTGTGGACTGTGGGAGGAGAGCCATGGCATCACAGGGAGGAAGGTGCAAACACGGAACTGAACTCTGAAATTCAGATACCCCAAGCTGTAATCGCGTCACACTAACCGCTGCAGTACCATTTTCCACAGCGCTGACAACGAGGGACCACAAACGACTGAGAGCAGGAGTCAGCCACTCAGCCCATCAAGCCTGTCCCAATCACAGCTGATAGCCTCTCATCTCTTCTCCTGCATCAATTTCACATTGCCCTCAATTTCCTGATCTTTAAATAGATCTGTCTCCTCTTCAGTACCCCAGTGATGGAGTGGAATTTGAGAATACCCGGGCAGCAGGGGAGCAGAAGCTGGGAGAAGGGAAGGCCCAGTGTCAGTAGTGTCCCTGCAGCTGAACCGCAGGATCCAGGCTGGAAGTGCTGGGCACAAGCACTGGGCTGTGTGCGCCCTCTAGTGTCACCCTGCTGCATGTACAACCCCAAGCAGGCCTTGTACTGAAGTTCATATTCAAGTTTAATTGTCATTAAACCATACATGAATACAATTGAATGTATCAATGTTCCTCCAGGGCCAAGGTGCAAAACATGGTACCGACAGTCACACTCAGCACACGGCACAAGTAAGGTAGCAGCAAATATACGGTTGCACAAAAGAATATACAAAAAATATAACCTAGCCCAAGTCCCTGAGAATTATGTCCCGTAGATTGATGGTGCTGGCAAAAACAAGCCTGTAGCAGTCTGCAGGTAAGAGCAATCCAGCCTGTCTTCCACCAAGCAGACACTGGAGGGCAGCACTGATGGGCAAGGCCACACCCCCCAACCTGTCAAGGACACCAGCTGCACCTCTGCTGTCTCCCACACCACCTCCACTGGGTGGCTGCAACAGGCAACCCCATGGCACGAGAGCCCAGTCCTTGTTGCTGCCCAGACTGATGGACTCACACATTCAAACAGTTGAACATATGTGGAGGAATGTTAACTGCGAGAAATGTTAACTGCCGATCAGAAAGCTCTCGCAAAGTGGCATCGTAGTAAAACAGTTAGCTTGGTGTCTTACAGTGCCAGTGGCCCGGGTTCAATTCCTGTGCATTCTCCCTGTGGGTTTCCTCGAGATGCTGCGGTTTCCTCCCACAGTCCAAAGATGTATAGATTTGTATATTAATTAGCCACATGAGAGTAAATGGGCAGCGTGGGCTCATTGGGCCAGAAGGGCCTGTCACTGTGCTGGATCTCAAATGAAAATAATAAATGAGATGTTCAGTGTACTGTATCTTGTTAGTGCCAGATGTTCAGAAAGTTTGGTAGATCAATAGATAGGCCTGAATTGGTTCCTTAAGGTTGTCATAGCCGTGGGGGGGGGGGGGGAGGGAAGATAGTGGGGACAAGCTCCCACTACCCATTAAACATTCCCAAAGACGTGCATCTCAAATAGCCTCTGACAACCAGGTCCAGATCCTGGCCTTCACGTGTGGTTTAGCTACCAAATCCAGCAGAACCGTTTCTACTGACAGGACAAAGGGCAAAGGTGGATTACTGGTGCCTTAAAACCAGCTCCTTTGGGCAGATGGGCTGATCAGCTGTGATTGCCAGCTCACCTAGGAGAAGGAAAACTGACCTCAAACCTCTTCCAAGAACCTTCTGTCCCATTATTGTAACTTCTCACACCTCATGACTCCTGACACCTGGAACTTCCACCATATTGCTAGTGTTTTCCACAGGGAAGACTGATGCAAAGTACAGTACTTATTCAGTTTGTGCTCCTCTTCCTTGTCCCCCATTACTACCTCTCCAGCATCATTTTCCAGCAGTCTGATATCCACTCTCACCTCCCATTTACATTTTATGTATCTGCAGAAACTTCTGGTATCATCTTTAGTATTATTGGCTAGCTTACTTTCATGTTCCATCTTTACCTTCTTAATGACTTTTTTAGTTGTCTCCTGTTGATTTTTTAAAACTTCCCAATCCTCTAACTTCCCACTAAATTTTGCTCTATTATATGCCCTCTTTTTTGGCTTTGACTTTTTTGTAGTGCTCTTTCCAGTAGAATATTTCTTCCTCTTTGGGATATATATATCCTGCACTTTCCGAATTTCTTACAGGAATTCCAGCCATTGCTGCTCTGCCATCATCCCTGCCAGTGTTCCTCGACATCCAATTCTGTCCAACTCCTCTCTCATGCCTCTGTAATACTGATACATCTGACTTTAGCTTCTCCTTCTCAAATTTAAGGGAGAATTCAGTTATATTGTGATCACTTGCTCCTAAGGGTTCTTTTACCTTAAGCTCTCTAATCAATTCTGGTTCATTGCACAACACCTAGACCAGAACCGCTGATCCCCGGTGGACTCAACCATGAGCTGCTTATAGGCATTCTAGAAATTCTCTCTCTTGGAATCCAGTGCTAAACTGATTTTCCCAATCCCCCTGCATATTGAAGACCTCATGATTATTGTAACATTGCCTTTTTGGAATGCATTTTCTATTTGCCGTTGTAATTTGTAGGCCACATCCTTACTACTGTTTGAGGGTCTTTTTACCCTTACAGTTAGCTCTATCCACAATAATTCAACATCTTCCGACCCCAAGTCACCTCTTTCTATGATTTGATTTAATTCTTTACCAACAAAGCAACGCACCCCCCCTGCCTTCCTGTCTGTCTTTTCAATACAAAGTGTATCCTTGGACATTAAGCTCCCAATTATAATCTTCTTTCAGCCATGATTCCGTGATGCCTACAACATCATACACCCATTCCTCGTTATATGCAGGGGATACGTTCCTCGCAGTCAACGCATAGTATTGAAAACGCATAATGTGAATAATTATTTAAATGGAGGAAATAGGGATGGGCTTCCTAAATATGTTTTATTTGTAATTTATTCACATTTCATACCAATACGACACAAAAGCAGTACCACAAGGCAACATTCGTATTATATTTAATCAATTTAAGGTAATATTCAACATAATAAATCGTAGAAAGTCTTTTCATCCTTACTTATGTAAGTGAGTTTCAGCATATGCTTCCAAAAAAGCCAGGTTTTGTCTGCTTTGGTGTGATGCCTAACTCAGCCATCATAGCCTGCGACTGCAAAGGCTAACTTACAGCAACTTCGTGGTCAGCTCACCACGCACAGCTAAGTTGTGAAACCTGTGACAATTAACAAACTTAGAAAACCATCCCCCACTTGCATTAAAGCTAACAATATCACTTGACACTTCCTCACTAGTCTCTGAACAAAGGTGACCATAAATTTCCAAAGCTTTCACATGAAGATGATCGGAACTGAGTGTTGTTTTTTACTTTGTTTCATGCTCAATGTACAAACTCAACATTTTCTCCATTTTTGTCATGATTGGGTTACATACTTTGGTAACAATCTTTGAAGACGCTTGTAATGAACCAATCACTACACTTTTTATTTTCTCAGCATTTTTCTTTATGTTTCTAATCCTGGACTCACCCAGACCAAAGTAGTGTCCCAGAGCTGCATTACCTTCACCTGATGTGGCCTTGTTCATAATTTCCAACTTTCTTTCAAGTGTTAAAGTGGTTCTCTGCTGCTTGATTGATGGCCCAGGACTTGACATAGGACACTTAGGAGGCAGAGTTAAATATTTCAAGCACAAAATCAGTGCACCATAGGTAATAACAACAAAAGTTTAAGAGCGCAATATTGCTCTTCCACACACTGCCAAAACCAATGTGAGACTGTGAGGCGCACAGGACTTGTATTGGCAGGAAAGCGGTGCTTCTCGTTCCGACAGCCTCACCTAACTGAGAGTTTTGGACGCATATAGGGAGAAGTTCGTAGAAATAGCTTCGATGCATAACTGTGAATCCGCATTGTCTGAAGACAGATATAATGAGGATAGGGTGTACATGCCAATCTGTAACTGCTACAAGTTCACCTACCTTATTCCATACACTGCATGCATTCAAATATAACACCTTCAGTCCTTTATTCACTTTTTTCCAATTTTGTCCGCCTTTTATGTTACAACTCACCCTGTTGACTGCAATTTTGCCCTATCAACAGCCTCTCCTCACTATACATTGCCTCCATTTGTAAACCAGCTACCTAATCTTCAGCACTAACATCTGCCTTTCCTACGACACTTCTTGCATTGAAATATCTGCAGTTCAGGACTGTAGTCACACCATGCTCAACCTTTTGATTCCTGACTTTGTCTGAGGTCTTACCGACATCTGCCTCCACAACCTCTCCACTGACTGTTCTGGCACTCTGGTTCCCATCCCCCTGCAACACTCGTTTAAAACCCACTGTGCAGCATTAACAAACATTCCCACTACGATGTTAGTCCTTCTCCAGTTCAGGTGCAAGCTGTCCCTTCTGTGCAAGTGCCACCTTTCCTTGAAGAGAGCCTAATGATGCTAAAATCTTATGCCCTCCCTCCTACACCAACTCCTTAGCCATGTATTAAACTGTATAATCTTCCTAATACTGGGTTCACTAACATATAGCATAAGTAGCAATCCAGAGATCACAATCCTGGAAGTTCTGCCCTTTAACTGAGCACCCTACTCCCTGAACTCCCTTTGCAGAACCTCGTCAATCGCCCTACCCATGTCATTGGTACCTACATGGAGCATGATCTATTGGCTGTTCACCTTCCTGCTTAGAAATGATAAGAAGGGATGGTAGGATTACACAGGATTCTGCAATAGAAGGATGTGGTAAACAGTGGTTAATAACAGTCTAACGGGGTGGTTAATAACAGTCATCACCCAGGAAGTGACATACCAGCCGGGAATCTTGATTTTGCCCACAGCACCTCCTGTCCGTTCCCCTAACTAACAAATCCCCTATCGTCACAGCTTGCCTCTTCTCCCCCACCCCCAACTTCCCTTCTGAGCTACAGAGGCAGACTCAGTACCAGAGACCTGACCACTATGACTTTCCTCAGCAAGGTCATTCCCAGCCCCCTCCCCCAACAGTATCTAAAGTGATATACCTGTTGTTGAGCAGGATGGCCTCTGCACTGACTCCTTAACCCATTCCCCTTTCTGACTGTCACCCAGTTTCCTGTGTCCTGCACCTTGTGTGTAACTACCTCTCTCTATCACTCATTCAGCCAGCCTCCTGAATGATCCAGAGTTCATCCAGTTCCAACTCCAACTCCTTGTCGCGGTTTGTTAGAAGCTGCAGCCGGATGCACTTCTCACAGTTGTCATCGTCAGGGTCACCAGATGTCTCTCTGCCTTCCCACATCCTGCAAGAGTAGCATTCAACTATCCTGCCTGGCATCTCTACTGAGCAGATATAAAGAAGAGATGGGGGGAAAAGCCGAGCTTTCCTTTCTCTGACTGAAGACTCGAAGAGCTAAAGCCCCAGGATCACCACTCTGACTCTGCCCACTCAGATGATGGTTGCTGCGTTTGCCTCTGCCCTCCTTTAAATTTGCTCTTGCTAATCAATCCCAAACACCAACTGGTTGCTGGGCATGTGTCTGTGGATGCTCCTTGTATGACACCATGTGCCTGTGGATGCTCCTTGTATGACGCCTTGTACCTGTGGATGCTCCTTGTATGACGCCTTGTGCCTGTGGATGCTCCTTGTATGACGCCTTGTGCCTGTGGATGCTCCTTGTATGACACCATGTGCCTGTGGATGCTCCTTGTATGACGCCTTGTGTCTGTGGATGCTCCTTGTATGACGCCTTGTGCCTGTGGATGCTCCTTGTATGACGCCTTGTGCCTGTGGATGCTCCTTGTATGACACCATGTGTCTGTGGATGCTCCTTGTATGACACCATGTGTCTGTGGATGCTCCTTGTATGACGCCTTGTGCCTGTGGATGCTCCTTGTATGACGCCTTGTGCCCGTGGATGCTCCTTGTATGACACCATGTGTCTGTGGATGCTCCTTGTATGACGCCTTGTGCCTGTGGATGCTCCTTGTATGACGCCTTGTGCCTGTGGATGCTCCTTGTATGACACCATGTGTCTGTGGATGCTCCTTGTATGACACCATGTGTCTGTGGATGCTCCTTGTATGACGCCTTGTGCCTGTGGATGCTCCTTGTATGACGCCTTGTGCCTGTGGATGCTCCTTGTATGACACCATGTGTCTGTGGATGCTCCTTGTATGACGCCTTGTGCCTGTGGATGCTCCTTGTATGACACCATGTGTCTGTGGATGCTCCTTGTATGACGCCTTGTGCCTGTGGATGCTCCTTGTATGACACCTTGTGTTTGTGGATGCTCCTTGTATGACGCCTTGTGTCTGTGGATGCTCCTTGTATGACACCATGTGTCTGTGGATGCTCCTTGTATGACGCCTTGTGCCTGTGGATGCTCCTTGTATGATGCCTTGTGTCTGTGGATGCTCCTTGTATGACACCATGTGTCTGTGGATGCTCCTTGTATGACGCCTTGTGCCTGTGGATGCTCCTTGTATGACACCATGTGTCTGTGGATGCTCCTTGTATGACGCCTTGTGCCTGTGGATGCTCCTTGTATGACGCCTTTTGCCTGTGGATGCTCCTTGTATGACGCCTTGTGCCTGTGGATGCTCCTTGTATGACACCTTGTGTCTGTGGATGCTCCTTGTATGACGCCTTGTGTCTGTGGATGCTCCTTGTATGACACCATGTGTCTGTGGATGCTCCTTGTATGACGCCTTGTGCCTGTGGATGCTCCTTGTATGACGCCTTGTGCCTGTGGATGCTCCTTGTATGACACCATGTGTCTGTGGATGCTCCTTGTATGACGCCTTGTGCCTGTGGATGCTCCTTGTATGACACCATGTGTCTGTGGATGCTCCTTGTATGACGCCTTGTGCCTGTGGATGCTCCTTGTATGACACCTTGTGTCTGTGGATGCTCCTTGTATGACGCCTTGTGTCTGTGGATGCTCCTTGTATGACACCATGTGTCTGTGGATGCTCCTTGTATGACGCCTTGTGCCTGTGGATGCTCCTTGTATGACGCCTTGTGTCTGTGGATGCTCCTTGTATGACACCATGTGTCTGTGGATGCTCCTTGTATGACGCCTTGTGCCTGTGGATGCTCCTTGTATGACACCATGTGTCTGTGGATGCTCCTTGTATGACGCCTTGTGCCTGTGGATGCTCCTTGTATGACGCCTTTTGCCTGTGGATGCTCCTTGTATGACGCCTTGTGCCTGTGGATGCTCCTTGTATGACACCTTGTGTCTGTGGATGCTCCTTGTATGACGCC
Organism: Hypanus sabinus; assembly: GCF_030144855.1. Taxonomy (NCBI): domain Eukaryota; kingdom Metazoa; phylum Chordata; class Chondrichthyes; order Myliobatiformes; family Dasyatidae; genus Hypanus; species Hypanus sabinus. The sequence goes on from NC_082714.1 coordinate 3,819,479, forward strand.
TTGTGTCTGTGGATGCTCCTTGTATGACACCATGTGTCTGTGGATGCTCCTTGTATGACGCCTTGTGTCTGTGGATGCTCCTTGTATGACACCATGTGTCTGTGGATGCTCCTTGTATGACGCCTTGTGTCTGTGGATGCTCCTTGTATGACACCTTGTGTCTGTGGATGCTCCTTGTATGACGCCTTTTGTCTGTGGATGCTCCTTGTATGACACCTTGTGTCTGTGGATGCTCCTTGTATGACGCCTTTTGTCTGTGGATGCTCCTTGTATGACGCCTTGTGCCTGTGGATGCTCCTTGTATGACGCCTTTTGTCTGTGGATGCTCCTTGTATGACACCTTGTGTCTGTGGATGCTCCTTGTATGACGCCTTTTGTCTGTGGATGCTCCTTGTATGACGCCTTGTGCCTGTGGATGCTCCTTGTATGACACCTTGTGTCTGTGGATGCTCCTTGTATGACGCCTTGTGTCTGTGGATGCTCCTTGTATGACACCATGTGTCTGTGGATGCTCCTTGTATGACGCCTTGTGCCTGTGGATGCTCCAGCAGATCAGTTTTGCATGGCATCTCTACACATGCAGACTTTTGCATTCTAATTGGCCTCATCACGATCTGGTACAGAGAGGCTCCTGTGGAGGAATGAAATAAGCTGCAGAAAGTTGTAAACTTAGCGACATTGGCACTAACCACCTAAGTATACAAGACATCTTCAAGGAGCGATGTCTCAAAAAGGCAGCATCCATCATTAAGGACCCTCATCACCCAGGGCATGCCCTTTTCTCATTGCTACCATCAGGTAGGAGGTACAGAAAGCCTGAAGGCACACAGTCAGCAATGCGTGAACAACTTTTTCCCCTCTGCCATGTGATTTCTGAATGGACATTGAACCCATGAACACTACCTCCCTACTTTTTTTATTTTGATTTGATTTTTGCACTATATACACACACACACACATACATACACACACATTGCAATTCACATGTTTTCTCTTATTATGCTATTCTCTTATTCTCTTTATTTACTAGAATGTTACCTGGGTTTCAGCACCTAAGTTACAGAGAAAGGTTGAACAAGTTAGGTCTTTATTCTTTGGAGCATAGAAGGTTGAGGGGGAACTTGATAGAGGTATTTAAAATTATGAGGGGGATAGATAAGAGTTGGCGGGGATAGATAGAGTTGACGTGGATAGGCTTTTTCCATTGAGAGTAGGGGAGATTCAAACGAGAGGACATGAGTTGAGAGTTAGGGGTCAACAGTTTAGGGGGAATTTCTTTACTCAGAGAGAGGTAGCTGTGTGGAATGAGCTTCCAGTAGAAGTGGTAGAGGCAGCTTCGATTTTGTCATTTAAAGTAAAATTGGATAGGTATATGGACAGGAAAGGAATGGAGGGTTATGGGCTGAGTGCAGGTCAGTGGGACTAGGTGAGAGTAAGTGTTTGGCACGGACTAGGAGGGCCGAGATGGCCTGTTTCCGTGCTGTAATTGTTATATGGTTATATGTATTGCAATGTACTGCTGCTGCAAAGACAACTTATTTCTCAACATGTGCTGATGATATTAATCCTGATTCTGATACCCAATAAACTTGACTTTGACTTGACTTCATAAACTTCAGAAACAAGGCTCAGCGGTTCACATGTATACCGCCAAGCGAAGGAAGGTTCAACTGTTCACACATATACCGCCAAGTGAAACAACGTTCAGCTGTCCACACATATATTGCCAAAGGAAACAATGTTTCTCTGGACTAAGGTGAACAACATAAGGTGCATTTATGACACAAGTTAAAAAGTAAACAGTATAACGCGACTGGTTCTTCATATGTGGTGAGACCTGCGTGGTGGCAGAGAGTTCAGGAGTCTCACATTCCGGGAGAAGAAGCTGTTTCTCATCCTAAAAGTTTTTGCCCTAATGCTACAGAGGCTTCTGCCTGCTGTAGGGGGCGGGGGTGAAAGACAGATGGGAGGGATCATTGACAAGGGCCCTGAATACGCAGCATCCTGACAGACATCTCTGACGGGTGGAGCAGACATGATGATCCTCTCAGCAGACCTCACAATCCTTTGTAGGAACTTGTGGATAGATTCCCAGAGCAGACCAGGGAACTGAGTGAAGGGACGACCGTATGAGAAGCTTTGAATGGCTCTGAGCCTGCACTCACTCGAGTTGAAAATAATGGTGTGTGTGGGGGTGGCTGCCATTGAAACCTATTGAATACTGAAAGGCCAAGATAGACTGGACATTAGGAGGATGTTTCCTGTAGTTGGGGAGTCAAGGACAAGAAGGCACAGCCTCAGAATTGGACAGACATCCCTTTAGGTCTGTCACGGTACAGGAGGACTGGACCCACGTGCAGAGGAACTGTGGGTTTCTCTGTCGCTGGGGTCACACAGCCCAGGAGCTGTGGAGAGCAGGGTCACCACTCGACACAGGAGCGGAGGAAGGTCAGAGTGATCACTCGACACAGGAGCGGAGGAAGGTCAGTCATCACTCGACACAGGAGCGGAGGAAGGTCAGTCATCACTCGACACAGGAGCGGATGAAGGTCAGAGTGATCACTCGACACGGGAGCGGAGGAAGGTCAGAGTCACCACTCGACACAGGAGCGGAGGAAGGTCAGAGTGATCACTCGACACAGGAGCGGAGGAAGGTCAGAGTGATCACTCGACACGGGAGCGGAGGAAGGTCAGAGTGATCACTCGACACAGGAGCGGAGGAAGGTCAGAGTGATCACTCGACACAGGAGCGGAGGAAGGTCAGAGTGATCACTCGACACAGGAGCGGAGGAAGGTCAGAGTGATCACTCGACTCCGGAGCGGAGGAAGGTCAGAGTCACCACTCGACACGGGAGCGGAGGAAGGTCAGTCATCACTCGACACAGGAGCGGATGAAGGTCAGAGTGATCACTCGACACGGGAGCGGAGGAAGGTCAGAGTCACCACTCGACACGGGAGCGGAGGAAGGTCAGAGTGATCACTCGACACGGGAGCGGAGGAAGGTCAGAGTGATCACTCGACACGGGAGCGGAGGAAGGTCAGAGTCATCACTCGACACGGGAGCGGAGGAAGGTCAGAGTGATCACTCGACACGGGAGCGGAGGAAGGTCAGAGTCATCACTCGACACGGGAGCGGAGGAAGGTCAGAGTGATCACTCGACACAGGAGAGGAGGAAGGTCAGAGTCATCACTCGACACGGGAGCGGAGGAAGGTCAGAGTCACCACTCGACACGGGAGCGGAGGAAGGTCAGAGTGATCACTCGACACAGGAGCGGAGGAAGGTCAGAGTGATCACTCGACACGGGAGCGGAGGAAGGTCAGAGTGATCACTCGACACAGGAGCGGAGGAAGGTCAGAGTGATCACTCGACACGGGAGCGGAGGAAGGTCAGAGTGATCACTCGACACAGGAGCGGAGGAAGGTCAGAGTGATCACTCGACACGGGAGCGGAGGAAGGTCAGAGTGATCACTCGACACAGGAGCGGAGGAAGGTCAGAGTGATCACTCGACACGGGAGCGGAGGAAGGTCAGAGTCACCACTCGACACAGGAGCGGAGGAAGGTCAGAGTGATCACTCGACACGGGAGCGGAGGAAGGTCAGAGTGATCACTCGACACGGGAGCGGAGGAAGGTCAGAGTGATCACTCGACACGGGAGCGGAGGAAGGTCAGAGTGATCACTCGACACGGGAGCGGAGGAAGGTCAGAGTGATCACTCGACACAGGAGCGGAGGAAGGTCAGAGTGATCACTCGACACGGGAGCGGAGGAAGGTCAGAGTGATCACTCGACACGGGAGCGGAGGAAGGTCAGAGTGATCACTCGACACGGGAGCGGAGGAAGGTCAGAGTGATCACTCGACACAGGAGCGGAGGAAGGTCAGAGTGATCACTCGACACGGGAGCGGAGGAAAGTCAGAGTGATCACTCGACACAGGAGCGGAGGAAGGTCAGAGTGATCACTCGACACGGGAGAGGAGGAAGGTCAGAGTGATCACTCGACACGGGAGCGGAGGAAGGTCAGAGTGATCACTCGACACAGGAGCGGAGGAAGGTCAGAGTCACCACTCGACACAGGAGCGGAGGAAGGTCAGAGTCACCACTCGTCACAGGAGCGGAGGAAGGTCAGAGTGATCACTCGACACGGGAGCGGAGGAAGGTCAGAGTGATCACTCGACACGGGAGCGGAGGAAGGTCAGAGTGATCACTCGACACGGGAGCGGAGGAAGGTCAGAGTGATCACTCGACACGGGAGCGGAGGAAGGTCAGAGTCACCACTCGACACAGGAGCGGAGGAAGGTCAGAGTGATCACTCGACACAGGAGCGGAGGAAGGTCAGAGTGATCACTCGACACGGGAGCGGAGGAAGGTCAGAGTCACCACTCGACACAGGAGCGGAGGAAGGTCAGAGTGATCACTCGACACAGGAGCGGAGGAAGGTCAGAGTGATCACTCAACACGGGAGCGGAGGAAGGTCAGAGTGATCACTCGACACCGGAGCGGAGGAAGGTCAGAGTGATCACTCGACACGGGAGCGGAGGAAGGTCAGAGTGATCACTCGACACGGGAGCGGAGGAAGGTCAGAGTGATCACTCGACACCGGAGCGGAGGAAGGTCAGAGTCACCACTCGACACAGGAGCGGAGGAAGGTCAGAGTCACCACTCGACACGGGAGAGGAGGAAGGTCAGAGTGATCACTCGACACGGGAGCGGAGGAAGGTCAGAGTGATCACTCAACACGGGAGCGGAGGAAGGTCAGAGTGATCACTCGACACGGGAGCGGAGGAAGGTCAGAGTGATCACTCGACACAGGAGCGGAGGAAGGTCAGAGTGATCACTCGACACGGGAGCGGAGGAAGGTCAGAGTGATCACTCGACACGGGAGCGGAGGAAGGTCAGAGTGATCACTCGACACGGGAGCGGAGGAAGGTCAGAGTGATCACTCGACACAGGAGCGGAGGAAGGTCAGAGTGATCACTCGACACAGGAGCGGATGAAGGTCAGAGTGATCACTCGACTCAGGAGCGGAGGAAGGTCAGAGTGATCACTCGACACAGGAGAGGAGGAAGGTCAGAGTCACCACTCGACACGGGAGCGGAGGAAGGTCAGAGTGATCACTCGACACGGGAGCGGAGGAAGGTCAGAGTGATCACTCGACACAGGAGCGGAGGAAGGTCAGAGTGATCACTCGACACGGGAGCGGAGGAAGGTCAGAGTGATCACTCGACACGGGAGCGGAGGAAGGTCAGAGTCATCACTCGACACAGGAGCGGAGGAAGGTCAGAGTGATCACTCGACACAGGAGCGGAGGAAGGTCAGAGTGATCACTCGACACAGGAGCGGAGGAAGGTCAGAGTGATCACTCGACTCAGGAGCGGAGGATCAGAGTCACCACTCGACACAGGCGTGGAGAAATACTCAAGCTGAGCTGCTTGTCAGGAGCAGCTCTGCAATGTTATCCGAAAGCTGAGTCCACAAAACTTGAGCCATCTCCCCTGAACACGCACAATCCCAGTCAGGAATGGATGGAGGAGGTTACTCTATGGGCTGCTGCTCCATTTCCTAGCCCTTGTCCATCGTCCTGACTCGCCATGGCGGGCTGACTTTCCACCCGCCAGTGAGGGAGGTCCCCAGTGGAAGTCCCTTTATTAGGGAGTTCTTTCCATGATCTGTGTTGGCGGCTGCTGCATGGAGCGGTGCCCTGCAGTAAGTTCTTTTGTTTGTGCACAAATCTCCCAGCAACATGTTACTTCTGTGGGCTGGAGGGGACCATGTACGACGTGTACCTGGAGTGTGCAAGGCTTCAGCCCCTTTTTGCGTATCTGCGTGGGCTGCTTCTCGCCCTCTGGTTACATTTTAGCCCCACTGTGATGAACTACATATACCCGTCTGGACACACCCCCCTGCTGACTGCTCCTGTGGCTCCTCCCACAGACCCCAGTATAAAGGCGATTGGAGACACAGCCCTGGCTTCAGTCTCCAGGATGTTGTGTGGTGGTCACTTGCTGCTTGTTCTTTCTTCCAGCCATAAAAGCCTACCTTCGCTCACGTTTCAGAGTTATTGATGGTGCATCACCCACCCTATTTATATATGGTCATCCAGTAAGGAGGGGGCATGGAGGAATAAGGATGTCCTTGTCAACTTGTTCCTGGGGCAGGAGAAAACAGCCATCCATGGGTCTTAGGAATGGGTGGTGGGAGGATCTGTCCAGGTAGACTGCCTGGCAATGTTCAGGAGGTATGCTCGTGCCCAGGTGAATATTCAGAAGGAACACGCACTGTCCACGGCCACCATAGAGGCATTTTGGGTCCATTGGGGTATGTGTGGGGGGTTATTGCCATCATTGACAGAGATGGAAACATTTTGGTTTAATGTGTAATGTCTATTTGTGGTGTAGTAATTCTGCTGGTCACTGGTTTGTCTATGTTGTAGCACTGAATTTGTTATAAAGATATTTTGTATGTTCAGTAAAAGGAGTGGAGGAACGCCAGGGCTCCCAACTCGACACAGCAGTCGAGGAACGACAGATTCCCAATGAAGAGACAGAAATCAGAGGTTAGACACAGGAACGCCAATGGGGCATCGAGGGAGCAACTGAGGCAAATTGAGACAAATCATTTTCTCCAACACAATGGCTCCACAGAGGCACTGAACAAGAGTCCTCATAGAATGTGGGAAACGGGTGACGATTAAACCGGAAGTACAAGGGCTTAACAGCTCTAGTTAACAGAACGATTAATAAATACAGAGGCTCAAGAACCACATTAGCTCAATGCTCTGCAGCAAGCGGGAGAGACCTCAGGGCTCGTGACGAGAACAGAGATGAGGAGGGATTCCTTTAGCGGGAGGGTGGTGAATCCGTGAAATTTATTGCCACAGTCGGCTGTGAAGGCCAAGTCATTGGGTATATTTTAACTGAATACACGTACACGGCCAGATGAAGCGACCAAGGTGCACAACACACTACAAATAATTCAGAGTAAAAAACAAAGTAATATAGATAAATTAACAAATAATAAAATATATTCCCAAGGAATGACATTTAGCATAAGGTGTATTTACAGCACAAGTTAAAAAGTAAACAGTATAACTTTACTGGTATTTCATATGTAATGGGAATTATGTGCCCCCACCCCTGGAAGTTTTTGTGTCACCCTCCCGCAGAGACTGCGTTCTCCCAGCAGATTGCTGGGCTCTCTGGATGTATTGATTCACTACAGTAGACATTTCAGGAGGGTGGCCTCGCTGTGTATTAGATCAGTGAGCAGTTTCTGTAGTTAAGGATGGTATCAGTTTGAATTAAAAGGCAATCAATACCCTGAAAGTTGGTGGTTGATGAGAGGATGTTTAGAAGCCAGCCGAGGATGACTCAATTGATAAACAAACAGGAGAATATGAGAAACCAACAGATCATTGAAACTCTAACAGGAGTTCATAAAAGACACAGGAGCAGAATTAGGCCATTCAGCCCATTGAGTCTGTTCCACAAAGGAGGTATGCAACCAGGAAGGACAGCCAAAGTAAATCTTGTTTCCTTGCTGGAAGAGGCTAGAGAATTAGTAAGTAAAAGCAAAAAATTACAGATATCATTGATAATTTGGGGAAAAAACCAATAAAAATTGATATTAGATGCTGGTGAGAATGCACTCAGGATACTGTATATGGGGTAGTGGGGAGAGCACACCCTGGGCTGCTGTGAACACCTTTGGTCTCCACATTTAAACAAGATTAGGGTCATGGGGTGGATGCCTTTGATGAAGGGGTTGACATATGAAGGGAAATTGAGCTGGTTGAGCCTAGGATCATTGAATTTTATGAAACTGATAAGAGGTCTCAGTGAAATCTACCAGGAACATAAGAGATTCTTCAGATGCTGGAAATCTTAAAAAACATACAAACTGCTGGAGGAACTCAGCAGATCAGAATAAAAAGTTGATGCTTCAGCCCAGACTGGAAAGAGTCAGAATGATCGGTCTTGATGAAGAATCTCAGCCCAAACCATCGATGGTTTATTCCTCTCCACAGCTGCTGTCTGACTTGCTGAGATCCTCCAGCATTTGTGTGTGGTGTGAAACATATCAGTGTCTGAGAGACATTAACAGGGTCAATGCTTTATGTTGATTACACTCCTCTCCTGCCCAGTTTATTTCCATGTTCAATTGCTCTGTGACTGAGGACCACACATCCCATCTTCACATGTCAATGCCTCTTGCCTGAATTGACTCCTCCTGCCCACTGCTTCAACCACACATTCAAGGAAATTTAAACAAATCCATTTGCTGTAACAAGGATGAGTACACTGTCACAGACGGTCCCAATCCTGGCTGCAAGAGCAGGAGGGTTGGACAACTCCATCCATAAAAACCCAGAACTACAGCAGTTCCAAAGACCTCATTGCTTGGAGAGGAAGGATCTTCACCTATAAGATGTATAGATGGGTCATTCCATGAAAGACTGTCTCAGGACAGAGGACTCTGGTGAGCTGCTCTCAGCGGCCGATGCCCCAGAAGAGGTGATGGGATGAAGAAGACCACAGCAAGGACCTCAGGGGTGTAAAACAGCAAAACTCCTCGCCTTGTCCCTGCTGATGCAGAGCCACCCCCCATCTTATACAGACTTATGCACGGTGTTACACAGACTCAACACAGCCACCTCCCGTGTTACACAGACTCAACACAGCCACCACCCCCCCGTGTTACACTGACTCCACACAGCCACCCCGTGTTACACTGACTCCACACAGCCACCTCCCGTGTTACACTGACTCCACACAGCCACCACCCCCCCGTGTTACACTGACTCCACACAGCCACCACCCCCCCGTGTTACACAGACTCAACACAGCCACCACCCCCCCGTGTTACACAGACTCAACACAGCCACCACCCCCCCGTGTTACACTGACTCCACACAGCCACCTCCCCCGTGTTACACAGACTCAACACAGCCACCCCGTGTTACACAGACTCAACACAGCCACCACCCCCCCGTGTTACACTGACTCCACACAGCCACCTCCCCCGTGTTACACAGACTCAACACAGCCACCACCCCCCCGTGTTACACTGACTCAACACAGCCACCCCGTGTTACACAGACTGAACACAGCCACCACCCCCGTGTTACACTGACTCAACACAGCCACCTCCCTGTGTTACACAGACTCAACACAGCCACCACCCCCGTGTTACACTGACTCAACACAGCCACCTCCCTGTGTTACACAGACTCAACACAGCCACCCCGTGTTACACAGACTGAACACAGCCACCACACCCCCCCCCGTGTTACACTGACTCAACACAGCCACCTCCCTCCCGTGTTACACTGACTCAACACAGCCACCCCGTGTTACACTGACTCCACACAGCCACCACACCCCCCCCCGTGTTACACAGACTCAACACAGCCACCACACCCCCGTGTTACACAGACTCAACACAGCCGCCACCACCCTCCGTGTTACACAGACTCAACACAGACATCACCACCCCCCCCGTGTTACACAGACTCAACACAGCCACCCCCCGTGTTACACAGACTCAACACAGCCACCCCCCGTGTTACACAGACTCAACACAGACATCACCACCCCCCCGTGTTACACATACTCAACACAGCCACCACCTCCCCCCGTGTTACAGACTCAACACAGCCACCACACCCCCGTGTTACACAGACTGAACACAGCCACCCCCCGTGTTACACAGACTCAACACAGCCGCCACACCCCCATGTTACACAGCACAGCCGCCACACCCCCCTGTGTTACACAGACTCAACACAGCCGCCACCACCCCCCATGTTATACAGAACCACCCCCCCATGATATACAGAACCACCCCCCCATTTTATACAGAACCCCCCCATGTTATACAGAACCCCCCCATGATATACAGAACCACCCCCCCATGATATACAGAACCCCCCCCATGTTATACAGAACCACCACCACCCCACCCCCATGTTATACAGAACCACCCCCCCATGTTATACAGAACCACCACCACCCCATGTTATACAGAACCACCCCCCCCATGTTATACAGAACCACCACCACCCCCACCCCCCATGTTATACAGAACCACCTCCCCATGTTATACAGAACCACCACCCCACCATGTTATACAGAACCACCACCACCCCATGTTATACAGAACCACCCCCCCCATGTTATACAGAACCACCACCACCCCCACCCCCCATGTTATACAGAACCACCCCCCATGTTATACAGAACCACCACCCCCCCATGTTATACAGAACCACCACCACCCCCACCCCCCATGTTATACAGAACCACCACCACCCCCCCCACCCCCACCCCCCATGTTATACAGAACCACCCCCCCATGTTATACAGAACCACCCCCCCATGTTATACAGAACCACCCCCCCCATGTTATACAGAACCACCACCACCCCCACCCCCACCCCCCATGTTATACAGAACCACCCCCCCATGTTATACAGAACCCCCCCCCCATGTTATACAGAACCACCACCTCCCCATGTTATACAGAACCACCCTCCATTCCCCTTTCTTCCATTTGCTTTTAAATCATTATTCTTGTTGTTCACAATTAGGTCACTTGTTGATCTGATAACCTGTCCAACCCCTTTGATCTGGTCATTATCACCTAGTTTACTACTGATTGCTTTCTTCTGGTGGGAAAGTTGCACCTTTGACCCCAAGCTATTGAATTCAGAAATAGCCATGTTTCCTTGGGAGTTTAGCCATGGGAGCCTTCAATGGCAGCAGAGGCCACATACGAGATAGGAGCAGAATTAGGCCATTTGACATGTCGAGTTTGCTCCACCATTCCATGGCTGATTTATTATTCCTCTCAACCCCATTCTCCTGTTTCCTCCCCATAACTTTTGACACCCTGACTAATCAAAATCATATCAAATTTTGCTTAAACTTGGCCTCCACAAGTATCTGAGGCAATGAATTCCATAGATTCACCACCCCGTAGCCAAAGAAATTCCTCCTCATCTCTGAACGAAAGGGACCTCCACCTGTTCTGAGGCTGCGCCTTCTGGTCCTTGATTTCCTCACTATAGGAAACATCCTCTCCACATCCACTCTATCCAGGCCCTTCAATATTCAATAGGTTTCAATGAAATTCTTCTAATCTCCAGCATGTACAGGCTCAGAGCCACAAAACGTTCCTCATATGCTAACCCTTTCATTCCCAGAATAATTCTCATGAACCTTCTCTGGACCCTCTCCAATGCAGCACATTTTTTCCTAGGTAAGGGGCCCAGAACCGTTCCCAATACTCCAAGTGCAGTCTGACCAATTACCTTTATTTGTGTTCAGGTGACTCATTTCAAATTCAAGTTTCTCTCGCTCTCTCTTAGCTTACTTACTGCTCGTTTTGCTGCTGGTGGTTAGGGCAGCAATGAAGGTCCTCCATTTCTGTCTGTGTTCAGGGCTTTCTTCATTGAGACAGTAGTTTCCTCTTTCACCACCGCCAGTCATGTAAGTCTTGGGTGGAGACTCAGGAACACTGTTGCACTCAGATGTAGGATTCTTCGTTGCTGTTTACATGACAGTTTTGTTTGACCAGTCAGGGTTGTTAGCCCAGAGCTGAACCCTGAACCTGGAGGACTGGTGAACCACTCTTAGGCTGCCCTTGACCCTTTGACATGGGTGACCCTAACAAGAACCAAAGCATAAAGCCCTGACTCCAGCCTGCACAGCTTTCTGGATCATTGAGGCACTGAAGGTCGTGGTCCTTCTGAAGGTCTCTCTCTCTCTCAGGGTGAATATTAATTTCTGCTGTGTTATGAACACTGTTTCCTAGGAGATCCTTTAATCTGAGAAAATTACTACATCCAGTAACATTACACAGTACCTAATTTAAAATAACCTGTGCCTTGACTGGTTCCTCAATGTACTGCTCTAAGAAACCATTCTAAATACATTCCAGCAGCTCGTTCTCAAGGCTCTCCTTGCCAGCTTGATTTGTCTAAAATGTACAATGGTTAAGATCACCCTCGAATTCGTGCATCTCTCTTGCACTTCAGCTGATTGATGGTGTCCTAAAATGTAACCTTTCTTAGCGGGCTGACATCCAGTGGCCACTTTATTAGGTACACCTGCTCGTTGATGCAAATATCTAATCAGCCAATCATGCGGCAGCAACTCAATGCGTAAAAGCATGCAGACATGGTCAGGAGGTTCAAAATGGCGAAAAAATGTGAACTAAGTGACTTTCACCATGGAATGACAGTTGGTGTCAGATGAGGTGGTTTGAGAATCTCAGAAACTGCTGATCTGGGACTTTCATGCACGACAGTCTGTAGACTTTACAGAGGATGGTGTGACAAATAAAAAACATCCAGTAAGCGGCAGTTCTGTGGGTGAAAACTGGAGATGGTAGGGAGGGAGGTCAGAGGAGAATGGTCAGACTGGTTCGAGCTGACAGGAAGGCGACAGTAACTCAAATAACCATGATTACAACAGTGGTTTGGCAAAGAGTATGTTGAACCTTGATGTGAGAGACACACAGCCACAGAAGGCCATGAACATACACGCGGTGGCCACTTCATTACGTACGAGAGGTACCATGCCGAGCAGGGACATTTTACCCTTCCCGTTTCTTCCCTCCACCTGTGCTGTTTCTGCATCTTGAGCCCCTGAGTGGATATCATTCTCCACAGACAGACTCAGCCCAATACTCTTTACTCTCTTCCCACTCTGATGCTGAATTACTCTGTTACTCAATGTCAAAATTTTACAGTTTTTTGCCCTCTGCACTAACATCCGTGGGTTGCAAATGACTCTCTGCTCAGTTTCTTTTCTCTTCCCACCAAAGTGGAGCGTAGAAGGTTGAGGGGGGACTTGATAGAGGTATTTAAAATTATGAGGGGGATAGATAGAGTTGACGTGGATAGGCTTTTTCCATTGAGAGTAGGGGAAATTCAAACAAGAGGACATGAGTTGAGAGTTAGGGGGCAAAAGTTTCAGGGTAGCTCGAGGGGGTATTTCTTTACTCAGAGGGTGGTAGCTGTGTGGAACGAGCTTCCAGTAGACGTGGTAGAGGCAGCTTTGATATTGTCATTTAAAGTAAAATTGGATAGGAATATGGACAGGAAAGGAATGGAGGGTTATGGGCTGAGTGTGGGCCAGTGGGACTAGCTGAGAGTAAGCATTCGGCATGGACTAGAAAGGCCGAGATGGCCTATTTCCATGCTGTAATGGTTATATGGTTATAAGTGTAGCACTTCATATATCCCAGCACCATCTCCATCACTTGGCTATTAAGTTCAAGTTCAGTTTAATGTCATTCAACGGGGTACATGTACATGGGCAGACCAAGGTGCACAACACAGAGAGAAGACATAAAGTAATATCACCAGAAATTATAATGTATATTCCCAAAGAATGATGTTTAGTGTAAGGTGCACTTACAACACAAGGTAAAAAGTAAACAGTATAAAGCTACGGGTGCTTCATATGTAATGAGAGCTACATGGTGGCAGGGAGTTCAATCTCATGTCCAAGAGGAAGAAGCTGTTTCCCATCCTAACAGTCCTTGTCTTAATGCCGTAAGTACGTGGAAACCAGCTGCCCTGCCATGGACTCTGCCTCAGCAAAGCAGCCAGTGTAATCAATGACCCCACTCACCCCAGACAGACTCTCTTCTCCCTTTTCACATCAGGCAGAAGTTGCAAAAACTTGAAAACACGACTTACCAGGCTGAAAGGCAGCCTTCATGCCACTGTTTCCAGACAATTGAACAGTTCCCTAGTACACTGAAATGAATTCTTCACCTCACAATCTACCCTGTTATGACCTTGAACCATATGGTCTCCTGTAACTGTGTAACACTTTATTCCGCATTCTGTTGTTGCTTCTCCCTTGTTCTGATGAAATGCTCTGTAATGATGAAGCGTTCTCACTATAAGTGCTACAAGAATAAGCTAGTTTACCAACTTGTCTCCCTGAGCTCTTAAAAACTTTTTGTGTGGTATCATGAATCTCTTTTGAAATCTGCAGTTGCCCAAGTTCAGATCTTTGAACCTGGGACAGAGAACCTGCAGATGTGACAATCTGACCCGTACTGAAATATGCCTTTTGATTTTGTTTTATACTCTGATCATTTTCTGTTGCCATTTGCACAATTTTCTTGCATGTGGGGGACGGGAGGGTTTGATTTTTTTGTTATCAGGTTGGTTCCTTGGTTCCTTGTCCTTGACTGTCTGTGGGAAGACAAGTCTCAGGGCTGGACACTGCATACATACTTTGATAATAAATGTATTTTGAACTTTGATCTGTTTTTGAACTTGAGAATGATTCAGAGAGGAAAAATAAAACAAGGGAGGATGGTATAAGTGGACAGTTGAAGCTTTCACAGAGGGAGAGGCCCTCTGTTGGTTGGGGTTGACCCTGAATTCCAGCCGTCTACATGATACGCAAGCCTGGGCAGTACGATATGGAGAACATGCTGTTGCCCATGTAGCAGGCTCCCCCTCTCCATATAGCTGATGAATCCAAAGGAGCAGAGTTGCCACTCAACATAGGATTGCCTCAGTGAATCCAGCTCTGTATTTTCCCTTGGGATTTATTCCCAGGGCCTTCCCATGAGTGGGTGTAGCTGCAAGGCAGAAGGGGTTTGAGATCAGAGTTTTCCTTCTCCGAGAAGAGCTGCCGACCACAGTTGACAGGCCCAATCTGCCCAGAGCTCCTGGCTTTAGGACACCAGTAATGTGCCCCTTGTCCTGTCAGTAGAAATGATTCTGCCAGGCTTAGTAGCTAAACCACATGTGAAGGCCAGGAGCTGGACTTGCTTATCAGAGGCATTTTGAGATGGACGTCATTGGGAGCATCTAATGGGAGCTTGTCTGCATTACCACCCCCGGCTTTATCAACCTGAAGAAACTTCCATAAGTTCAGTGAAGGGGAATGGAGATCCTTCACAGTCAGACATTGGAGTGTTTTAATGAAGGATTGAGAAATCTTTGGGTCAGATTTTACACAGGAAAATGCAAGCAACTTCTCAGAAATATCACAGAAATAAGAATTTGATGCACTGGAAGAATGACAGGAAAACGGTGTTTGCAAACCTGATTTCAGTTTTGTGAAGATGTGACTGGTAGAATAAATGTAGGAGCAGCAGTTTGGACGTTGGATTTTCAGAAACTGTGGGAAGAGCCCATGTAAGAAGTTAACAAGCAAAATGAAAGCATATGGCAATCAACTGGCTTGGATTAAAATGGTTTGGTAGGAAACAGAGAGTAGGCATCACTGGGACTTTCTTGGCAGTCTCAGGATATGGGAATAAAGAGAAATCTCTTCCATCAGGTAATGGGGAACCAGTGACAGCCACACTACCAAATGTATTTAAGGAGATAGATCTCTATCAACAAAGGACACAGGGAGTTCGACCCCCATTTACCCTGGGGCATAGGCCACTGTTAGCAGCTCACCAGAGTCCTCTGTACTGGGCCAGTCTTTCAAGTTGTCCTCAGATGTATATCATCTTCTCTGACATACCTCCTCTCCCAGGGATGAGGACTTCAGAGCTTCTGTAGCTCTGGGTTTTCATTGAATGGGGTTGCTAGCTCCATGCCCAACCCTCCTCCTTCCAAAGCTAAGCTTGGGACTGTCCATAGTAGAATTGAGTACAGAGAAAGAATGGGAATTTGATATTGGCATGAAGGATTAACTGTGATAGTATTGAATGGAGAAGCAGGTTGAAAGGGCTGAATGGCCTCTCCTCCTATTATCTGTTTTTCTAAAGTTATGGCAACATGCACTCCTGGAATTTAAAACTCAGCATTAGATGCACACAGTTAGAAGATAGCTCCTTGCATTTCTTGTTGTTCACACATTATACCTTCTTTATTCAGTTTGATTGCTCCCTTTCCTCTGCTTCCAAACGGGACCCCCAAGCATTTTTAAACTTGCCCTTTTATTTTAGCTCTGGGTTGTTGTTCTTCTGCAGAATCAGAATCAGCATCAGGTTTATAATCACCGGCTAAGATAACAAATTTCACCGACACATACCAGTGATAATAAACCTGATACTGTAAGTATTCCAGTGTTAGGATTAAAAACTAATCCCCAATCAGAGATATGAAATAATCGATGCTACCATTTCAAACACAGCAGAAAAACAACAACCCAGGGCTAAAATAAAAGCACAAGTTTAAAAATACTCAAGGGTTTTCAGTGCTTCTCTGTTGGGTATGATGGGATTTTGGTGGCTGATTCCATCTCTGTCAGGCCCTTGATATAAATACGTAGTCATAGTTCCCATTCAAAGTATTGATAATGGTGTATTATTGTACCAAGATTCGTGTCTTGTGCATTGAGGTAGAACAGGGTATAAACACAACAATGCAGAATAAAGTACATTAAGTCACTGAAAGAAGTGCAGTGTCAGGAAATAATAGATTGTAAGATCATAACGAGGTGGATTGTGAGGACAAGAACCTGGCTTATCATACAAGAGTTCAGTAACAGTGGGGTAGAAGCTGTCCTTGAGCCTGGTGGAATGTGCTTTCTGCCCGATGGGAGGGAGAGAACAGAGTCTGTCCAGTGGGTGAGGTGTTTGAATACGCTGGGTGTTTTACTGAGGCAGCAGGAAGTGTAGACAGAGTGCTGGAGTCACTGATATACTGAGCTGTGTCCGCACCTCTCTGCAGTTTCAGGCATTTCATTCCAAGGTAATATTTAGATGTTAGATGATACACAGCAAATGAGTGACGGACAGGATCGCCCCTGAACTGAGTAAATGCTAGCGCATTAAATGGGCTGAACTGCCCTTCGCAGGCGACGCCTTCACCTTCACGCAGGTCACGTGGTTGGGAGATCGAGTTCGCGTGACCTTCGGTCACCTGACCTGTCAGTCGGTCACTTTCGGAGCCACCAATCACATTAGAGCTCCTGCTCAGCCGCACATCTGAACAAACCAACCAGAGGTTCTCCCCTCCCCTTGCGAGACCAATTACCGGGTACGCTGCCAACCAGCCAATAGCCACTCGAGCCCTGTCTGCTCGCCAATGAGTGAGCGCGTAGGGATCCGGCGCGATCCGGTCTGAGCCGGCCCGGTCCTGCGCGTTGGGCGGATCCGGGGCGGCAGCGGAAATGGCGCGGAGGAGGCCTGGCCTGTAGGCCCGAGAGTCAGACGCTGCAGCCCGCCTCCCGTCGCTTAAAGGGACTGCTCAGGGGCGCTCGGAGCATGAGCCGGACCGGCATATCATCGCAGAATAAGCATGGTGAGTGCGCCTCGGGGGCAGTAGCGCCGCCCACCCGGCTCCTGTCGTCCCGCAATTGATTTAAGGGAAGCTGCCCAGCCCTAGGCCTCTCTAGTATAACCCCCAGTGTAGCTCCGGCCTCCCGGCTTCTGGCCCTCTCTTCCCCACCCTGGTTCGGGGCATTGGTGTTTGGTCTTGCTCAGCCAAAGCTGTCTCCCAAGCAAAGGGGTGGATGTCACCGTTAAGAGGCGGTCGTCAAGCCTACTCTGACAGTTTAGTCTTCTTCATCTTTATGTCAGTTACCCATTAGTTGCTTATTGCTAAATATATGATATTGTTATTATTGCATGCAGCCACGTTGTAGGTATCTATGTCAAACCACTCTGCTGTATTATTTTTAGATAACCTTATATAAATAGTGTTATTTGGTGGCAGCAGGACAGTGCAAAGATATAAATTTATTATATGCAGTATTACCTGATAAAAGTGCCTCTGAAAGTCAGCATCCACCTGGCAAGATCTTCACCATCTGGGACATACCCAATTCTCATTACTGTCATTGAAGAGGAGCCTAAGGCTCACTTCTGCTTTTTGTAAGCCCATCACTTCCACTGGGGATAGGCCGCTGACAGTTGCTCGCCAGAGTCTTCTGATCTGAGCTAGCCTTTCAAGTTGAACCCAGGAGTAGCCCATCTTTGAAGATCCTTACTTTCTCAGGGCTTTGGAGCTTCTGTTGGTGTTTCTGTGGGAGTTACTTGCCCTTCCTTTTGCATCTGGGCTCTGGACAGTCCCTGGCTGAGTTGTGAAGGCTCACTGCTTAAAGATGACCTCTGCTGAGGGAAGCATTGTGCCTGTGATAGAACAGGCAGAGTCTACAACATCAAGCAGCCTCTGTTGCAGTGGAGAATGCTCTCCACTGAACTTTCGTAGATATTTGCTGAAGTTTTCGATGGCATACTGAATCACATTAAACTACTAATGAAGTATAGCCGCTGCATTGCATGCATTGATAGATCCTTGGAAGTGATGACACTTGGCACTGATCTCCCTATTCTCCATGCCTCCCTCGGTGAATACTGATGTAAAGTAATCGTTGAAGACCTCATCCACGTCCTTTGCATCCAAGTCCTGATGAAGGGTCTCAGTCTGAAAAGTTGACTGCTTATTCCTCTCCATAGATGCTGCCTGACCTGAGTTTCTGCAACATTTTGTGTGTGTTGCTCTGGATTTCCAGCATCCACAGAATCCCTTGTGTTTCTCCCTTTATCCTTGAGTGGGCCTTGCCCTCTCCCGACTGATTCACTTGCTCTGGGTTGATCTCCAGTGAGTTCCTTAGGGAGTGCTGCAGCATTGAGCTGCAAGAAGTATTACAGTACATTTACTTCAGAGCGTACAAAATGGAAGAACAAATGGGTAATGCGGCTTCTTGGAGACTGTAGTTGCTGGTATCTGGAGGAACTCAGTGGGCTGAGTTACATCTGTGGGGAGGGGATGTTGATGTTTCTAGTTGAAATCCTACATCTGCAATATTAGCTACAGCACAGAAAGAGGTTTTTCAGTCCACCCTGGTTACGGCAACCTTCATGCCAATCTAGCTAGACCCATCAAAATTCAAAACAAAAGTGCCTATGCAAAATATTCACACCCCTTGGAAGTTTTCAGCATTGAATCACAGTGGAGTTAATTTGGCTTTTTTTTACACTGATCCATAGAAAAATACTTTTGTGTCAAAGTTAAAACATCTCTACACATGATCTAAATTAATTACAAATATAAAACACAAAATAATTGATTGCATAAGTACCCCCTTCAAGTCAATATTTAGTAGATGCACCTTTAGCAGCAATTACAGCCTTGACTCTGTGTGGATAGGTCTCTATCAGCTTTGTACATCTGGACACTGCGGTTTTTCCCCCATTCTTCTTTACAAAACTACCCAAGCTCTGTGAGACTGCATGTGAATGAACAACCCTTTTCCAAGTCCAGTCACAAATTCTCAATTGGATTGAGGTCTAGACTCTGACTTGGCCACTCCAGGACATTAACTTTGTTTTTTTTTAAAACCATTCCTGTGTAGCTTTGGCTTTATGTTTGGGGTCATTGTCTTGCTGGAAAACAAATCTCCCAAGTCGCAGTTCTCTTGCAGACTGCGTCAGGTTTTCCTCCAGGATTTCTCTGTATTTTGCTGCATTCATTTTGCCCTCTACCTTCACAAGTCTTCCAGGGCCTGAGGCAGTGAAACATCCCACAGCATGATGCTTCACGGTAGGGGTGGTGTGTTTTTGACCATGGTAGGGGTGTGTGGTGTTTGCCTTATGCCAAACATAGCGTTTAATCTGATGGCCAAAAATCTTAATTTTGGTTTCATCAAACAGTAGAACCTTATTCCAGTTGACTTCAGAGACTCCCACATGGTTTTTGGCAAACTCTAGCCGAGATTTTATGTGAGTTTTTTTCAACAGTGGCTTTTTCTTTGCCAGCCTCTCATGAAGCTGCAACTGGTGAAACACCCAGGCAACAGTTGTTGTATACACAGTGTCTCCTGTCTTAGCCACTGAAGCTTTTAACTCCTCCAGGGTTGTCATAGGTCTCTTGGTGGCCTCCATGAGTAGTCCCCTTCTTGCATGTCACTGTTTTTGAGGACAGCTTGCTCTAGGCAGAGTCATGTTCTTTCCAATTCTTGATTGACTTAACTGTACTCTGAGGATATTCAGAGGCTTGGAAATGTTTGTATCTATCTCTTGACTTGTGCTTTTCAATAATCTTTTCATGGAGTTGCTTGCAGTGTTCGTTTGTTTACAGGGTGTAGTTTTTGCCAGGATACTGACTCACCAACAGCTAGACCTTCCAGATACAGGTGTATTTTTACTACAATCAATTGGAACACTTTGACTACACATGGTCTCCATAAACTGATCTCCATTTAACTAATTATGTGACTGCTGCACTAGTGTTGATTTGGTGTGTCATATTAAAGGGGTTGAATACTGATGCAATCAGTTATTGTGTTTTATATTTGTTAGTAATTAAGATCACTTTGTAGAGATCTGTTTTCACTTTGATGCAAAACTCTTTCTGTTGATCAATGTCAAAAAAACCCAAATTAAATCCACTGTGATTCAATGTTGTAAAACATTAAAACATGAAAACTTTGGCTGGAGGGGAATGCTTTTCATAAGCACTGTATGTTACCATGTACAACTATGAGGTTCATTTTCTTGTGGGTATATTCTGTAAATCCAAGGAACAGAATAGAGTCGATGAAAGACCCCACCCAACAGGACAGACAAACAATCAACCAATGTGCAAATACAAAAGGAAGAAAAAGAAACAATAATAAATAAGCAAAAAATATTGAGAACTTGAGATGAAGAGACCTTGAAAGTGAGTTCATAGGTTGTGGAACAGTTCAAAGGTAGGGCAAGTGAAGTGGGTCCTGAGGCTCCTGTACAACCTTCCTGATGGCAGCAGTGACCTAGGTGTTGTTGCTTTCCTGTGACATTGTTCCATGTAGATGTGCTCAGTGGTGGGGAGGGCTTTAACTATGATGGACTGGGCCTTTTTGTAGGCTTCTCCATTCAAGGGCATAGGCATCTCCATACCAGGCTGTGATGCAGCCAGTCCACCACACATCTATAGAAGTTTGTCAAAGTATTAGATGTCATGCTAAATTTTCGCAAAGTCTTAAGGAAGTAGAGGTGTGTGCTGGGCCCAGAGTAGATCCTCTGAAATGATAACACCAAAGAGTTTAAAGTTTCTGATCCTCTGGTGAGGACTGGCTCATAGACCTCTGGTTTCCTCCAGTAATCAGCTCCTTGTTTGCTGACGTTGAGTGTGGTGCCACCCAGTCAGATTTTACAATCTCAGTCCTGTATGCTGATTCGGCTTACAACAGTGGTTTCATCAGCAAACATTAAATACAGTGTTGGAGCTGTGCTTGGCCTCATAGTATAAAGTGAGTAGAGCAGGTGATGTTGCCAGTTCAAACTGTGTGAGGTCTGTATGTGATGAAATCAAGGATCCAATTGCACAGGAAGGTACTGAGGCCAAAGTCTCACATCTGTATCCCACTATTCATCATCTGTTCTAAATGCTGCTTAAACTTTGCTGTTGTGTCTCCCTCTTCGCTGTCCCCAAAATGTATTCCAGACCCCTACCACCCTGTTCCTTTAAACTTTGATCAACTCATCTTACAGTTTTGTGAGGAGCAGGTTTTTGTTTACACAGAGTGGTTGGGGCCTAGGATGCACTGCTTGGGGTGGTGGCAGAGGCAGAAACATGAGACGCTTAGTTAGCCCCATGAATGTGAGGGAAATTGTAGGACATGGACATTGTGTAGGCAGATAAGATTAGTTGGTAATTCGAATACAACTGCAAGGGCCAAATGGCCTGTTCCTGTGCTGTACTGTTCCAGTGTTTGACATTCCCACTCATCATTTACACAGACTGATCAGGTCTACCTTCAGCCTCCAGTGTTTCAGAGAAAATCCAAATTTTTCCAACCTCTCCGGATAACTTGTATCGTCTAATCCAGGCAACACTTGTTCATTATTATATGTGGATCTCAACATTACTTGAGCCCAAAAGTTAGCGCACCACCATTACCCATACGTATATTCCTGTATTAATCAATAGTAAATCTCATCTGCGATTCACTGCTTGAGATGTGTCATCATCTGGATCCAGTACAGATTTATCAATGTGCATTGATAGAGCTTTATCTGTACAGTGTGCGAAGGAAAGCTTTGACATAATTTCCTGCGCATACAAACATGTAAATTGATGAGGGTAAGCCCCACAGACTCTGAAGCCTGTTCCACTTGATAAGGTCTGGCTATGACCCCAAATTTGTACTCCTGTTTACCAGCCCCATTTATTTTAATCTTTAGGTTTCTTGTAGTGGTAGCCATGCAGAATTTCTTTTACAAGGTATGTTAATCAATTCTGTTTTCAATTCAAGGACATGTCTTATTATCAATGCCCATTATAGAATGCACCCTTCAGAAACTTGTGACAGCACAGTTATCATCTCTAATAACTCCTTTCATCTGTCAACCTTGTAACTCAAGAATTCAATGGGCTTGGATGGAGAAGAATACAAGGCTTTAATCATATTCTTAGAAGTCATGCTGTGAATCTAGTGATGCCTTCCACATCACAATGTTAACGTGTTGGCAGCCCTGGTGATGCGTTGCAGTTACGCAGGGCCTGGTGCAGCACATCTAGAGCACTGCACAGCCTTACTGTCCTTATCTGCTGGTTTGAAAGCAGCATGGGGATGGTTTTCTGGAGACAACAGTTTGAATGGGTTGGGCATGAATCTACATGAGTTGACAAGAGTGAGGGGGCCATAGAAGACCTCAAGGGCTCCTGACAGGTTGGATGTAGAGAGAATGTGGAAGCAGGGATTATTGATGTTTAAAACGGCAGAAATGAGGTGACATTTTCTTTCTCTTTTGTAGATCGTTTCCTCAATGTGGTGGAAGCAGACTTAAATTTTTAGTTGAATATATAGACAGACACTTGTGAACCAGGGTGTGAAGGTTTACATGAGATTGGTCATATTAAACGGAAGGGAGAGGTTTAAAGGTTCTGGGCAAATGTGACCAGCTCAGGAAGGCACATCAGTTGCATGTACAAGTGGGACTGAAAGGCCTGTTTCTGTGCTGTATAATTTATGGTTCAATGAATTTAGATATGTTTAAGGGCAAGCCTTGACCAAATGTCTAGGCCAGTAGTTCAGGATTGATGCCCTTTTGTGCTGTCAGCGAGATTAAAGTATCATTTACTACACAAGAGATTCTGCAGATGCAGGAGCTCCAGAGTAGCACACTTGCAATGCTGGAGGAAGTCAGCAAGGAATAACCAGTGGATATTTCATGCTGAGACAGTATGGTAGTGTAGCGGTTGCTGTGCGCTATTACGGCTTGGAGCATTGAGAGTTCAGAGTTCATTCTGGCATTCTCAGTAAGTCCTCCCCGTGGAATGTGTGGGTTTTCTCCAGGTGCTCCAGTTTCCTCATGCAGTCCAAAGACGTACTGAATAGGTTAATTGGTCATTGTAAGTTGTCCTGTGATTTGGGTTAGGGTTACATCAGGGTTGTTGGGGTTGCTGGGTGGCATGGCTCGAAGGGATGGAAGCTGTATCTCGAAGTAATTAAATAGCGTGACAGACTAGTCAACGATAGTCAACTGTTGTCTTTCCTCTATCCTGGGTGTTTCTCAAACCAAATCTGATCTGATGCTGCTCAATGTCCCATTACTACTTGGCTTTAATTTGAGTAGTTGGTGTGCTTAGTTTTGTATCTGAACACAGGCTGTGCTGCTCCAGGCAGAGTTTATTGCTTGTACCTCCCTTGTTATGAGTGGGTTGCCAGGATATTCAGGAGATGGGTAACCACAGTGCTGGGGATGGCTTTTCACAGATGAATACATTTTCTTCTCTGAAGAACCATTCTCATTTGGCATTCTGTACTTTACCAGATGATTGGTTCTCTTGATTTATACTGTAGGCCAAAGGGCCTTTTCCTGTGCTGTACTGTCGTGTTCTGATTGCTGATACTAACTTTTTCTACCAGGTTTATTAAGTTGCTTGCAATGAAATTCCCTAATTGCCATTGTGGAACTTGAATGTTTCTGAATGAATAGTCCAAGCTCTGGAAGCTACAACAGTAACTTAACCTCTGTGCTCCTGTTTTCAATAATTACTTTAGCTTCATCTTTCCTCAGAATTCATATTTCTGGAAAAGGGAGATTTGTATCTTAGACAAAGATCATAGCTTTTTTGCATTTACTTTTTGTGCCTGCCTATCCTGCTAACCTACCCTTTGACAAGATATACATGGACTGTATATTTCCCTCCATTGATGCTGTCTGACGTGCTGAATTCCTCTAGCATTTTCTGCAAGAGTTCTGGCAGTAGTGTTTATTGCTAGATCATAAATCTTTTAAAATCTCTCCCTTTTCCTGGTTCTTATCAATGACTATTTCTCTAAAATATTAATGCTATTTTTCTCTGTGTAGCTGCTGTCTGATTTTAAATATTTACAGAATAGTCTGTTTTAGTTCAGTACTGGGATACCTGGTGGTATGTATTAATGGTTCACATTTAATGCAAGGGAATGAGGAAGGAAGGCGTGGAATACAAGTAGAAATCAGTCCATGCTCGTGGGTGGTTATAAAAGTGAAATGCATTTTGAGAAGAAGCTGATTATTTTCTGCCATTCTTGGAAAATGAGAGCAATTTTACTAAGTATTACTTTCTCAGGGAGTTTGAACTCTGTTTCAGTTCAGCTCCCGTGTTAAATTGGTTGTCCCATCCATAGGGTGACCATTTGGATCTATAACTGATTGATCAATAATCAGAAGTGCTGTGTATGCTGCAAACCCGTCAATATTGATGTGTTTGTTATTGTCAGATGCCTGGAAGCAAGGAATTTGCTGGGCTAAGTTTGTTGCCTAACTAAGCCATAAGGCATAGTAACTTCCTGGAAAAAACAATTGGGTTTAGTTTACAAACAAGAGAAAATCTGCAGATGCTGGAAGTCCAAGCAACGCACAAAAACAAGCTTCTGCATCCAACACACAATTCTCTGCAACTCTGCCATCTCCAACGGGCTCCCAGCACCAAGCACATATTTCCCTCTCCCCCACTTTCTGCTTTCCACAGGGATTGCTCCCCACGTGACTCCCTTGTCCATTCGTTCTCCCTCTTGGCACTATCCTTGCAAGCGGAGCAAGTGCTACGCCTACCCCTACACTTCCTCCCTCACTACCATTCAGGGCCCTAAACAATCCTTCCAGGTGAGGCGACACTTCACCTGTGAGTCCGTTGGGGTCATTTACAGTGTCTAGTGCAACCAGTGTGGTCTCCTGTACATTGGTGAGACCTGATGTAGATTGGGAGTTTGTTTCACTGAGCACCTGGGCTCCATCCACCAGAAAAAGCCAGATTTCCCAGATGCCATCCATTTTAGTTCCACATCCCATTCCCATTCCGATATGTCAATCCATGGCCTCTACTGTTACGATGAGGCCACACTTACGTTAGAGGATCAACACCTTATAATCCATCTGGGTAGCCACCAACCTGATGGGATGAGCATCAATTTCTCGAATTTCCGGTAATTTCTACCCCCCCCCCCCATCTCCTTCACTATTCCCTTTCCCCTCTCACCTTATCTCCTTACCTGCCCATCGACTCCCTCTGGTGCTCCTCCCACCTTTTCTTTCTTCCATGGCCTTCTATTCTCTCCCATTGGGCTCCCCTTCTCCAGCCCTGTATCTCTTTCACCAATCAGTTTCACAGTTCTTTACTCCCCCTCCCAGTTTCACTCATCACCTTGAGTTTCTCCTTCCCCTACCCTCACCATTTAACTCTACTCCTCATTTTTTTTTTTCTCCAATCTTGCTGAAGGGTCTCGGCCGAAACATCAACTGTACTTTTTTTCATAGATGCTGCCTGGCCTGCTGAGTCCCTCCAGCATGTTGTGTCGCTAAGTTTAGTTTATTTTTGCAGTAATGAAGCTTTGAGATACCGTATGGATTCTGGGGCCTGTACTACTGCTTCTGTGCTGTTGCTTTATCAGTGTTGGTGCTGATTCTTGTCCATGGTGACTTGGAGTTCAGAACATTATCCAGCACGAGACCCAGCTAGTCCATGCTCACTAAGATGCCCATTTTGCTCATCGCCATCTAAACTTTCCAGTCCAACTGTTGTTATTGTCCCGTTTCACAAGCATGCCACCCTTTGTGTAAAACAACACATTGCTTCAGAATCTGCTTTAATATTACTGACCAATGTCGTGAAAAGTGTGTTTTGTGGCAACAGTACTTTGGAATACATAAAAGTACAATGATGTATATTTAAAAAATTAAATACTGCAAAAAGAGAGCAAAAGAAAAGAAAAATGACGTTAAAGTAGTGCACATGGGTTCATTATCTATTCAGAAGTATGATGACAGGGGAAGAAGCTGTTCCTAAAATGTTGAGTGTGGGTCTTCAGGGTGCTGAGAAGAGGGGATGCCCTGGGTGATGGGGGTTCCTTAATGATGGATGCCACTTTTTTATGGCTTTGCTTTTTGAAGGTGTCCTTGAGACTAGTGCCCATGATGCAACTGGCCAAGTTTACAACTTTCTGCAGCTTTTTCTGATCCTGTGCAGTGGTTCCCTCTATACCAGATGATGCAACCATTTAGAATGCTCTCCACGGTACTTCTGTAGAAACTTACAAGAGTTTTTGGTTATATACCATGTCTCCTCAAACTCCTAATGAAATAATGAAATTTAATAAATCAAATTACAATTAAATCTTTCCCCTCTCATCCTAAATCTAAATATTCCAGTTCTTAATTCCCCAACCCTGGGGAAAAGACTGAGTGTATTCACCCTCTCTGTGCCCCTCATTATTTTATATACCTCTATAAGATCACTTGTCAGTCTCCTATACTCTAAGGAATAAAATCGCAGCCTGTCCAAGCTGGTCCTGTGACTCAGTCCCTCAAGTCCTGACAACATCCTTGTAGATATTTCCAGCAATCTTTCCAGTTTAATAACATCTTTCCTGTAACAGGATGAGCAAAGCACTCCATATGTAGCCTCACAAGCCACCTGTACACTGGCACTTTTCCTTCCCAACCTTTGTACTCAGTGTCCTGACTGATGAAGGGCAGTGTGTCAAAAGCCTTCACCACCACCCTGTCTACTCTTGACTTCACTTTCAGGGAGTCATGTGCTTGCACTTCAAGTTCTTGCTGTTCTGCAACACTCCCCAGGGCCCTGCTGTTCACTGTGTAAGTTCTTCGTGGATTTGTCTTTCCAAACTGCAGCATCTTGCATTCAACTGAATTAAGCTTCATTTCCCAATCCTTGGCCCACTTATTCAGCTGATCAAAATCGCCCTGTAATTTTTGATAACCATAATTGACTAAATCACCTGTTTTGTTGTCATCTGCAAACTTATTAACCTTTTATATTTAATCTCAATAGTTGATATTTCTGACAAACAACAATGGAGCTAGCACCAGTCTCTGAGACACATCACTAATTAGACAAACAACCTTGCACCATCACACTCTGCTTCCTACCATCAGGCCAAGTGTATGTCGAGTTCTCCAGCTCTCCCTGGATCCCATGTGATCTGATCTTTCAGAGCAGCGCACCAATTGCCTCTAATTACCTAGTCTAGAAATAAGACTTATTGGTCAATAATTACAGGATTTTCTTTGCTGCCCTTCTAAAAGGCACCGCAGTCGCCATGACATCTCATCTGTGGCTTACGATGATACAACTATCACTGCTAGAGCTCCTGCAGTTGCTTCACTGGCCTTGCACAGTGGGATTTGGCACCGGAGATTTGTCCACCTTCATGTCCTTTAAGACATCTAGAGATCTTGCGGCTTCACACAAAATGCCCTCCTTGGTCTTTGAGGAACCCTGTTCTCTCACCTGTTACCCCTTTTGCTTTAATATATCTATAAATTCTCTGCCAAAGTTATCCCCTTTATGCCCTCCTTGGGGTCCACTTCTGCATCCTCTATATTCCAGGAATTTTCTTGATCTCTACTGCCTGGACTTGGTTTGAATTCTCATGGCATGAATTGCTGTAGATTTTGTTGGCACTGGAGGGAGAATGGTTAATTTTTTTTCTGATATACTATCTGCTGGAATGATTTCTCTTTTCACTCAATGGATATTGGGAATTACTCAGTTTCTGGTGATTCAGGAGTACTCTTTGTGAGCAAACAGCAAAATGTGCACTCAAAAAACCATCCAGTTAGCCTCCAACCTGATGGCATAAACAATTTTGTCTCACTTCCAGAGATTTCTCCCCCTTTTTGTACTTTGCCATTCTCCATTCCTGCTCTCCTCTTGCCCTTTCTCTTCTCACCTGCCTATCATCCTTCTCTGGTGGCCCCGCCTCCTTCCCTTTCTCCCAGCATCCAGTGTCATCTTGTGATAGATGCTGCTGCCTTCAGCCCTTTACCTCTCCGCTTCTCTTTTCTTTTCTCCTACTCCTTTTCACTCACCTGGTCTCGCCTATTACCTGCCAAACTACACTACTTCTCCTCCCTTCACTTTCTTATTCTGATGAAGGATTTTGGTCTGAAGTGTCAATTGTTTATTCCCCTCAGTAGATGCTGCCTGACCTGCTGAGTTCCTCCAGCATTTTGTGTGTGTTGCTCCTCATAATATTACCTGTATTGAAATGGGTCTCGATCTTGGTCATGGTCTCGTGCTGGAAAAAGGTGAAGCAATGGTGGTTTTGCAGTACCTTCACTGAGAGGATTAAACAATTTTGCACATATCATCTTCTGTGCAAAGGTTGATTATTGTGAATGACATATAGTGGTCGGCTTGGGTCCTGTGCGTTAATACCAACATGCCTGAATGTATTCTGCATCATGGAAACTGCAGTGTGCTAGATGGTAGCAATTATGATGTTTTGTAGATAGTGCCTTTTGCTGAAAGACCAGTATTTTTGAGCCAGATCACTGAATCTGATTCTTGAATCAGTTAATTTTCACTGTGGTGCTTTGTTGCCATATTATAGCACATGCTGTTAAACACATTCACCAGCTGGACACCTTTTTTTTTTAATATGTCTGTGGTATTTCCAGCAGCTTCATCGAAAATAGTTGTCCCCTGGCTAATAACCAACTGAAGTTGGGGATATCAACATTATTTAATGTCATTTCCAGTACTCGAGTGTAAAGGAGAACAAAATAATTGTTACTCCAATCCGATGCAGCACCACACAACACAATAAAATAAAGAACATAATAATAAAAAAACACAATTAATATAAATACGAAAGATAGCTTGTATACATAAATTTTATGACCATAAAGTGACATTAGAGACTGGAGTGTCTGTACATTAGGTGAATGACAGGAAGTGATGACGTATTGATCAGTCTAACTGCTTGGGGAAAGTAACTGTTTTTGAGTCTGGTGGTACTGGTGTGGATGCCTCCTCCCAGATGGAAGTGGAACCAACAGCCCATGAGCAGGGTGGATAGAAGCCTTCATGATGTTACTGGCCCTCTTTTAGCACCCTTCAGTACATCTGTCTTTTTTGACAGGTAGACTGGTGCCAGTGATGTGTTGGGCAGTTGTGTCTACCCATTGTGGAGCTTTGGCTAAAGGAATTCATATTCTTGGTGCCCATCTGTAGAGCAGTTTGTTGTTGGAGGAAAAATTGAAGGTATAATCCAGTAATGGGAGAGGTTAGCTTGAGTATCTTTGCTATCTGAATAGTCACGATCCATCTGTTAAAATGGCAAAAGGATCAATATAGCAAATCCAAAAAGATGGGTGAGAGAGAAAACCCCAAATCAGACCTATTGGGAAAGATAGTTTACTCCAATACAGATTAGAAATATAATTTACATGGGGACAGAATTGGGCCATTCCACCATTCTGTCACGGCTAAATTATTATCCTTCTCACCTCCATTATCCTGCCTTCTCCACATAATTTTTGACATCCTGGCTAATCAAGAACATATCAACCTCCGCTTTAAATATACCTAATGATTTGGCCTCCATAGACAACTGTGGCAATGAATTCCACAGATTCACCACCATCTAGATAAAAGGCATTGCTCGTTATCTCTCTTCTAAATGGACATCACTCTATTCTGAGGCTGTGCCCTCTGGTCCTAGGAAGCATCTTCTCCATATCCACTATCTAGGCCTTTCAATATTTGGTTTCTATGTTATCTACCCTCCAGCAAGTACAGGACAAGAGCTATCAAACATGCCTCATATTTGGAATTGCTTGAGGAGTATAAAGAATGTAAAAGGAATCTTAAGAAAGAGATTAGAAAAGCTAAAAGAAGATACGAGGTTGGTTTGGCAAATAAGGTGAAAGTAAATCTGAAAGGTTTCTACAGTTATATTAAAAGCAAGAGGATAGTGAGGGATAAAATTGGTCCCTTAGAGAATCAGGGTGGTCAGCTATGTGTGGAGCCGAGGGAGATGGGAGAGATTTTGAATGATTTCTTCTCTTCGGTATTCACTAAGGAGAAGGATATTGAATTGTGTAAGGTGTGGGAAACAAGTAAGGAAGTTATGGAACCTATGACAATTAAAGAGGTGGAAGTACTGGCACTTTTAAGACATTTTAAAGTGGATAAATCTCCGGGTCCTGACAGGATATTCCCCAGGACCTTGAGGGAAGTTTGTGTAGAGAAAGCAGGAGCTCTGACAGAGATCTTTCAGATGTCATTAGAAACGGGGATTGTGCCGGAGGATTGGCGCATTGCTCATGTGGTTCCATTGTTTAAAAGGGTTCTAGAAGTAAGCCTAGCAATTATAGACCTGTCAGTTTGACATCAGTGGTGGGTAAATTAATGGAAAGTATTCTTAGAGATAGTATTTATAATTATCTGGATAGACAGGATCTGATTAGGAGTAGCCGGCATGGATTTGTGTGTGGAAGGTCATGTTTGACAAACCTTATTGAATTTTTTGAAGAAGTTACGAGGAATGTTGACGAGGGTAAGGCAGTGGATGTAGTCTGTATGGACTTCAGCAAAGCCTTTGACAAAGTTCCACATGGAAGGTTAGTTAAGAAGGTTCAGTCGTTAGGTATTAATGCTGGAGTAATAAAATGGATTCAACAGTGGCTAGATGGGAGATGCCAGAGAGTAGTGATGGATAATTGTTTATCGGGATGGAGGCCGGTGACTAGCGGGGTGCCTCAGGGATCTGTTTTGGGCCCAATGTTGTTTGTAATATACATAAATGATCTGGATGATGGGGTGGTAAATTGGATTAGTAAGTGTGCCGATGATACTAAGGTAGGAGGTGTTGTGGATAATGAGGTGGGTTTTCAAAGCTTGCAGGGAGATTTATGCCGGTTAGAAGAATGGGCTTAACGTTGGCAGATGGAGTTTAATGCTGAGAAGTGTGAGGTTCTACATTTTGGCAGGAATAATCCAAATAGAACATACAGGGTAAATGGTGGGGCATTGAGGAATGCAGTGGAACAGAGAGATCTAGGAATAACAGTGCATAGTTCCCTGAAGGTGGAGCCTCATGTAGATAAGGTGGTGAAGAAGGCTTTTGGAACGCTGGCCTTTATAAATCAGAGCATTGAGTACAGAAGTTGGGATGTAATGTTAAAATTGTACAAGGCATTGGTAAGGCCAAATTTGGAATATTGTGTACAGTTCTGGTCACCTAATTATAGGAAAGATATCAATAAATTAGAGAGAGTGCAGAGACGATTTACTAAGATGTTACCTGGATTTCAGCAATTAAGTTACAGAGAAAGGTTGAACAAGTTAGGTCTCTATTCATTGGAGCGTAGAAGGTTGAGGGGGGATTTGATCGAGGTATTTAAAATTTTGAGAGGGATAGATAGAGTTGACGTCAATAGGCTGTTTCCATTGAGAGTAGGGGAGATTCAAACGAGAGGACGTGATCTGAGAGTTAGGGGGCAAAAGTTTAAGGGAAATATGAGAGGGTATTTCTTTACTCAGAGAGTGATAGCTGTGTGGAATGAGCTTCCTGTAGAAGTAGTAGAGGCCAGTTCAGTTGTGTCATTTAAGGTAAAATTGGATAGGTATATGGACAGGAAAGGAGTGGAGGGTTATGGGCTGAGTGCGGGTAGGTGGGACTAGGTGAGATTAAGAGTTCGGCACGGACTAGGAGGGCCGAGATGGCCTGTTTCTGTGCTGTGATTGTTATATGGTTATATTAACATTTTCCTCCCTAGAATCATTCTCGTGAACCTCATCTGGACCCTCTCCCATGCCAGCACATTTTTACTTCGATAAGGGGCCTAAACCTGCTCTCAATGTTTAACTGCGGTCTTAAGACACCAGTGTCTTAAAATGCCTCAGTATCACATCCTTGCTCTTATATTAAAGTTACTAACATGGTTAGAGCATTGGCTGATTGGTAGGAGGCAGCAAGTAGGAATAAAAGGATCCTTTTCTGGTTGGTTGCCAGTAACTAGTGGTGTTCTCCAAGGGTCAGTGTTGGGAACACTTATTTTTATGTTGTTTATAAATGATTTAGATGATGGAATAGATGGATTTGTTGCCAAGTTTGCAGATGATATGAAGATTGGTGGAGGAGCAGGTAGTGTTGAGGAAACAGGATGCAGAAGGACTTGGATTAGGAGAATGGGCAAGAAAGTGGCAAATGAAATACAATGTTGGAAAATTCATGGTCTTGTACTTTGGTAGAAGAAATAAATGTGCGGACTATTTTCTAAATGGGAAGAAAATACAGGAATCTGAGATGCAGTGGAACTTGGGAGTCCTTGTGCAGAACATCCTAAAGGTTAACTTGAAGGTTGAGTCAGTGGTGAGGAAGACAAATGCCATGTTGGCATTCATTTCAAGAGATCTAGAATACAAGAGTAAGGATGCGATGCTGAGGCTTTATAATGCACTTGGTGAGGCCTCACCTTAAATATTGTAAATAGTTTTGGGCTCCTCATCTTAGAAAAGATGTGCTGGGAGAGGGTCCAGAGGAGGTTTGCAGGAATGAAAGAATTATCATTCGAGGGACGTTTGATGGTTCTGGGTCTGTACTCACTGGAATTCAGAAGGTTGAGGGGTGGGGGGTTGTCATTAAAACCTTTCGAATGCTGAAAGGCCTAGACAGCATAGACGTGGAAAAGATGTTTCCCATGGTGGGAGAGTCTAGGACAAGAGGGCACAGCCTCAGAATAGAGGGGCGCCCTTTTCAAAACAGAGATGCGGAGAAATTTCTTTAGTCAGTGGTGGTGAATTTGTGGAATTTGTTGCCACATGCACCTGCAGAGGCCAGGTCGTTGGGTGTGTTTAAGGCAGAGGTTGATAGGTTCTTGATTGGACGGTATCAAAGGATACAGGGAGAAGGCCAGGAACTGTGGTTGAGAGGGAGATTAAAAAAAGAAACGGCCATGATTAAATAGCAGAGCAGATTCGATGGGCCAGATGGCCTAATTCTGCTCCTATGTCTTATGTATTCTTGTGCTTTCAAACTGAATGCAAACATTGCATGTACCTTTCTTACCACCTACTCAACCTGCACAAGACTCTAAGTCCCTTGCACTTCTGATTTTTGAATTTTCTCCATTTAGAAATAGTCTACAGCTTTATTCCTTCCACCGAATTTGCATGACCATACTCTTCCCTGCACTGTATTCCATCTGCCACTTCTTTGCCCATTCTCCTAATCTGTTCAAGTCCTTCTGCAGCCTACCAGTTTGCTCAACACTGCCTGCCCCTCCACCTGTCTTAATATCATCTGCAAACTTGGCCACAAAGCCATCAGTTCTCATCATCCAAATTGTTGATATACACCATGAAAAGAATCAGTCCCAATACTGACCCCTGTAGGTCACCACTAGTCACCGGCAGCCAACTACTGTAAGCCCCTGTTATTCTGACTCTTTGCCTCCTGCCAGTTAGCCGATCATCTATCCATGGTGGTCTCTTTCCTGTAATACCATGGGCTCTTGTTAAGCAGCTTCATATGTGGCAACTTGCCAAAGATCATCTGAAAATCCAAGTAAACAACATCCACTGCCTGTCTGTCCTGCATGTAGATGTGTATGATTAATGTCACATCCCTGACCCAAATTTGGAGGGCACAAAGGCAAAAGGACATGCATTTAAGGGGAGGGGGGTAAGTTCAAAGGTGATGTGTGGGGCAAGTTTTTCTTTACGCAGTGATATGTGCATGGAATGATCTACAAGATATGGTCGTGGTGGCAGATGCAATAGAGGCACAAAAATGGAGGGATATGGGCAATGTAAAGAAAGGATTAGTTTAGTAATGCATTTAATTACTAGTTTAATTGGTTCAGCTCAACACCATGGGCGAAAGGGCCTGTTTCCACACTGTTTTATGTTGTAACGGTCCCTTTCTGCAGTAGTCTCTATGCCAGCTGTTCGTGTGCCAGTTATAATGATTCAGGAATATCTAATTCCTCAGAGGAACTTTCTGTGGCACAAACAAGGAGTAAATGGAGCAGAAAACTGCAAATGCTAGATATCTGGAACAAATAAATGCGGCATTTGTGGAGAGAGTGGGGCGCTATGGAAGCATAGTAGTTAGTACGATGCTATTATACCTCAAAGCATTGAGAGTCTGGTGTCCGGTGTCCAGTTCCAGTGTCCTCTGTAAGAAGATTGTAGAGGTGCTTGAAAGTTTGTGAATCCTGTAGAATTTTCTCTATTTCTGCTTAAGTATTACCTGAATACTCGGATCTTGGGGTCCCAGTCCATAGAATGCTCAAAGCAGCTGCACAGGTTAACTTTGTGGTTAAGAAGGTGTATTGGCCTTCATCAATCGTGGAATTGAAATTAGGAGCTGAAGGGTAAAGTTGCAGCTCTATAGGACCCTGGTCGGACCCTGCTGGAGTACTGTGCTCAGTTCTGGTAGCCTCACTACAGGAAGGATGTGGAAACCATAGAAAAGGTTCAGAGGAGATTTATGAGGATGTTGCCTGGATTGGGGAGTATGCCTTATGAAAACAGGTTGAGTGAACTTGGCCTTTTATCCTTGGAGCAACGGAGGATGAGAGATGACCTTATAGAGGTGTATAAGATGTGAGGCATTGATCATGTGGATAGTCAGAGGCTTTTTCCCAGGGCTGAAATGGCTGCCACAAGAAGGCACAGGTTTAAGGTGCTTGGGAGTAGGTACAGAGGAGATGTCAGGGGTAAGTTTTTTATGCAGAGAGTGGTGAATGCATGGAATGGGCTGCCACTAACAGTGGTGGAGGTGGATACGATAAGGTCTTTAATAAAAAAAAAACAAACAAAAAACTTTTGGATAGGTACATGGAGTTTAGAAAAGTAGAGGGCTATGGGTAATTTCTAAAGTTCGGGACAACTTTGTGGGTCGAAGGGCCTGATTTGTGCTGTAGGTTTTCCATGTTTCTGTGTTTCCTCAACATGATCAGATCTTCACACAAGTCCTAAAACTAGATGAAGAGAACCTGAATAAATAACACAAAAAAATCTTTCTTGTTCATTTTATTAAGAAAAAAGATCCAATATTTCATGCAATTGTTGGAAAAAGTATGTGAACCTTTGCTTTCAGTAACTGATGTGACCTCCTTGTACAACAACAAATTCGATCAAATATTTCTGGTAACTGTTGATTAGTCCTGTATATTGCTTGCGGAAATTTCAGGCCATTCCTCCTTACAAACCTGCTTCAACTCTGAGATGTTGGTGAGTGTCCTTGCATGAACTGCTTGCTTCAGGTCCTTCCACATCATTTCTGTAGGATTAAAGTCAGGACTTTGACTTGGCTCTTCCAAAACACAAATTTTATTTTTAAACCATTCTGTTGTTTATTTACTCTTGTCCTTCAGATCATTGTCTTGTTACATTAAACAACTTCTATTAAGCTTCAGGTGACAGACTGCTACCCTGACATTCTCTCATAAAATGTCTTGATACAATTTTGGATTCATTGATCCTTCAACGATTGCAAGCTGTCCAGGCCCCGAGGCAGCAAAATGGCTCCAAATCATTTTACAGTGCTCCTTCCACCATGCTTCACATTTGGGATGAAGTTTTGGTGTTGGTGTGCAGTGTCCTTTTTCCTCCAAACATAGCTATGTCCATTTCAGCCAAAAAGTTCAACTTTTGTCTCATCTGTTCATGGAACATTGTCCCAGAAGCACTGTAGACCACCCAGGTGGTCTTTTGCAAATTTAAGACGTGCAGCAATCTTTTTTTGGAGAGCAGTGGTTTCCTCCATGGTGTCCTTCTATGAACATTCTTGTTTTGTGATTTTCTTATAGTGGACACATGAACAGAGACTTTAGAAAGTTCTAGAGATTTCTGCAGGTCCTTTGCTGTTACCCTTGGGTTCACCTCCTTCAGCATTGCACATCGTGCTCTTGGTCTGATCTTTTCAGGGTGCCCACTCCTAGGGAGAGTAGCAACAGTACTGAAGTTCCTCAATATGTAGACTATTTCTCTTCCTGTGGACTGATGAACACTCAGGTCTTTAGAAAAGCTTTTGTAGCCTTGTCCAGCTTAATGCATCTCTACAATTCTTCTATAGTCCTCTGAAAGATGTTTTGATCGAGGCACGGTGCACATAACCGGATCTTTCTTGAGAAGAACAGGCTCTGTGTAACCTTTTTTTATATATAGAGTAGGGTACTTCTATAATTTTAACTCTTTGATTGGAACATTTGATTCCAAATTATTAGAAGGCATTACCCCAGTGGTTCACATACTTTTTTCAACAAATAAGTGTAATA
Organism: Hypanus sabinus; assembly: GCF_030144855.1. Taxonomy (NCBI): domain Eukaryota; kingdom Metazoa; phylum Chordata; class Chondrichthyes; order Myliobatiformes; family Dasyatidae; genus Hypanus; species Hypanus sabinus. Next base: position 3,855,924 of record NC_082714.1, read on the forward strand.
ATATTGGATCATTTTTCTCAATAAATAAATGAACAAGTATAATTTTTTTGTGTTATTTATTTGGGTTCTCTTTAGGACCTACTTGAAGATCTGATCACATTTTAGGTCATATTTATGTGGAAGTAGAGAAAATTCTACAGGGTTCACAAACTTTCTAGCGCCTCTGTACCTCCTGGTGAGCGCATGGGTTCCCTGTAGGTGCTCCGGTTTCCGCCCACAGTCCAAAGATCTACAGGTTAGTAGCTTAATTGGTCATTTTAAAATGTTCTGTCATCAGGCTAGGATTAAGTAAGTAGTTTTCTGGGCGATGTGGGCTGCTAGGACCTGTTCCACGCTGTACTCCTAAATAAATAACTTTTCATATTGAGGATACATCATCAAACTGTTCATGAAATGTCTTTGTACAGAGCAAGGGATTCATCCAAACAAGGATTAATTAAAAGATTGAATGTTGTATTTTTCCAGCTAAATGCCTGGCTCCTGTCTCTCCCATAGATGATATCATAGTCATCCAGCATGCAAACAGGCTCTTCGGGCCAGCTTGTCCATGCCAATTCTATTTCCTAATGAACTAGTCCCATCTGCCCCTTTTGGCCCATGGCCCTCTAAACTTTTCCCCATGCACATATTAAACATTGCTAAAATGCCCATCTCAATCACTATTTCTGGCAGCTCATTCCAAATATGCACCTCTGTTTTAGTGAAGTTGCCCCTTATGATCCTTTTAAATGCCGCACCTTTGATCTTAAACATATGCCTCCTTATTTTTAGCACCCCTTCTCTCAGGAAAAGACTGTGCTTTCACCCTGTCCATGCCCCACATGATCATAGATATCTCTGTCAGGTCACTCCTCAATCTCCTACGTTCCAGGGAATCAAGTCCTCGTCAGTCCAGCTAACTGTTAATTCAATTATTTTTAAGCTTGTCATTTTTTCATCAAGGTCTATATTCACAAGTGTTTAGAAGAATTAGTGGGAAGTGTTTGGGGGATCATGGTAACATTATTACAACCTGAGGCATCAGATTTCAGAGTTCAGTTCTCACCACTGTCTGTAAGGAGTTTGTGCATCCTTTCCATGACTGCCTGGGTTGCTCCAGTTTCCTTCCACATTGCAAAGGCTCCCCGGTTAGTATGTTAATTGGTGCAGCTTATCAGGATGTTATTTACTGTTCATTTGTAGAATGATGTGAGTATAGATGTGCATAGTCCACATCTCTTCAGCCTCCTCAGAAAGTGGAGGCGTTGGTGAACTTGGTGAGCTTTTCTGATTGTGTAGTGTGTGTTCTGGATGTGTGAGATTGCACTCCCTGGAGTCTGAAACAGCTGAGGCTTTGGTACAGTGCAGCTTTTAGAGGTGCTGCCTTAATGCTCCTGTGAATTGGGTTTGGTCCTGAACTTCGTTTGCTTTCCTCTTAAGACTGTGTGGATTTCCACCAGTTACACCAGCTTGCTTGCACAAAGGCATGCTGGTTGGGAAATTAACATACCACTATAAATTCCCAAAAGGTTGGTATAGGCCAGGGGTCAGCAACCTTTACCACTGAAAGAGCCACTTGGACCCGTTTCCCACAGAAAAGAAAACACTGGGAGCCGCAAAACCCGTTTGACATTTAAAATGAAATAACACTGCATACAACGTTTTTTTTGCCTTTATGCTATGTATAAACAAACTATAATGTGTTGCATTTATGAAATTGATGAACTCCTGCAGAGAAAACGAAATTACATTTCTGCATGCAACAAAAACATTTTGAACTCCGAAAAAAAGACGTTGGGTTGAAAGTTAATTTTAAGTAAAATACTCAATGTCTATTTGAGTCCTTCTTGTATTTATGAAAAACGCCGAACTTAAATTTTCCGCCAGCAGCAAACCAAAAATATCATCAGCCAGCTGTCAGCCTGAAAAATAAAAGGACTATTTCACTGAACAATGAAAAAATATGAATATACATAAAATAATAGGCAATTAAAATATTTATCATACTTGGTTAATGGGATTTCTGCTCCTGGACCTCAGCGCACAGCGTCTGCACATCAGGGCTGTATGACGTCACCTTCATCTTTACACAGGATCGCAAGCTGTCATCTGTGAAGCATGCGCGATGTTTGTTTTTAATAAAGTTCATGTTGGAGAACACCTGCTCACATACATATGTGGATCCAAAGATCGACAGGACTCCAAGCGCATACTTTTTCATGTTTACATAAATGTCGGGCACAGCATTCCATGTTTCAAACACAAGTTGGTCCGGATTTGGAAGGTTTTCAATATCACTCCATTTGTGATTCTGAGCAAGAACGGCCTTCTGATGGGCAACATCTTCAAGGTCTGCTGTCAAGCGTCTAAACTTGGACACCCATATGTCTTTGTCGGCTATGTCGGCCAGTTCCATCTCAAGATCAGGTTGACTCACACCTGCCAATGCAGTCGTATTCAGTAGGGAAGGATCGATGCTTAAGGGAGTGACCGGGAAGGATAATGTGTTTTTTTCCTCTCTGAACTCACAGAAGCGTTTCCCAAACGATGTTTGCATTGCGATGATTGCAGAATGTAAATACTCCGAAATTATCATGTCGTGACCTTGTTTGAACTCTCTCAAATTGGGGAAGTGAGACAAAGTGCCTTTCTGTAAATCTCTGGCAAGCACTGTCAACTTGCGCTCGAATGCCAAGACATCCTCCAACATGTGCAGGGCTGTGCGTCCTTTCCCCTGAAGAGCTGTGTTCAGCGTGTTCAGGTGCGCTGTCATGTCTACCATGAAGTGTAGCTTTTCCAGCCACTCTGGCTGTTCCAGCTCAGGAAAGTTGAGCCCTTTGCTGCCCAGGAAAGTTTTCACTTCTTCCAGACACGCGACAAAGCGTTTCAGCACCTCCCCTTTGGACAGCCACCGGACTTTGTTGTGCAGCAGGAGATCAGAATATGCGCTTTCCATCTCGTCCAGTAACAAACGGAATTGACGGTGATTTAAACTTTTTGCCATTATTTTATTGACAATCTGAATGACAACATCCATTACTTCTGTGCATTCCGGAGGAAATGTTTGAGCGCACAGTGCCTCTTGGTGCAAGATGCAGTGAAAAGTCAGCAGCTTTCTGTCCAGCGACTTCTGCAGTAAAGCCACAAATCCCTTGTGCGTTCCCGTCATATTCGGAGCCCCATCAGTAGCTACTGACACCAGATGGGTGGTCTTTATTCCTTTGGCTCTTAAACAATTCAAGACAGCCTCACAGATGTCCTCCCCCCGTGTTTGGTCTTTTAGAGGTATCAACTCAATCAGTTCTTCCTGTGGCCCGGCAGAGTTTACATACCGGCAGAACAACGCTATTTGTTCAATATCGCCTTTGTCTTTAGACTCGTCACAGGCAATCGAGTAGGCCACAGCTGAATTGATGTCTTTAATTTGCTGTCTTGTGATGTCTTCTGCCATTTTTATGGTTCTGTCTTTGACAGTCTTTGCAGAGAGGGGCATATCCCTGATTTTCTGCACAATTTCACTCTTGTTTTTAAAGTCCGTGAATAGATGTTCTGAAATCTTAATGAAAGATTCTTTTATATATTCACCATCTGTAAACTGCTTCCCGTGCCTGACTATTTCCTGAGCGGCAATATAACTGGCGTATGTCGTTGATTTTCCTGACTTCATCCATTTCTGGAAATGATTTTTGCTCAGATCAACCTTCCGCATCAGTTCCGAAACGGCTTTTTTTCTCTCATCTCCATCCGGATATTTTTGAGCAAAGGCTGCGTGTTTACTCTGGAAATGCCTTGCGACATTTGACTTTTTGTTGTTTGCTAGTTTCTCATTGCATATTAAGCATACCGGTAAACCAGTCTCGTCAACAGTGAAAGCAAATGAATCTGTCCACGTATCATTAAACGTTCTGTTTTCTTCAGTCACTTTTCTTTTTTTAGAATTCTCCATAGTTGGCTTACCTTGGATCGAAAAATTAAAGAAATCGCGCACTGGCGGGTGTCAGGTATTGGCAGTGGTGACGTATATTAATAGCGATAAAAACACGTTGCAGCGGTGTGTTCAGGCAGTCAGTAAACTGCAGTCGAATAACTTTATTCGAACTAAACAGCCTTGCTTCTAAGCCTCCCTCAACCCAGCCCCCATGGACGCAGATGCTGCAAAAGACACGTACTCACAAACCCCCGTAGGCAATCTCCCTTAGCCAGAATGCTGGCTAATTGAGAGCCGTTTCGGATGTGTCAGAAAATGTGTCGCCACACTTACATTGTACAAGATCACCATAATCTTCAAATTTAGAATTACATTTCAAAAGCTAACAAACTAACATAAAATACATTTTAATTAAATACTGACCAATTATTTCCCAAAGCCACAGGGAGCCGCAGCACAGAGGTGAAAGAGCCACAAATGGCTCGGGAGCCGCAGGTTGCCGACCCCCGGTATAGGCCAATATGTGAGAGAAAATAGGATGCGGGTGAATAGTTTGCTCTGAGAGCTTGCAACACAAAATGCTGGAGGAACTCAACGGGTCATGCAGCAACTATAGAGGGGAATAGACATTTCAAGAGTGCAGAATTTCTCATGTTTATGATGGTAGATGTGTTTTAAGACACTGGTTTCTTTAATTATAGGATTGACGGGAGCAGTTCTACAGCAGAAGGGTACATGCTGAAAGTTTAAGGGCACATCGAAGGATAGTTTTGGTCTGAATGAATTGGATTGTTTTTGCTTGAGGAAGTGATTAAAGGATTTCAATTATGTTACACAGGATTGCCTTGTGCCTGGGAACTCACCATGATTCCTACATAAAGGAGAGATCTGTTCTCACTTTAATGGCTCATAAATGAAGCAGCAGCTGAATGTCATACTCTCTCTAATGAAGATGCTATCCTGATAACTAAACATTTTAAACAAGCTGATCTTTTTTTTTCTTTGTAGTTGTGCCGGAAATCAGCTTTATTTTGACAGTGAGATTATGGGCTGTTGCTTCCCTGGTTTAAGAAACAAGATTACTTGGCTGTTGGTGCCTTTGGTGTTGGCTTCACTGTCAGACTGTGCTCCAGCTCCAGTAGGGAACAGTTGATGATGCACTCCCACTTTTTGGTCTGAGTAGATTGTTCAGAAATGGGTGCAAGGTTATGATGACCACAGAAGCTCTGGTATTCCTTATCACTCGTGTTCTGGCCCTGTTCTTTCCTTCCTTTCTGTACAGCTGAGTCTTTCTGTAGTACCATGTTCTGGGCTCTGGCTGAACTCTTCTAAGTGACCTGAGTACAGAGTTAATGGCAGGATTCTTAGCAACTGGAGGAACAGAGGGATCTTGGGGTCCACATCCATAGATCCCTCAAAGTTGCCACACGAGTTCAGAGGTTCATTTAATTATTTTTTATGCAACTCTGAAATTTGTCTTGTCCAGATAGCAAAGAATACATGAAAACCAATGAATTAGTTGAAGAAAAAGAAACAAAAACTCACAAACCCCAAACAACCCCAATCCCTCCCTCACACAGAAACTAACAGATCACCCAAACCCCCAGACTGCCAATCTGCAACAAGAAAGAATGGGTGAGAACATGAAAAAAAAGGACTGAAAGAGACAATATAAACTACAGTTTGTTTGAACTATAATTCATTCTGTAAATCTCAGAGTTTCAGTAACATCTCTGTGAGCATCAGGACCCAACTGACCCTCTGATGGCAATGACTTGAACCATTGGCCCCCTCCAGCAGCAGCAACTTGAACCAGTGGTCCTTCTGATGGCAGGGATTCAAACAGCCAGCCCCTCCAAGAACCGCTCACTCTCCTTTGCATTTGTCTTGATTTTTCAATCTTGCCCGGTGCATTAATTTGGTCAATCCTGGCTCCTCGTCTTGTTTCTTGAGCTTCTCCTGGTGGTAGCTTGAGCTCACATTTCTCTCCTGAAGTTTTCGCAGGGATAGCAGAGCACTAGCTCACATAATCGAACTACAGACTGTAAGTTATCGGCACCAACAGTTTCAAAAGCAAAATAGAAATAAAAAAGAACAAGTAGAAGTTGTATAAACGCTGAAATGATTGACCATCTGGAAGAGGTCGTCTGTCGAATCGTTGTTCGCTGGTGCCATCTTGACCAGAAGGAATTCAGACATGATAATGTTGTTAAGAAGAGGTATGGTGTGTTGGTCTTCATTAGTAGGGAATTGAGTTCAAGAGCAATGAGGTAATGTTGCAGTTCTATAAAATACTGGTTAGACCACGCATGGGGGTTATTGTGTTCAATTCTGGTCACTTCATAGGAAAGATGTGATAGCTTTATAGAGTGTACAGAGGAGAATTAACAGGATGCTGCCTGGATTGGAGAGCATGTCTTATGGGAATAGGTTGAGTGAGGTAGGGGTTTGCTCTTTGGAGTGAAGGAGATGTGAGGTGAATTGATAGAGGTGTACAGATATTAAGAGGCATAAATTGAGCAGGTGGATAATTTTTCTCAGGGTGAAAGTGGCTAATATAAGAATAACTAAGGTGTTTGGAGGAAAGTGTAGGGGAAATGTCAGAGTTCTGTTTTTTGCAGAGTTTTTGGGTGCGTGGAATGTGCTTCTGGAAAATGGTAGAGGCAGATACATTAAGCACATTGAAGAGACTCAGACAGGCACATGGATGAAAGAAAATGAAGGGCTACATAACAGGAACTGGTCTTAGAGGTAAGTTAAAGGGTTGCACAACATTGTAGGCTGAAGAGCTGTACTTTTCTATGAGCCATCACTCAACAGCATTTAAAAGAAAGAATTGCGGGGTGAGAGTAATTTGGAGGACTCCTGCTCTCCCCCGCAGCTCATGTTTCATCAGTTGTGAGACAACCCCCTAAGTATATTATCCACAAAATACTCTTCCTCACAATGTGACAACAGCTCAGACTGCTGCAGTAACAACACCTCTGTAGACACAGGAAGAATGTGTATACTCTCTCATTGTGACCGTAAGGCTGGTTATAGCCTGGTGTGATGAAGGCCATTGCAGCAGTTGCTGCAAGTATAATGAGTAAAGAGGAAGGATTGCAATAAGGAACGATGTCTAATTGATATGCCCTTAACTCAAGTTCAGTTGGTCGAAAACTGATGTACAGAAGGTGAATTCTAAATGCAGTACTTTTGAAGTTTACTCCTATATCTATGATACATTTTTTGTTTATAAAGTGACTAAAATAACAATACTGATATCTTCAGTTATGTTACTACAGAGAGGAAATAACCCAGCTTGATTCTCTTGACTTTGGCCCAGTGTCAGTGTTTACCAATCACTTTTTGAAGGGAGGAGCTGCAGATCTTGAAAGAATAACAAACTTGTTCCTTGCTAAGATGCTTATCGATAAGGTCCGTATCCTTGGCACATTGCTTTATGGTAATGAAGCCGAACTTGGGTGTCTGTGACTTAACTTGACATCTTATGGAAGGAAATTTTCTCCTGGTGCATTAGAATTCTCAGAAGCAGACATTCCAAAACTCCTGGCACGTTTCAGTCACGAAATATTTTACTGGTTCAGGCATGTACACAGGATGAAAGATGGGCAGATACCCAAGGGAAAACTATAAAGTGATGTTGACTGAGGCAAGACCAGGATACCCAAAGTTCAATCTAAAGCGTTTTAAATGAAAGGAATTTGGCAAGTGAGGAAAATATATCTAAGAGAAATGACTAGTCCCCATTGGTCGTGACGAGGGATGTACCACCAAGATCTTCAATGTTTTTAGCAGGTCCTTTGTAGACACTAGTGCTGGAGGTAAAGCTACAGAGCTTTTTATCACTCTGTATCGACCATTCCAGTTAGTTCATCTGCTCACCCCGTCTGTGTATCACTTCAGTCACTGCACTGTTCTGTAAACACTGCAAACCACTTCTAATCATGCTGTTTACATTGTAAATACATACTACTTTTATGTACATTTTATTCCATATTAATGCATTAACCCCTGACTTATTTTTATATAATTCTTTACTCTTTATAATTGTTGAATGTTGTTTTTATGTTACAAGTAGATCCAACACCCCACAACAAATTCTTAATACATGCAGATGTTTCTGGTGAATAAAGTTGGCCTTGATCCAATATCATAAACTCTATTCAGAACAGGCTTGTGTTGTCATAGACAGTAAAGCAGCTACACCAAAATTCAGAAGATATAGATCCCTCATCTCTGATTGCTAAACGGCTGCTAACCAAATCATGTAAAAAGGGGGAAATCTGCCTGCTATTCTGTTCCTTGACTGTATTGGTTAATCTCTTTCTTAAGTGCAAGCTGAAGAAGGTGCTAGGTTAAATGTTTATTTATTTAGAGATACAGTGCAGAATGGGTCCTTCCAGTCCAGCTTGCCTGCACCCCTCAGCAACCCATCTATTTAATACTTGCTTAATCACAAGACAATTTTGAGTGACCAGTTAACCTACTAACCCATACATCTTTGGACTATGGGAGGAAACCGGAGCACCTGGAGGAAGCACACGTGGCCATGGGCAAAATGTACAAACAGTGCCAAAATTGAACTCTGAACTCAATTCAAAGTAAATTTATTAATTAAAATACATATGTCACCATATACAACCCTGAGATTAATTTTCTTGTGGGCCTACTCAATAAATCTACAAAATAATAACCATAACAGAATTATTGAATCAACTTGGGCATTCAACCAGTGTCTGAAAGACAAAAAAAAAACAAATAGAAAAAATGAGAAATAATAACTAAATAAACGTTAAATATCAAGAACATGAGGTGCAAATACAAAAAAAGAAAAATAATAACTAACTAAGCATTAAATATCAAAAATATGGTAAGTGTCCTTGCTTGAGGGAATAGTTAGTTCAGTGATGAAGCAAGTGAAGTTGTCCCCTTTGATTCAAGAGCCTAATGGTTGAGGGTTAATAACTGTTCCTGAACCTGCTGGTGCTTCTGGACCTCCTTCCTGATGGCAGCATTGAGAAGAGAGCATGTGCTGGATGGTGGGGGGTCCCCTGATGATGGATGCTGCTTTCCTGTGACAGCGCTCGATGTCGATATACTCAATGGTGGGGAGGGCTTTACCCCAGATGGACTGAGCTGTATCCACTACTTTTTGTAGGATTTTCCATTCAAAGGCATTGGTGTTTCCATTTCAGGCTGTGATGCAACCAGTCCATATATTCTCCACCACATATCTATAGAAGTTTGTCAAGGTTTTGGATGTCATGCGGAATCTTTCCAAACTCCTAAAGAAATAGAAATGCTACTTTACTTTCTTCATAGTTGCACATATGTGGTGAAATTTAAAGTTGCTGACCCTCTCCACTTCTGAACCTCTGATGAGGACTGACTCATGAACCTCTGGTTTCCTTCTCCTGAAGTCACTAATCTTAGGAGATTGTTGCTGTGGCACCACTCAGCCAGATTTTCAATCTGTTGATTGATCTCTGCCTTTGATTCGGTCTTTGACAATGGTTTAATCAGCAAACTTTAATGTGGTATTGGAACTGTGCTTAGCCACACCATCATAGATGTAAAACGAGTAGAGCAGGGGGCTAAGCACATAGCCTTGTGGTACACCCGTGCTGATGGAGATTGTGGAGAAGATGCTGTTGCCAATCTGCAACTTTTCGGGAATGCTCCAAATTGGAACAACAATGCACTCACTAACCACTACACTACCGAGAAATATGGCAGGTGAAAACATTTAAGAGACATGAACATGTTTGGATAGTTAGCATGAGTATGGTACAATAAAATGTGAATCTGTGCTTTACTTAGTTCTCTAAAGAATCTTTGGATGACATTGATTTACTTCCTGAATCCTGAAGAGTTGACATTTTGCTTAATTTTCTATATATAGTTTTTTCTCTTGTAACTCTTCAGATGTTCAGCAGACGTCGGCATTGATCAGGCTCACTGTTTGTTTTGTTGGCGCAAATGCTTGTCAGTCTTGAACAGCACTGGATAATTTGTGGAAGTGAGTGTATTCTCCTTCATCTCCTTTCAGGCCCCAAGCAGTCCTTCCAGGTGAGGCACACTTCACCTGCAAATTTGTTGGGGTTGTCTATTGGATCCAGTGCTCCTGGTGTAGCCTCCTTTACATTGATGGGACTCAACATGGATTGGAGGACCACTTTGTAGAGCACCTTCGCTGCGTCCGCAAGATAACCAGAATTTCCTGGTGGCCAACTGTTTTGATACCAATCTCCAATTCTAACATGTTGGTCAATGACCTTCTCTTCTGCCATGATGATACCACTCACAGGATGGAGGAGCAACACCTCATGTTCTGTCTGGCTAACTTCCAACTTGATGGCATGAAGATAGATTTCTCCAACTTGTGGTAAATTTTCCCTCTTCCAGTTCCCCACTCTGGCCCCCCTCACCTCTTCACCTGCCTAGTGCTTCCACCAGTCCCCCCCTCCTTCTCTTTCTCCCATTGTCCACTCTCCTCTCCTTTCAGATTCTTTTCTCTATAGTCCTTTACCTTTTCCACCTATCACCTCCCAACTTTCCTTCATCCCCGCCCCCCATTCCACCTGGCTTCTTCTATCACATTCTAGCTTGTCCTCCTTCCCCTGCCCCCATCTTCTTATTCTGGCTCCTTTCCCCTTTTCCAGTTATGAAAAACGGTCTTGGCCTGAAACATAAACTGTTCATTCATTTTGCTGCCTGACCTCCTGAGTTCCTCCAGCATCTGTGTGTTGTTTCAAAATATTGCTACCTGTATGCGATCCCTGTACATTAGTCAATTTTTGGACGTTAACACCAGAACATTCAATTTAATTTTTCCTAATTCCCAAACTGATATGAATGAAATTTTAACCAACTAAAATACTATTTGTATAGTACAGGTGCTGCTCAGTTTCACTGATCTAGATGCTGTGAAAGCTTTGCAGTTCTTTCACACTGATATACACTTGTCAATATACACTTGTCTTTTCCGCCAGGTCTTGTGCATTAGATGCATATGTCTTTATTCTTGAGGTTGGTGTAACTTGTGTGTGCTTTGTTTTACTGGCTGTTGATTTCTGATCTTGCATCTGTGGACGTTCTAGAATCATGCTGTTGTGTTCTTACTCTTCAGGATTGACAAGGAGTTAGTTACAGTGTGATGTGCCACATTTCCAGTGGTTCACAGTATATTCTTTGTGGTTGTTAGAACACACACTGGCACTACTCTTTTGATGTAGATAGTAAGAAGTTTTGCAGCAAATTGCCAGTCTAGGTTAGGTTGAGTAAGGCAAAAAAATTGGGGACTGTGGCATTGGGCCTTTCTCATAGAATGTTATACAAATAAAGATACTGTCATAGAGAAATACAGCAGGGGTACAGGCCCTTTGGCCCAACTGGTCCGTTTTGACCATGTCGCCCACCCAGCTAATCCCAAATTCCTGTATTTAACCCATTGAGTTTCAACCCACACCCCATGTGCAGCTGTCCAAGTGCATTTTAAATCATACTGTTGTATCACTTCCTCTGGCAGTTCATTCCATATACTTATCACTTCCATTGTTCACAGATGGAACGGAACGCCACAGCAGTTTTGAGTATTCTGGGGGGCAGCCTGTGTGTATCGTCTGCAGTTTCCTGAACCCAGTGTGGTAGAATTCAGCTCGTAAATGGGTGTGACACGGAACTAAAGTCAGTATTTGTTTGATGACAGGAAGAGCATGGAGATGTTTAATACCACTGTTTTGACTAATCAAAGATATGTCGATCAAATCTACTTCAGTAAATGTTGTACTTTGCCCCTAGACTGTATTATAACCTCGGCCTTAGTAATATTGTTTTCCACATCAGCCATTGTGCAGAATTTGGGAGTGCTAACGGAAGAAGGAATACAGGACCATGGTTGGTTCGTAGGATTAAGATTGACAGGCTCCTTCCCTCGTACATCATCGCTGCTGTGCTTTGGGCCCATGCCCATTTCGAGCTGGAACAGCTCTCTGCTGTGGGTATTGGCCATTGATGCAGATTACTTAAAGCTCCTGTCGGTTTGCAAAGGCTGACTAAAGATCCCTACACAGATAGTTATTGGTAATGTGAGAGGCAGTAATCTCTTTGCCACTTGTTTGTAGGTCACTTAAGGTTGCGGAAGGGAAACAGAGTTTCAGTTTGACTGTTTGCAGCATTGGGATATGCAGGTGCACAAGTTATATAGAACTGACTTTTAAATCTCTCGTTCCAGTTTTATTTTGCCATGCTGTATCCTGATCATCTGAAGTGCACATCTCACTTCTTTGGGAGTTAGTGAGAAAGAGATGCTTTTGACGGGGACTGGGTAATTTGTGGCTGTCAGCTTTAGAGAGCTGTGGCTTGACTTCATAGTCATGTGTTGATTGAAGTCGACAGCTTGTGGTATTGATCTGCACTGTTTTCAGATATTTGCAATGAAACAGCCTTCAGCACATGAAGATAGCAATGAAGGGATCCCCTAGTCATGAGCACTGAACTTGTGGACACCCCATATGTACAAATGAGCTCCCATAATATTAAGTTCAAAAGTCTGACATATGTACATGAATATCAAAACTAGCTTCTTCCCTCTGTCTTCAGTATTTTTTTTGTTATTAGCCTTAATGGTTAGCATGACACTATTACAGCATGGGGTATTGGAGTTCAGAGTTCAATTCCAGCATCCTTTGTAATCAAGTTTGTACGTCCTATCTGTGTGCTTGTGGATTTCCTCCCACAATCCAAAGACATACAGTCGGCCCTCCTTACCTGTGAATTCAGCATCCGTGAATTCAACTAACCACGAATCACGAAAATCTGGAAGTGTTCTTCCAGCACTTGTTGTTCAAGCATGTACAGACATTTTTTTCTTGTCATTATTCCCTAAACAATGCAGTATAACAACTATTTTACATAGCATTTACATTGTATTAGGTATTATAAGTAATCTACGGATGATTTAAAGTATACGGAAGGATGTGTGTGGGTTATCATGGATCGGGATAGAAAAAATTCGGAAGTTCTCTTACTAAGTAAGTCGGAACAGGTACATCCGGTATTATTAAGCGTCAGTTAGTCAAATGTTTGTCTTAGTATATAGTATATATTTTACCTTTCTATGTATGTAAAACAGATAAGAACTTATGTTTCAGTGCTGGGCTTGGGAACTGTTCCCGAGTGCGAGCCAGTGACAGACCACTTTCGAGTGCGCTCTCCATCCATGGCGGGTTGATGTGGAGGATCAAAAACTCAAAACCCCAAAACCCAATAATTAAACCACTTTGTTGCTTAGTAATAATTGCAGCTTTCATCAGGGCAGGGCCTTTCTCACATTATCCTTTAAAATTGTTCCGATCATTGACCGACATAGCCTAACTCTTTTCCAATGACCGATGGTATTTCACCTCTTTCCGATTGCTTTATTATTTCCACTTTATTTTCAATTGTGATTGGGGGACGTCACGTGATGACGTAGGATCGAGACGTGGAGATCCAGCTCTCTTGTTTTTAAAAAAAAAACAAAAAAAACCCAACAAAAACCAGTAAAATAGTGTTTAAGTGAAGAAAAGTTAGTAAATAACTTTTTTTAAAAAAAAATTACATAAACTACTCAGGATTGTCTTAAGATATGCCTCCTAAACAGAAGCAGAAGAAAACTACTACTTTGAAGACAACACAAGTTGGAAAAGAATCAAGGCCGGCCGCCATGAAAGAACCTCGGGCTCAAGTACAATTTACCTCCGGCGATACAGAACAGGAAACTGCAGCAACATCAACCGTTTCCAAAAAAAAAGAGCACCAGGAATTGCGCATACGTGAAGGATGGGGCATGCGCAAACAGGAGCAACCCAAACTACAAATTCCAGCTATGATCGGAACTGAAAGTGAGTATGAGGTGGAATCAGATTCTCTGGATAAATCAGACGAAGATGAAGAGACAAACAAAGAAGAGCAACAGGAAGAGGTTGAAGGTGATATTGGAGACATAAAAAAATCTTTCGTGCAGATAATGCATGAATTAAAAGCATTAAAAGTAATAAAAAATATATTAATATTAAGATTATGTTTGATAAAATGATGAAAAGACAGGGCAAAATGGACAAGAAAATTAAAAACTTGGAAGAAACAACTGGAGACACCATTGATAGAGTGAATAAAATGGAAGATAATATTTCTGCCTGGACATCAGAAAGAAAACGGTTATTGGAAAAAGTGGATGTACTTGAAAATTTTAGCAGACGAAAAAATATTAAGATTGTTGGACTTAAAGAAGGTATAGAGGGAGAGGATCCAATAAATTTTTTTTCAAAAATGGATTCCGGAAATTTTGGAAATGGAAGAAGGAACCCAGTTAATTGAAATTGAAAGGGCTCACAGAGCCTTAAGATCAAGACCTCAAGTTGATCAAAACCAACGATCAATCTTGATAAAATGCTTAAGATAGCAAGATAAAGAAAGGATCCTGAAGGCAGCTGCCCAACGTGCCAGAAAGAAAAACGGGCCATTGATGATAGAAGGGAAAATGGTTCTTTTCTATCCTGATATAAGTTATGACCTTCTGAAGAGAAAGAAGGAATTCAACCCAGCGAAAAAGTTTTATGGGGAAAAAGGTTATAAATTTATATTGCGCCACCCGGCAACCCTGATTATATCTTTGGATGACGGAAAAAGAAGATTTTTTTTTTACTGATTATCGGGATGTGGAAGAATTTACCCAAGAACTCCCAAATATTCGCTAACCACAGCCAAAGATTTAAAAGTGAAACAGATTAAAGATGAAGACAGGGAGAGTGAATGGAGTTGATGGGTGTTTAAGGACAGAAGAATATTTAAATATATTCTTAATTATATGATACAGGGGGAGAAAGGTAAAAATTTGAGAAATATTAACCAAAAGTAGTGATATTTTTTTCCTTTCATATATATACTTTTTAATGTTTCGGGGGAGCTGGGGGAACTTCGGATCGATTGCTATGGGACTCGCGTGTGTAATCATGGCGATTGCCATGACCCGTACAACGGAGGGGGGTAATGTTGTGTGTCTTTTTTTATTCACAACATTAGTGGGGGGTATTTTGTTATTTTTTTCTTTAATCTATTTTTCTTATTCTTTCTTTGGACAATTGGGGGGGTGGGGGAGACACATAGCAACATGGAGAATTTTTAAAAGATTCCCCAAGTACTACGAAAGTTGAAAGGTTAGGTATTACTATAGATTGGAGTAACCCTGTTAAAAATAATGACTAATTTACTGAATTTTTTAAGTTTTAATGTTAATGGGCTTAATGGACCAGTGAAAAGAAAAAGAATTTTAACATGCATTAAGAAAATGAAAATAGATATAGCTTTTTTTTCCACAAGAAACACACTTAACAGAGATAGAACATCAGAAATTAAAGAGATTGGGTTGGAAATGTTATTGCAGCTTCATTTAATTCAAAGGCGAGGGGAGTTGCAATTTTGGTTAATAAAACTTTACTAATTAAAATACAAAATTTATTAATTGATTTTGTGGGGAGATATGTAATTATACATTGTCAAAATTTTTCAGAACTATGGACTCTTATGAATATTTATGCACCAAATGAAAATGATGTAAAATTTATACAAGAGGCCTTTTTGAATTTGGCTGACGCACATGACAATTAATATTAATAGGTGGAGATTTTAATTTTTGTCTAGACCCAGTTTTAGATAGATCAACAAAGGTTGTTACAAAATCAAAAGTAGCAAAATTAACTTTATCATTGATGAAAGATTTAAATTTGATTGATATATGGAGAAGAATTAATCCAAAAGAAAGAGATTACTCATTTTATTCAAATAGACATAAAACTTATTCAAGGATAGATTTTTTTCCTATTATCAACAAATATTCAAGACAGAGTGAAAAATATGGAATATAAAGCAAGAATATTGTCAGATCATTCCCCCTTGACAATGACGATGATAACGATGGATAAAGAAGAATCTATTTACAGATGGAGATTTAATTCAATATTATTAAAAACGTCAAGATTTTTGTGATTTTATGAAAAAACAGATTCAGTTTTTTTTAGATACAAATTTACATTCAGTTGATGATAAATTTATAGTATGGGAAGCAATGAAGGCATATTTGAGAGGCCAGATAATAAGTTATACTTATAAAATTAAGAAGGAATATATGGTAGAAATAGATCAATTGGAAAAAGAGATTACAAAATTAGAAAAAGAATCTCAAAGATATATGACAGAAGAAAAACAAAGACAACTTGTGAACAAGAAGTTACAATATAATACACTTCAGACATACCAAACAGAAAAAGCAATTATGAGAACTAAGCAGAGATATTACGAACTAGGTGAAAGATCACACAAGATTCTTGCTTGGCAGTTAAAAACACACCAGATTTCCAAAACGATAAATGCAATTAGAACAAGTGTAAATAAAATTACTTATAAACCTTTAGAAATTAATGAAACTTTTAAGAATTTTTATTCTGAACTGTATCAATCAGAAGCACAAAATGATAATGTCGAGATAGAAAGGTTTTTATCACAAATAACTCTTCCAAAATTGAATTCGGGAAGAACAGAAGGGATTAGAAAGAGGTCAAAGAAGCTCTAGAATCACTTCAGAGTAATAAATCCCCAGGAAAAGATAGTTTTCCACCCGAATTTTATAAAAAGTTTAAAGATTTACTAATTCCTCCTTTTTATGGAGTTAATATACCAAGCAGAAAGAACGCATAAACTTCCAGAATCTTTTTCGACAGCTATTTTAATAGTATTGCCAAAAAAAGATAGATCTTTTAAAACCAACATCATATAGACCTATTTCTTTGTTGAATACTGACTATAAAATAATAGCAAAAATTTTATCTAATAGGTTATCTAAATACTTACCAAAATTAATACATATGGATCAAACAAGATTTATCAAAAATAGACAATTGGCAGATAATGTAACTTGGTTACTTAGCATAATTCATTTGGCACAAGAGGGAGGAAATGAGTGTGGCAGTTGCCTTAGATGCAGAAAAAGCATTTGATAGATTGGAATGGGATTTTTTATTTATTAGAAAAATATGGATTAGGAGTATCTTTTATAAAATGGATTAAAACCTTAAATACTAATCCCAAAGCTAAAGAAGTGACAAATGGTCAAATTTCAACATTTCAGTTAACAAGTTCAACTAGACAAGGTTGTCCATTATCACCGCTTTATTTGTGTTGGCGATAGAACCATTAGCTGAATTATTTAGAAAACGATCCAGATATTATGGGTTTCAGAGTTAACCAGGAAGAATATAAGATTAATTTATTTGCTGACGATGTTTTGCTTTATTTAACAAACCCATTGTATTCGCTGCGTAAATTATCTTCTAGATTGGAAGAATATGGGAAAATATCAGGCTACAAAATAAATTGGGATAAAAGTGAAATTCTACCCCTTACTAAAGGAGATTATAGTCAGTGTTGACTAATAACTCAATTTAGATGGCCGATAAAATATTTGGGTATAAGAGTTGATAATGATATAAAGAATTTATATAAATTAAATTATTTACCATTATTAAAAAAAATTCAAGAAGATCTTGATAAATGGATGATGTTGCCAATAACATTAGTAGGCAGAGTAAATGCTGTAAAAATGAATATATTCCCTAGATTACAATATTTATTCCAAACATTACCAATACAATTACAGCAGAAGTTTTTTCAAGAGTTAAATAAATGTGTGAGGAAGTTTCTTTGGAAAGGTAAGATGTCAAGAATATCATTGGAAAAATTGACATGGAAATTTGACCTAAGAGGGTTACAACTTCCAAACTTTAAGAATTATTATAAAGCAAATCAACTTCGATTTATTGCATCTTTTTTTGAGAAAGATAAACTGGCATGGATTAGAATAGAATTAGATAAAATAGGAGAAAATATACCATAAGATTTTATATATAAGTGGGAATCTAAATGGATACAGGAAAAGAAAGAATCTCCTATATTAAAACATTTGATTTATGGAATAAGATGAATGTTGATGATGAGATAAAGAAATCTTTATTAGCAAAGAGACCTTTAATTCAAAATAAACTTATTCCTTTTACAATGGATAGCCAACTTTTATACAATTGGTTTCAAAAAGGGATTAGGTATATAGGAGATTGTTTTGAAGGAGGTATATTAATGACATTTGATCAATTAAAGAATAAATACAAAATATCAAACAACACTCTTTTTTTGTTATTTCCAATTAAGGGCTTGTTTAAGAGATAAATTGGGTCAAATAATGTTATTGCCGAAACCTAATGAAATAGAAACTTTAATTCAAAAAGGAAAAAATTAATAAAATTATTTCTTGTATGTATAGTTTGATTCAAAAACAGGCAATTAAACAAGGAATTCATAAGTCAAGACAAAAATGGGAAACTGATTTGAATATTAAAATTGAAGAAACGAGTTGGTCAAGACTATGTCTTGACAGTATGACAAATACAGCAAATGTCCAGTTAAGATTAGTGCAGTATAATTTTTACATCAATTATATATTACACCACAAAAAATAAATTAATTAAACACGAATTTATCTGATCAATGTTTCCAATGTAATCAAGAAATTGGTACTTTTTTACACTCTAATTGGTCTTGTTTTAAAATACAACCTTTTTGGACAAATTTAAGAATTTTATTGGAACAAATTATTGGAACACAACTTCCACATAATCCAAAATTATTTTTACTAGGCGATATTGAAGGGATAAAACCAAAATCCAAACTGAATAAATATCAGAAAGAATTCATAAAAATTGCATTGGCGGTAGCCAAAAAGGCTATTGCAGTTATTTGGAAATCAGATTCATACTTCAGTATAGATTGTTGGAAGAATGAAATTTTTAGCTGCATTCCACTTGAAAAAATTACTTATAATTTAAGAGATAAATATGAAATATTTTTGAAAATTTGGTGCCCTTATTTACAAAACATAGAAATAAATATATATACTAAAGCTATTATGAACTCCGTGGAGCATGTGGGGATCTTCCGATATCCAGGCATTCTTTCTTTCTTTTTTCTTCTCTTTCTACAGGGATATGTTGGGGGTGGGGGGAAGGGTTGATAATTTTTGTTACAATTTTTTTCCTTCTGTAACCCATTTGAAAATTCAATAAAAAAATTTTTAATCGTCGTGATTATTTTTGTGAACAGAAACACTGCGCTGGGTCCTAATGTCCACCGTACTGGGGTTCTGCTGGGTCCTAAGATCCACCGCATTGAGACAGGTTAAATAAGGAATTTGAGCATCCGCAAATTTTGGTATCCGCGAGGGGTCCCGGAACCAATCCCTCGTGGATAAGGAGGGCTGACTGTACTGGTTAGTAGGTTAATTAATCATTGTAAATTGTGCTGTGATTAGGTTAGAGTTAAATCGGTGAGTTGCTGGGTAGTGTGGCTGGGCAGGAAGGGCTGTTCTGCACTGTAAATAAATAAATACCTTTGATGCTGTGGAGATGTGCACTGGTTTTCACAAATCTGTGATTTTCATGTATTTTTTAACGTGAGCAAAATTGACTTATTGTCTATAAAAAGTTAATAGGGCAGTCTGTGAAGGTGACAAGATGTTGCTAAGTTAAGGAGTTGGAGATGGGTAGAACACAGTGATGAGCCTCAACACAGATGTTTCTTTAAAAGAATTTAAACTTCTCTTTGTCAAGCATTCTCTCTTCTTTACTCCGTTTTCTATATTCCCATGTCTGTATCACTTTCCTTATGCACTTCGACTGGTCACCTGCTGGCTTCAGCATATTCTATCATTTGTCGTTTTTAATGAACTTTCTACCTTCAGTTTTTTGTTCTTCCTGCATTTCTCTACCTAAGTATTTAGAAGCTGGTTTGACTCATTTTCAAAGTTCAAATTCAAAGAAATTTTACTTTAAAAGCACAACAGCGCCTCGACTTCCTTGATTGTTTGAGGATTTGGCATGATGTCTAAAACTTTGACAAACTGTGTGGTGGAGAGTATAGTGACTGGTTGCATCACAGCCTGGTATGGAAACACCAATGCCTTTGCGTGGACAAGCTTACAAAAAGTAGTGGATACGGCCCAGTCCATTGTGAATAAAGCCTTCCCCACCAATGAGCACATCTACACAGTGTGTTGTTGAGGGAAAGCAGCATCCATCATCAAGGACCCCACCATCTAGGTCTTGCTCTCTTCTCATTGCTGCCATCGGGAAGAAGGTACAGGAGCCTCAGGGCCCACAATACCAGGTTCAGGAACAATTATTACCCCTCAACCATCAGGCTCTTGAACCAGTGGGGATAACTTCATTTAACTTCACTCACTCCAGCACTGAACTGTTCCATGTTCTTTATCTTTATTGCTTAAAATTTAGTATTATTTTTTCTCTTTTGCATTTGCTGTTTGTTGTTATTTGCACATTGGTTGTTTCTCTGTCCTGTTGGGTATGATCTATCATTGATTCTATTGTGTTTCTTGGATTTACTGTGTATGCCTGCAAATAAATTCATCTCAGGGTTGTATATGGTGACATATGTACTTGATAATAAACTTACTATGGACTTTGATATATGTCATCATATACTACCCTGAGGTTCATTTTCTTGCCCTGCTGTAAATCGGTGAGACCTGATATAGATTGGTGGACCTCTTCACTGAGCACCTATGTTCCATCCACTGTCGTGATGAAGCCACAATCAGGTTGGAGTAACACCACCTTGTTTTCCGTCTGGGTAACCTCCAACCTGATAGCATGAACATCGATTACTCGAACTTTCAATAATGCCTCCCCCCCCCCCCCCCCACCACCATTCTCCATCCCCTTTTCTCTTTCACCTTATCTCCTTGCCTACCCATTGTCTCCCTATGGTACTCCTCTCCCTTTTGCTTTCTTCCACGGCCTTCTGTCCTCTCCTATTAAACACCCCCTTCTCCAGCCTTGTATCTCTTTCACCGATCAATTTCACAATGTTTTACTTAACCCCTCCCCCTCCTGGCTTCACCTATCACCTTGCATTTCTCTCTCCCCTCCCCCCAACTCTACTCCTCATCTTTTTTTCTCCAGTCCTGCTGAAGAGTCTTGGCCCAAAACGTTGACTGTACTCTTCCATTGATGCCTGCTGAATTCCTCCAGAATTTTGTGTGTGAACCAAGTGTTATCAGGCTGCATTTTGTGTGACTAGGAAGGCAATCTGATATGGCAATATCTTCACCCAATATAATGACTAATCTCTGTTAGTATTGTGGTATGGTGCACTGTGCTAAATCCTTTTTATTTGTTTTATACATTGAAGGAGATTCAATAAATTCTAAAGTGACTTATCACATGTTCCATAGCAGTTAGGTGCAGTGTGATCAGAGAGTGAATGGTTTCATTCAGACTACCTTTGCTTTATAGTCTCAAGGTACATTTGGCCAACATTTTTAGAGCACAGTAGAACTGATAATGTGTAAAGAGATAAGTTTGGTTAAAAGTCTAACTGTGAATATTTATTAAGCAGCAATTACAATCTACTTCAGTGAAGGAGAGATGTGAAGTAGCTACTGAGTTTCTAAAGATGCCAAGGCCAATAAAGAAAGAAATAATAATAAAGCCAATAATAAAGAAAATCTCCCTCAAATGGACCAAGTATAGGGAGATGTTTTAAAATCTTTTGTTATACAGAATCAATTTATCCCCCTCAGGGAAAAAAATCCTTAATTGCTGTGGAAGAGTTAAGGTAAATTGGTTTAATATTGACATATGCACTGAGATACCATGGAAAAACTTGCATATCATTCTCAAACAAGAGAAAGTCTGCAGATGCTGGAAATCCACACAATACACACAAAATGCTGGAGGAACTCAGCAGGCCAGGCAGCTTATATGGGGGAAAAAAACTACAGTCAACATTTTGGGCCGAGACCCTTCGGCAGGACTAGGGAGAAAAAGCTCCCTTCAGCAAGACTGGAGTAGATCTAAAGGTGGAGGGGGGAGGGGTATGGATGAAGTAAGGCACTGGAAAGTTGATTGGTGAAAGTAATAATAGGGCTGGAGAAAAGGGTATCTGTTAGGAGAGGACAGAAGGCCATGGAGGAGCACCTGAGGAAGGTGTTGGGCTGGCAAGGAGATATGGTGAGAGGGAAAACGGGATGGGGAATGGTGAAGGAGAGGGTGGGTATTACCGGGAAGTTTGAGTAATCAATGTTCATGCCATCAGGTTGGAGGCTACCCAGACAGAATTTTAAAGTGTCTTTCCTCCAACCTGAGTACAGCCTCATTGCGACAAAGGAGGTCTTGGATTGGCGTATCAGAATTGGAATGGCAAGTGGAATTAAAATGGGTGGTCACTGAGAGGTCCAGCTTCTTCTGGCGGGTGGAGCATAGATGCTCGGTGAAACGGTCTCCCAGTCTACTTCAGGTCTCATTGATATACGAGAGGCCACACCGGGAGCACCACACACAGTATATAACCCCAACAGACTCGGGTGAAGTGTTAGCTCACCTGGAAGAACTGTTGGGACCCTGAATGGTAGTAAGGGAGGAGGTACAGGGGCAGGTGTAGCATTTATTCCGCTTGCAAGGATAAGTGTCAGGAGGGAGATCAGTGGGGAGGAATGAATGGACAAGGGAGTCGCGTAGGTGGAACTTGCAGAGACTCAGGAGCTGGACAGAGGCTGGTGGTAGGTGAGCACAAGAGGAACCCTATCATTGATAGGGTGGTGAGAGGATGGGGTAAGAGCAGACTGCGTGAAATGTAACAGATGCATTTGAGGACAGCGTTAATGGTGGAGGAAGGGAAGCCCCTTTCTTTGAAAAAGGAGGGCATCTCCTTATTTCGAGAATGAAAAGCCTCACCCTAAGCAGATGCAGCGGAGATGGAGGAATTGAGAGAAGGGGATGTTTTTTACAAGTAACAGGGTGGGAAGAGGTATAGTCCAAGTAACTGTGAGAGCCTGTGGATTATAATAGACATCAGTAGATAACCTACCTCCAGAGATGGGGGCAGTGAGATTGAGAAAGGGGAGGGAAGTGTTGAAAATGGAGCAGTTAAGTTTGAGGGCAGGCTGGAAGTTGAAGGGAAAGTTGTTAAAGCTGACAAGCTCGGCATGGGTACAGCAAGCAGTACCAGTGCAGTCACTGATGTAGTGTAGGAAAAGTGGGGGCCGGACATCAGTGTAAGCTGGGATCCATGCAAGTGCCCATGGCTACACCTTTTGTTTGAAGGAAGTGGGATGAGCCAAAGGAGAAATTATTTAGAGTGATGACAAGTTCCACGAGACAGAGGAGAGTGGTGGTGGTGGGGAACTGGCTGGGTCTGGTGTCCAGAAAGAAGCAGAGCCTTGATGCCTTCCTGGTGAGGGATGGAGGTGTATAGGGACTGAACATACACAGTGAAAATAAGATGATGGGGGCCAGGGAACTAGGAATTATTGAAATGATCCGGAACGTGTAAAGTGTCATGAGTGTAGGTAGGAAGGGACTGAACTATGGAGCATAA
This sequence comes from Hypanus sabinus, assembly GCF_030144855.1. Taxonomy (NCBI): domain Eukaryota; kingdom Metazoa; phylum Chordata; class Chondrichthyes; order Myliobatiformes; family Dasyatidae; genus Hypanus; species Hypanus sabinus. The sequence goes on from NC_082714.1 coordinate 3,879,319, forward strand.
GACAGAGGTGAGGTATACCAATATGAGTTCAGTGGGGCAGGAACAAGGTGAAACAATGGATCCACTTGGACAAGCTGGTTTGTGGATCTTGGGTAGGAGGTAGAATTATGTCAAAAGTTAGAGCCACTGGCGATATATTTCCATCTTGAGATACTACCCACCTTGAAGGGGTAATACGCTTGATATTTCAATCTATCTGCTGTCTTTATAGTTCAAAGTTCAAAGTAAATTTATTATCAAAGTACATGTATGTTACTATATACAACCCTGAGATTTATTTTCTTGTGGGCATACTCAATAAATCTACAGTATAACCATAACAGAATCAATGACAAAACGCCCAACCAGGTGTTTAGTCAGAGTACAGAACACAACAAACTGTGCAAATACAAAAATAAGAAATAATGATAACAACAATAATAAATAAGCAATAAATATCAAAGAATTAGGCGAAGAGCCCTTGGAAGTGAATCCATAGGTTTCAATGATGGAACAAATGAAGTTATCCCCTCTGGTTCAAGAGCCTATTGGTTGAGGGATAATAACTGTTCCTAAGCCTGGTGTTGTGAGTCCTGAGGCTCCTTTACCTCTTCCCTGATGGTAGCAGTGAGAAGAGAGCGCAAACTGGGTGATTTGGGGGGGGGGGGGGGGGGGGGGTCCTTGATGATACTGCTTTTCTACGACAGTGTTCCATGTAAATATGCTCAGTGGTGAGGAGGGCTTTACCTGTGATGGACTGGGCCTTATCCACTACTATTTCCCCCCTTCCCTTCCCCCCCCCCCCCCAATAACATGAGATTTCCTAAAGCTGCAGTTCTGTTAGCACTCTGGGTTCCAAAAACAAACTAAGACATTTTCAGCCCCAATGCATGATAGAACTGCAAATGATAGACTTTTGATAATTTGCTTGACTTAGCATGTGGAGTGTGTGAGTGATATTAGAAATGGAGTTCTTAAAGCTGCAGAGTTCACTTCCTATTTCATGTGTACTTCCTGTAGACAGCACTCTGTACAAGTATTTCCGTACTGCCTCTGAAACTTGGCCAGGTTCTCAATTACCCCGTGGCTGAGAAATGACCAATAGTTGTGAAATACTAATGTGCAATTTGTCAATGGTGCTTGATATGCAGAAGTCATAGTATTTTATAAACAACTTCTGCAGAAGAGAGGGTATGATTACTGTAAGTACAACACTTCCTTTTATCCTGGCAATTTTCTTGAGTCAAGAGCCAAACAAATTTTCTTTACACCTATATTACAGTGAAAACTGTTGTGTGTTTAATATTTCAGTAGTATTTGAGCAATATTGTAAATATTATTTGGTTAAGCATTCTTGTTTATTTAAATAATTCATTACAAGTTATACGCGAAAATAAGTGAATTGCGTACGAGTCCTGATGAAAGGTCTTGGCCCAAAGTGCAACTGTTTACTCTTTTCCATGGATGCTGCTTGGCCTGCTGAGTTCCTCCAGCATTTTGTCTGAGTTGCTTGGATTTCCAGCTTCTGCAGATTTTCTCGTCTTTGTGCATATAACATGACCCTACCGCGGGTTATGTGTGCGCTTCGCTTAAAGTAAAAACAAACTAAGACCTGCATCTCTGGGTCTTCTGTCTTTTTTCTTGCAGTTAGTTTAATGATTTGGAGTTACAAAGCAACTCTTTAATTGTCATGTAGGCATCTTCAGCGAGACTAGCATTTATTGCCCATTCTCATTGCCTTGGTGTGGAGGGGTGGGTTAGTGAGTGGAGGTGTTGATCAACCTTACTGCTTGGGGAAAGTAATTGTTTTTGAAGTTGGTGGTCCTGATGTGGATGCTACGTAGCCTCCTCCTTGATGGGAGTGGGGACAAACAGTCCATGAGCAGGGTTGTTGGGATCCTTCATGATGTTACTGACCCTTTTCCAATACCTTTATGTATGTCTGTCCTTGATGGTGGATAGGCTGGTGCCAGTGATGCATTGGACAGTTTTGACTACCCATTGTAGAGCCTTCCTGTCTGCCACAGTGCCGCTTGTGTACCGTGCAGTGATGCAGCTTGTTCGAATGCTCTCTACTGCATATCTGTAGAAGGCTGTTAGTGTTGATGTGGATAATGCGTATCTCTTCATCCTCCTCAGAAAGTAAAGGTGTTGGTGAGCTTTCTTGATTGTGTGGGATGTGTTCTGGGACCATGGACCAAGATGTGCACCCCCAGGAGTTTGAAACTGCTCACAGTATCCACTGCTGTGCTGCCAGTGTAAAGAGGGGTGTGAGTGGTCCAAGTTCTCCTGAAGTTTATAAACATCTCCTTTTCAATATACACAAAATGCTGGATGAACTCAGAGACAACATTTATGGAAAAGAGTACATTCGATGTTTCGGGCTGAGTTGAAGGGTCTCGGCCTGAAACGTCAGCTATGCTCTTCCATAGATGTTGCCTGGCCTGCTGAGTTTCTCCAGCTTTTTGTATATGTATGTGTGTGTGTGTTGCTCTAGGTATCCAGCATCTGCAGATTTTCTCTTGTTATGAATCATCTTCTTTGTCATGGTGGCATTAAGGAAGAAGTTATTTGCTCAGCACCAGACCTCAAGCTCTTCCACCTCCTCTCTATAGGCTGTCTCATTGTTGATGGTGATGAACCCCACCACTGTTGTGTCATCTACAGTGAGTTGTTCTGATCAAAGGCAAGCTTGATTTCACTGAGCCATTATGTGCAGAAATGTGCTACTCAGTAGGACTGTCATTGACATTTTTAATTATTATGATTTGAAAGTGGACCAGGGCACTCATTTCTTGGGTTTGATTTATCCTGCATTTAAGGCCCAGTCCATCACAGGCAGAGTCCTCCCACCACCACCACCACTGAGTATGTTTACATGGAAAGTACTGCCACAAGGAAGCAGCATCCATCATCAAAGATCCTGCCTCCAACCACAATCCAGGCCATGCTTTCTTCTTGCTACTACCATTAGACAGGAGCCTCAGACTTGCACCACCATGTTCAGGAACATTTATTACCCTACAACCATCAGGCTCCTGAGCCAGTGTTGATAACTTCAGTCACCTCAACTGTGAATTCTCCAACCACCAGATTCACTTCCAAGCACTCATTACAACTCACGTTCTCAGTATTTTTTTTATATAAGTATAATTTGTCTTCTTTTACACTCAGTGTCTGCAGGTCTGAATGTCTTGCACCCAGTGTCTGCTGGACCCTTAACAGCATTGATATACAACAGGATTCCGAAGTCCAATTCCATAGTTCCTGAAAGTGGCAATGCAGGTAGTTAGGGTGGTACACAAGGTATATGCTATGCTTGCCTTAGTCACTAGGGCTTGGAGAAAAAGAATCAGGAAATCATGTTGCAGTTGTCTAGAACTTTGGTAGGCTGCTGTTTGAATATTGTTTGTAGTTCTAGTGCCTCATTACGGGAAAAATGTGGAGGCTTTCAAAGAGGTTTACTAGGATGCTGCCTGATTTAGAGGATACAGTCTTTGAGAGGTTGGACAGCTTGGGTCATTTTCTCCAAAACAGTGGAGGCCTGTCAGAAGTGAATGAAATTTTGTGATCATAGTGCCATTAACTTCAAAGTAAATATGCAAAAAGATAGGCCATATCTATCATATCTGTGGTTTGAGTTTCTAAAAGGGAGAAAGGCCAATTTTGATGGTATTAGAAAGGATCTGGCAAGTTGGATTGGGACAGGCTGTTTTCTGGCAAAACTAGGTAAGTGGGAGGCCTTCAAAGGTGAAATTTTGAGCGCACAAAGCTAGTATGTGCCTGTCAGAATAAAAGGTATGGATAATGGGTGTAGAGAACCTTGATTTTCATTCAATTCAATTCAAGTTTCATTGTTACCATACATGAGTACTCATGAATACAGCCAAAAGTTAGTACAGGATCGAGGTGCTTAAACACAAAACCAAATGTCACACAAAAGAACGCATTCACGGAATAAAAGAGCCCTGTGATGCTGCTGCTTGATGCCTAGTCCTCGCATATACAAGCCCATACTGAATATCAGTAAATTACAACAACGCAATACAAGAGATATTCAGGCTTGGTTAAGAAAAAGAGGCGGTGTATAGCAGGCATAGACAGGTCGGAACAAATGAGGTGCTTATGGAGTACAAGAATTGCAAGAGAACACTTAAGAAAGAAGTCAGAACAAGTGAAGGAGAATCTTAAAGAATTCTGCAGATGTGTTGAGAGCAAAAGGATTGCAGGGGACAAAATTAGACCTCTGGAAGATTAGAATGGTAATCCAGGCGAGAGATGGGTGAGATCTTAAATGGATTTTTTTTTTTGCATCTTTACATTTTCAAGAGATGGGCAAAGTCTATAGAAGCGAGGCAAAGCAGCAGCAAGGTCATGGACCCTATATGGATTACAGAGGAGAAGGTTTTTGCTGTCTTAAGGCAAATTATGGTGGGCAAATCTCTAGGGCCTGACAAGGTGTTCCTTCGGACTCTGTGGGAGTCGAGTGCAGAAAATGCCGAGGCTTTAGCAGAGATATTTAAATCATCCTTAGTGCCAGGTGAAGTACTGGAGGATTGGAGGTTAGGTAATGTTGTTGTTCTGCTTAAGAAAGGCTCTAAAAATTAATCAGGAAATCATAGGCTAGTGAGCCTGACATCGTCAGTGGGAAAGTTTTTGGAAGGTATTCTGAGGGACTGGATATATAAGTATTTGGATAGACAGGGACTGATTAAGGATAGTCAGTATTGCTTTGTTCATGGTAGGTCATGTCTAACCAGTCATGTAGAGTTTTTCAAGGATGTTACCAGGAAAGTTGATGAAGGCAAGACAGTGGATGTGTCTACGTGGACTTTAGTAAGGCATTTGACAAGGTCCCAAGTGGGAGTCTGGTCAAGAAGGTTCCGTTGCTCAACATTCAGGATGAGGTAGTAAATTGGATTAGACATTGGCTTTGTGGGAGAAGACAGAGTGGTAATGGAGGGTTGCCTCTCTGACTGGAGATGTGCTGCACGGATCAGTGCTAGGTTCATTGTTTATCATCTATATCAATGATCTGGATGATAATGTGGTTCAGTAGATTTGCAGATGACACCAAGTTTAGGGGTGTAGGGGACAGTAAAGAAAATTACCATAGCGTGCGGTGGAATCTGCCAGGTGAAAAATGGCAGATGGAATTCAATGCAGACAAGTGTGAGGTGCTGCACTTCAGTAGGACCAACCAGGGTAAACCTTAAAGTTTAAAGTCAAATTTATTTACATACATACAGAGTACATACATGTCACCACATACAACCCTGAATTTCTTTTTCCAGCAGGCATACTTAGTAAATCTATAAAACAGTAACTGTAAACAGAATTCATAAACAACAAACTGTGCAAATACAAGTATAAATATGTAGCAATAAATAATAAGACTACGAAATAACAAAATAAAGAGTCCTTAAAGTGAGGCAGGAAATAGAATAGGTGTAAAATATCCCTTTTATTCAAGAGCCTGTTGGTTGAGGGGTAGTAACTGTTCTTGAACCTGATTATGCAAGTCCTGTATCTTCTACCTGATAACAGTAAGAAAAGAGCTTGGCCTGGCTGGTGAGTATCTTTGCTGCTTTTCTATGGCAACATTTCATGTAGATGTGCTCAATCGTTGGCAGGGTTTTATCTGTGATGTCCTGGGCTGAATCCACTACCTTTTGTAGGATTTTCCACTCAAAAGCTTTGGTGTTCCCATACATAGTGAACAGTAGGGCACTGAGGAGTACTGTAGAAAAAAGTGCTCTGAGAATACAGGTCCATAATTCACTGAAAGTGCCATCTCAGATAGAGTTGTAAAGAAAGTTTCTGGCACATTGACCTTCATAAATCAAAGTACAGGCAGTCCCTGGGTTACGTACGAGTTCAGTTCCTGAGTCAGTCTTTAAGTCGGATTTGTAGGCAAGTCAGAACAAGTACATCCAGTATTATTTAGCATCAGTCAAATGTTTGTCTTAGTATATATTTTACCTTTCTATGCATATAAAACTCTTAAGAAACGTATGTATTCCAATAATTAAACCACTGTGTTGCTTAGTAATAATAGTAGCTTTCACCAGGGCAGGGCTTTTCACATGCTCCATTATTCTCACTTCATCCGTAATCCTTTAAAATTGTTCTGATTGTTGACCGACTGTAGCCTAATGCTTTTCCAATGACCAATGTCGTTTCACCTCTTTCCAAATGCTTTATTATTTCCACTTTATTTTCAATCGCGATCGCTTCCCATCAATGGAACAGAAACACTGTGGGTGTCAGGTCCTGACCTCAGCCGGCTCCCAAGGTCTGCTGGACCTTAAGGACCACCGCACACTGTCAACAGAACAGAAACACGGTGGGCCCCGAGCTCCACTGGGTCCTAACGACCGCTGCACTGAGACAGGCTGAATGGGACATGTGGGGGCTGTGCTGGGTTTGGGTATTTGATCATTTGATCATCCACAATATTCCACATGGGAATTTAAACTGGAGGTGGCAGTGTTTTTTTTTAAACAAGGTCAAGTTGCGAGCTCGATATCAACCGTGCACGGATGGTACGGGAGTCACTGGATCAACATCAACCCGGCATGGGAGCAGTGTCACTGGATCGAACTCGGAAACCTCTGTTCTCCAGCCTGGCGCTGATCTCACTGCGCCACCAGCTGACCGGAATGGGGGGGGGGGGGGTCAGGGTGAATCTTACTAAGAAAATTTTAAGCCAAATACAAAGTTAAACACTCAACACAGTGTCAACAGCAACTAATTAAAATGGAGGACGGTGCCGGGATCCAACTTAAAATGGCGGGCGGCGTTCTCCTTCCTTGGTTCGTAAGTACGAGTTGTCTGTAAGTTGGACGTTCGTAACTCGGGGACTACCTGTACTGAATACAAGAGATGGGCTGTGATGTTGAAATTGCTTAAGACATTGATGAGTTATAATTTGGAGTGCAGTCTGCGGTTTTGGTCACCTACTTATAGGAAAGATGTAAATAAGATTGAAAAAGTATAGAGAAAATTTACAAGGATGTTGCTGAAACTGGAGGATCTGAGTTACAAAGAAAGATTAAATACAAACCCCATTTCCAGAAAAGTTGGGATATTTTCCAAAATGCAATAAAAACAAAAATCTGTGATACGTTAATTCACGTGAACATTTATTTAACTGACAAAAGTACAAAGAAAAGATTTTCAATAGTTTTACTGACCAACTTAATTGTATTTTGTAAATATATACAAATTTAGAATTTGATGGCTGCAACACACTCAACAAAAGTTGGGACAGAGGCATGTTTACCATTGTGTTACAGCCCAAACACTTAAAACTCTGAGAATGTTTGCTGATTTCTATGAACATCTCCACAGTAGATGTACCTGCACTCAGCCTGATCCAAGCAGTATTCAGCCTGACCAGCTAAGTGCCAAAGAACAATTGTGCTCTTGAATTGGCAAAATGTGGTCCATAGCTGTCAATGAAATGCTGATTCAAGTGCTTGTCCCAGATTGCAAACCCTCCAGATAGCAAATATTATTTGTCCACAGCCTCTCACTCTTGAACTTGTGCCCTCTGATTTAGAAGTCTCTGCTCTGGGAAAATATTTCTCATTATCACCTCCATTTATGCCCCTCATGATTTTGTATTCCTCCCAACCTGCCCCTTCTCAGCTGTGTTTGTTCCAACTAAAACTGTAACTGAAACATTTCATCACAGTCAACAAACATGCTGGTGAATGTCCCGTGCTCCCTTTCCACTCTAATCACACTCATGTAATTAGACGATAGTGTGGCAACCAGAACTCTGCACAATAATACAGCTGTGGTCAAATCAGAATTTTGTAAAATTTAATTCAGTGGATTTACTTTATCATAATTCCCCACTGTCAGCCATTAAGCAGAAATTCATTTGGGCAGCAAATTAAATACCGTGGTAATGAGTAACTTCAGAAGTAACCCTCCTTTTGACTCCCCAGTCTCTTACCCTCATCCACAAAGTGCAAGTGAGGAGTGTGATGAAATTCTCTTCTTGCTCAGGTGGACACAGCTCACACAACATTCAAGCAGTTTGTTGTTATCTCAGAAAAGCAATCTGCTTGACAGGTGCCACATCCACAATCAGATTGTTGAGTAGATTTGGGAAATCTTGTTGCAGTTGTATAAAACCTCGGTGAGGCCAAAGGGGTGTATTTAGTGTGGTTCTGATTGCCATATTCTAGGAAGGATGTGGAAATTTTAAAGAGATTGCAGACATTGTTTACTGCAATGTTGTCTAGGTCAGAGAATATTATCTCCATTATTGGGTTTTTTCCTCCAGAGTGTCAGGGGCTGAGGGGAAATCTGGCAGAACTATATAAAACTGGGAGGTGTAGCCAAGGTAGGTTGCCTTTTCAAACACTGTCAGTTACTAAAGGGAAAACAAGTTTAAAAAATATTTAAGGTGTGAGGGAAAAAGTTTGAAGGAACTTTGCTTCGTAAGTTTTTTAGAGTTGCCAGGGGAAGTGGTGGAAGCAGATACAGTATTCAGACAGGCAGATGAACAGAGATATAGCCCATGTGTAGACAGGCGGAATGGTTTAAATTAGCATCATGGCGTACACAAACGTCATGGGTTGAAGCGTCTGTTCCCGTGCTTTGCTATTAGTGCAGTGTGGAGAATCTGCAGTGTCTTGCGTGCACTGTCCATCAGCATCTCCCATGTGTCAGGTCTCCTACCACTAAGATCCAGCACGTAGAGAACAACATATGCAAGTGGTGGTGTTCAAAGTTGCACTCATTGGGTCCAAGTGATGTGGGTGAACCTTTACCAGAATAGTTTCGTTTGCTGCTGTTTTCTTAGCTCCAGATGTTCAATAAATGGTGGCCTTGCCGGTGTACCCAGATCCTGAAAAGTAATACAAGAGATTTTATATATAATTTCAATTTTTCTACAATCACAATTTCTGACACTAGGTCCTCAATCCTAACTCTCAGCTGTTTAAAATGCTCATCTTCTGTCATTAGTCCAGCACTGTTGTCGATAACTGGTGCATTAAAATGGCCCTTTACATCCAGCAGAAAACAGGGAACTTTGCTCTAGTTTAAAAAAAACTGCAGTATTTTAAGTGTTTACCCACTGTGTTTGTTCTGAATGAAAGCATATGGAGTGCATCTTACCAGCAATAGCTCTAAAGGTCATTTATACATTCCATGTAATTGAATGAAGTTGTGTCCAACAACCCAAGGATCTAAATAATAATGAGACAAATGTTTCCTTGGCAGGCTTCAGAATGATGAGGTGAGCTTTTGGACTGAGGGCACGTCTTATAGATTGAGAAGGCAGTTGCAGAAGAGGTGCAATACAGACAGACTGGTGCTAAGCCACGATGAAGTAGATTGAGGTCAAGAGTCTGTCTTGTGCAAGAAGTCCATTAAGTAGTCTTCTAACAGCAGGATAGGAACTGACCTTGTGCCTGGTGGTATTTTTTTTAACAACTGATCAAGGTGGCTGTTCTTTTTAAAATGATTATACTCTGATTCCCCAAGAAACCTGGATTGCAGAATTTTGAATTTTCTGTTCATTTTGTATAACTGATGTTAAACCTGTGTGGGTACTTAAAGATGCTGAATGGAGAGGCAAGTTTAAGGCAGTCCTTTTTGGAGTCAATGTGCTAAGTGCGCCTTAACCACGAGTTAGTACTTGTCAGAGTGCACAAAATGGGTGGCGTGATGGCGTAGCAGTTAGCTAATGCTTTACCGTAACCCCAATTGGCGTTCAGTTCAGTGTTTCTTTGTTCTCCCTGTGACTACATGTGGGTTTCCTCATGCATTCCAAAGACATATTGGACAGGGTTAATTGCGGGCATGCTATATTGGTACCGGAAATATGGCTGCACTTGTGGGCTGACCCCAGCACATCCACAGACTATGTTGGTCATTGATTCAAACAATGCATTTTGCTGTATGTTTTGATGTACATGACAAATAAAGCTGATCTTTATCTTTAAATATGGTTCTAACTGGATGTTATATGCTCTTAGCCATGACAAAGTGATGACTCCTGTTTGACCACTCTATGCCATTGGCTAAGGCTGTGACTTTGGTCCAATCCCAAGAGCTGATTCTAAAGCAGAGTAAACTGTACTCTCTGTATGCACAGTAGATAGTTTTCAGCAATCCTGTTGCCAAAGACCATACAGACCGACACAAGATTGGGACTGTAGTTGGTTCACCCAGATTTCTTTCTTGATAGTAATTATGCATGGTTAGAATCAATAATTCCTGCCACTCCCTGTGAGGAGTTTGTATGTTCTCACTTTGACCATATGGGTTTCTTCTGGGTGCTCTGATTTCCTCCCACAGTCTAAAGATATACTGGTTAGTAGATTAATTGTTCATTGTAGATTGTCCTGAGATTAGGCTCGGTTTGCTGGGTGGTGTGGTTCGAAGGACTTATTCTGTGCTGTATCTCAATCAATTAAATAAATAAAAGAATTCTTGCAGTAATCTTACAGTCGTAGAGCTCTACAGCAAGGAAATAGACAATAGACAATAGGTGCAGAAGTAGACCATTCGGCCCCTCGAGTCTGCAACGCCATTCTGAGATCATGGCTGATCATTCACTATCAATACCCAGTCCCTGCCTTGTCCCCATATCCCTTGATTCCCCTATCCATCAGATATCTATCCAGCTCCTTCTTGAAAGCATCCAGAGAATTGGCCTCCACCGTCTTCCGAGGCAGTGCATTCCACACCTCCACAACTCTCTGGGAGAAGAAGCTCTTCCTCAACTCTGTTTTAAATAACTGACCTCTTATTCTCAATCCATGCCCTCTGGTACTGGACTCTCCCAACATCTGGAACATATTTCCTGCCTCAATCCTATCAAATCCTTTAATTATCTTAAACGTTTCAATCAGATCCCCTCTTAATCTCCTCAATTCCAGCGTGTACAAGCCCAATCTCTCCAATCTCTCTGCGTAAGACAGCCCTGCCATCCCAGGAATCAACCTAGTGAATCTACGCTGCACTTCCTCAATTGCCAGAATGTCCTTCCTTAAACCTGGAGACCAAAACTGTACACAATATTCCAGGTGTGGTCTCACCAGGGCCCTGTACAAATGCAAAAGAACATCCTTGCTCTTGTATTCAATTCCCCTTGTAACAAAGGCCAACATTCCATTTGCCCTCTTCACTGCCTGTTGCACTTGCTCATTCACCTTCATTGACTGGTGAACTAGGACTCCTAGGTCTCTTTGCATTTCTCCCTTACCTAACTCGACACCATTCAGACAATACTCTGCCCTCTTGTTCCTGCTTCCAAAGTGGATAACTTCACATTTATTCACATTGAATGACATCTGCCAAGTATCTGCCCACTCACTCAGCCTATCCAAGTCTCCCTGTATTCTCCTAACGTCCTCTTCGCATGTCACACTGCCACCCAGTTTAGTATCGTCAGCAAACTTGCTGATATAGTTTTCAATGCCCTCATCTAAATCATTGACATAAATCATAAATCGTAAAGAGCTGTGGTCCCAATACAGAGCCCTGTGGTACCCCACTAGTCACCTCCAGCCAGTCTGAGAAACACCCATTCACTGCTACCCTTTGCTTTCTATCTGCCAACCAGTTTTCTATCCATGTTGAAACCCTGCCCCCAATGCCATGAGCTCTGATTTTACTCACCAGTCTCCTATGTGGCACCTTATCGAATGCCTTCTGAAAATCTAGGTACACAACATCTACCGGCTTACCCTCATCTAACATCCTTGTTACACCCTCAAAAAACTCCAACAGATTAGTCTAAATAGGCTATTTAGCTCATCAAGTCTAGGCTGCCCACATCTATCTACACTAATCCCACATCAGCATTAATTCCATGTACCTTGCTCATTCCAGTAGATTTTAATTACTTTTATTTTTATTCAGAGATACAGTGAGGAACAGACCTTCCAGTCCTTTGAACTGCCCTGTCCAGCAACCCACTGATTTAACCCTGGCCTAATCACAGGACAATTTACAACGACCAATTAACCTACCAACCAGTACATTGATTTAGACTGTGGGAGGAAATCCAGAAGAAACCCATGTGGTGACAGGGAGAATATACAAACTTACCTTCAGAAGAATCCTGAATTGAACTCCGATGCCTCGAATGTCATAGCTATGCAACTGTGGCCATGCCCCCCATCCCCAAAGCCTCATAAATCTTGCTGATCATTGTAAAAGTCACAACCAGTTTTATGTGCTTTCCAGTTGAATCCCAAATGTTCCAAGTCTAAATCACTGCTTCCATATTTTAGCAGAGTCAACTTTTTATATCGGTCTTATCCAATCTCTAATTCCTAGTTTCTAATCTACTCAAGCACTCCTAAGCTTGGCAATAAGAACCGTTCATTTTATTTTAAGATACTATTTTAGAGCTGTGTATGTGTACATTGGTGAATTCTTTGGATCCTCAATGACTCAGCTTTAAACTTTGGATAGCTTAATGCAGGATCACTTTTTTCCCTCAGGCGTCTGAAGAGGCCTCTCTGCGTGCACTGGAAAGTCTTATGACAGAATTTTTCCACAGCTGCACAACAAACGAACGGAAAAGGGAGATTGGTAAGTGTCGAGAGTTTCCAGCTCCTCACCACTTTTCTCATGTCTCCGGAGTTCTGATGTTATGACGGTTTAACGTGAGGGGAGCTGTGTTTTTCTCACCCCCACCCCCCAGCTTACCTGCTGGTTGTCTATTCTGTCTGGCAATTGCCATATCTCTGCCCTGTCCTTCTAGGGTCAAGAACTCAAATCTGTTGTGATGTTAACCTGTATCTATTATGAACAGACCAAACAGTCCTCTGTGGGATGAGAAATTTCTCATCTGCTTCTCTTACTGCTTGTCATGTGTTTCCTTGACAAAGGTTGCCCGAAGTACAAATATAGCATGAATATAGGGAGCTAGGAGGAAAGTTGAAAAGCAGGATTTAAAGGGTAGTAATCTCTGGATTGCTGCCTGTGCCATGTACCAATAAGTGTAAGAATAGGATGATTTGGCAGAAGAACGTATGGCAGCAGAATTGGTGTGGGGCAGAATTTTGCATTTGTGGATCATTGAGATCTCTTCTGGGAAAGTACAATCTGTAGAAAAAGGACAGGTTACACCTGAACTCAGGAGGAAACAATATCCTTGGGGCAGGATTGCTAGATCTGTTGGAGAAGGGTTTAAGCTAGGTTGACAAGGGTTGGGGGATCAGAGTGATGGGTCAAAAGTTGGAATAAAGATAGATTCATTGAGTAGAGAGACTGTGAGGAAGGATAGGCTATGGAAAGGGCATAAATGTCAGTTGGGTTGAAATACATTTAATGTGAGAAGTATCTAGAACAAGGCTGAACTTAGAGCATGGGTCAGTCCAGGAACTACATTGTATTGTGGCCATTACAGAAACTTGGCTGTCACAAGGACAGGAATGGCTGCTGGATGTTCTGGGGTGTAAATGTTTCAAAAGGGGCAGGGAAGGAGGTAAAAGAGGTTGGAAAGTGACATTGCTAATCAGGAATATTATCACAGCTGCAGAAAGGGAGGATGTAGTGGAGGGATTGCCTACTGAGTCATTGTGGGTGCAAGTCATTAAAAGGAAGGGAGCAATTACTCTATTGGGAGTATTCCATAGATCGTCCAATATCAACAGGGACACTGAGAAACAGTTTGGGAGGCAGATTTTGAAAAGGTGCAAAAATAAAAGGGTTATTGTCATGGGTGACTTCAAGATCCCTAATATTCATTGGCAGTTTGTTAGTTCAAGAGGTTTAAATGGGGGCAAAATTTGATAGGATTCTTGACAATATGTGGGCAAACTGACTAGAGGAGAGGCCATACTGCATTTGGTGCTGAGCAATGAACCTGGTCAGGTAACAGATCTCTGTGGGTGAGCATTTTGGAGACAATAGCACAACTTCCTGACATTCTGCATAGCCTTGAAGAGGATTAGGAGCAGATGATATGAGAAAGAATTTAACTGAGGGAGGGTGAATTACGATGCTATTAGGCAGGAAGTTGGAAGTGTAAATTGGAAATGGATGTACAGTGGAAATATGGAAGCTGATTAGGGAGCACTTGCATACGGTTCTGGAGGTTCTTTTCTCATTGAGGCAGGGAAAGGGTGGTAAGGTGAAGGAAACATGATTAAAAAGAGAGATGGAGTAATTAGCTATGGGGAAGAAGGAAGCATACTTAAGGTTTAGGAAGTGAAGATTAGTCGGTACTCTTGAGAGTTATGAAGTAGCCAGGAATGAACTGAAGAGACTTAGGAGAGCTAGAAGGGGCTTGAGAATCCCTTAATGTGTAGGAATATGGAAAACTCCAAGGTGTATTACATGAGCATGAGGAACAGCAGGATGACTGGAAGGGAGGGTAGGCCAATCAGGAATTGGCTGAAAAGTAGATTCATAGAAATGTACAGCATGGAAACAGGCCCTTTGGCCCATCTTGTCTGTGCCAAACCATTTAAACTGCCTACTTGCATCAACATTCACCTAGACCATAGCCATCCATACCCTCCCATCCATGTACCTATCCAAACTTCTTTTAAATATTGAATTCAAGCTGACAGCTTGTTCCACACTCTCACAACCCTTCTGAGTTTAGAAGTTCCCCCTCATGTTCTCAAACTTTTCAGCTTTTACCCTAATCCATGACCTCTAGTTGTAGTCTCACTAAACCTCAGTAGAAAAAGCCTTCTTGTATTTACCCTATCTATACTCCTTATAACTTTGTATACCTGCATCAAATCCCCCCTCAATTTTCTACATTCCAAGAAATAGTACTAACTTTTAAAATCTTTCCTTATAACTCAGGTTCTCCAGTCCAGGTAGCATCCTTGTAAATTTTCTCTGTACAGTTTCAACCTTATTTACATCTTTCCTGTAGGTAGGTGACCAAAACTGCACACAATACTCCAAATTAAGTCTCACCAACATCTTATGCATCTTCAACATAACATCCCAACTACTGTACTTTATACATTGATGTATAAAGGCCAATGTGCCAAAACTTTCCAACCCTATCTACCTTGACACCATTTACAGTAAATTAGAGACTTATATTCCCATTATTCTACAGCATTCCTCAGTGCCCTGCGGTTCACCATGCAAGACCTATTCTTGGTCCTACCATAAGACATAGGATCAGAAATAAGTCATTCAGCCCATTGACTCTGCTCTGCTATTCCACCATGGCTGATCCCAGATTCCACTCAACCCCATACACCTGCCTTCTCATCAGATCTTCGATGCCCTGACTAATCAGGAAACTATCAACTTCTGCTTTAAATATACCTGTGGACTTGGCCTCCACTGCAGTCTGTGACAGAGCATTCCTCAGATTTAATACTCTGGCTAAAAAGAATTCCTCCATACCCCTCTTCTAAAGGATCACCCCTCAATTTTGAGATTGTGCCCTCTAGTTCTAGATGCCCCCACCATAGAAAACGTCCTCTCCACGTCCACCTTATCTAGTCCTTTCAGTGTTCAATGAGATCCAATACCCACATTCTTCTAAATTCCAGTGAATACAGGCCCAAAGCTGCCAAACGCTTCTTGTACATTAACCCTTTAATTCCCAGAATAATACTCGTGAACCTCCTCTGGACTCTATCTCCAATGACAACTTATCCTTTCTGAGATATGGGGCCCAAAACTTGACAAAAATCCAAGTGCAGCCTGTTTTATAAAGCCTCAGCATCATCATGCATTTACATTTTATTCCCCTTGAAATAATTGCCAACATTGCATTTGTTTTCTTTACCACAGACCATCCTGTAAATAAGCCTTTTTACAGTCTTGCAAGAGGACTCCTAAGTCCCTCTGCACCTCTGATCTTTGAGTTTTCTCCTCATTTAAAATGCATTATCATACATTTCCTAACTGTATTCCATCTGCCACTTTTTTGCCCGTTCTTCCAATTTATCTAAGTCCTGCTGCAATCATATTGCTTCCTCAGCACACTTACCCCTCTACCTAACTTTGAATCATCTGCAAATTTTGCCACAAAGCCCTCAGTTCCATTATCTAAAGCATTGACAAACAATGTGAAAAGTAGTGGTCCCAATACTGACCCTAAAGAACACCACTAGTCGCTGGCAGCCAAGTAGGAAAGCCCCCCCCCCCCCTTATTCTCATTTGCTTCCTCCTGCCTGTTAGCCATTCCTCTATCCATGGTAGTATCTTTCCTGTAAAGCCAAAGGATTTTATCTTGTTAAGCAGCCTCATGTATGACGCCTTACCAAATGCCTTCTGAAAGTTCCTGCTTATTATTTCCTTGAAAAATCCTAACAGATTTGTCAGGCAAGATTTTCTTTTACAGAAACCATGCTGACCTTGACTTACTTTATCATTAGTCTCCAACTACCCCGAAGCCTCATCCTTAATAATAGACTCCAGTACTTTCCCAATCACTGAAGTTAGACTAACTGGCCTATAATTCCTTTTCTTTTGCCTTCATCTTTTCTTGAAGAGTAGAGTGACATAGGCAATTTTCCAGTCCTCCAGAATCAAGTGAATCTTGAAAGATCATGACCGATGCATCTGATTTCTCTTTAGCAACCTCTCTCAGGATTCTGAGATGCAGTCCATCTGATCCAGGTGACTTTTCCACCTTAAGACCTTTGAGTTTGCCTGGAACTTTTTCCTTTGTAATAGGAATGGCACTTACTCCTGCTCCATGATACTCACAGACCTCTGGCATACTGCAAGTGTCCTCTACAGCGAAGACTGATGCAAACTACTAATTAAGTTCATCAGCCATTTCTTTGTCCGCCATTACTATCTCACCAGCATAATTTTCCAGTGGTCCAATATCAACTCTCTCCTCCCTATTACTCTTTAATATAAGAAAAAGCTTTTGGTATCCTGCTTTATATCATTGGCTAGTTTGCCCTTCTATTTCATCTTTTCCTTATAGCTTTTTAATTGCCTTTTGTTGGATTTTAAAAGCTTGCCAATCATCCAACTCCCCACACACTTTTGCTACCTTATATGCCCTTTCCTAGGCTTTTATGCAGTCCTTAACTTCCCTTGTCAGCAATGGTAGCCTTCCTGTTGCCATTTGAGAACTGCTTCTGTGGGACATATCTATTCTGTGCCTTGTGAACTATTCCCAGAAACTTCAGCCACCTCTGCTCTGCTGTCAGCCTCAATGGTATCCTCCTCCACTCCACCTCAGTAAGCTCCTCTCTCATGCCTTTGTAATTCCCTTTATTCCATTGAGATGCAGGTAAGTGTGACTTGTGCTTCTCCCTCCCAAGTTGCTGTATAAATTCAATCATATTACGATCACTGACTCCTAAGGGTTCCTCTACATTAAGCTCCCTAATAAGATCAGGGTTATTACACAACACCCAATCTAAGATGGCCTTTCCCCATGTCAGCTCAAGCACAAGCTGCTCTAATAAAGCTGTCTCATAGGCATTTAGCAAATACCTGAAGCACCTCACACACTTGTCTGTATTAAATTCTATCTGCTATTTTGCAGTCCATTTTTCCAACTGGTCCAGATCCCACTACAAGCTCTGATAGCCTTCCTCACTGTCCACAAAACCCCAATCTTGGTGTCAACCACAAATTTGCTAATCCAGATTGTTGATGTAGATGACAAACCAAGCACTGATTACTGCAGCACTCCACTAGTCTCAGGCCTCCAGCCAGAGAGACAATCATTTACTACCACTCTCTGGCTTCTCCCACAAATCCAATGTCTAATCCAATTTACTACCTCCTTGCAACTTGCTACCTCATCCCTCATATTGACTGAACCTTCTTGACCAGCCCTCGTGATAGATCTTGTCAAGTGCTTTACTAAAGTCTATGTAGAAAACATAGACTTTGTCTTCATTAACTTTCCTGGTAACTTCCTTGAAAAACCTTATAAGATTGGTTAGAGATGATCTACCACTCACAAAGCCATAATGACTATCCCTAATCAGTTCGTATCTCTCCAAATACTCCTATATCCAGTCCCTTAGAATGCTTTCCAATAACTTTCCCGCTGCTCTTGTCAGGCTCACTGGCCTATAATTTCCTGGTTTATTTTTGGAGTCTAATTTCTTAAGCAGTGGAGCAACATTAGCTATTCTTCAATCCTGTGCTAAGGGCAATTTAAAATATTTCTGCTATGGCCCTTGCAATTTCTGCACTTGCCTTCCATACGGTCTGGGGATTTATCCACCCTAATTTGCCTCAGGACCGCAACACCTCCTCTGAAATCTGTTTAGGGTCACTAATCTCGCTGCTGCTTTGCCTCAATTCTATAGACTCTGTGTCTATCTCCTGAGTAAATACAGATGCAAAAAATCCACTTAAGATCTCTCCCATCTCTTTAGACTTCATGCATAGGTTACCATTCTGATCTTCTGGAGAACCAATTTTGTCCCTTGCGATCCTTATGTTCTTAATATATCTGTAGAATCTCTTGGGATTCTCCTTCACTTGTCTGCTAATGCAACCTCATACTGACTTTTAACCCTCCTGATTTCTTTCTTAGGTATTCTCTTGCACTTCTTGTACTCCATAAGTACCTTATTTGTTCCTACCTGCCTGTACCTCCTGTGGACCTCCATTTTTCTTAACCAGGTCCCCAATACCTCTTGAAAACCTAGGTTCCCTACACCTGTTATCTATACCTTTTATTCTGGCAGTCACATACAAGCTTTGTACTCTCAGAAGTTCACTTTAGAAGGCCTTCCACTTACCAACTACACATTTGCCAGAAAACATCACACCTTCTGCAAGTCTTGCACGAGGACTCCTAATCCCTTTGCTCCTCTGCTGTTTGAATTTTCTCCCCATTTAGATAATAGTCTGCACTTTTGTTCCTTTTACCAAAATGCATTATCATACTTTTCCCAACACCAAATTCCATCTGTCACTGTTTTGCCCATCCTTCCAATTTATCTTGAGTCCTTCTTCAATCGCATTGCTTCCTCAGCAATACCTACCCTTCCAACTATCTTCGTATCATCTGTATCATTTGCAAATTTTGCCACAAGCCATCAATCCCATTATCTAAATCATTGATAAACAGTGTGAAAAGACACATCGCATACTGACCCCTAAGGAACACCACTAGTCACTGGAAGCCAACCAGCAAAGGCCTCCTTTATTCCCACTCACTTCTTCCTGCCTGTCAACCATTCCTCTATCATGTCACTTTGAAGTATTGGGATAGACAAGTTCCTGGGGCTGGACAGGATACACCCCAGGTTACAATGGAACGTGAGGGCAGAGATTGCTGCGCTGTTGGTGATTATCTTTGCGTCCTCACGTCCTCAATGCTCAAGTACTAGAGCATTGGAGGGTGGCATGTTCAAGAAAGGTAATAGGGATAATCCTGGGAATTACAGACCGGTGAGTCACACATCGGTGGGCAGCCTATTGGAAAGGATTCTTAGAGATGGATTTAAGAGCATTTGAAGAAGTATAATCTGATTAAGGATAGTCAGCATGGTTCTGTGAGGGGCAGGTTGTGCTTCATGAGTCTGATTTACCTTTTCAAGGAAGAGACAAGACAAGTTGAAAGCATAGTAGTGAATGTTGGGTATATGGATAGGTTTGCCCCACTGAGGCAGGAAAAGGATGCTTGGGTCAAGGAACCATGGTTGAAAAGGGAGATGGAGCATCTTTTCAACCAAGGCAATTGATAGGATTTCTATGGTAGACTTACTCATGAAATATGGGATCCAGGGAAATGTAGCTGCATGGGGTGGCACAATAGTAAAGCAGTTAGCACAATCATTTTACAGCCCCACTGAACACCGATCGGGGCGAGATTCCTGTTGCTATCTGCTGTAAGTTTTCTCCATGACCCTGCAGATTTCCTCTGGATGCTCTGGTTTCCTCCCACATCCCAAAAGATGTACAAGTTAAGGTTAGTGAGTTGTGGTAATGTTGTTGCATCTAGCTCCATTACCACCCTCGGCAATGCATTCCAGGCACCCATTGCTCTCTTAAGAAAAGCTTTGCCCTACTCCTCTACATCGTACTTCTCCCTTCCTACCTTCATCGTACTTCCTCCTTCTCAACTAAATGTGTGCCGTTAAATGTAGGTGAGTGGTAGGAGATTCAGCTCGGAGTTAATGGGCATGTGAAAGAATAGCTAGTAGGGAAATAATTGGAATTAGCATGATGCTCTAATAAATGGCATAGTCTCTGGGCTGAAAGGCCTGTCAGATAATAATGAAGTGGGACTGAGTGCACTAAATCACGAGAATTTGGAACAAATCACTGCTGAAGCTGGAAGGAGTGTTTGTGTAGAAGGAAAGAATTAGACAATGGAGAATCTAGGGTCAATGGAAAGAGTAAGGGATAATGTGATTTCTCCAGGATAATTTTGGGAGGCAGTGTTGCCACTCGTGTTCATCTGTATAATCAGCCTAGTCTACAGGAACGCATTCTTGTCTGATAGTTCTCTGTTAGTAGTTAGACCACATTTGGAGTATCGTGAGCAGTTCTAATCATCACATTACAGGAAGTATATGGAGGTATTTGAGAGATTGAAGAGGTATACCAGGATATTAAAGTGGTTTGGAGATTTAGTTATAAGGGGAGGTTGAATACTTTTCTCTCAGTCGAACTTGAAACCTCTGGGTAGGCTGTTATGGGGATGTATATAATGCCTTCACCTTGTGCCAGATGCCTACCTCACTGTAAATATCCTTTGTCCCACAGAGGAGTTGTTAAATAATTTTGCACAGCAGATTGGAGCATGGCAGCACTGTATTTACTTCTTATCCAACACCCGGAATGAGTATGTCATGATGTACAACTTGACGGTGTTCGAGGTGAGTGAAGCCCATCCGACAAAAACTATGGTGCTGTGCAATAGCCCGGTGTAGAAATACAGGATCATCTGGTAATCAAGTTCTGATTCTGGACAGAGTGTTATCTCATTAGTTAAGTTGCACAAGGGAAACATTTATACACTGGGTTACAAAATGTGTGTTGACCTTGTGATTGTGAGAAAAGAGTGGAAGAGAGCTGCCTTAAACAGAGGAAGATAATTGACGTATAATGGTGGTGAACTTTAACTGATGTGGCTTCTGGTATAGATGTGTCAAATCACTTGGCATAAAATGGCTCTGCATAAAGATGATGTATGAGGTTACTTCTTTAGTTCTATAAACACCAGTAGTGTCTTCAATGCATTCTTATCTCTTAAATGGGTCAGGAGATCATTGAAAGTCATCAATAATGCAATTTTATAATGGCAACTTCTGATGTCAGGTCATGGGATTTCTGTTGTTTGAACCTGTATTTTGTTTCGCTTAGAGGTTTGTATTTGTATGTGAGATGCCTCCTGCTCTTTCCCATTCTAGAACCTGATTAATAAGATGTGGCTGGGAGTTCCTTCTCAGGACAAAATGGAGATTCGAAGCTGCTTACCCAAGCTTCTGTTGGCACACCACAAGACAATGCCATATTTCATCCGCAACAAGTTATGCAAAGTGATTGTGGATATTGGTCGGCAGGACTGGCCAATGTTTTACCATGACTTTTTCTCCAGCACATTACAGGTAATGTGAACAAGTGAAATGTGCTCTTTACATCTGTAATTGTTGATTTATATTGGCAATAGTTGTGTGCATGAGCACACTTTATTCTGAGAAAAGTCTTCCTAGTTTCTTTCTTGATTGGTTTGCCAATATCAAGTCATAGAACATTACAGCACAGAAATGGGTCCTTCAGCCTATCTTGTCTCTGCCAAACTAGTAATCTGCCTAGTTCCATCAACATGCACCCAGACCAAACCCCTTCATATCCCTCTCATCCACGTACCTAACCAAATTTCTCTTAAATGTTGAAATCGATCCTGTGTGCACCACTTGCACTGACACCTTATTCCATAGTCAGTCTCTGAGTGAAGTAGTTTCTCCTCATCGTCCCCTTAAGCATTTCAGCTTTTACCCTTAACCCATGACGTCTAGTTCTAGTCTCTCGCAATCGCAGTGGAAAAAGCCTGCTTGCATTTACACTCTATACCCCTCATAATTTTGTATACCTCTATCAAATTTCCCCTCCACCTTCTACATTCTAGTGAATAAAGTCCTAACCTGTTCAATCTTTCCCTATAACTTAGGTCCACAAGTCCCAGCAACATATTTGTAAGTTTTCTCTGTAGTCTTTCAATATTATTTACATCTTTCCTGTAGGTAGATGATCAAATCTATTCACAGTACTCCAGATTTGGCCTGACCTATGTATTGTACAATTTCAAGGTAACATTCAAGCTCCTGTACTCAGTATTTTGATCTATGAAGACTAATGTACCAAAAGCTTTCTTAAGGATCCTATTTACCTGTGTTGCCACTTTCAATGAATTATGGACATGTATTTCCAGGTTCCTTTATTCTATCGCACCCCTCAAAGCCCTACCACTTACTGTGTAAGACTTACCCTGACTGGTCCTCCCAAAGTGCAACACCTCACACTTGTCCGCATTAAATTCCATTTGCCAATTTTCAGCCCATTTCACCAGCCAGTCCAGTCCAGGAGCATGCCTTAAGAGAATAGGTTGAGTGGACTTGGCCTTTTCTCCTTGGAGTGATTGGAGGATGAGAGGTGACCTGATAGAGGTGTACAAGATCATGTTAGAGGCTTTTTCCTTGGGCTGAAATGGCTAGCACGTTGGGGTATAGTTTTAAGGTGCTTAGAAGTAGTTACAAGGTGGATGTCAGAGGTAAGTTTTTCCACACAGCGTGGAGGGTGCATGGAATACACTGCCAGCGACGGTGGTAGAGGTGGATACAATAGGGTATTTTAAGAAACTCTTAGACAGGTACATGGAGCTTAGAAAAATAGAGAACTATGCAGTAGGGAAATTCTAGGCAGCTTCTAGAGTAGGTTACATGGTCGACACAGCATTGTGGGCCGAAGGGCCTGTAATGTGCTGTAGATTTTCTGTTTTTCTGTTTCTTTTGTAAGTGCTTTTTTTGTACTCCTCAAGTACCTAATTTGTTCCTGCCTGCCTGTACCTACTAAGCACTACCTTTTTCTTAACCTGGGCCTCAATATCTCTCGAAAACCAAGGTTCTTTAAACCTGTTAAACTAGTCTTTTATTCTGACATGAACTTACAAATTCTGTACTCTCAACATTTCAGTATTAAAGGCTTTCCACTTACTAAGTACTGTACAACTTTGCCAAAAACCAACCTGTTGGTCAGAGTTGAATCGGGGGTTATTGGATGTTGCTGGGTGCTGTGGCTCGAAGGGCCAGAAGGGCCTATTCTGCCCTATATCACTAAATCCATACCTGCCAGATCCTTTCTGATACCATCAAACATGGCCCTTCTCCAATCTAGAATATCAACCCAAGGACCAGGCATGTGCTTTTCCATAATTACTTTGAAATTAATGGCTTCATGATCACAGTTTGCAGTGTATTCTCCTACACAAACTTCTGTCACCTGCCCTGTCTCATTCTCTTACAGTATCGCACACTCACTCGTTTGGACTTCTACAGTAGTGCTAGAAAGTTGGTGAACCCTGTAGAATTTTCTGTATTTCTGCATAAATATGACCTCAAATGTGATTTGATCTTCAAGTAAGTCCTAAAGCCTAGATAGAGAGAACCTAATTAAATAAATAACACAAAAAACATTATGCTTGTTTATTTATTTATTTATTTATTTATTAAGAAAAATGATTTAATATTACATGTATTTGTTGGAAAAAGTATGTGAACCACTGGGGTAATATCTTCTACAAAAGCTATTTGGAGACTGCTTTTCCAGTCAATGAAATGAAATTGGAGGTATGGGTTATACAGGTGCTCTGCTCAAAATAAAAAAAGGCACAGAGTCAGGTTACTGACGAGCCTGCTCTTCTCCAGAAAGATCTGATTATATGCACCATGTATCGATCAATGCAGCTTTCAGAGGAATTGTAGAGATGCATTAAGCTGGAAAAGGCTACAAAAACATTTTTATAGACCTGAGTGTTTATCAGCCCGCAAGAAGAGAAATTGTCTATAAATAAAAAAAATCAGCACTGCTGCCACTCTCCCTAGGAGTGGGCATCCTGCAAAGATCACACCAAGAGCACAACATGCAATGCTGAAGGAGGTGAAAATGAACCTGTGTAACAGCAAATGACCTGCAGAAATCTCTAGAACTTGCTGAAGGCTCTGTTTATGTGTCCACTGTAAGAAAAACATTGAACAAAAATGGTGTTCATGGAAGGACACAACGGAGGAAACCACTTGCTGCACATCTCAAGTTTGCAAAAGACCACTTGAATGTTCTACAGTGCTTCTAGGACAATGTTCTGTGGGCAGGTGAGACAGAAGTTGAACTTTTTGACAGAAATGCACATTGCTATGTTAGAGGAAAAGGGGTACTGCACACCAACACCAGAACCTCATCCCAACTGTGAAGCACGGTGGATGGAAGGAGCATCGCAAGATGGTTTGGGACCATTTTGTTGCCTTAGGGCCTGGACAGCTTGCAATCATTGAAGGAACAATGAATTCAAAATTGTATCAAGATGTTTTACAAGAGAATGTCAGGGTAGCAGTCTGTCACCTGAAGCTTAATAGAAGTTGGATGATGCAGTGACAATGATCTGAAAGACGAGAGTAAATCAACAACAGAATAGTTTAAAAAGAAGAAAATCTGTGTTTTGGCATCGCTAAGTCAAAGTTCTGACCTTAATCCTATTGAAATGTGGAAGGACCTGAAGTAAGCAGTTCAGGCAACAAAGCCCACCAACAGTTTGAAGCAGTTTTGTAAAGAGGAATGGCCTTCAAGCCGATGTGCAGTTACCAGAAATATTTAGTTGAAGTTTTTGCAGTACATGGGGGTCACACCAGTTACTGAAAGCAAAGGTTCACATTTTTTTTTTAACAAATACATGTAATATTGGTAACGAGAAAATCTGTAGATGCTGAAAATCTAAGCATCTGTGTTGCTTGTAATAAGTAAATAAATAATAATTAATAAATAAACAAGTATAACGTTTTTGTGTTATTTAATTGGATTCTCTTTTGTAGTTTTCAGACTTGTGTGAAGATCTTTTAAGCCATATTTATGAAGAAATAGAGAAAATACTACGGGTTCACAAACTTTCTGGCACTACTGTATGCACTGATTAAGGAAACT
Source organism: Hypanus sabinus (assembly GCF_030144855.1). NCBI lineage: Eukaryota > Metazoa > Chordata > Chondrichthyes > Myliobatiformes > Dasyatidae > Hypanus > Hypanus sabinus. Next base: position 3,904,393 of record NC_082714.1, read on the forward strand.
TTACTGAACATAGCTGACAAACTCCTTACCATCTAGCTCTTTTACAATGTGGGGGTCCAGTCCAGTCAATCTGTGGAAAGTTAAAATAAAATCTCTTACTATCACAATCTTGCTTTGCTCCTCTAAATCTCACAGACTGTTGGGTGGTATATAATATAATCCCATTAACATGGTCATACCTTTTTTCACTCCTCAGTTCTACCCATAAAGCTTCAATAGACAAGCCTTCCAGTCTGTTCTGACTGAGCACTGCCTTGACATTTTCCCTGACTGGTAATGCCACCCCTCCTGCTTTGTCACGTCTATAACAATGGAACCCCAGAACATCTCACTAATGGCTACAATGTCATTTTTCCACATGCTGGTCCATGCCCTAAGGTCATCTACCTTTTCTACAATACTCCTTGCATTGGGATATACATAGCCAAGAATATCAGTCTCACCATGCTTAAACTTTTCATTCCTGACTTTGTGTGTAGGCTTAACCACATCTTTCTCCACAAGTGCTCCACTATCTGTTCTGGTACTCTTATTCCCATCCTGTTGTAACTCTAGATTAAACCCTATCCCCTTTACAGAACTAGCAAACCTTACTACGAGAATATTAGTCCCCTCCAGTTCAGGTGAAAACCATCCCTTCTATACAGGTCCCACCTTCCCTGAAGTGAGCCCAATAGTCATGAGATGCCGCCATATTCTGATTTTCCACACTGAAGAAAAGTTTTAGCTGTACATTCCATTGATTTGCTTAATGATCTAAACACTAGTTAGATTGACTCTCAACCCTCAATATACACTGTGGAGTATATTGTCATGTACGCAGATGCAGTGAAGGGCTTATTTGCAGCAGCATCACTGCCAAATAGCATCATAAAAGCAGCAGTCACAATTGTCATGAACTACAATTTTTAAGAGAAAACTCAATTAGTACAAATTAAAGCAAAGTCCATTTTAGTGTGTGGTGATTAAAGTTAGGTTCATGAAACTTATCCTTGTAATTTAATCCTAATATCAGAATCAGATACTGATATATGTCGGGAATTTGTTGTTTTTGTGGTAGCAGTACAGTGTAACACAAAATATATAATAAAAATGAAGTAAATAGCGGAAAAAGGGGATTAGTGAGGATCATTCAAAAATCTGATTATAGAGGGGAAGAAGCTGTTCCTGAGTGTGCATCTTCAGGCTACTGTACATCCTTCTCAATGATAGCAATACAAAGAAGGCATGTCTGAGATGGTGAGGGTTTCTTACTGATGAATGTTGCCTTCTTAAGGCACCAATGGTGTGGAGGCTTGTGCCCATGATGACTTTACAACCCTCTGTAGCTTATTCCAATCTTGTGCATTGGTGCCTCCATTCCAGACAATTAAAATGCTCTCCATTGTACATCTGTAGAAATTTGTTTGGGTTTTTGGTGACAAATCAAATCCCCTCAAACTCCTAGTGAAGTATAGCTGCTGACATGCCTTCTTCATGATTGCATCAACGTGTTGGACCCTGAACAGATCCTCTGAGATCTGGACACACAGGAACTTAAAGCTGCCCACCCTATCTGCCTCTGTACTCTCAATGAAGACTGCTGTGTGTGCTCTGTACTTCCCCCTTCTGAAGTTCATAATCAGTTTCTATACTTATTTTCCCACAAGCTCAAATATCTCCTAATTTCAGTTAATCCAGGCTCCATCCACCACGCCTTTGGGTTTAATCATGTTGAAGACTACCTCGGAGGAGTTGGCATGCCCACGGGAGGACCTCAGTGTGGCACGGAAGGAGGAGTTGAGGAAACTGCTGCTGGATCAGGTGCCAACAGTACTGGGTCTTCTTACAGGTGAGTGTAAGAGCTGAACTGATAGTGCAATGTTAGGCATGAGGGTGATAGAAAAATTGGAAGCTATTTAGGAGGGAAGGTTTAGATTGATCTTGGAGTAGATCAGAAGGTTAGCACGTCATGGGCTGAAGGGCCTATACTGTGCCATACTGTTCTTGATAAACGCTGGCAGGTTTTTCTACCAACTACAAGATAAACAGTGAGAGTAGGGCTGTCATTTGAACCATAAGACACAATATTTTAATCTCACCAATTACTACAGTATGAAATGAATCTCCACACGATTATTGGGATGGTAATTTTTGACCATATGAAAGAAAATTGGGTTTAAATGTTTTTGAAGAGCCAGCAGTGGTGCAAGAGTAAGGAGCAAACAGCTGTAAACCCTCCAGAGGGGTAGTGTTTGATAAGTGGAAGGAGGGTGGCAGAAAGGAAACGTGTATCTGGCTGAGCTGCATAAGACACTAGTGCCTTTTAATGGAAAATTGGATGGTAGTTGTAGAAAAGATTCAAGAACATGGCATTTGGATAAGCCCTCGAATGCTCTACCGAAGGGTCAACACAGATTTGTAGACCACATGATGTTTCGTCACATTAACCTCTTTGCTTTTGTGCAACTAAATGAGATTTTTGGGAGACCAAAGTGGATCTAATTGATCTAGGATCAGTAATAGCCTCAGAAGTGTAAACCACTGCTTTTTGCATTTACTAGGATGGTGCCTGGATTACAGAGCATAACTTGTGAGGAAAGGTTGTGAGCGTGCTAGGGCTTTTCCCTTTGAAGTGAAGGATGATGTAGGTGTACAAGATGATAAGACGCATTGACAGTGTGGATAGCCAGTGCCGTTTCACGGCAATGACTAATGCGAGAGGCTATGCATTTAAGGTAATTGGAGGAAAGTTATGGGGTGGATGTCAGAGATAATTTTTTTTTAAACAGAGTGGTGGATGCATGGAAGATGTGTGATAGAGACAGATACTCTTATATAAGTATTAGATGGAGACTCATATAAATACATGAATGATAGAAAATGAAGGGCTGTGTGGAAGGGAAGCATTAGTTATCTCCCGGAGTAGTTAAAAGGCACACAACATCGTGGGAAGAAAAGCCTGTATTGCACTGTACTGTTCTATATTGACCATGAAATGCTTATGGAAGTCCAAAAAACAATGAGTAATTTGCTGTGTATTCAAACGTACCAAATGGATAAAATATGGGGGTTATAGGCTTTGTATTTCAAACTTTGATTTTTACTAGTGTTTTGGGGGTTGGGGTGGGGTAGGGGATGGTTGCTAGAGCATATCACTTGCATACCAAGTACAGTGGATTCTGGTTAACTGGGACACACAGGGACCAGTACATTTTTGCCTATTTAAGTGGCTGCCCCAATTAGTCAAAGTTTCATGGGGGAAAAAGTATAAGAAAGGCAAACTACCATTTAACTTGGCAACAAATTGTGTATTTAAATGAAAACAGAACAAGTTAGAACACTATCAATATACTAACTATAGTACTATAATATTGTATTAGTTCCTAATAGTTATCGACAGAGGAATTCATCCAGTGTACACTGTTGTGTTCTTTTGTTTGACCGTAAATGAACAAAATCAGCACAGACATGGTGTAGATAATGGACTGCCTTTATGCAATCTTTTCAGCAATTGCATCCTCCAAATTTTCATTTTCATTGTAAAATTCAAGGTAGTTGTCATGATCTTCAAATTCTTTGTAGTTCCTAACTTGTTGAAGTAGTAAAATAATTTCATTTTCACCATTGGCTGTTTCTGGCATCTCCAGGCCTGAATTCTTGAAAGCGGGGTGACGATAACAGTTCTAAATTATTTCTTGCCAACTATCAGTGACAAAACTTGCTGCTTTTTGAACACTGACACACACAACTGATGCTATTTTAAAAACTATTCACTCTAAGCAGATTCAGAATGAGGTTTATTATCACCGGCATGTGACATGGAATTTGTTAGCATTAGCAGCAGCAGTTCAATGCAATAAATAATCTAGTAAAGAGAGGGAAAAAATAAATAAAATTTTAAAAGTAATGATAAATAAATAAATCAATTGCATGAATAGATTTTAAAAAAACGTGCAAAAACAGAAATACTGTATATTTTTTAAAAAAGTGAGGTAGTGTTCAAAGATTCAATGTCCATTTTCCACAGAGGGGAAGAAGCTGTTCTTGAATCACTGAGTGTGTGTCTTCAGGCTTCTGTCTCTCCTGCCTGATGGTAACAATGAGAAAAGGGCATGGCCCTGGGTGCTGGAGGTCTTTAATAATGGACGCTGCCTTTCTGAGACACTGCTTCCTAAAGATGTCCTGGGTACTTTGTAGGCTAGTACCCAAGATGGAGCTGACTAGATTTACAACCATATGCAGCTTCTTTTGGTCCTGTGCAATAGCCCCTCCATACCAGACAGTGATGTAGCCTGTCAGAATGCTCTCCACGGTGCAACTATAGAAGTTTTTGGGTGTATTTGTTGACATGCCAAATCCCTTCAAACTCTAATAAAGTATAGCCATTGTCTAGCGTTCTTTATAACTACATCAATATGTTGGGACCAGGTTAGATCCTCAGAGAACTTGATACAATGTAATATCTAACTGCCATATAATTGCACGCAACTGATGCTGGTTGGAAGCTGTTCAGCAGTAGTTTCCTGCACCAATTAAGCGGCATAGTGTCCCAAATAAAGGAATCCCAGTTGTTTTTTCAATTATTTTTTGTTCTTTAATAGTTGGCCTAAATGAAAGGCTGTCATGATTAATCTGACATGATTAATCATGATTAATGATTAACTGATGGCCAATTAATCACTGTATTCCACTTTACACTCATGTAATAGAATAATTGATCTCAACCAAAAAAATCATCTACTACCTTGCATTGCGTTTTTTGGATCCCTTGCATGGAATGGTAGAGATGTGATTGTTCACCTTAGTATGCCAGTCAATGAGTTGTGGGTTGTAATAAAAGCATTTTATATTTTTCTTCACTTTTATCTCAACGTCAGGTAATGTGGCCATCAACTAGCAGAATTAGTTATAAATCAGATAACGCGCTGTTGCAATGAAAATGAAGGGTAAGCAGGCACCAGTCCCTCAAAGGATGATACTGGGAATTAGTGGTTCATCAGGTTTCAATGAGTCTGGATGGAAGTGATGGGCATTTTGAAAGTGAATAAGTTACGGATATACAGGAAAGTAATGAGAAAGGTTCGGCTGAATGGCCAGTGTGTCCAATGTCTTGTAGAGTCGTATAGCACAGAAACAGGCCCTTTGGCCCATCATGCTCATGCCAGTCATCAGTTATCCATCAGAAAAATAAATTGATGATAAAGGAAGAATGAAAATGTTTCCCTTGGTAGATTGGTCAAGGGTTGGAAATGCAGACAGAAGGTGAACAAAACTAATCTGAGGAAAAATTTATTTTATCCATCACATAGAATAATCTTGGGGCAGCACAGTAGCGTAGCACTATTACAGTGCCAAAAACCCAGATTCAATTTCCACCACTCTCTGTACGGAGTTTGTATGTTCTCCCTGTGAATGTGTGGGTTCCCTCCAGGTGCTCTGGTTTCCTCCCACATTCCGAAGACATAGGGTTAATAGGTTAATTGGTCACATGGGTGTAATTGGACAGCATGGCCTTGTTTGGCTGGAAGTGCCTGTTACTGTCTGTACCTTCAATAAAAGTAAAGTAGTTCAGGTCTGTTACTACAGTAGGGAGGTTCATTTGTAGTTCAGGTCTTGTGAGAACAGGTATGGACTGAATTGTTGCACATTTGTACCATAACCTGCTTATAATTATGGAGTGTTCTTCCTTTGAAGGCAGTTCAGGGAAGTCTCGCAATCTTACCAGATGATGAAAGGTTGAGCAGATTGAATCCAGAATATGGTTTCAGAGTTGGGGATCAGCACTAAGGTAGAGGATTTCTTCATTGGTTGAGAACTTTTGGTATTCTCTACCTGCAGAACTCTTGAGTCAAAGTTATTGAATACACATTCAAGGTGGTGATAGATGGAACTATAAACAATAAGTCAATTCTAGATTGTGCAAAACTGGCAGGAAATTCAGTGAGATACTCTTGTTCCTTTCTTATCTTTTTTTAAATTCTCTGGTTTGCTTAGACCTGGTGATTTACAAGGCTTTTTCAAAGTTGAGTGGAAATATAAAACACCACTACCCCAGGAAGGCCATGGATACAGGAAAAAGTGATGTTTTCAGTCCTAATACTAATATAGTTTCAATTGTTAGATATCCAAGGTTCTGAAAAAAAAGCCAAGAGGGCAACTGAAGGCTAGAGAACTTCCTATTTTTATGTTTTTGTGACCTACTAACTGCTGATACAGTGTGGACCCCTTACTGTTGGGAAGCAGTTCTAACAATCTGCTGATCATGTAATCTTCATCTGCCCCACCTTGTTCTGGCACTGAAACCCACATTCTGGTCTTAAGAATATTCTGGCACATTTCAGGCTGGGCTCTTACCTTCCATTCTGTATAAACTGGTCTTCTCCAAAACATCTGCTCACCTCAGTCACTCTTCGCCTTGTGCTTGTGATTGTTGAAACACTGCATTCTTCCAAGTTGCACCCTTGGTTTGAAGTCTCACTGGGGCCTGGCCATAATGTTTGTAACCTCTGTACTTTCCAACATTTCTGCACTTCTCTTTTTCGAGTTCCTTGGTGCTCTGATTTTCTTCACTCTTGCACTGTCTGTGCTCTACTTTGCAGTTAACCGACTTTATTACTGAATCAACAGAACTCTATTCGGAGGCACACCTTTTAACTGTTACTCTGCTGAATCAGTAGCAACTGAATATCAACAGAATGATTAATATTTTCCATATTACACAAGCTACATTTTTGTATGGTTGATTATTTTAACATTTTTAAAAGATCATTATATGGTGTCGGGCCTCAGAGGAAGTGGCTTGAGAGATAGTGGATTCATCAGTTGTTGCCTACTAAAATATTCTAGGCTATGGAACAGAGGTTCCCAGACTTTTTAATATTATGGACCTTTACCATTAACGGAGGGGTCCATTGTCCCTGAGTTGAGAAGCCCTGGTCTGGATGATCAGAAACCTGCAAATCTAATTTTGTTACTCAAGAGCTGGGAGAAGAAGACAGGGAACTGTAGTCAGGTTTGCTTAATGCATCATTTGGAAACTGTTGGAACTTGTTATTAAGGAGGTGATAGAGGGATAAGGAAATCATGAGACAGTCAAGCAGAATCAGCATGATCTGATGAGAAGAAAATCATGTTCCAAAAATTTTCTTGAGCTCTTTGAGGGTGAAACAGACTGGGAGGATGCGGGGTGGAATTCATAGATGTTGTATATCTGGGTTTCTGGAAGGTGTTCTCTGGCTGGTGCATGAAAGGTTGCTGAACAAGAAACCATGGCATTGGGGGTAATATATTGGCACTGTAGTAGTTGTGCAGTCACTTGAGTTGACTATGATGTTCTCTTATTGATGGGTCCTCAGGTGGCTCTGGAGGCAATCCAGGATTACTATTTTCTGATGCAGTTTGTACAAATGTGAGTGATGGCTGTGGTTAGAGGATGGGTCGTCGTCTTGTTCATTCTTTTGCAGCTACTGCTTGTTCTCTGCAGCATAGTGGAGGTCGATCTCATCGTGCAGCTCCCTCTTGAACAGATCTCCTCCAGTGCATCTATTAAGTATAGTGACTTCCTATTTTTTTAGATATAATGTTGAATTTAGTTAGGCTGATTCTAATATCATTGATGTGTTTCCTTTGTCTATCAGCACTCGCTGACTTTCCTTCAACGGAGAGCAAAGGATCTGTTTGGGGAGACGAGAGTTAGGCATCCAATATTGGCATAGAGAGGTGTATAGCGAACTACAGGCAAGAGAACTGGGGTAAATAGGTCACCTCTGGTTTTGGAACCAATAACTCATGGGTACCACAGGGACTAGTGCAGTTTATCATCTGTCTTAATGACTTGGATGAATCAAGTGGAGGAGAGTGAATGGTTGAGACCAGCTGCGCTCATATCACTAGACAGAGCAGACTTGGGGCTGCTTGGTCTTCTGCTGCTCCTGTTTCTCATCACGAATCCGAGCAGACTTCAGAAATACCACATTGGTCAATGTTTCAAATGACACGTGTGTTTGGAAGTCCCTTTGAGTCTATTGATAAGGGATATAGGAGTATACTTAAGGAAATTAAGAGGACAAAAAGGGACCAGCCACTAGATATCCCTGGCAGATAAAATAAACAATTTTCCTTTAAGATTCTATAATTATAATGAGTAATTAGGGAGAAAGTAAGTCTCTTTAAGGATCATTGTGGTTGTGCATGTGTCTCTGTGTGTGGAAGATGGGCAAAATCTTAAAGTTCAAAGTAAATATATTATCAAAGGATGTGTATGTCACCATATACAAACTTCAGATTCTTATTTTTGTAGGTATTCACAATACATACAAAGGATAAAAAATAATAATACTAAGACAAGGAATAAATAAGCAATAAGTATTGAGGACATTAGAGGAGTCCTTGAAAGTGAGGCCATAGGTTGCGGGAACAGTTCAGTGATGGGGTGAGTGAAGTTGAGTGAAATTATCCTCTCTGGTTCAAGACTCAAATGAATACTTCTCTACATTTACCATCAAGAAAGACAGGGAAGCTAGTGCGTCCAGGGGATGGAAGAGAGATAATCCGGAGCATATCAGCGTTACAGAGGAGGGGATGTGGTAGGTCCTGAAACACGTAAAGGTGGATGAATCCCCACTGTTTATTCATCTTAAATATTATGGAAGCAAGGGAAGAGGTTGCTGGCACCTAGCAGAAATTATTTTGTATCGTCATTAGGTACTAGAAGGCTGGAATGATTGTGCCTTTATTTATGAAGGGCAGGGAACTGCAGGCTACTGAGCTTTCTCTCTGTGGTGGGAAAGTTACTAGATTCTGAAGGACAGGATTGATTTGCATTTTGAAAAGCAATGACTAATTATGGATAGTCAGCATGGTTTTGTGTTGAAAATTTTATCCCTGGAATGAGTTTTCTGCACAGCTAATCAAAGGGATTAATGAGGGAAAGGTGGTAGATGTTGTCTTCACAAACCTTAGCAAAGTCTTTGATAAGGTCCCATGTTGTAGGCTGGTCATTAAGGTTAAAACACATGGTTTCCAGGGTGAATCTGCTAATTGGATGCAAAATTGGTGTGGTGGTAGGAGGCAGAGGGTGATTGAGGAGGGTTGTTCCTCAAATTGGAGCAATATTCCCAGTGGTGTGCCACAGGGATTGCTGCTGGTTCCCCTGTTCTCATATAAGTTAATGATCTGGGTGAGAATGTAAGTGGCATGATTAGTAAGTCTGTAGAAGACACAAGACCTGGTAACACACACAAAATGCTGGCAGAACTCAGCAGGCCAAGCAGCATCTATGGAAAAACTAAACATTCAATGTTTTGGGCAGAGACCCTTCATCAGATGCTGCCTGACCCGCTGAGTTATTCCATCACTTTGTGCGTGTTCCTTGGATTTTCTTGTCTTTGTGCTATGCAAGACTTGATATTAGGGGCAGTGGAGAAGGTTGTCTAAGGTTACAACAGGATACTGATCGTCTGGGCATGGGAATGACAGATGGAGTTTAACTTAAATTCTAATGCAACTAGATACATTTGTGGTTGCTACACTACACGGAAGATGTGATTAAGCTGGAGAGCGTACAGGTAAGACCCATGGGGATGTTACCTGAATTGGAGAGCTACAGATACAAGGAAAGATTGGATAGGCGGTGTCTGAGGCATGCAAGACTCTTGTCCCCATTCTAACAACTTTCTACAGGAGCACGGTTAAGAGTATCCAGTTTGGCTGCATCATTATGTGATAAGGAAGTTGCAAGACTCTACTGAGGACAGTAAAAACTGCCAGGAGGATCAGTGGGGTCTACCTCCCCCACTATCCATGACATTTACCAAGAGTATTGTAAACAAAGTGCCTGAAGCATTGTTGAGGATCCCCCCCCCCCCCCCCCACCCATCCCACAGTCTCTGACCCACTACCGTCCGGAAGGAGGGACAGGAGCATCTGGATGAGGACTGTCAGACTGGGTAACAGCTTCTTTCCTCGGGCTGTGAGACTAATGAATATCCATCACTACTGAGATTTTGTCACTCGGACAGCGAGCTGTTTACTGTTTACCTGTGCTATGCATCACATGCACTTTGAATTACATTTATTAACTTATTTATGGTAATATTTTAGTTTATTTGCTGTGTGTGATAATGTTATATGGGTACACCATGGTCCTGCTAAATGTTTCATTGTGTTGTACATATGTACAGTCAGGTGACAATAAACTTGAACTTGCAATGTTTTCCTTCAGACATAGGAGGCTGAGAGGTGTCATGATAAGGGGTATATTGAAATAATGAGGGGCATGGACAAGATCAATAGCCAAGTTGGGAAGCATGTCTAAAACTAGAGGGCATAGATTTAAGGTGAGAGGGAGGAGGTTTAAGGGTGATTGGAAAGGTAAACTGTTCACACAAAGAGGAGTTGATATCAAAAATGAGTTGCTAGAGAAGGAGCTGAAGGCAGGAACAGTAAGAGGCATTAGTAGCCATGATGATTGATGTAGATTCAATGTAGTGTGGATTGTTTCTGCATATGTAATGTGCTTACTCTGTATTTCAAATCACCCTTTTGCAAATTAGTTGTATTGGTCTTACATTGGACTCAGTGGGCCAAAGGGCCTCTATCTGTCTTGTATCGCTCTAACTGTAAACACATTTTCTTTCATGGTGGTCACGTGTGGTTTTCCTCTCATGGTCAATAAACTTCCTATTTTGCAGCGGTCTTCTAAGTGTTTCGAAGTTAAATAGATCTTTGTGGAGGCAGTGGCAGAATCGAGATGTGGTGGAAAGTTCCCTCTTGTTGCAGCTACTTTGGCTGTGTCCATTTGTATGATCCATTTAGCAACCTCAACAAAGAGGTGCGCAATGTGAAATGCATTTGCCCCCAGTATGTTAATAGCCCTTTTGTGAAATGCTAAATCAACATTCATCACAAGACTTGGTAAAGTAAAAAGGATTTGATTACTGTTTCATGGTGACTTTCTACTAACCGTACTAGTACAGGCCATTCTGGGTTACAAATGCCCAACTTGTGGACACCCCTAAATACAAATGGCTCTAAATTCAACAGTCTGATGTGTATACGTAAGTTTGTTCCTACAAAAGGTAGAACTAGTCTCCATACTTTCTCACTCTTACATGCTCTCTGCAGCTCTCTTGCATGCCCTCTCACTCACACACTTGCACTCATATTCACACTTGCTGTGCCACCCTCTCTTCCTTCACTCTGTTGTCATCACTCTGCAGCTGAATAAAGCAAAAGTGCTCCTGAATAATGTTTACCCACTGTATTTCATCAGGAGATGCTTACTGAGGAGAGAAAATTGCAAAAACCTTGCTCAACATGCATTGAAACACACAACCTTGCCCTACGTCAAGATTATATCCAAAATGGCAATTTGACTGCTTGAACCTCACGGCATCACAATTGCTCAGAAAGCAATGTGCTGTACAGGATCATCTGTGGGGACTGCAACAAAGCTTTTTTGGCTAGACAGGACGTAAACTCCCAATTAATTTATGGGAACACAATGGCGATTCGGAGACATGATCCATTGTCACTGATCTCGGTACGAAGGCCAAGAAGGACCACTTTAACTGTGACACTATGGAGGTTCTGGCACAGGCAAGCACAAAGCAGGCATGAAAATATTTAGAAGCATTATTCTCTTCTGTTAATTTTGTAAACAAGCATATTGAAATAAACAAACTTCTTGGAGCAAAGGAAATGGGAGCCAATGCAATTCAAAGATCAACTGAAGGGTTAGTCAATCAGGACTGATCAAGCAAACAGGAGTATATATAAATGCAAGCACTCCAAGAGAGAAACACCAACAACTGCACAATGAGGATGTCACCTTGACTGGTGATGAAACGCCTGCAAGCTAATGGCCAAGCTCGGTGAACAGCAGCATCAACTCTCTCAACCCAAGCTACCAATATTCAGCACCTTCCTAAAATTTCCATTGCGTGTTGTGGCAAGTGTCTGTCAGTTAATGTTGTTGTCTGGCTGTCCCATCAGTAGTGATCTCTGGTATTTGAACCATACAACATGGATGTGAGAATATGTCACACAATCTGAGTTACAGAATTGGACCTGCTATTTATTGGGAAGTAGCCTAAATCCAGTAGGACTGGAGTGTTGGAGTTAATGACAATGTTGCTATTAAAATTAAATTCTTTGCCAGGGATCTTGTGAAAGAAAGCACTGACCACGGTCTCCTATCCCAGTCAGCACCAATTTGAAGGTTGAACAACCAAATCAAAAGTGATGGTTGCTCACCTTGTTACTGTTCTGTGCTTTTGCTGCTTGTAGGTCTTCATCTGAAATTCAATATGAAGGTAATTTTGTGGCACTAGTTAATGTTTATGAATAAACTCTACACACAAGTGTTAGAATTTCTCAATTATGTTTTTTCTTTTCAGGTATCTTAGAGACCATTTGGGATAAAAACAGTGTTACAGCTGCAACTCCGCCTCCCTCCCCAACTTCAGGAAACAGTGGTAGGTTCTGCAATTGGTTGTAATGTTTGTCTGCTCAGTGGGGCGTCATGCTCATCTTGCTGCTAAGGCTGTGTTCTGTAGTTGTTTCTGAAGGATTAACACTTTAGGCCTAGGTATATTGAAGGAGAACAAAGCACTGCTCAGGGGAACTTGAAACTCTGTCATCATAGTAATAGTGTTTTGCGCAAGACTTGTTTCCTTTTTTTAAAAAAAACTCAGTCTTTCTAATAACAAACTAGAAAACCTACAGATGCTGGAAATCATATCGGGCCAAAATGTTGACTGTACTCTTCCATAGATGCTGCCTGGCCTGCTGACTCCCTCCAGCATTTTGTGTGTGTTGCTCAGTCTTTCTAACTCTTTTCTCCCTTACTGGAGTTTAACTGGGCAAGACTGCAGTTTTAACAAAATTCAAAAGCACTGAGAAATGAAATATTAGCAGAAATTGCTGGAAATATTCAGCAGGTCAAGCAGTATCGGCGGAGATAGTTAACATTTAATGTTAACTCTCTTTCATCAGAACCAATAAAACTGAATAAACAAGTGTTTTAAGTTGCAGAGAAGGAGAGCTGGAGAGAATAAACATTCAAGATTCACGATAGTTTGATGTCATTTCCTGTACAGAAGTGTAAAAACCTTGCTGCTTAGGGAGAGTAACTGCTTTTGAGTCTGGTGGTCCTGGCATGAATGCTAAGTAGTCTCCTCCCCCATCGGAGTGGGATATACAGTCCATGAGCAGGGTGAGTGGGATCCTTCGTGACATTACTGGCACTTTTCCAACACGTTTCTGTTTGTATGTCCCTGATGGTGGGTAGGCAGGTGCCAGGCTTGTGTTGGGCGGTTTTGACCACCGATAATAGAGCCTTCCTGTCCACCCCGGTGTAGATTCAGATTGGGTGGAGGAGGTGTAAACAGAGGGAGAGGAGTGAAAACAGTAGCAAACAAACGCATCCTTGCTGGATCTGAGAAAAAAAACACAGTAACAGCTAGAAATCTGAAATAAACACGAATGCTGCAAATATGTAGCAAGGCAGGCATCGCCAGTGAAGAGATTAAAATTGGGGCACCACTGTAGCGTAGCTTGAGGTGTCGGAGTTCGGAGTTCAGTTCTGGCATCCTTGGAGCAACGGAGGATGAGAGGTGACCTGATAGAGGTGTATAAGATGGTGTGAGGCATTGATCGTGTGGATGGTCAGAGGCTTTTTCCCAGGGCTGAAATGGTTGCCACAAGAGGGCACAGGTTTAAGGTGCTGGGGAGTAGGTACAGAGGAGATGTCAGGGGTAAGTTTTTAACGCAGAGAGTGGTGAGTGTGTGGAATGGGCTGCCGACAACGGTGGTGGAGGCAGATACGATAGGATCTTGTGAGACACTTTTGGATAGGTTCATGGAGCTTAGAAAAATAGAGGGCTGTAGGTAAGCCTAGTAATTTCTAAGGTAGGGACATGTTCGGCGCAATATTGTGGGTCAAAGGGCCTGTATTGTGCTGTAGGGTTTTCTGTGTTTCTATATCCTCTAAGAAAAATGTTTACGTTTGTCCTTTGTTGCATGTGAGTTTTCTCTGGCTGCTTTGCTTTCTTCCCACAGTCCAAATCAAGTTAGTAGGCTAATTTCTCATTGTGAGTTGTCATATGATTAGGTTAGGAGTGAATCAGTAAGTTGGTGGGAGGTGCAGCTGAGTGAGCCAAAAGGGCCTATTCCGTGCTGTCTTGAAATAATGTGATCATCGTGAATGAGAACCAGACTATTTTGACACAGAAAGCTACATATCTGAAATTGGTATTGAATCTGGAGCTTTTGCAAAGTGCTTGGAAAGATAAGCTACTGTTACACAGACTTGCATTAGCCTTAGATGCAGCACTGGCAGGGAGATTGACCGGAGGGGGAGACTTGATGCCAGTTAGTAGGAAGGCCTGAGTTTGAGGTGGGGGTTGCATGAAATATCTCTGCAACCACTCACCTAGTGTGCAGCTTCTCCCTTTAGTGCAGAGAAGACAACATAAGACCAGAAAACCATAAGATATAGAGTGAGAAGTAGGCTGTTCGACCCATCTAGTCAACTCCACAATTTAACCATGGGCTGATCCAGTTCTTCCAGTTATCCCCACTTCCCTGCCTTCACCCCATATTCTTTGATGACCTGGCTAATCAAGAACCTATCCATCTTTGCCTTAAATACACCCAATAATTTGGCCTCCACAGCTGCTTGTGGCAACAAATTCCACAGATTTACCACCCTCTGACTAACGTAATTTCTCCGCATCTCTGTTCTAAATGGATGTCCTTCAATTCTGAAGTCATGCCCTCTTGTCCTAGATTCCCCTACCATGCGAAATAACTTTGCCATATCTAATCTGTTCAGGCCTTTTAACATTTGGTATGTTTCAATGAGATCCCCACCTCATTCTCCTGAACTCCAAGGAATACAGCCCAAGAGCTGCCAGATGTTCCTCATATGGTAACCCTTTCATTCCTGGAATCATTTCATGAATCTTCTCTGAACCCTCTCCAATATCAGTATATCCTTTCTAAAATAAGGACCCCAAGACTGCACACAATACTGCAAGTGTGGTCTCACAAGTGCCTTATAGATACACAAGATCACATCCCGGCTCTTATGTTCTATAACTCTGGAAATGAATGCCAACATTGCATTCGCCTTCTTCACCACTGACTTAATCTGGAAGTTAACCTTTAGGGTATCCTGAACAAAGACTCCTTTGCGTCTCTGTATTTTGAATTCTCTCCCCATCTAAATAAAAGTATTTCTTCCATCAAAGTGCATGACCATACACTTTCCAACATTGTAATTTCATTTGCTGCTTCTTTGCCCATTCCCCTAAACTATCTGAGTCTCTGCAGGCTCTCTGTTTCCTCAACACTACCCACTCCTCCACCTATCTTTGTATCATCGGTTAATTTAGCCACAAGTCTGTTAGTCAGGCAGGATTTCCTTTCAGGAAACCATGGTGGCTTTGGCCTATCTTGTCATGTGCCTCCAGGTACTCTGTAAGCTCATCCCTAACAATTGATTCCAACAACTTCTCAACCACTGATGTCAGGCTAACAGGTCTATAGTTTCCTTTCTGCTTCCTCCCACCCTTTTTAAATAGTGAAGTAACATTTGCAATTTACCAGTCATCTGGTACAATGCCAGAATCCATTAATTCTTGAAGGACCATTGTTAGTGCCTCCACAATCTCTCCAGCTACTTCCTTCAGAACCCGAGGGTATATTCCATCAGGTCCAGCAGATTTATCCACCCTCAAACCATTAAGCTTCCTGAGCACCTTCTCGGTCATAATTTTCACAACAAAGTGAACACCAAATACAATGGGATGAAATGTGGATGAATCAGCACCTCACCTAAAAGGGTCACTCAATGGAAGTGACTTTCACATCACCTGAGGTTATGTGGCGAAGTCCCATGAGAAGGGAAGCAGAAGTCAGTGGAGATGAAAGAATTAGCCTGTTTTGGCATTCAAATGGGTCATTCTGTCTGTGGCACCCTGGTTCACTCTCTCCTCTCTGTTAGTGATCACTCCCCTTTTCACATGCTCTTCATCCTATTACTTGCCAGCATCTGAGGATCTATGCAACCTTTTGGGTGAAGCAGTGGTTTACCTGCTCTCCTTGTAGTTAATGTAATGTATTTGCTGCTCTACACTGGTGAAACTAGCATTAGTGTACATGCTCTCAAAAACAAGGATAACACTTAGTTTCCAGCTCCCTGTCATTAATTTTCCTTACACTTATTGGTCTCTGACACTGTTCAGAAGGAACATAAGAAACAGCAACCAGCCCTTTGGCCATTTGACCCTGCTGCACCATTCAGTTAAATCATTACTGATTTTGCCTTTAACACACACTGTTTTGCCCTTCCTCCTTACTCTTTAACTACCTTGTGTCTGTCATTTTCCATTTTGAACATATTTGATGTTAGCCTCTGCATCTCAGGGTAGGGAATTAAGAGATTCATGACCCTTGTGAGAAGAAAAACAAAATCACTTTATTTTGAAATGTGTAAGACATAATTCTGAAACCACGTCCCCTAATTGTAGATATCCCCAGGAGAGAAACCATCCTGTCAGCATTTACCGCGTAAATTCCCCAGCACCTCCCAGGACTCTGCCCTTCTGCCTGGATCAGCACTGCTCTGGGCCTTGTCTTCAGACATGCATGGTCAGCAGTTAGTTGTGAGCTTGTTACAGTGGGGAGATCTCTTGCTCGGGAGAGCAATGCATTTAAACAACGGGGGGGGGGGGGGTACCACAGCTTCTGTCACATTCACTGGGGGATGACGAAAGAGATCATAGGATCTGAGCAGTCTGCCACTGTATGAACCCCGCAATGACCAACTCTGCTTTCTCTTTCTCATGCTGCCTAAGGACCAGATCCTTGTCTGGATGTCGATGCTGAGGTCACATCACTGACCCCAACACTGGCAGGAAGCTAATGCATATTGCCTCAATTGCCCAGTCCATACCAAGCCATGCGGCAGTAAGGTCTCTTCAACTGTTTCATAAGTTCCTGGAGTTTATAATGCTTTGATGACTACCTTTAGCAGTAGTTACACCAGCTTGCTGTTGGATTCTGGTGTTTTAATCCAAGGATCTTTCAGAAGTCAGGAAGGAGTCACAAAGCTCCAAAACTTGGGTTTCAGCACCTAAGTTACAGGGAAAGGTTGAACAAGTTAGGTCTGTATTCTTTGGAACGTAGAAGGTTGAGGGGGGACTTGATAGAGGTATTTAAAATTATGAGGGGAATAGATAGAGTTGACGTGGATAGGCTTTTTTCATTGAGAGTAGGGGAGATTCAAACAAGAGGATGTAAGTTGAGACTTAGGGGGCAAAAGTTTAAGGGTAACATGAGGGGGAATTTCTTTACTCAGAGAGTGGTAGCTGTGTGGAATGAACTTCCAGTAGAAGTGGTAGAGGCAGGTTCAAATTTGTCATTTAAAAAAAAAATTGGATAGGTATATGGACAGGAAAGGAATGGAGGGTTATGGGCTGAGTGCGGGTCAGTGGGACTAGGTGAGAGTGTGTTCGGCACGGACTAGAAGGGCCAAGATGCCTGTTTCCGTGCTGTAATTGTTATATGGTTATATGGTTAAAACTTGAGCTTCACAATTGTTAAATTAAGCGTTGGTAGAACAAAGGAAAAACTGAAACAAACAGTGATAAAGGTCTGCCAAGCAGAGAGATGGAAGCAAAAAGAACTAAGGTGGCACTATCTTGTGGTCAGCTGTTTTTAGACCCATATATTTAAAAAATTCCTCATCTTTGTTATAAATGGATCTTTTTCTACTCTGAGGCTGTGCCCTCTGGTCCTAGACTCCACCACTATAGGAAACATCCTCTCCAGATGCACGGTACCTTGGCCTTTCAATATTTGACAGGTTTCAATGAGATCCCCCGCCCCAGTCTCCTAAACTCCAAACTGCTGTGGTACCCAATCACTTGTGTCATGTCTTGCATTTCATTCACCTTAAATCATTTAAAAACAAAACTTGTCCTAATGGACCTCAAGGCAAAGCGCCTCATCTTCCATCTAGACTCAGTGTAGTATTCAGTTCTGTGCAGGCATTATGGGCTCAGGATTGTTGTCTATCTGGAATATAGTTATCAGTAATGAAAAATGTATCATCTGTGTAGGCATCAAAAAAGTTAAATTTACTTTTCACAAACTTTGTGTGAAATTTATTCTCCATCTCTGATTTTTTTTTGTGTGTGTGTTGATTTACAAATTTTGTACGGGGAAATTTTTGTTTCCTGAAGGGGTCATCTGGACTGATTTCAAAATGTTCAGATAATCAGCCTTTCCTGTTTGTCAATTGTGATGCAAAGTCAGTCACCTGCAATGTTAACTCAATTTTACTGTCTCCCCAGATGCCATCAGACCTACAGTTTTGTTCCAGATTTCCAGCATCTGCTGTGTTCTACATCTCATGTTTCCAGCATCACTTTGATTTTGTTCTCCTTTATCTCCTTACGTCAGTCCCTCCTTCAGATCGATCAGTGATAATGAATGAGTCTCTATCGCTGTCTGTCAGAAGATCCAACGCCATCTTATCACAGACCCTTCCTTCGTTCTGTCCACCCTTTGCTTTTCTTTGCAATGTAAAACACTCGTTTTCTCATTTTTCCCCAAATCTGACGTAAGATCAATGAACTGAAAAATTAATGTTGTTTACTCCTTCACAGGTGCTGCCTGATCTGCCAAATATTTCCAGCATTCAGTTTATATTTTGGGAGCTTTAACTAAATATCTGAGTGTTTTACAGTCTACAGATACTATCAGCGCTTCTTCCACTGTACAGATTACTTAAGCACTTCAACAACTATCAACTCACAGTCCCTCACTCAGCTGAGAGCTGTGGTGTTGTACGGTTCCTCAGACATTCAGATCCAAATGTACTTTCTCACGTTGACTGTAACTCCACCAACTACAGTCCATTTATTGCCCTGACTGTCTCTGACCACAACCACAATGGATCGCTGCTCTTGCCCTCTGCCCTTGTGTGCAGCTACAGGCACAGTGTGTGATCAGCTCCGGATTGACCATGTCAGACCCTTTTCCATCCATACCTTCGTTTTTTGTGGCATCAAATAGGTCTGGGTTATGAATTCCTTTCTGTAATATTGTTGTTAATAAGATTCAAGATTGGCCAATGTTAGTTCCAGTACACAGTTGTAAAGGAGAATGAAGTAATTGTTACTCCAGATTCAATTCAGCACAAAAAAAACACACAGTAAGGTAAAGAACACAATTTAAAAAGCACAATAAATGTAAATACATAAGCTAGCTTGTATAGATAGATTGATTGTATGCTTATAATCTGACACTAGGCACAGGAGTGTCTATATAAGGTGACTGGGACAGGAAATGATAAAGTATTGGTGGTTGGGGGTGTGGAGGGCTGGGATAGTGGGTGGAGATGTTGATCAGCCTCATTGCTTGGCAAAAGTAACTTTCTGAATTATGATACTCAACTCTCAGTATGTGCTGTCCCTCCAGTTGCTGGCATCCTGCTGTAAAATACCCTCCCACTGTTGTGTTCTTGCTCACAATTGTTCTTTTGTGATATAAATAGATAGAAGTTAATTTTCTAGTTCCTGCCCAAGTATACATTCAGTTATTTGTGTAACTGGATCTTAAATTGAATGGACCTTTTACTGGTCGTTGTCTAATTAAACAATGATGGGATTTGGATGTAGGAGAATCCCCACTGCTTCTGTTCATTACTGACATATTACTTGAGCCCTCCATTTTTCACAAGGTCCATAAAATGTGCTGATCAAATTCGTGTAGTTTCAGAGCTGTTTTATGTAGCTTTACGAAGTTTCTGTGTTCAGTCAACCTTATGGAAATAGGCGGAGTCTTTGTCTCGCTAAGCTATTTAGATATAAACTGGTTGAGACATTTAAACAGAAAAGAAATACAGGCTATTCTAGGCCATTTGGCCCAGGCTTGCTCCACATTTAATGAGATCATTATTGAATTTTCTTTTCTCAATGGCCTTTCCATCACTGATCTCTCAATTCCCTAGAAAAGTAATCAGTCCTGGTCATGATTGACCCTCGTGGGCCAGGAATTCCAGAGTTTCACATCCATCTTGAGTAGTTGGCTCTTTAATTTGAGCATATGACTCCCCATTTTAGATGCATTGTCTCTACATCAATCCTGCTAAGGTCAGTAAAGAGTTTGTAAGTTTGATTGACATTGTCCTCATTCCTCTAAACACAGGAGTGCAGGTCTGGACTTCTAACTCTGTCCTCTCACCATCCTGAGAATTGATCTGGACTTGATCCTGTGACAGTGACATTCAGAAATAACCCAATGTCTGAACCTTCGCATCTGGCTCAAAGGGTCATCTTCTCCGTGCTCCCTGGGATTTACTTGCCCTGGGACTTGCCAAATTCTATGGGGAATTTATTCCAGTACTCTGATATTATAATATAAAAACCTGGTTAAAGGTGTGTTAAGGTCTTCATATTTGAATAATATCCAGTTGTCTTTATAAATCTGCCAGTTCACCACTACCAAGGCCCTGAGTATGGCAGGTTATTGGTGTTTTACTGTAGTCATTTGGGCTGCTGAAGTGTCTCGGCCTGAAACGTCGACTGTCTGCTCCCCTCCCTAGACCTGCTGAGTTCCTCCAGTGTTTTGTATGTGTCGCTCTGGATTTCCAGCATCTGCAGAATTCCTTGTGTCCATTGCTTTTCTAATAGTTTAAGTAGTGAGGGTGCCGGTGGTTGAATTATTAGCACTAATAACTCTGTTATTCCTTAAAATAAGTCACAAATGTAATCAAATGAATCTCACCAGACTCGGGACTGGCAGAGATTGAATACTCAAAGATTATTATGTCACTTCAGAATTTCAGTTCCAGAATTCTTTATCCTCTAAGGAATCAGATAAACCATTTTTTCTCAGGGGAAGCCTGTGTCATCTGTAGTGTTAACATTAATTCAGGCATTCTCCACTCTGACTATCTAAAGTCCAAATACATCCAAACTCAGAATACATTTGGGATTCTGACAAAATTGGATTGTGGTTCTCAGACCAATCATTGCCACATGCTGCCATTTTGAATTTGAGGCATTTCTGCTCGAGCCTATCTGCATCTTGAGGGAAAGTATTGGTGCTGGTGACATAAGCAAATGTGATTGATATACATGACAAAGATCAGTTGGCTATATTGTTCAGTTCCAAGGAGTATAGATTGGATATGTTCTGCTCTATGAAGAAATACATAGGCATTCTTGCAAAATCTATGATCCAGTTGTGGGAACAGGAATGCTCATGGAGTTCTTAGCAAGAGATTGTGTATAAAGTCTTTACAACTGATACTAACGTCTACAGCACTTGTTCATTTCACTGAACCTATCAATAAGCTCAAGCTAATGGTTTTCTTTTCTGTTAGGTGATCTGCTCAGCAGCCTATTGCAAGCTCCACTTGCTGCCAAACTATTAAATCAGCCAATTCCAATTTTGGATCCAGAGAGTGAACATGTTTGTTCTCTGGCTTTAGACTGTCTGACTCATCTTTTCAGCTGGATCCCACTCTCCACCAGTATCACCCCAACTCTGTTGACCACCATCTTTCATTTTGCCCGTTTCGGCTGTGACACTCGTGCCAAGAAGTTAGTTGCTGTGAATGGCAATGGCCACAACAACAATTCCGTGCCAGAGCGAGGCAGACTGGGTGTGTTGGCAATGTCTTGTATTAATGAACTCATGTCGAAGAACTGTGTTCCCATGGAGTTTGAGGAATACCTGCTACGCATGTTCCAGCAGACCTTCTACCTGCTGCAGAAAATCACCAAAGAGAATAATGCACACTCCATCAAGAGTCGCCTAGAGGAGCTGGAAGAAAGGTAAGCCATATAGTTATTGAATTCTGAATTGAACAGGAAATGTTGTAAATATTCCGTATGTTGGACAACGTCATTGAAACAAGAGGAGAGAGCAACGAAAGTTTCAGCTCAATGGCCTTGTGTGAATTCATGGCTTCTGATGAAAGATTGGAAACATTGTCTCTGTTTCTCTTTTCACAGGTAATGTCTGACATGCACATTTTGAGAATGTTCTGTTTTTATACTGTATGTGCCAAGTTGTTGTTCCAGCACAATGGTGAGGCGACCCTTGACTAACTTAATCCAGTTACCATAGAGTCATAGAACATGACAGCACGGACGTGAGCCCTTTGGCCTATTTAGTCAATGCCAATCTATTCTACCTAGTCCCAGCAATCTGCACTTGGACCATAGCATTCCATACCCCTCCCATCTGTGTGCCTATCCAGACTTCTCTCAAATACTGAAATCGAACTCGCATTCACCACTTCCGCTGGCAGCTTGTTCCATACTCTCACCAGTGCAGAAGTTCAGCTTAAGTATTTCAGCTTTTGCCATCGACCCATGGCCTCTGGTTCCAGTCTGACACAGCTGCAGTGGGAAAAAGCCTGCTTGCGTTTACCCTATCTGTAACCCTCTATCAAATCTCCCCTCATTCTCCTACGTTCCAGGAAATAAAGTCCTAAACTATTTAACTTTTCCCTCGTACATGTCCTCTAATCCAGGCAACATCCTGGTAAACCTCTTCTGCATCCTCTCGACAGCCTCAACATCCCTCCTGTAATGAGGTGACCGAACTTTGTGCAGTACTCCAAATGTGGCCTAACTGGAGTTTTATAAAGCTGCAACATAACTTCCTGATGTTTGAACTCCAGTGCCTCAAATAATAAACACAAGCGTGCCATATGGCTTCTTAACCACACTGTTGGTAGGAAGAATGAGGAAAAGCAATTTGAACGAGAGGGAGCAATTCTGACAAGGTTACAAATATATGAGATTGGGGGATCTTCATGAATTCATTGGAAGATAGCACCTTGTTGTGCATCTTGTTCAACAATTTCCAGATAGCTCATGAGAATGCCTCTTGTACTTTTATGTATGTTTTTCACCTTAAGTGTGTTTCTGGGATTGTTAGAGCCAGTTTAGAGATTGTTTGACTGATCCACCGCTTTGCTGTCTCCGAGAAGATTACAGCAAGCAAGCACGTACCCATACGGTCTATATGTGAAGAAACTTGGAGTCAGTGAGCAGCCTGTCACTGTGTGACTCTCACCGACTGCCTGCGTTTTGATCGCTGTCTGAGGAGTCTGTGAGCAGCCTGTCACTGTGTGACTCTCACCGACTGCCTGCGTTTTGATCGCTGTCTGAGGAGTCTGTGAGCAGCCTGTCACTATGTGACTCTCACCGACTGCCTGAGTTTTGATCGCTGTCTGAGGAGTCTGTGAGCAGCCTGTCACTATGTGACTCTCACCGACTGCCTGAGTTTTGATCGCTGTCTGAGGAGTCTGTGAGCAGCCTGTCACTATGTGACTCTCACCGACTGCCTGCGTTTTGATCGCTGTCTGAGGAGTCTGTGAGCAGCCTGTCAC
Source organism: Hypanus sabinus (assembly GCF_030144855.1). Lineage (NCBI taxonomy): Eukaryota > Metazoa > Chordata > Chondrichthyes > Myliobatiformes > Dasyatidae > Hypanus > Hypanus sabinus. The sequence continues at coordinate 3,927,797 of NC_082714.1, forward strand.
TGTGTGGCTCTCACCGACTGCCTGCGTTTTGATCGCTGTCAGTGAGCAGCCTGTCACTGTGTGACTGTCACCGACTGCCTGCGTTTTGATCGCTGTCAGTGAGCAGCTAGTCACTGTGTGACTCTCACCGACTGCCTGAGTTTTGATCGCTGTCAGTGAGCAGCCTGTCACTGTGTGGCTCTCACCGACTGCCTGCGTTTTGATCGCTGTCTCGGGAGTCAGTGAGCAGCCTGTCACTGTGTGGTTCTCACCGACTGCCTGCGTTTTGATCGCTGTCAGTGAGCAGCCTGTCACTGTGTGGTTCTCACCGACTGCCTGCGTTTTGATCGCTGTCAGTGAGGAGTCAGTGAGCAGACTGTCACTGTGTGACTCTCACCGACTGCCTGCGTTTTGATCGCTGTCAGTGAGGAGTCAGTGAGCAGACTGTCACTGTGTGGCTCTCACCGACTGCCTGCGTTTTGATCGCTGTCAGTGAGGAGTCAGTGAGCAGCCTGTCACTGAGTGGCTCTCACCGACTGCCTGCGTTTTGATCGCTGTCAGTGAGCAGCCTGTCGCTGTGTGGTTCTCACCGACTGCCTGCGTTTTGATCGCTGTCTGGGGATTCAGTGAGCAGACTGTCACTGTGTGGCTCTCACCGACTGCCTGCGTTTTGATCGCTGTCTGAGGATTCAGTGAGCAGCCTGTCACTGTGTGACTGTCACCGACTGCCTGCGTTTTGATCGCTGTCAGTGAGGAGTCAGTGAGCAGCCTGTCACTGTGTGGTTCTCACCGACTGCCTGCGTTTTGATCGCTGTCAGTGAGGAGTCAGTGAGCAGCCTGTCACTGTGTGGTTCTCACCGACTGCCTGCGTTTTGATCGCTGTCTGGGGATTCAGTGAGCAGACTGTCACTATGTATTTGCTCAGTGTGTGGTGGAGTAATTGCTCACAGGGTGTCTGTGAAGCGCCTAGTGCAGTAGTGTAGCGTAGTGCCCTCTGCTTGCTACTGTCTGCTTATTGCTATTGCCACTGGCTAGCCTTCTCAACAGAGGGTGAAAAGAGCTGAGTGTGTAAGCCTCTTCCTGCCAGTACAGAGCCTCTCCACCACCAAGACTCCTACAGTGCCTCCTTGGGGCCACCCGGGGAAACTTGGTATCTTATGGTCCCAGGCTAAACTACAGGAGATCTCGGAGCAGCAGTGGGCCCCAAAGACGTGGTGTGCAGGCCCACCACTGGATATCCCCTGGCATGCATCAACCACTGTCCCAGCTGTGGGTAAATAGCTCCACTGCCTTGTGGTAAGTCTGTTGAGACAAGGCTAAGGGAGCACACCCTGACAGAAAAGCAATGTGCTGGCGGCGCACAATAGGCGGGCCTTAACAAACCAAGGACCCGGCAGCCTTTATGCAGCCAAGATGTGGACCGGTTGTCCTGGGTTCACCCTTGCCACTGAGATTTACCTCATCATGGTGAAGATAGTGCTACTGGGGATGGCACACCCCCTGTGGCACTTTAGTATCTTACTTGCCCAGGTCTCCACCTCTGACCACGGTGAACAATATCTGGACCTTACATATGGTTGAAGTCTGACAGCGATGGGGCATCTGGCAACGGGAGCAGGTACGAATGGACTGGGAGCTCCTAGTCAGAACCCTGCACAGCAGCAGCGCACTGTATTTGGTCACCAGCAGCTGGGAATGTGTGGCAGCTGTTTTTGGCAGACCCCCGTGCGATTGAGCAGCCCTATTTAGGGACCGCACTGGCTCTCCCCAATTGGGAAAGGGCTAGAACAAGTGGCCTAAACATTGCCCATTCAGTCACTTACCTGGACAGGTTACCGCGCCAATTGGGCTATACCACTGCTGCGGTCGAAAGAAGAAACAATGCAACTTAAAACTGGCAACATGGAATGCAAGGACTCTCCTGGACTCGTATGGCATCTCTGACAGACCTCACCAGAGAACAGCCTTGATTGCTGCTGAGCTGATGCGCTACAATGTCAACATTGCTGCCCTGAGTGAGACCAGGCGCCTGGATGAAGGCTCTTTAACGGAGGAAGGGATGGGTTACACCTTCTTCTGGAAAGGTTTCCCCCCCAGGTTGACAACATCTCCACGGAGTAGGATTGGCCATCAAGAACACCTTTCTACCAAGTCTCACAGAAACACCTGTTGGCATTAGTGAAAGACTAATGACCCTCCGTAACCCCAGCAACAAAATATTATGCCATGCTTCCCAGTACCTATGCACCAACTTTGCCATCTGAGAATGAGGCCAAGCAATGCTTTTATCATACATTGGATGAAGCTCTTTGTCGGATCCCTAAGAATGATAAGATCCTTTTGTTTGGGGACTTCAATGCTAGGGTTGGTCAGAACAATAGGATATGGAGTGGAGTGCTCGGTAGGCATGGTATTGGCAAGGTCAATGCAAATGGCATGAGGCTACTTACTCTTTGCTTTGAGCATAACCTCACCATAACCAACACCATCTTCCAGCAGAAGGCAAAATATTAGATCTCGTGGATACACCCTCGCTCAGATTGACTTCATCATTGTGAGACGTAGTGACATCAAGGATGTTCTCATCACCCGTGCCATGAGAGGTGCAGAGTGCTGGACTGACCATCATATTATTGTAGCCAAGCTCCATATGAAAGTGTGTCCCTCCTTGTGGCTGCAAAAACTCAATTAAAAAGCAGCTAAATTGCAACCACCTGAGAAACACAGAAGCAAGAAGTGAGTTTCGACACATCCTAGCTGAGAAACTAAGGGAGCTGGAACCTTGTCTGAGTTCAGAAAATACCATGGAACAACAGTGGACCTATATCAGTTCTGCACTCTGAGGCAGCAGCCCAATCCATCAGCCATAAGAGCAGAAACCACCAAGACTGGTTTGACGAAAACTCAGATACCATCCACAACTTGCTTAAGGACATGCACAAAGCACACTGGACGACTTTAGATAACCCTTCATCCATCAGCATCAGACAGCACTGGCAGGCAGCTCGGAGTCAATACGAGCCATACAAAATGAGTGGTGAACTGAAAAGACTCATGAAATCCAGTCCTTTGCCGATAATAATGACATGCATAATTTTTACAATGCTGTCAAAACCATCTACGGCCCAATAAATCAATGCATTACTCCCCTGAAAACAGCAGATGGTCAAACACTTCTGAAGAATCAGAATACCATTCTGCTGAGGTGGGCTGAGCATTCTAACACCTGCTTAATCAGGATTCTGATGCAGACCCCACCATCCCGGATGAACTGCCTGAACTTCCTCCTATCCGCAACCTCAGTCTACCACCAAGCTTCCAGGAGGTTCTATCAGCTGTCCATTCCCTTAAGGAATTAAGGAGATTGAGAGGGGATCTGATTGCAACATATAAGATTATTAAGGGATTGGACAAGATAGAGGCAGGAAATATGTTCCAGATGCTGGGAGAGTCCAGTACCAGAGGGCATGGTTTAAGAATAAGGGGTAGGTCATTTAGGACAGAGTTAAGGAAAAACTTCTTCTCCCAGAGAGTTGTGGGGGTCTGGAATGCAGAAGGCAGTGGAGGCCAATTCTCTGGATGCTTTCAAGAAGGAGCTGGATAGGTATCTTATGGATAGGGGAATCAAGGGATATGGAGACAAGGCAGGAACAGGGTATTGATAGTAGATGATCAGCCATGATCTCAGAATGGCGGTGCAGGCTTGAAAGGCCGAATGGTCTACTTCTGCACCTATTGTCTATTGTCTGTCTATTAAGAACAATAAGTTCCCTGGCACTGACAATATCCCTGCTGAGTTAGAACATAGAATAGTACAACACATTACAGGCCCTTCGACCCACAATGTTGTGCCAACCCTCAAACCCTGCCTCCTGTATAACCCCCCCCCCCCCCACCTTAAATTCCTCCATATATCTGTCTAATAGTCTCTTAAATTTCACTAGTGTATCTGCCTCCACCACTGACTCGGGCAGTGCATTCCACGCACCAACCACTCTCTGAGTGAAAAACCTTCCTCTGAAATCCCCCTTGAACTTCCCTCCCCTTACCTTAAAGCCACGTCCTCTTGTACTGAGCAGTGGTGCCCTGGGGAAGAGGTGCTGGCTATCCACTCTTAATATCTTGTACTCTATCATGTCTCCTCTCATCCTCCTCCCCTCCAAAGAGTAAAGCCCTAGCTCCCTTAATCTCTGATCATTATCCATACTCTCTAAACCAGGCAGCATCCTGGTAAATCTCCTCTGTACCCTTTCCAGTGCTTCCACATCCTTCCTATAGTGAGGTGACCAGAACTGGACACAGTACTCCAAGTGTGGCCTAATCAGAGTTTTATAGAGCTGCATCATTACATCGCGACTCTTAAACTCTGTCCCTCGACTTATGAAAGCTAACACCCCATAAGCTTTCTTAACTACCCTACCTACCTGTGAGGCAACTTTCAGGGATCTGTGGACATGTACCCCCAGATCCCTCTGCTCCTCCACTCTATCAAGTATCCTGCCATTTACTTTGTACTCTGCCTTGGAGTTTGTCCTTCCAAAGTGTACCACCTCACTCTTCTCCGGGTTGAACTCCATCTGTCACTTCTCAGCCCACTTCTGCATCCTATCAATGTCTCTCTGCAATCTTCGACAATCCTCTACACTATCCACAACACCACCAACCTTTGTGTCGTCTGCAAACTTGTCAACCCACCCTTCTACCCCCCCCCCCCCCCCCCACATCCAGGTCATTAATAAAAATCACAAAAAGTAGAGGTCCCAGAACCGATCCTTGTGGGACACCACTAGTCACAACCCTCCAATCTGAATGTACTCCCTCCACCAAGACCCTCTGCCTTCTGCAGGCAAGCCAATTCTGAATCCACCTGGCCAAACTTCCCTGGATCCCATGCCTTCTGACTTTCTGAATAAGCCTACCGTGTGGAACCTTGTCAAATGCCTTACTGAAATCCATGTAGATCACATCCACTGCACTACCCTCATCTATATGCCTGGTCACCTCCTCAAAGAACTCTATCAGGCTTGTTAGGCACGATCTGCCCTTCACAAAGCCATGCTGACTGTTCCTGATCAGACCATGATTCTCTAAATGCCCATTAGATCCTATCTCTAAGAATCTTCCAACAGCTTTCCCACCACAGACATAAGGCTCACTGGTCTATAATTACCTGGACTATCTCTACTACCTTTTTTTGAACAAGGAGACAACATTCGCCTCCCTGACTAGATTTTCCACTTCACTTGTCACCCATAGTTCCTTCACCCTACCATTCTTTATCTTCCTCACCGGGACAAATTTATCCCTAACATCTTGCAAGAGATCCTTAAACATTGACCACATGTCCATAGTACATTTCCCTGCAAAAACATCATCCCAATTCACAGATAATGCTGAAGGTCAGGGAGCGGTGATCACTGTCCCCCAGATGCTCACCCACTGACATCTGTGACCTGATCCGGTTCATTACCTAATATCAGAACTAGTATGGCATTTCCCCCTAGTTGGCCTGTCAAAATACTGTGACAGGAATCCATCCTGGACACACTTAACAAACTCTGCCCCATCTAAACCCTTGGAACTAATCAAGTGCCAATCAATATTAGGGAAGTTAAAGTCACCCATGGTAACAACCCTGTTATTTTTGCACCTTTCCAAAATCTGCCTCCCAATCTGCTCCTCAGTATCTCTGCTGCTACCAGGGTGCCTATAGAATACCCCCAGTAGAGTAACTGCTCCCTTCCTGTTCCTGACTTCCACCCATACTGACTCGAAAGAGGATCCTGCTACATTACCCACCCTTTCTGCAGCTGTAATAGTATCCCTGACCACTAATTCCACCCCTCCTCCCCTTCCCCCCCCCCATCCCTTTTAAAGCACTGAAATCCAGGAATATTGAGAATCCATTCCTGCCCTGGTGCCAGCCAAGTCTCCGTAATGGCCACTACATCGTAATTTCATGTATGTGTCCAACCTCTCAGTTCATCACCTTTGTTCCTGAAGCTTCTTGCATTGTACACACACTTTAGCCCTTCTACTTTACAACCTTTATACCCTTTATTCAGCTGCTCTTTCCTCAAAACCTCTCTATATGTTATTGAAGAACGGAGGGTACATGTGTATGCCTACCCTCTACCAGTACATCACCAAGGCCTGGACTGATGAGAACATCCCACAGCAATGGAGAAATGTAAACATCATTGACATTTATAAGAACAAGGGTGACAAGGCCATCTCCGGCAATAGTAAGGGCATATCACTCCTTTCTGTTGCTGAGGCTTATCAGCAACATCACCGAGTCAATGTTGCCTGAATCACAGTGTGGATTTAGGAAAAACAGAAGCACGATCGACATGATCTTCACAGCCTGGCAGCTTCAGGAAAAGTGCCGGGAGCAACATCAAGATCTGTTTATGGCCTTTGTCGACCTCTCCAAAGCATTCGACACTGTGCAAAGAGAGCTCTTATGGGATGTCCTCCTCAAGCTTGGCTGTCCCAGTAAATTTGTTAACATCCTTTGCCAGTTCCATGATGGGATGATTGCTCGGGTGACCATAGGAGGACAAGAGTCTGAGCCATTGTACGCACAGGGGTGTGTGCTAGAGCCATGCTCTTTAACATCTTCCTCTTGTGTGTTACCAAGCTTCTCCACAACAGGATTGAAGACAGCAGCGGTGTGGCAGTGGACGTCAGATTAGATGGCAACCTCTTTAACATCAGGAGGCTCCACGCAACCACCAAACTCTGTAGAGAATGGGTCCTGGAGCTGCAGTATGCAAATGATTGTGCTTTTGTGGCCCACACTCCGCAGGATCTTCAGACTGTCCTTGCTGTGGCGGTGAGAGCGTACCCTGCCTGCCTTCTCTGTTAGTGATGAAAAGCTGTCAGTAGTGCCATCTTTCAAATATCCGGGGGGCATTCTCTCTGAGGATAACGACATTGACGATGACATCCAGAGCCGCATTAAACAGGCATCAAGCAACACACACAAAATGCTGGTGGAATGCAGCAGGCCAGGCAGCTTGCTGCGTTCCACCAGCATTTTGTGTGTGTGTGTTGCATAAATTTCCAGCATCTGCAGATTTCCTTGTGTTTGCTTTTTAAACAGGGATCAGCTGCCTTTGGGAGACTTCGGCGTAGAGTCTTTCAGAACAGGAGCTTTCGTCCCTCCACAAAGGTTGCTGTATGCCTAACAGTCTGTGTCACCACCCTCCTTTATAGCTGTGAAGCTTGGGTAACCTACAGCCATCACATCAAGTGCTTGGAGTGCTTCCACATAAGCTGCCTTCAGCACATCCTGGGTATTTCTTGGCATGAGCAGGTGCCTCACTCTAAAGTACTTGTAAAGACCAACTGCAGAAGTATTGAGGCCGTGATCACCCAGCGTTAGCTGCAGCGGCTGGGGCATATGATAAGGATGTCCCCATGTCGGCTACCCCACAGAGTGTTATACGGCCAACTACATCATGGTCAATGCTCAGCTGGAGGGCCGAAGAAGCACTATAAGGATCAGATGAAGAATGCTTTAAGGAAGTGCAAGATCAGACCTGAGGACCTGGAGGATGTTGCTGCTGACTGTAACACTTGACGACAGCTGCGTAGGGACGGGGTTCGTATTCTGGAGATGGAAGGAACAACCAGAAGACAGCAGAAGAGAGCCAGGAGAAATGCAACCCTGGTTACCATCACTACCACATATATGTATATATCCCACCTGCAACAGAGCTTGTGTGTCCAGGGTAGGACTGTATAGTCATCAAAGATCTCAGCATTAAAGGAGTGGACGTCATCATCGGATTCTGAAGGACAATCGAAGAACGAAGAAGAACAGTGTGGCTCTCACTGACAGCCTGCATTTTGATCGCTATCATAGTGGGAGTCTGTGAGTGGCCTATCAATACGTGGCTCACTGTAACGGGCGTGTAGGCCTGTCTGCCTCTCTTTTGATTAATTACAGTCATATCGGTGGATGGTATCATCGTTCTCTGACAATGAACTGGACTATTGTGTTTGTGGCTGTGGGCTTTTTCAGACTAATGGTTTTTATATTCTGTGTTTTTTACCGCTCCTTTTCCATTTGTTGTGTGAGTGGAGGGTGTTTGGGGGTTGGTATTCTGTTAGTTATTTGTGCATTGAGGGGATGTTTGGGGTCGATGTTCCTGTTCCATTTTGTGTGGGGGAAGGTGTAAGGAGTTTGAAGATTGGGAATCCGTTCTTTTTTGTATGTGGGTGGGGTTGATGTTTCATTCTGAACGATTCATATTCTTGTATATGGATACATTGATAATAAATGAAGCTTTAAAGTGATAGGACAGGTTGAGGAATTTATTAACATGGAGTGGTTAGGGTTTGGAGTGCACTACTAGGTAGTGGTGGAAATAAGTTCATTTGTCAGGTTCAGAGTGGAGCATTGTGTGATAAGGAAGCTGCAAGACCCTACAGAGGACAGTAAAAGCTGGAGAGGATTACCTGTCTCCCTCCCCCATTTGCGACATTTATTGGGAGTATTGTAGATGAAGGGCCCTATGAGCTTAGGACATGAAACCCCAAATGACCACCTTCCACACAGTTACTATCCTGTGATTCTGTTTTAGTAGCTGAAATTACCAGTTCTCCTCCCCAAGGTTGCCGTTGTAGCACTTTATTCATTATAATGTAAATGACCACCTTGGTGGCAGTAATAGCTTTTGTAGATCCCTCCAGTGCTGTACTAGAATATTAAAGAGTTTGACTTCTGGTCTTTACCGTCTGTTGAATGCCTCTCATCATCTTCCCATGTAGTTATGTGGAAAAGTTCACCGACTTCCTGCGTCTGTTTGTCAGCGTGCACCTGCGCAGGATAGAATCCAACTCTCAGTTCCCAGTGGTGGAGTTTCTAGGCCTTCTCTTCAAGTACACTTTCCATCAGGTGAGGCCGTTCTCCGTTTTCGGTCTGATTCTCGAGCTGCTTCAGCCTTTTGTAACAGATGGCTTGCTCTGAATCTGGACTGCTGCGTTGTGGCCTTATCTTTGTTATGTAGCTAGTTTGGAGAGGCAACAAACATGTTCTCTGTTTTGTTTTCACAGCCCAGTCACGAGGGTTATTTCTCTTGCCTTGATATCTGGACGATATTCTTGGACTACCTAACCAGTAAAATCAAGAGTCGACTTGCTGATCGGGATGAGGTGCTGAACAGGTCAGCTGCTGCTCCTAGTACTCCTGTCCCTGTATTGCTCCGGCTTCCCCCACCATCTCCCAAAGCCTGTGGATCAAACAAGGTGTCATTTCTATAAAATTGGCCTGCAGTGTAGTTAGCTGTAGCGATGACTTGGCCTAAAATACTCCCACCCCTCTGGGCATCTATCTGACTTTGTACAGCAGAAATACTCCAAGGTGTTGTGATTTTCATTCTTTAAGTAATATAATACTCAGTGACAGTTGCAGGGCGACATCCAGTTTTGACCCTGGATGATTAAAATAAAAGGTGAGCATTTGGGAACTGTGTGCAGTCCTGAGATCAGGCCTGTTGAGTGATTTTGTTTAATTGTACAAATTGCGACCTTTGACAGTGAAGCTGAGGCAGATGGAATTGAGAATGAGTTAACAGTCATAAACAAAGATTTAAACACTTTCTAAAAGATTAACTTTATTTGTCACACGTGAAAGGCATCACTTATGGTTAATGACCAACACAGCCCGAGGATGTGCTTGGCGCAGCCTGCAAGTTTTGAAGGGTTCGAATGTCATGTGTGAGTTTGAGGAAAAAGGGTTCACAGAGGCTGTAGGGGAATGCAGATGAATCATGTGAGTGGCTGGCTCGTCCAGTGACCCAAACAAAGTGTTGAATTAGGAGGTTTTTGCTGTTTGAAAGGGATCCATTGGCCTTTTACTGAAAACACTCAAAGCCAGTGTGAAGATGTGGCAAGGAGAGGAGGCAGATGGTATGTTGCTTTTCATTATGAGAGAATTTAAGTAGATAAGTGAGATTGTTTTATTGTAGTTGCACAGGCCTTAATGAAACTGCAACCTGAGCGGTGCATATGCCCTTGGCTCTCAACCTAAATGGGTGTTTACTTGGAGGTACAGCACAGTAACAGATACTTCCAGCCCAGTGAGTCCATGCCTCACAATTACACTACACTCATGATCAAATAGCCCATATATTTTTGGAATGTGGGAGGAAACCAGAGTACCTGGAGAAATCACACAGGGTCACGGGGAGAATATGTGAATTCCTTACAGACAGTAGCCAAATTGAACCTGGGTCACTGACACTGTAATAGTATTGTATTAGCCGTTATACTACCGTGTCGCTCCTAAAGGGTCCTTATTGATGTTGAAGGACTTTGTGTGTGGGGGGCGGGGGTCCTGGGTATGGGTAGGCACAGAAACAGGCCCTTCCACCTGACCGAGATGCCTGTCTGTTGTTCCTGGCTGTACAAGAGAGATTGGACAGGCTAGGCCTGCATTCTCCTGCATTTAGTAAGATGAGAGGTACTGTATCAGGGCTGGGTGCAGGGAGGATGTTTCCCATTTCTAGAGTACCTAGAGGCAGGGGTTAATCTCAAAATTGGATCAGGCATTTATGACATGAAAATGCATTTCTTCGTGCTGAGGGAGGGACTTGGCGGCTCTTTCAAACTCAGTCATTGGGTACATTGGATATTGAGGAAATTGATGACTGTTGTGTGAGTGCTGGAAAATGGAACTGAGGTAAAATAAACAAACCAACATTGTTTATATTGACTGACAGAGTCAGCATATAGTCTATTACAATGAGATGATTTTCAACAAATGCTGCCTCACCTGAATATTCACAGTGCTTTGATTTCAGAATTCTGTGATTGTCTATTAGTAGTTCAGAAGTAACTACTCTGGGCATAAAACTCCTCTTGAGACTATAGATAGTGACAGAGTTTATATTTATTGCATTTTTTTATTATTGTGTTCTTTTTTTTTAATTAGTTTTTCAAAACATTTTACAAATTAAAAACCCCAAATCCCAATGAGGAACATTAAAACAGTGCAAAATTAAGCATACAATAACAATATGCTACAAAGGAAGAGAATTTAGCAAAAAAAAGCACCTAAATTAAAGACAAGTAAGCTTAGTGTCCTCCCCAAGCCCCACAATGCAACTCCAGACCAACCACAACACAATATAGAGAGTATAAGTCAGGACAGCCAAGCTCCCAGACTGTAAATACACTCAGCAACAGAGGGTAATAATGCCTTCTACCAGGAAAAAAAAGGAGCTGAAAGCAAGGGACCGAAAAGAAAAAAAAAACCCTAGTCAAGAGGAAGGTTATGAAAGTACTCGATAAAAGATCCCCAGACCTTATGGAACTTTAGATCCGAATTGAGAACTGAATAATGAATTTTTTTTCGCGGTCCAAACAGGCCATGATGTCGTTAAGCCATTGAGCATGAGTGGGCGGGGCAGCATCTCATTATTGTGTTCTTTATCTTACTTTTTTTTTTGCGCTGCTTCGGATCCAGAGTTAGAGTTGTATTGTTCTTCTTTACACTTAGAAACAGAAAACCTACAGCACAATACAGGCCCTTTGGCCCACAAAGTTGTGCTGAACATGTCCCTACCTTAGAAATTACTAGGCTTACCTATAGCCCTCTGTTTTACTAAACTCCATGTACCTGTCTAAAAGTCTCTTAAAAGAGACTCCATGTACCTGTCGTATCCATATCCACCTGCATTAGGGTTGTCAGCAGCCCACCTGTTGTCACCCACCTGTTGTCAGCAGCCCATTCCACGCACTCACCACTCTGAGTAAAAAGCTTACCCCTATCATCTCCTCTGTACCTACTTCCCAGAACCTTGAACCTGTGTCCTCTTGTGGCAACCATTTCAGCCATGGGAAAAAGCCTTTGACTATCCACACAATCTGTGCCTCTCATCATCTTGTACACCTCTATCAGGTCACCTCTCATCCTCCTTTGCTCCAAGGAGAAAAGGCCGAGTTCACTCAACCTATTCTCATAAGGCATGCTCCCCAATCTAGACAATATCCATGTAAATCTCCTCTGCACCTTTTCTATGGCTTCCACATCCTTCCTGTAGTGAGATGACCAGAGCTGAGCCAGTACTCCAAGTGGGGTCTGACCAGGATCCTATATAGCTGCAACATTACCTCTTGGCTCCTAAATTCAGTTTCACAATTGATGAAGGCCAATACACCATATGCCTTCTTAACCACAGAGTCAACCTGAGCAGCTGCTTTGAGTGTCTTATGGACTTGGACCCCAAGATCCCTCTGATCCTCCACACAACTAAGAGTTTTACCATTAATACTGTATTCTGCCATCATATTTGACTGACCAAAATGAACCACTTGTGTACTGGGAATGACATACAACAATTTTCAATTGAGAGGAGACACTTTAAAAGCAGCTACAGTTTGGCTGTGTGGCAAATTATGAACTAGCACTTCCTTAAAAACAAATTCCATCAGAAAGGAGAGAAAAAGTATTTCATACTTAAGTAGTGATGTTAAAGGATCTAGTGGGGAAACCTGCACCTGCACCATATGGGAAAGGCGTTTATTAAGCACAGAAACGGGCCTTTGTACCTATCCTGTCCCACCGGCCGAGGGGCCTGCCTGCGACAGCACCATATTCCTACATTTGCCCATACTTCTCTGTACCTGTTGATGTAAAGCCAATAAATATTGGAACAATCCATCAAACATACTCAATGGAACTCCATTTGTTGGAATTGGTGGAATGTAGTTTATATCTTGTCAAACTGAGGCCTGAAGGCACATACACAAGGTTTTAGGAACAGCTTCTTCTCTGCCATCAGATTTCTGAATGGGCAATGAACTCATAAACATTACTTCACATTTTTTCTCTCTCTCTGTTTACAGTACTTTTGTAATATATTTGATACCCTGGTTTAAGCCCCTGTGTTAATTTATTAGAGTTATGCTGTCGGGCATTTTATTTTCTCCAGATCTCCTCAAAATGCAATTGATAGAAAAGAAAGTGTTCCTTTATTTACATTATGCAATCCAGTATTTCATTTTTGCCATTTAACTAAATTTTTATTTTAATTCATAAGTTAGATTGTTGAAGTAGCCAATAGGATTGGTCTTGTTAACATTTGACCAATAAGATGCCTGGGAAAAGAGCAGGTAGCTATTGGGATCAAGAAGTTTTCAGGAAGGAAGAAGAAAGACTGAGGAGAGAAAAGGACAACGGGACAGGGTGAAATGCTCAGAGAAGCATTTGGAAGGACAGATGTAGATGTTAGAAAGCCCTCATACAGACTGTGGTATCACAGAATGTATGGAGAGCTTTCAGTTAGCACACAGCATTGGGGAAGTTTGACGCCTTTTTTCTTGGGCATTGCATGGATGTTTTTGTACTCGAACTAGTTCTTCAGTGCAAAGCTGTTTCAGTACCTGAATAAGCGAACTGAAGCATACTGGATGTATTATGCGGGTATGAATGTGTGTGATGGGCCCTTATTTTGTTTGTTATAGCTCAGAATATTTTGTCAATACAATTTCAACCTTAAGTTTATACTGATGTGAGTTAAATCTGTCCTAAATGTTTCTGGGTGAACAATACATTTGCATGGGTGTCAGTATTCATGCAGGAAATTGTCTTATTTTCCCTTAGAAGAAAATTCAAACTTTCACAATTCATATCGGTTCTAAACGTGTTTATTTACTGGTAATGACCTTTCATCGTTATTTCCATGCATTGTAGAGTTCTGGTGCTGTTAGTTTGTGTTCACAGTAATAGCTAACTCAGCCTACTGTTCAAGTGTTTTTATATGTACCTGTGTGTGTGTGTGTGTATATATACACACACAAAAAATGTATCTTGTTTTATTGTAATTTATAGGGTTTTTATTATTACATTTTATTGTGTATTGCAGTGTGCTGCTGCCACAAAATAACAAATTTCCCAAATATGCCAGTGATAATAAACCAGATTCAGACTCGTGAGAATCCCTGGGAGGTGGGGGAAAATGAGAGAGTATCCAGGGTGGGTGAGATCTTTGAATTTGCAGTGGTATCACAGATTAATTTCAAGGGCAAGCACCAGAATCACACTTCAGTCATGACATTTGAACTCTACAAACCATATGGTGAATAGCTGGGGCCTGAACACCATTCTCTAAGGTACGGCACTAGTCTGCCTGCTTGCTTACTGATGTCCGCCTTGTTACTCTTTGCTGCACTCTTCCTAAACTGAGCCAGGTGCCTTCTGGACTAAAGTAAGCAGTTGGAGTTGCATGCTTTTTGCTGGCCAGTGCTGGAGCTGGAAATGAAATGTAATGTGGAATAAAATGGTGAATTTATTAAAAACACAAAATGCTGGCAGAACTCAGCAGGCCGAACAGCATCTATGGGAAGAGGTAGTGACGCCGTTTCGGGCTGAAACCCTTCATCAGGAGTGAAGTAACATGGGATGGTTGAGGGGGATAAGAAGTGGGGAGAGGGATGAAGTAGAGAGCTGGGAAGTGATAGGCTGGAGGGAAATGGGCTAGGGGGAAGGTGGAGAATTATAGGAAGTAAAAGAGAAAGAAAGGTAGAGCTGGGGGGAGATTATAGTGAGGGGGGAAAAGAGAGAGAAAGAGAACCAGACTAAAATTATAGGTAGGGATGGGGTAAGGGGGGGTGCAGAGGTATCAATGGAGGAGTATCCAGAGATACCGGCCACGTGATAGACGCACTACCAGCTGGCTGGTCGGAGGACACACCACATGCCGATCAACATTTGGTCCCTCCCAACTAATCAATGCACACCTAAATTATTGGTCACCTTAATTGGATTATCACACCCAGCCCCATGCTATAAAAGGTGAGACATGTGCCTGGCTCGCTCTGTCTTACAGACCACCTCATTGAAGGTAAGTGCATTGATTTATGTTTGGGAAGGTCTATCTTCTGTCCTGGTAAGGGAGCCGCAGCTATCCAAGGTCAAGGGGGATAGCTGTCGTAGTGCTTTTCCCTTGTTCTTTGTTTGTGTAACCGTATCCTGTCCCCACACCGCTTCCTGTGTATTGTAGTTGCTTGTGTTGACCCGACTTCCCCTTGTAAATAAATTCCTTATTATTAAAACTGTGTGTCCAGGCCTCTACTGTTGAGATGCAAAGAACCAGTTATTTTCCATTACAACATTTGGCGCTGCGAGCAGGGTCTCATAGGTTTTGGCTGGACACAAGCACAGGGGATAATGTTCTGGAATAAGGGGAAGAAAGCCAGTGCAGGTACCCAGGATAAGATCCCCGGGCGGGCTGATGTAAGGGAGGGATTTAAGAGTCTGGCCAGCATGCTGGCAGACCACGGAAAACCAGTAACTGATCTGAGCAGTTAGAGCCCCGTGGAGAGAAGCTGGGCCATCATGTGGTCTCCCTCCTGAAGGAATCAGGGTTCCCCAAAGCCAAGGGGAGTCAAAGGGGTGCCTTCTGGTTGTTTGCGTCCCTACTGAGACGCCAGGTTAGAATTACTGATCACCTGCAACTCTTGTGTGGTCGGAAGGACAGGGAAATTGAAGACCTCAGTCAGCGTTGTTGCACGCTGAAGGAAGCAGCGCAGGCTGCCCAGGCCCGAGTCAATGACATTGAAGTTAGGGGAACTGAACTTGTCTGTCGCCCCATAAAACTTCAGCAGGCCAGGGCAGCCCGTCGGTCTGGCTGGGAGCCGGACCCATTAAAGATTCGATCCTTAGTCCAGTGTGGCGACAAGCTGGACGCATGGCTGGGGGATGGGGACATCTGACTGGATAGTGACGACGAGGGGGTGCCCGAGGAACCAAGGTCCCACAACCACCCTTCCCCCTTCTCACCCGGGCTCCAACATGCCTGACCCGTCACCATGTGGTCCCAGGTTTACCGGAGGGAGGAAGGGAACGAGGGGGAGACAGTCGGACCTTCCCCAGTCACTCCCAGACCACAGAGACCTGGGACTTCTCCCCCAAGGAGCTGACCCAATTGGCGGATCGATACCGCCAACAACCAGGCGAGCACCTGGGCCGCCTGGCTGCTCCGACTGTGGGACGAGGGGTCCCCAACCTCAGCCTCTCCCATCAGGAGGCAAGCGCCCTGGGAAGCCTCTCTGACCAGCAGAGCATAAACAATGCGCTGCGGGTGCCACAAGCTGAAATCCGCGACGGCACAACCCTGTGGGATCGGGTAGTGACCGCGATACAAGCTCGCTATCCCACACTTCTGGAGTGGGATCTACACGGGCGCCCGCAATGGGGTACGGTCAGTGAGGGCACCCGGGTTATCAGGGAATGGGCACTGGTCAACGGCATCTATCAGGGTGCCTGCGACCGTAACTTCCTTGAAAACACACAAGTGACGGGTGCCCGAGCAGGATACTTGGTCACTACCGCACGCCCCGATCTGAAGTCAGTAATCCTGCCCCTCATGGCACCAGCCAGCGGTAGGACCGTACGGGATGCCATCACCCTCCTGGAGGGATTAGAATATATGCAGAGGGGGGCACCTACACAGGTCCGCAAGACGGAGACAACGGCCCGAGACGCTGTCCCTCTCAGATATACACGCAGGCAGCTGTACACGGACCTGCTGCGTGCAGGCGTGGATCGTAACAATATAGATGGCATCCCCACCCCCAACCTATATGCTCTGTGGAACGAGCATTGCAGGGGGAAGACTAGTTACAAAAAGACCGCCAGGCCAGACCATGCCCACACTGAGCCACCCTCCGTGCCTCCCCTACCTGAAGCTGTCTCGAAGGCCCTCAAAGCAGAACTCAGACAGCTCGTCAGGCAGGAAATGTCCCACCTCCACCAGCAAAGTGCCTCACCCCCGGCATGGCAGCCCTCTTCCCCCCTCCCATAGGATGAAGGCCAGGGCCCCTGGCACATTTGCTCTCTCACCCTTTCCCGCCCGGGGGACCTGAGGCCACATATACCCGTCACAGTACACTGGGGAAAGGGAAGCACACAGAGGTGGATGGCGCTTGTCGACACAGGCGCCCAGCACACCATTATCCCAGGCAATCCTGCCTTATGGAGGGGTATGGACATGCAGATAGAGGGATTGGGGGTCTCCCTTTTACCCGCTAGGGAGGTCACCCTTCGCCTAGCCATAGGCAACCATTCCCCCAGACGTGTACAAGTCCTTATTGCCTCCTCCCTGGAATGTATCCTCGGGATCAATGTTTTAAAGGGACAATCACTTGAAACAAACGGGCAAGTTCACCTTCGGCATCGCGCGAGCCACTATTGTCATCTGGGCGGCTAAGTGGGAGCCAATTGTTATTCCCCCCACCCCCCCAAGATCATCTGTAACAGTCAGTACAGGGTGCCGGGGAGGGGGGGTGCGCCAAGAAATCGCAGACTCCATTCAAGCCCTGTTACGGGAGGGAATTATTAGAACCACTGCCTCACCTTTCAATAGCCCCATTTGGCCCGTCCGTAAGAGGAACGGCTCCCGGAGGATGACCGTTGATTATAGGCAATTGAACAAGGCTGCACCCCACCTCGCCGTCGCTGTACCTGACATTGTACCCCATAAACCCTGGTACGCTGTTGTCGATTTAGCGAACGCATTTTTCTCGATTCCCCTGCACACAGATAGCCAAGACCAGTTTGCCTTTACTTGGGACAGCAGACAATACACATTTTGTCGCCTGCCCCAAGGCTACATTCACAGCCCCACTATCTGCCATGGCCTTGTCTCCCGCGATTTACACAACATCCAATTCCCGCAGGAGATTTCGATTGCACGTTATATAGGCGATATTCTTCTCCAAGGTCCTTCTGAGACCATTGTGTCAAAGGCCCTTCACATGTTAATCGAATCCCTCAGGGGACGGGGCTGGGTCATTAATATGGAAAAGATCCAGGATCAAGGTGTCATTTTCCTTGGAGTACAGTGGAACTCCAGGCACAGAAGCATACCCGATGCTGCTAAAAATAAAATTTTAAATCTTGCCGTCCCCTCAAAGATTTGTGGGGCTCCTGGGCTATTGGCGGCAGCATATACCCCACTTGTACCCCACATATACCTTCTCCGGCCTCTCTATAGGATCTCCAGAAAAAAAATCCACATTTCTTTGGGGGCCAGCGGAACAGGCTGCCTTTGATACAGCGAAACAAGCGGTGGAACAAGCCATGCCACTTTCTTCCCGCCAGGCGGGTCTGCCTTTTGAGTTGCAGGTCTCAGCGAGCAAGACGGTTGCCGAGTGGAGCCTCTGGCAGAAGACCCCAGGGCATAGTCCCCCTCGGTTTCTGGACTAAGTCCCTACCTGAAACGGCAGTGCGCTACAGCCCCTTTGAGCGCCAGCTACTAGCCTGCTACCTGGTGCTCCTCGCCACAAAACACCTAACAGAAACGTAGAAACATAGAAAATAGGTGCAGGAGTAGGCCATTCAGCCCTTCGAGCCTGCACCACCATTCAGTATGATCATGGCTGATCATCCAACTCAGAACCCTGTACCTGCTTTCTCTCCATATCCCCTGATCCCTTTAGCCACAAGGGCCATATCTAACTTCCTCTTAAATATAGCCAATGAACCGGTCTCAACTGTTTCCTGTGGCAGAGAATTCCTCAGATTCACCACTCTCTGTGTGAAGAAGTTTTTCCTCATCTCAGTCCTAAAAGGCTTCCCCTTTATCCTTAAACTGTGACCCCTCGTTCTGGACTTCACCAACATCGGAAACAATCATCCTGCATCTAGCCTGTCCAATCCCTTTAGAATTTTATATGATTCAATAAGATCCCCCCTCAATCTTCTAAATTCTAGTGAGTATAAGCCTAGTTGATCCAGTCTTTCTTCATATGAAAGTCCTGCCATCCCAGGAATCAATCTGGTGAACCTTCTCTGTACTCCCTCTATGGCAAGAATGTCTTTCCTAGGCACTAGAGATCTACATACAGGCATCGACCCTGTCGTCCTTCACCCCCATCTCCCCATAATGTGATGGGTCAAGTCCCCCGATTCTACCCACAAGGAGGGCTGTGCCCAGAGGTCCTCCATTGTCAAGTGGAAGTGGTACATTGCAGACCGGGCTGAGCCAGGTCCTGAAGGGGTCAGCCGTCTCCATGGACAGGTCACAGCTTTCACCCAGTCCCAGGACCCTGCCCCGGACATCCCCGAGGTACAACCCACCCCAGCATGTTGGGGTCAACCCTTCGATTCCCTCGACCCCAACAGCAAACTGCACGCCTGGTTCACAGACGGCTTCAGCTGCTGGAAAGGGGGTAAACAATTTTGGGAAGCGGCAGCAATTCATCCCGCCACGCGTAGAATTTTAACCACCGAGGGGGAGGGGGGTTCCAGTCAACTTGCCGAGCTGGCGGCAGTAGCCCTCACCCTCCAAAACACGACCGGACCAGTCCACATCTACACTGACTCCTGGGCAGTAGCTAACGGCATTGCAGTGTGGATGGCCCGGTGGCAAGACATGGGGTGGGAAATACACAGACGTCCCCTCTGGGGACAGCACCACTGGCGTTTCATTTGGGACCAGGCTACCCACAGAAAAATTTCTGTCCACCATGTGGATGCCCATACCCGGAAAGATAATGAAGAGGCAACGTTTAACACTGCCGTGGACCAGTCTGCCCAAATATCATCTGCCACCACTTCCACCCCTGACACCGACCCCAGTGCACTAGCTGCATGGGCACACCGCAAAGGTGGCCACTTAGGTGCCCGATGGCACGTGGCGCTTGGCTGAACAATTCGCTGTTGCTTTGACACTCGATCAATGTAAAACTTCTGTAGATAACTGCCCCATCTGGCAGCAAGTCAGGCCACGGGACTGGCCGATAGGCCACCGGGCCACATTTGTCGCGGCACGGGTGTGGGTCAGGTATGGCAAATCGACTATATTGGACCGCTCCCGCGACAGAATAAGAAACAGTATGTCCTCACGATGGTGGACGCATACTCAGGTGTCCTGGTGGCGGTGCCCTGTGAGAGGGCCGACCAGAACGGCACCATCAGAGGATTACAGCACCTCTCCTCTCTCTATGGGGTCCCATGGGAGGTACAATCCGATCAGGGCTCACACTGACCAAAGCCCAGACTTGGGCGGCTGAGGCGGGGATCTCGTGGCTGTTCCATATACCCCACCACCCCCAGGCATGGGGCTTAATTGAAAAAATGAACGGCCTGCTCAAGGAAAAAATTCACACTGACACCCTCTCGCAAGCTGCAGGGGTGGCTAAGTGTCCTTCAGCAGGCTGTTGACCAGTTAAACACATGGCCCACTAGCCATCACAACTGGAAGTCTGTGAGTTGAATGTTCATGCCGGCAGGTAGGAGGCTGCCTGGGCAGGAGATAAGGTATTGCTCCATCGACCTGCTTGAGGCCTCATCTTGACAGTAGAGGAGGCCATGGACAGACATGTTGGAGTGGCAGTGGTCTGTGGAATTGAAGTGTGTGGCCACAGGGAGATCCCGCCACTGCTGGAGGACCGAGCACTGGTGTTCAGCGAAATGGTCTCCCAGTCTGCGGCGGGTCTCCCCAATGTATAAATGGCCACATCGGGAGCACCGGATACAGTATATCACCCCAGTTGACTCGCAGGTGAAGTGGTGCCTCACCTGAAAGGACTGTCTGGGGCCTAGGATGGTGGTGAGGGAAGAAGTGTGGGGGCAGGTGTAGCACTTCTTCCGTTTGCATGGATAAGTGCCTGGAGGGAGGGAGGTGGGGAGGGTTGGGGGGATGAATGGACAAGGGAGTCGTGTAAGGAGTGATCCCTGCGGAAAGCCGAGAGTGGGGGGGAGGGGAAGATGTGTCTGGTGGTGGGCTCCCATAGGAGGTGGCAGAAATTATGGAGGACTGTACATTGGATCTGTAGGCTGTTAGGGTGATGGGTGAGGACCAGGGGGACTCTCCCTGGTGGGCTGGCGGGGGGATGGGGTGAGGGCAGAGGTGCGTGAAATATGGGAGACACGATGGAGGGCAGAGTTGATAGTGGACGAAGGGAAGCCCCTTTAAAAAAGGAAGACATCTCCTTTGTCTGAGAATGAAAGGCTTCATCCTGAGAGCAGATGCAGCGGAGGCAGAGGAATTGAGAGAAAGGGATAGCATTTTTGCAGGAGACGGGATCGGAGGAGGAATAGTCTAGGTAGCTGTGGGAGTCTGTAGGTTTGTAGTAGACATTGGTGGATAGGCTGTCTCCAGAGATGGAAACAGAAAGATCTAGAAAGGGGAGGGAGGTGTCGGAAATAGACCAGGTGAATTTGTGGCTGTGGTGATGCAGGAGACAGGAATAGTCTAGGTAGCTGTGGGAGTCTGTAGGTTTGTATGCAGGTGAATTTAATGGGTTTATTATCGTCATGGTGAAAAACTTGTCCTACGTGCCATTCTTACAAATTATTTCATGTAGGTGCACAGAGGGTAGGACGAAGTGTTAGGTTACAGAGAGAGTGCAGTGCAGGCAGAGTCCAGTTTACTGTATTAGGGGTCTGTTCGACAGCAGGATCAAACCTGTCCTTGAACCTGGTGGTACATTGTGGTGGGGGTGAGGGGGGAAGAAAAAAAGAAAAGATCTGTGATGGGGGTGGGGCGGGACTTTGAATTTGCAGCGGGTTCACAGTTTAATTGAGGACAGGCATCCAATCTAGCCTGGTGTCAAAAGTCTTCCCAACTCTGTTAGATGAATGTCAAGAGCAAATGTTCCAGTTAATGGGAACTGTAAGATCATATGATCAATAAACAGAACAGATTCTTCCTATCACACAGAAGTATTTTCCTCATCTGTGACAGGTGACAGTTGTCTTCAGGGAAGTGGTTTTCTATTTGTTCAAGAAAACAGTGATTTAATGTGAAGGAAACTTTCACACACTTTTAAAGAAAACCAAGACAGGGATTTGAACAGAAGCATCTTGGTGTGCTGAGACATTCCTAAAATCATTGCAGACTAGTTTCTGCTTGACCATTAGAATAATGATACCATTCTGGTCCATTTAAATTCACAGGAGTGTGCTGTTCTAGTCTAACTTCTTTGCTGCTGTATCTTTTCAAATTAAAAGACCTACATAATCTTGACTGAGCTTCAGTGAGTTCATATCTGGAAACCTGGAAATTAGGTACCTGGGTTATCTTCACCACGCCTCACTATCCATCGGTACCAAATACCTGTTTTCCCTTGAGCTTCAATTCCCTAACTAGGACATTATGAACAAATGGACTCTGTTTAGAAGCTGAGTGCTCTGAAAATTTTCTTTGCTTTATTGAATACACCCAGGCACAATCCTGATCCTTCAACAATACGGGATCTTTTCAGTTGTAGACTGTGGAGAGTGGTTAAGTATACGTAAAGCAGAGGTTAATAGGTTCCTGATCAGTAAGGGCATCAAAAGTTACTGGAAAAAGGCAAGGGCATGGGGTTGAGAGAGAAAAAAAATCAATCATGATGAAATGGTAGAGTGGACTTGATGGGCCTAATGGCCTAATATCCTGCTATGTCTTATGGTGCTAATGAAGAAAATATCTGTGAAAAGTGGGAGTCCGGATTGTCTAGGTTACACACAGCTGTTGGAGCTGCTTGGTTAACAGATGAATGAGGACTTCCAGAGAAATTTTGTGAAATAAACAGTTTCCCTGGAATTGTGAGAGGTAGAACTTGGCAGTAGCTCATGGGCCGGGGGGGGGGGGGGGGGTGCTTCTGACCATATTCTGACACAAACTAAAGAGGCTAGGCATCTGAAAAATTAATGTTCAATATTGAATTTGGAAAGCTGTAGTGTTTCTGTACGGAAGATGTTGCTATTCCATGAGCTTATTTTGGCTTCCTTGGAGCAGTGTAGAAGACCAAAGACTGGGGTTGAGGAGTTGGAAGGATCATTAAAATGGCACGGAATGGTGTTGTACAGAGCAGTCTACCTGTATTTGGTTTCTCTGAAGTGAGCTTGGAGAGAGCTGTGCTGACTACTGGGTGAGAAGCATTATGAGTTACTGCTTGACCTGATGGGTGGATGGTGGAATGGGAAGAGTTAAAGGGCATGAATGAGGTTGCACGAGAAATTACAATGAAAAGGGGAATGATAGGTGGAGCTCGGAGAGTGAACCAGGAGGTTCTGGAGGGAACACTCCCTTGGGAGTACAGGAAAGAAGAGTCTCCTGGTGGAACTTGCTGGTGGCCAGAAGGTGGCAATGTAGAACTAATGTGATCCATTGAGCGTGGTTATGGTGGAGTGCTAAAGAAGGCCCATACCCATTTCCTTTATGGAAGGAACTGATAGGGGAGACACTGTTATTTGTTGTGGAGGGAAACCACAGTTAAAGGAAAAGGAAGGTATTTTCCAGCCACCCTTCACCGGAAGACTCATCATCAGAACAGATATGACAGAGGAAATGGGGAATGCAATGAATCCTTGTAGGAAACAAGGTAGAGGGAGGAGGAAATAGCTGTGGGAGTCTCTGAACTTGTTGCATAGTGGTATCTGTAGTATGTACTCCTTGTTTTACTGCTAAGACCCTGTTCCCCAAGATGGACATGGAGAATAGTTGATGCAAATCTTGGCGATGTAGTCTTTATGTGCAAACTTACTAATGTTTATACAGTGGCTGTGACACTATTATACAACCACTTCTATTTGAAGTGATACTACACTATAAAAAAACCCAAAATTACATGCATTTCCGGACAGACGCATACAACAAATAGTTTCTGCAAAAGATCACAGTGTGACTTCTCTGCAAAATGAGTAGTTCTCATTTATATGAAACTGAAAATTGTTTGGAATAAACATTTGATGAATCTGGCCAAGACCCTTTGTCAAATCTCAGCCTGAACCATCAACTTTATTCCTCTCTAGATGCTGCCTGACCTGCTGAGCTCCTCCAGCATTTTGTGTGTGTTGCTGAAGATTTCCAGCATTTGTGGAATCTCATGTGATTTGCATGCTGTGCCGTGTTGGCCACGGTAGTGAATTTAAAGTTCTGCTTTGATATGCAAGTTCTGAATAAGAGACAGCTTGCAACCACTTTTTCCTCCTGCAAATGCATTCCACTAATCCAAAGTTTTTTCTTTTCTGTGTAATTCTGCAAGCAGGTTGTATCTGCTAGTCAGACCTCTCTGGAGAAACTTGAATTGGATGTTTGTTAATCCTCAGTGATCTGGATCATTGTTTGATTTCATCTATTTAAACTTCTGTGAAACTATTTTGTTCCGGAATTTGTTTTTGTGGTACATGGCTGCCATCTTGTTGAAGTAGTTGAGGTTACACTGACAAAAGGAACTGAGTAGCACAGTGGTACTGATGTTAGTGCCACTGTCTCAGTGCCTGTCCCCATTCTGAAACCTTTCTACAGAAACACCACCGTGTCTTTGTGTAGAAACTGCAAGATCATCAAGGCAGATGATCGCTCTCCCCCTTATTTGTGACACTCACAGGAGAGTTGTATACGAAGGGCCTGAAGTGTTAATGAGGGTCCCTACCACCCATCCCATGATTTCTTTGACCATTACTGGCAGGAAGCAGGTACAGGAGCATCAGGACCAGGACTGCCAGAGACTAATGAACACCCTGCCACCTCTAAGGTCTCATCACTGGGACAGTGAGAAGTTTACTGTACTATTTACCTCTGCTACACACTGCATGCATTTTAAATTATATTTTATTAACTTGTGATAGTTTTATTTCATGTGCTGTGGGTGCACTGTGGTCTGGGGGAATGTTATTTTGTTTGTTATATACACACATATGTGCAGTTCAGTGACACTAAGTTCAATCCTGACCTCCACCGCTGCTTTCTGTGTGAAGTTTACACGTCCTCCCTGTGACTGTGTGAATCTCCCCTGGGTTCCCTGGTGTCCTCCCACATCACAAAGGTATGTTAATTGCTTAATTGGCTGCAGCAAATTGTGTTTAGTGTATTGGTGAGTGGTAGGAGTTGGTGAAAAATGAATCAGATTAAAATAGGTTCAGAGTGAATGTGTGGTTGAGGGCTCTTTTGAATGAGCTTGAAGTCACACCAAGCTCACACCTTCAACATTACTGATCACTGTAAGTAACATAAATTCTTCATGTGGAAACCATTTGAGTCATACAGCTTGGAAGTGGGCCCTTTGGCCCAGCTGGTCTGTGCCAAACATGATTCTCGCCTAAGTTTGGCCCACTTCCCTCTAAACTATTCCTATCTCTGTACCAGTCTAAGAACCTTTTAAATGTTAATTATGTACCTGCTTCAACCACTTCCTCTGGCAGCTTGTTCAATATACTCATCATCCTCTGGGTGTGGGAAAAGTTGCCCCTCAGGTTCCTATTCAATCCGTTTCCTCTCATCTTAAACCTATGCCCTCTAGTTCTTGTTCTTTTTACCCTGGTTAAAAGACTGTGCATGTTGACCACTCTTCTCTTTAAACCCATCACTCTCTCTGGGGCTTAGGCTTGCCAGAGGCCCTCTGGCTTCTGCTTTCCCCACACGATTTCATATGTCATCCAGACAAATATCCTTCCTCTATCTTTGCAGCTTCTGTAGGCATTTCAGTAGCTCTGGGTTTTTACAGGATGAGGTTGCTAGCCCTGTGCCCAACCCTCCTCCTTTGGCATTCAGGCTTGGATCATGGCAGAGTTGACCCTGTATGTGCCTCTCATAATTTTATGAGGTCTGTAAGATCACCTCTCGTTCCCCTGTGGTCTTATGGTTTAAAGCTGGCCATTTTATAGGTTAATTGTTATCACTGGCATGTTGTGTGTTTTTTTTTAGTTGAAGCTAGTTTTTGTAGAAAATGACCATGATTTCTTTGCTCTCGGCCCTTATTCTGTTTGGCCTTTGTTCTTGTGACACCTAACAAAACAACCACTGTTTTATGCATCATTCTTTACTTCAGAACCTCTGAGCATCACGATCAAACACATCTCATGGTCTTGTCCTTGTTCAGCCCCGTTGATAAGCCTAGAGGTGAGCTGTTCTGTGATCAGTAGTGCTGGTGGATCCATGGCTTGGAGTGAGATTTTAACATTTCTCTGTGTCAAAAACCAATTACTGGACTCCAGAGCCCCATGTCCCTTTAGAACAGAGATAAGGAAGAATTTCCTTAGTCAGAGGGTGATGAATATGTGGAATTCATTGTCACGCAGACAGCTGTGGAGACAAATTATTGGGTATATTTAAAGCGGAAGTTCTTAGGTTCTTTCTTAGAGCATCAAAGGTTACAGGAGAAAGCAAGATAATAGGGTTGAGAGGGATAATTAATCGGCCATGATGGAATTGTATATATTCGATGGGCTGAATGACCTAATTCTGCTCCGACGTCTTATGGTCTTATAACTGCAGTCTGTCGCTGTTACAAAATAAAGAAGCAGCATTTATGAAAGGCAAACATATCTATGGTGATGGGCATTAGCCAGGTTTCTTGCCCTAATTCATTGAGTGCCAAAGTTCATTTGCTTTGTGAGTGTCACCGTTTCCTGCTTTTCTCACAGGTACAAAGGTGCGTTAGTTATGCTGTTGACTGAGGTTTTGCATCGCGTGCAGTTCCGCTACAACCAAGCCCAGTTGGAGGAACTAGATGACGAGACCCTGGATGATGATGTAAGTATGCCAGAGAAGGGATTGATCCTGAACTGGCAAGTCTCACAAAGACGAACAGAATTTATTTTTATCAACCTGTATCTTTAATATCTGCGATACAAACTTGAAGGTGGGCTGGTGTGAAGAAAAATCCAGCTTCTCATCTGCCCCCATCTGCCCCAGACAGCAGGATGGATGGATGAGCAAAGTCTGAGTATTGGTGGCTTTTATCATATGCTTATATAACTTAACTAGCATCTTGTTGGAGCTAATTGCGATGCTCAAAAAGCCCCTCTTTCCTTTGTACCCAACCAAATCCACACAAGTGCATTAGAGTTTTCAGTAGGACTGCTGGTATTCCGGTGTGAGAGTTCAAATGAAAATGGACACCACTGGAGTTAGCTGCCAAGCCAGGTTTGAGCAACAGGATTGCTTTCTGTGGTGATTGAGTGGCAGTTTTCTGGTTACTGGTATTGGTGACTACACAGTCACGTTGGATCATCAAAACTAAGGCTGGATAAATCCATAACCAAAGCTTTTTCTCCTCGTTTTGACACTCCGTCCATACTGAAATGGCGTTTTTCTCCCCCGAAAACGGAGCTTTTCTAAAACGCCTTCCAGAGTGTGTAAATTTGAAAATGTCGATTGGGCAGAGTAGTGTGGACAGGGTAACTGGAGATTTTTTTTAAACGCTGTCACGACGGCCGGAACAGATGGTGGGGGCAGCACGGCATTTCATTGTTTTCTTGAACGCAACACCCCACACAACCTAACAATTTCAGAACAGATGGCATCGAGACTGAAGCCAGCAGAGTTAGAAATGTACTCACCAAATACTTTGACCCATAAATTACTGAATAAATAGGTATACAGGCTTCCCCCGCTATCCGAAGGTAGAGGGTTCCTATGGAACCGTTAAGCCAAAGAAGCAATTACCATTAATTTATATGCAAAAAAATTTTTGAGTGTTCCTAGACCCAAAAAGTAACCTTCCAAATCATACCAAATAAAACATAAAACCTAAAATAACACAAACATATAGTAAAAGCAGGAATGATATGATAAATATACAGCTTATATAAAGTAGAAATATTGTATGTATGGTGTAGTTTCACTTATCAAAACTGGGAAGACAGCAAGCTGAAATCGATTTGGAGAAAAAAAAAATCAGCACGTACACGCCTACGCACATACACGCATGCCCTCACAACCGCCCACACAAGGCTTCACAATCATGGTAGTCTTTCTCGGGGTAAACACAAGTATAAAGTGGGTGTCTTTTTTCATAACAGCGAGCTGTCATAAAGCAAACGTTTGAAAAACGGGTCCACCTGTACTCACTTTGCCCTGTTTTCTGTTCTTGCTTGTATGAAGGTGGTTTACCTATTTATGCAAATACTTCTCTGACAATAGATGTGTAGCAGCCTAACATAACATTGTATGGAAACACTGATGCAGACATGTTTTATACATTTAACAAGGTGCTTTATTAATGCAACAGTGTGTCAGTTTTTCACTGTTCATTGTCACCTGGGTCATACCGTCCGTGAACTCCCAGTCGGTTGCCTCCATGTCCTCCTGCGCCAGAGCCAACAGCTGTCCATCATTTGGCAATTTCCTTTTAAGTTTTTCTAGTCTGTAATTGCGCAAACGCGCACTTTCACAGTGAGATTCGACACCAAACATGTCACTTGTTTTCTGTAGATGTGTCCTATGCATACCCAGTAGGGGGAGATTTGCCCAAATACCTGTTTTAATGTGGACAAAGGTATTTTGAAAAGCACTTGGTTTTTACACAAAACCGGAGTTTTCAAAATTATCCAGTCTAGTGTGGACGTAGCCTAAAAGGAGTACCAGTAGGTTAATATCCAGCATAAAGCAGCACTGTCAACAGTATTGTCAACACAGTATTGTCAACAGTTTTGGGCCCCATATCTCAGAAAGGATGTGTTGTCATTGGAGAGAGTCCAGAGGAGGTTCACAGGAATGAAGGGGTTAACATATGAGGAACGTTCGGCAGCTTTGAGCCTGTACTCACTGGAATTTAGAAGAATGTGGGATCTCATTGAAACCTATACCAAATGTTGAAAAGATGAGATAAGGTGGATGTGGAGAGGATGTTTCTTATGGTGGGGTTTTCCAGAACTAGAGGGCACAGACTCAAAATTGAGGGATGACCCTTTAGAGCAGAGGTAAGGAGGATATTTTTTAGTCAGAGTAGTGAATCTGTGGAATGCTCTGCCACAGACTGCAGTGGAGACAAGTCCCTGGGTATATTTAAGGTGGAAGTTGACCATTTCCTGATCAGGGCAGTATGGGGTTGAGTTGGATCCAGGATTAGCTATGATGGTATGGCAGAGCAGACTCAATGGACTGAATGGCCTAATTCTGCTCCTGTGTCTTGTGGACAACTTACAATGACCAATTAATTTACTAACCATGGAATGTGGGAGGAAACAGAAGTACCCAGAGGAAACCTACACGTACATGGAGACAATGTACAAACTCCTTATAGACAACATGGGAATTGAATTCCAACACCCCCAGCAGTACTATTGTCACGCTAACAGCTATGTTACTGTGGCGCCCTACAGACTAAAAAATTCTTCAGCTGGATATACTGTATACAGCGGATGTTTAGTTGAGTGCATTCATGAGAGTATGTGACATTTAAGGAAAAAGGTTTTTAATGTAGCTTGTTTATACACAGAGATCTTATGAACCCATAGAGGTGTGCCCCTGTAACCGTGAGCTCCTTTCTCTCTGCAGCAACAGACTGAGTGGCAGCGGTATCTACGGCAGAGTTTAGAGGTGGTGGCCAAAGTGATGGAGCTTCTTCCTTCCCACGCATTTTCTACAATCGTGAGTAGAATTTACAGGATATTACAGTAAAACAGGGTGACAGCCACCCAGATTTGGCCAAGTCTACTACCTGTACTCCCTGCACACAGTAATCCCAATCCCCACACCTCCATCTGGGTCAACACCACACAAAGTAAACAGGCACAAAGATAATCCGGCTGCTTCTTGGATCTTGTTCTGCCATTCAGTAAAATCCTCATCTTAACACCACTTCTCTTCTCTCCAGGAATGAAGGGGTTAACGTACAAAGAGCATTTTTGACTCTAGACCTGTAATTGCTGGAGTTTAAGAATGAGGGAGAGATTTCATTGAAACCTATTGAATATTAAAAGACCTTGATGTGGTGAGCATGTTTTCTATAGTAGGAGAGTACTGGACCGGAGTGCACAGCCTCAGAATAGAAGGACACCCATTTAGAACCGAGATTAGGAGGAATTTCTTTACCCAGAGGGTGGTGAATCTGTGAAATTCACTGATGGTTGTGGAGGCCAAGTTATTGAATATATTTAAAGCAGAGGTTGATGGGTTCTTGATTAGTCAGGGCATCAAAGGTTACGGGAAGAATGCAGGAGAGTGGGGTTGAGAGGGAGGATGAAGTGCAGATCTGACTTGATGGGCCAAATGGCCTAATTCTAGTTCTATGTCTTATGGTCTCTTCTATACTCAGATGTCAAGAATAATCTCTATGGTACCCCATGATTCCTGAGTTAGTCACTGTGTCAGCAGTCAGAGGAATCTCACCAACCTCATTCCCAGCTGAGGAGATTGTCTTACTGTGGCTAAGCAGGCTATGTTTGTATTTGGAGTTTAAAAGGATGAAGGATGATGTTACTGAAGCATACTAGATCCTGAGGAGGTGTATCAGAGAGAATGTTGTAGACACTGGATCATTAGGAATATCTACAGTAGAAGGAGATAATGTTAGGGATCCCTGTGGTCACCCCGAATTCACCCTATTGGAGATATCATCCTGCCACACTCTTGCAGCTTTACAACTTTCTCCTCTTTATTTGCGATGAAGGATCTCAGACCCAGAACGTTAACCCTGTTTCTCATCCCACAGCTGTAAACTAACCTGCTGAGAAATTCTTGGCTTCCAGGCAATGCAACACTTCACCTGTAAATTTGTTGGGGTCGTCTATTATATCCAGTGCTCCAATGCAGCCTCCGGCATCGTCGTGTTAATCGACTTATTCTTGGGGACTGCTTTGTTGGTCGACTCTGCTCCATCTGCAGAAAGCAGAATTTTCCAGCAGCCACACATCCCCATTCCCGTTCCAACATGTGGGTTTATGGCCTTCTCTTCTGCCACTCTCAGAGTGGAGGAGCAACACCTCATTTTCCGTATGAATAGCCTCCAATTTGTTGGCACAAACTTGATTTTTCCTTCCGTACTTTTTCCCTTTTCCTTTCCCTTTTTCTTCTAATCCCCACTCTGGCCTCTTACCTCTTCCTCACCTGCCTATCACCTCCCCCGATGTCCCTCCTTCTTTCTCCATGGTCCATTCTCCTTTTCTGTCAGCTGCTTTCTTCTCCAAACCTTTGCATTTTCCACCTGTCACCTCTCTGCTTCTAATTTCAGTCCCCTTTCAACCACCACATGGCTACACCTATCACCTTCCAGCTTGCCCCACTTCCCTTTCCCTTCCCGCCACCTTTTATTCTACAATCTTCCCCCTTCCTTTCCAGTCCTGCTGAAGGGTCTCGGCCTGAAATATCAACTGTTTATTCATTTCCATAGCTGCTGCCTAAACTGCTGAGTTCCTCCAGCATTTTGTGTTTCCAGCATTTTCTCATTTTTGTTTTGGATTTCCAGCATCTGCAGTTTTTTTGGGTTGTTAGGGAATTGAGACCAAAGGTATTTGAACACAGGAGGAATTGGTCCCAGGGTAGAATGGCTTTCATATTGAAAGAAGGGGTGAATGGTTTACTCCTGTTTTGTGTGTATTGTTCTTATACGATCATTTTTTTGTGCAACACCTTATTGAATAGAGATATCCAGTACAATATCTACTTGTTCCCCTTTACCCATACTGCCTCATCAAAGAACCCCAACAAAATCACCAAATACAATTTCCCTTTCATAAAGCCTGTTTGATTTGCCTGATTATCTTTCTGTCTTTCTAAATGTCTGGATTTAACCTCAAACTGATAAAATTGTTTATTACTGTCACATGTACCAAGGTACAGTGAAAATCTTTGACTTGCATACTGCTGTTCTTGCAGATCATTTCATTACATTGAGAATAGGACAAGGGAAACAATAACTGCAGAGTACAGTGCCACAGTTAACAAAGAAGGTAGACAGTAAAGAGGCTATCTTATCATACTAGGGGACTGTTCAGTATTATAGCAATGGGATATAGTGTTCAATGATGGTTTCCAGCACTTTCCTAATCACAGATGTTCAGCAAACTGTATTCTGACACTCTCC
This sequence comes from Hypanus sabinus, assembly GCF_030144855.1. Classification (NCBI taxonomy): domain Eukaryota; kingdom Metazoa; phylum Chordata; class Chondrichthyes; order Myliobatiformes; family Dasyatidae; genus Hypanus; species Hypanus sabinus. The sequence continues at coordinate 3,959,534 of NC_082714.1, forward strand.
TTGAATAGCAATGTTACATTTGAAGATTTCTAATGAAGTCATGCTTACTGCATTAAAGCTGACACTTTTCATCTCTGTGTATTGGGACTAGCTGGATAACAGGTCTTTGTCCATTGGAATTTAAGACTAATTGGGTTTGGTTCAGCCTGGAAACACTGTTGACTACATCTGACAGTTTTCCTGTTCCATCACTGTTAGCTGGAATTGAACTATTTCAGAAAGCAGAAAGGTCCCTGGTTATCCACTGCTGTTCCTGCAATAACTTCACAAATAATTCAACAAATTATTCTAGAATTGTTCCTTTTAGTTGTGTTTACTTCTTGTTTTTCTGTCCCTAGTTTCCCATCTTGCAGGATAACCTGGAGGTTTATCTAGGGTTGCAGCAGTTCGTTGTAACCTCTGGACAAGGTAAGTGGTTAGTCTGCTCTTAGCAAGCAACTCTAATGACGCTGGCTGTTATCAAAATTATTTGTCTTTACAAATATATGTAACCTTATAGTGCTGAAACCACGAAACAAATTAATGGTGCAAGTGACTGACTTGTAAATAGTGAAACCAAATCTCCCATGATTGGAGCAAGTGAATATAAAAGGAGATTAAGTGTCAGTGCTTTTGGAGAAAAGTTCTCGATAACTTTACAGAGAAAATGTTATGTTGATTGGGAGGAATTGATACAAGGTGAATCACGAGGTTGTACAGAACAGAAATGGGTCCTATGACCCAACTCATCCACACCATTTTACACTAATCCCATTGGCCTGCTCTAGGCCAAATCCTTCTCTTCTTTGCTATTGTAGAACTTATCAAATTTTGTAATCATCTCTGTCTCTACCATTCCCCTGGCAGCTAAGTGCATATACCCACCAGTGTCTTGTGGAAAAAAAAACCTGCCCCTCAGGTCTCCTACAGATCTCTCCCCTTCCACTTTAAATGTATGCCCTTTTGTTTTACACCCCCCCCCCCACCCTAGGTAAAAGATTCTTTCTGTGCCCCTCATAGTTTTATAAACCTCAACAAGGTCATCCCTCGGCGTCCTATGTGTGAATAACTCCAGCCTGTCCAGACCTTCCCTTATGTAACTGCAGTCCTCCATTCCACACAACACCATAATGAATTCCTTCTTTATTCTTTCTAATGCTTCCTGGACTGTGGTGAGCAGAGATGTACACAGTACTGCGTGTGTAGCCTAACCAGTGTGACATCCCACCTCCTGTACACAGTGCCCTGGTCTAAGAAAGCAACCATATCAAATGCTCTCTTCACTGCCCTCTTCACCTGTCGCCATTTTAAAGAAACTTTGTACTTGAACTTCACAGTCTGTCTGTATGTCAGAAATCCTGAGGTCTCTGTCAGGTCCGTCTCAAATGCTCTCTATCCACCTGTCGCCATTTTAAAGAAACTTTGTACTTGAACTTCACAGTCTGTCTGTATGTCAGAAATCCTGAGGTCTCTGTCAGGTCCGTCTCAAATGCTCTCTATCCACCTGTCGCCATTTTAAGGGAAATTCGGACATCTGTATGTCAGAAATCCTGAGGTCCCTGTTATTTACTGTGTTTTGCCTCTTAGAATTTGACGTTACTTCACTCGTCTAGTTTAACTTCCATCTATCACGACTCAGCCTAACTTTCCAGCTGATCTGCATCCCACCTGATCTATTTTACAGCTTTCTTTGCTATCTACTGCTACTCCAATTTTTGTTTTGACAACAAGCTTCTAAGTCATCCAAGTAGTTTATACAGTGTAGATCTCTATATATGACAAAAGCAGTGTTCACAGCACCGGGTTCCTGCAGTACACTGCTGCTTACAGATTTCTGGACACTCTTTGACCACCATTCTTTGCCACCTATCACTGATTCTTGATCCAGTTTGCCTCGTCATGGACCATCATGTATTACCTACATCAGTAGAAGGGAAAAACTGAAAGGTCACACTGGATACCTTGGTTTATCATAGTCACATCTACAAGATATAGTGAGAAGCTTGTCTTGCTTACTATTTATAACAGGTCAAATCATCACACAGGTAGAACAAGGGAAAACAATAATAATGCAGTATATAAAAAAATAATAATTTTGTGTGGATTTTACAATAAAGTGTAAAATCCACACACAAAAAAAAGTCCAGTGCAGGCAAATGATAACATGCAGGTACATAAGCAAGTTGAATAGGGAGTTAACATTGGCATGTGGCAAAGGTAATGTCGCAGTAGTTTTGGGGGATTTCAACATGCAGGTGAACTGGGAGAATCAGGTTGGTGCTGGACCCTAGGATAAGGAGTGCCTACAAAATGCATTCTTGGAACAGCTTGTATAAGAGCCGACCAGGGACAAGGCTATTCTGGATTTAGTGTTATGTAATGAACAGGATTTGATAAGTGATCTTGAAGTAAAGGAGACGTTAGGAGGTAGTGATCATAATATGATAAGTTTTTATCTGCAATTTGAGAAGGATAAGGGCAGCTCAGAGGTGTCAGTGTTGCAGTTGAACAGGGAAAACTATTGAGCCATGAGGGAGGAGCTGGCCAAAGTTGACTGGACGGATATCCTAGCAGAAAAGACAGTGGAACAGCAATGGCAGGTATTCTAGGGAATAATGCACAAGATGTAAAATCAGTTCATCCCCCAGAGAAGGAAGGATTCAAGGGGGAAAGGGGCCACAGTGGTTGACAAAGGAAGTCAGAGATTGCATAGCATTAAAAAAAGTATGACAGAGCTAAGGTGAGTGGGAGGACAGATGATTGGGAAGTTTTTAAGGAACAACAGAACTTAACTAAAAAGGCAATACGGGGAGAAAAAGATGAGGTACGAACGCAAGCTAGCCAGGAATATAAAGGAGGATAGCAAAAGCTTTTTTAGGTATGTGAAGAGAAAGATGATAGTTAAGAACAATGTTGGGCCCTTGGAAAATGAATTGGGTGAAATTGTTATGGGAAACAGAGAAATGGCAGAAGAATTTAATAAGTACTTTAGATCTGTCTTCACTAAGGAAGACACAAGCAATCTCCCAGATGTATGGATGGGCCAAGGACATAGGGTAACAGAGGAAATGAAACAGATTGACATTAGGAGGGAAATGGTGATGAGTAGACTGATGGGACTGAAGGCTGACAAATCCCCAGGTCCAGATGGTCTGCATCCTAGGGTACTAAAGGAGGTGGCCCTGGAAATTGCGGATGCATTGGTAATCATTTTCCAATGTTCCTTAGATTCAGGATCAGTTCCTGAGGATTGGAGAATGGCTAATGTTATCCCACTTGTAAAGAAAGGAGGGAGGGAGAAAACAGAGAACTATCGACCTGTCAGCTTGACATCGGTGGTGGGGACGATGCTAGAGTCCACTATTAAAGATGAAATAGTGGCATATCTAGATAGCAGTGATAGGATTGGGCCGAGCCAGCATGGATTTACCCAGGGTAAATCATGCTTGACTAATCTGTTGGAGTTTTTCAAGGATGTAACCAGGAAGTTAGACAAGGGAGATCCAGTGGATGTAGTGTACCTCAATTTTCAGAAGGCATTTGATAAGGTCCCACATAGGAGATTGGTGGGTAAAATCAAAGCTCATGGCACTGGGGGGAAGACATTGACATGGATAGAAAACTGGTTGGCAGATAGAAAGCAAAGGGTAGCGGTGAATGGGTGTTTCTCGGAATGGCAGGTGGTGACTAGTGGGGTGCCACAGGGCTCGGTATTGGGACCACAGCTGTTTATGATTTACGTCAATGATTTAGATGAAGGCATTGAGAATAACATCAGCAAATTTGCTGATGATACTAAGCTGGGTGGCAGTGTGACATGTGATGAGGATGTTAGGAGAATTCAGGGTGACTTGGATAGGCTGAGTGAGTGGGCAGATATTTGGCAGATGATGTTTAATGTGAATAAGTGTGAGGTTATCCACTTTGGGAGTAAGAACAGGAAGGCAGATTATTATCTGAATGGTGTAGAGTTAGGTAAGGGAGAAATACAAAGAGATCTAGGAGTCCTTGTTCATCGGTCACTGAAGGTGAATGAGCAAGTGCAGCAGGCAGTGAAGAAGGCTAATGGAATGTTGGCCTTTATTACAAAGGGAATTGAGTACAAGAGCAAGGAAATCCTCTTGCATTTGTACAGAGCCCTGGTGAAACCACACCTGGAGTATTGTGTACAGTTTTGGTCTCCAGGGTTAAGGAAGGACATCCTGGCTGTAGAGGAAGTGCAGCGTAGATTTACGAGGTTAATTCCTGGGATGTCTGGACTGTCTTACGCAGAGAGGTTAGAGAGACTGGGCTTGTACACACTGGAATTAAGGAGATTGAGAGGGGATCTGATTGAAACATAAGATTATTAAGGGATTGGACAAGATAGAGGCAGGAAATATGTTCCAGATGCTGGGAGAGTCCAGTACCAGAGGGCATGGTTTGAGAATAAGGGGTAGGTCATTTAGGACAGAGTTGAGGAAAAACTTCTTCTCCCAGAGAGTTGTGGGGATCTGGAATGCACTGCCTCAGAAGGCAGTGGAGGCCAATTCTCTGGATGCTTTCAAGAAGGAGCTAAATAGGTATCTTATGGATAGGGGAATCAAGGGATATGGGGACAAGGCAGGAACTGGGTATTGATAGTACATGATCAGCCATGATCTCAAAATGGCGGTGCAGGCTCGAAGGGCCGAATGGTCTACTTCTGCACCTATTGTCTATAACGAGGTATGTTGTGAGGCCAAGAATCCATCCTTTCATACAAAAAGGATTTAATGTTGAGGCTTTATAAGGCAATGCAGAGACCTCAGTTGGAGTATTTTGAGCAGATTTGGACCCCCTACCTAAGAAGGGATGTGCTGACATTGGAGAGAGTTCAAATGAAATTCACAAAAATGATTCCAGGATTGAACTTCCATAATATGGAAATTCAGATTTTGGGAAAAATACTGGCCAGAAACTTGCTAACTTCCTCCAGCATTTGTGTGTGTCACAAAAAAGATTCTGGGATTGAAAAGCTCACGTATGAGGAGTGTTTGATGGCTCTGGGCCTGTACTCACTGTAATTCAGAAGAATGGTGGGGGTGTGGGATCTCATTGAAACCTGTCGAATGTTGAATGGCCTCAATATAGATTGGATGTGGAGAGCATGTTTCCTATGGTGAGGGAGCCTTAGACTAGCAGACACTACCTCAGAACAGGGACATCCAGTTAGAACTGAGATGAGGAAGAATTTCTTCAGCCAGAGAGTGGTGAATTTTTGCCACAGGCAGCCGTGGAGGCCAGTTCTTTATATATATTTAAGCCAGGTGTTGATAGATTCTTGATTGGTCAGGGCATTGAAGGAATAGGGGGGAAAGGCAGGAGATTGGGGCTGAGAGGGAAATTGGATCAGCCATGATGAAATGGTGGAGCAGATTTGATGGGCCAAATGGTCTAATTCTGCTCCTATATCTTTGGGCCTTAAGATCTAAACTATTCAATCAAGAGTCTAATACCAGCAGGATAGAAGCTGTACTTAAGCCTGGTGGTATGTGCTTTCAGGTATTTAAACCTTGTGCCCTTGATCACCATGGTGAGAAGGGAAGATAATCAGTATCTCCTTACTAGGAGTTGATGACATGGACTTTGGTTCCAACTGGGAATGGCTTCTACAGTCTGCTGGCGGTATTAACAAGTTGGTATCACTGTGCATACTGACAGAAGTGGCTAAGGAGGGGTGCAGTGTGGCATTGTAGCCTCAGCTGTAGTGATTGCAAGGGTACTATGTTTGCCTTTGCTTGTGCTGATGAATAATAGTGTACTTTGATCATTCAACACAAATATGTTGTTCTTTAGTTCACAGGCTGAATATTACAGCGGAGAATGACTGTCGCCGCTTGCATTGCTCGTTACGTGATCTGAGTTCACTCCTTCAGACTAGTGGTCGCCTGGCTGAGTACTTTATTGGTGACGTCTTTGCTGCCAGGTTTAATGATGCACTCAGTGTAGTTGAAAGGTAAGACCTCCTCCTTTTGACTTCTTTGTTAGCTGTGTAGCAAATAGGCATTTGACCTCAAGATTACAGCTGGGTGGTTGGAGAACTCTTTGTGTATCTGAACCTCTTGGTCCTGTTTCCATGACCTGCAGTGTCAATTCAGCATGCCACCGATTGCTGGATTAGTGGGATCCTTTGTGGGCTGGACTATTTATTCTGCTTTAAATGATGCAGAATATCTTTTTTTTTAAATGTTCACCAAATCACACAAAATTGTGGAGGAACTCAACAAGTCAGGCAGCAATGAAAGGAAATAAACTTTCAAAGTTCTAAGTAATTTTATTATCAAATTACATTTATGTCACCATATACAACCCTGAGATTCATTTTCTAGCAGGCATTCACCACAAATACAAAGAAACACTATAGAATCATTGAAAAACAACACACAGTCAGTGACAGAGAACTAAGCAATATGCGAAAGACAAGTTGTCCAAATACATTTTTTTAAAAAAAGAGAAAATAATATTGTGAACATGTAGAGTTCTTAAAAGTGAGTCCATAGGTTGTGGAATCAGCTTAGTGTTAACGTGAATGAAATTATCCATGTGATAACTGTTCCTGAACCTGATGGCGTGGGCCCTATACCTCCTTCCTGATTGCAGCAGTGAGAAGAGAGCATGGTCTGGATGGTGGGGGTCCTTGATGATGCATCCTGAAGTTACGGGCTGAGGCCCTGATAATGGCTCTCATTCCAAAACGTTGACTATTTATTCCCCTCGATGGATGCTGCCTGCAGTTCCTCGAGCATTTTGTGTGTGTTGCTCTGGATTTCAGCATCTGCAGTCTCTCTTGTGTTTATATTTGCCAAATACTCAGCTGGTCAGTCAGGATCTATTAAGAAAGGAACAATAAATTGTAAAAGTCATTAAAGTTTTTGGACTTAAATATTACCCTCCTTTTTTTCTATCTGTAGACAGTGCCCAGTTTGCTGAATATTTCCACCATTTTCAATTTTAATTTATTAAATAGGAGTTATTCTGGATTGGGTGTTGTTCAATGAACCGGAATTCATTAGAGAACCTAAGGTAAAAGAACCCTGAGGGAAAAGTGATCATAATGTCATCGAATTCACCCTGAAATTTGAGAAGGAGAAGCTGAAGTCAGATGTATCAGTATTACAGTGGAGTAAGGAGAACTACAGAGGCGTGAGAGAGGAGCTGGCTGGAATTGATTGGAAAAGAACACTGGCAGTGGTGACAGCAGTGTGGCAATGGCTGGAATTTCTGGAAGAAATTCAGAACGCACAGGATATATACATCCCAAAGAGGAAGAAGTGTTCTAAAGGAAATCTGACATAGCCGTGGCTGATGAGAAATCAAAGCTAAAGAGAGGACATATAATAAAGCAATTGAGATGCTTCTAAAAACCAACAGAAGGCAACTAAAAAAGTCATTAAGAAGGTAAAGGTGGAATATGAAAGTAAGCTAGCCAGTAATATTAAAGAGAATAACAAGTTTGTTCAGATAGAAAAAGTATAAAAGAGAGGCAGGAGTGGACATCGGATCGCTGGAAAATGATGCTGGAGAAGTAGTAATAGGGGACACCGAAATAACAGACAAAATGAGTAAGTATTTTATATCAGTCTTCACTGTGGAAGACACTAGCAGTATGGTGGAAGTTTCAGGTGTTAGGGGGCATGAAGTATGTGAAGTTACCATAATTAGAGAGGAAATTCTTGAAACTGGTAGGTGAGTCACCTGGACCAGATGGTGTACACTCCAGAGTTCCGAAAGAGGTGGCTGAAGAAATTGTGGTGACATTAGTAATAATCTTTCAAGGATGGTTCCAAAAGATTGGAAAATTTAAAAATGTCACTCCACTTTTTAAGAAGGGAGAGAGAAGAAGAAAGTGTAACCTCCTGGGTCACCTCAGGCTCGCTCAGCTCGTTCTCGTCTAGGGGGAGCAGCCTTCGGCCCCGCCAAACTGGGTAATCAGCTGGTGTGGATGCTGTGTGATGTCCCCGCCTTGCCCAAAAACAGACAGTACACCATAAGCGATTAAATGAGTACAATTTATAAAGGTTACTATAACTAAGTGATTAATAATGATACAGTATATATGAAGAGAAAAAAATAAAGAAAAGGCACCAAACTTATCAAAGTCCAAACCACTTCGTGCACAACCGTTGGAGCTCAATTATTGAAGTCTTCTGGCCACCATTCGATCCCCTCCGAACTCCTCGACTCGCAGCTCAGGACCCTCCGAGTGGTCAACCAAGCACATCTAGCTTCATCCCCCCTCCTCGGAGTACCTCCGGGCCTCGGACCCCCGCTTGGGGTCTGTTCCTCGCCCAGTTTACAGCATTGCGTCCTCTCTCTCGACCCCCTCGTGCCGATCTGCCCAAAAGCCCGTCAACAGAAGCTTACAGACTCAGAAGAAAGAACATTAATCCCCATTTGGTTTACAAAGGAATACAATTCTCCCAGCACTCTCTCGCAACAAAGAAACATTCCTGCTTTTAACAAAACAAAGAAACCCTTTCCCAACAGTAACAAAGTAAAAAGAAGAAACCCCCTTTACAAAAGGAAATTATAAACCAGTTAGTCAGATCTCAGTGGTTATGAAGATGTTAAAGTCGATTATTAAGGATGAGGTCTCAGGGTACTTCAAGGTGTGTGATAATATAGGTTGTAATCAGCAGGGTCCCTAAAGGGAAAATCTTGCCTAACAAATCTGTTGAAATTCTTTGAAGAAATACAAGCAGATTGGGTGGATGTTGTGTACTAAGATTTTCAGAATATAAAGGATGTCATGGTGAAATTTTATAAAGCACTGGCAAGGGTTCAAAAGGTTCATGAAAGTGATTACAGGGTTGAACGGATTGTCATATGAAAAGCTTTTTATGACTGGGCCCATATTCACTAGAATTCAAATAATGAGAGGTGACCTCATTGAAACATACCGAATGGTGAAAGTCCTTGTTAGTTTGGATGTGGAGAGGATGTTTCCTATGGTGGGATAGTCTCAGACCAGAGAGCAGAGCCTGAGAATAGAATAGAGGGGCGTCCTCTTAGAATGTTGATAGGGAGGAATTTCTTTAGTGAGAGAATGATGTTTCTGTGGAATTCTTTGCCACAGGCAGCTGTGGAGGCCAAGTCTTTATGTATACTTAAGGGAGAGATTGATTGATTCTTGATTGGTCAGGGCACGAAGGGATACAGGGAGAAGGCAGGAGATTGAGGCTGAGAAGAAAAATGGATCAGCCTTGATAAAATGACGGAGCTGACTCAATGGGGCCCAATGACCTAATTCTGCTCCTTTATCTTATGGTCTAATACCATTGAGTTTTCAATACTTTATCACTTTTAAAAAGTCCTGCTTTGTAATAACACCCACAGTAACTTTTATATTTCAATCCTCTCTGTTGATCTACTTTGACTTTGCAGACTGAATGTTTGACCTGTGGGATTATCAGTCACTTGTACATTGTGACATACAGTACTTTGTACAACCTGGTCTGTAATCATGCTACTTACTGTAATTTATAGTATTTTTATTATGGAGTATTGCAATGTACTGCTGCTGCACAAAAACAAATATCACAACTAATGCCAGTGATATTAAGCCTGATTCGGATTCTGAATTGCATGAACCTTCCCCAGTTGGAACAAGTTCAAGTTCCTCTGGGGCCAAGGTGCAAAATACAGAACAATAGTCACAGCACACAGCACATATAATACAAGAAAAATGTAGTTACCAAAAAAATTATAATAGGGCCCAAGTCCCTGAGTGTCACGGCCTGTAGATTGCTGGTACAAGGATGTTGTCATGGAGCCACATTTCTGCAAGAACAGACCGCGGCAGTTCCTCATCTCACACGGGCATACATGATCCAGACTGTCCCCTTACAGCTATGTGTACGAGTATATTTCTGTTGATTTGTTTCTGACGTGTGTATGATTGCTGTTTCTCAGGCTAGTGGAGGTGACACTGTATGGGTCACGCATCAAGCTGTATGATATGGAGACAGCAGTGCCGTCTGTGCTGAAACCCGACTTGATTGATGTGTAAGTATGCTGTCGATCCTGCTGACTGAACCTGTGTTGTATGTGGACAAAATGGGCCTCTCTTCTGCTGCTGATCTGCTGACATATTAACAGAAAGCAAATAAATTTGTCAAAAAAGATGTAGCTTCACTGCTTTGCCTTACTCTGTAATGAATTTGACTGATTGATTAGTGGCCTGAGGTTACAGTAGCAAAAACTCATAACCTGAAATTTTCAGCGAGACCGGTAACAGTGAGTGTCCATGGCAGTGCATCGTTTCCTGTGTGTGCTTACTCAGTGTGCTACAAAAAAATGGCTGGACTAATTTGGGGTGACTCAGCCCTCTGAGATTTCCTCCTTGTGAGGTTAGATTTCTTCACTCATTGTATTGAAGACGGTGATCGATGTCTGGATATTACAAGTGTCAGAGTGTATTAGAACATAAGACATAGGAACAGAATTTTAATTTCCTTTCTTCTGCCTCCCTCCTTTCTTAGGGTGGAGTGACATTTTCAATTTTTCAGTCTTCTGGGCCATTTCAGAATATAATGATTCTTGAAAAGAAAATTACTAATGCCACCACAATTTCTTCAGCCACCTTTTTTAGAGCCCTGGGGTGTGTTCTGTCTGGTCCAGGTTTGAGATGGGACAGGAAAGTGTTGAAACAGTAAGAGAGTCATGGTCATAATGAACGGTGCAGCAGGCTTAATCAGCTTATTTTATTTGTTAAAGGAAAAATGTTGATTTTTGCGCATTGCCTTTCATGACCGCAAGATGTCCTGATGTTCTGCAGCCAGTTATTTACTAGTAGCCAATTATACAGAAAGATCCCACAGAGAGCAATAAAAATTTATAGGTAATCAGTTCCGGCAATGTTAATTGAGGAATAAATGCTTAGCCACCAAAGCGGGGAGAACTTGCATTCTGGCCACACAGTGCACATCTACTGAGACCCAGACTCACCCTGACCTCCAGTGCTGTCTGTGTGGCATTTGCATGTTCTCCCTATGAAAACTTAAGTTTCTGGTTTCCTCCCAAATACAAAAAGTGAGCAGGTTATTGGCTGTTGTAAGTCAAAGTTCAAAGTAAATTTTATTATTCAAGTAATATATACAACCCTGAGATTCATTTTCTTGTGGGCATACTCAATAAGTCTGTAGAATAATAATTAGAACAGATTCAATGAAAGTCTGCCCAACTAGGATGTTCAACCAGAGTGCAGAAGAGAATGAAGTGTGCAAATTTAAGAGAAGAAATAATAATAAATAAGCAATAAGTAACATGAGATGAAGAGTTCTTGAAAGTGAGTCCATTGGTTGTGGGAGCATTGCAGTGAAGGGGCAAGTGAAATAAAGTTATCCCCTCTGGTTCAAGAGCCTGATGGTAGAGGAGTAATAACTTTTCCTGAACCTGGTGGTGTGAGCCCTGAGGCTCCTATACCTTCTTAAGTAAGAAGAGAGCATGGCCTGGTATTAGATGCTGCTTTCCTACAACAGCTTTTCATGTATATGTGCTCAATGGTGGGGAGGGCTTTACCTGGCAAGCCTGGATTGGGACAAGCTGTTTTCTACCAAAGATGTATTTGGAAAGTGGCAGGCCTTCAAACATGAAATTTTGAGAGTACAAAGCTTGTATGTGTCTGTCAGAATAAAAAGGTAAAAATTACATGTGTAGGCAACCTTGGTTTTCAAGAGATATTGCTGCCTTGGTTAAGAGAGAAAAGGAGCTACATAGCAGGTATAGGCAGGTAGGAGCAAATGAGGTGTTTATGGAGTACAAGAAATGCAAGGGAACACTGAAGAAAGAAATCAGGAGGCTTAAAGAAGACGTGAGGTTAGCAGAAAAGGTAAAGGAAAATCCTAAGGAATTCTACAGGTATGTTGAGAACAAAAGAATTGCAAGGGAACAAAATGGTCCTCTGGAAGGTCAGAATGATGATCCATGTGTGGAGATGTTTGCATTCTTTGCATCTGTATTTACTTGGGAGGCAGGTGCAGAGTCTATAGAAGTGAGAGGCAAAGTGGCATCAACTTCACGGACCCTGTACAGATTACAGAGGAGGATAAATTTCCAGGGCCTGGCAAGCTATTCCCTTGCACCCGATGGGAGACAAGTGCAGAACTGCTGGAGCCCTAGCAGAGGTAGTTCAAACATCCTTAGTAATAGAAGTACCAGAGGATTGGAGGATAGCCAGTGTTGTTCTGCTGTTTAAAAAAGGCACTAAACATCATCCAGGAAAATATAGGCCAGTTAGTCTGACATCAGCTATGGGTAAGTTAATGGAAGGTTTTCTAAGGGACCGGATATACAAGTATTTGGATAGATGTGGACTGACTAAGGATAGTTAGCATGGCTTTGTGCATAGTAGATCATGTCTAACCAAAACCAAAAGTTTTTTTTTAAGGTAGTTACCAGGAAACTGGATGAAGGCAAGGCAGTGGATGTTGTCTACATGGACTTCAGTAAGGCATTTGACAAGGTCCCACATGGGAGGCTGGTCAGTCGCTTGGCATTCAGGGTGAGCAAGTAAATTGGATTAGACATTGGCTTTGTAGGAGAAGCCGGAGAGTGGCAGTGGATTGTTGCCATGCTGACTGGAGGCCTGCAACTAGTCGTGTGTTACAGGGGTCAGTGCCGGGTCCTTTGTTGTTTGTCATCTATATCAATGATCTGAATGATAATGTGATTAACTGGATCAGCAAATTTGCAGATGACACCAAGATTGGGGGTGTCGTGGACAGTGAAGAAGGCTATCATGGCTTGCAGAGGGATCTGCATCAGCTGGAAAAAAGGGCTGAAAATGGCAGATGGAATTTAATGCAGACAAGTGCAAAGTTTTGCACTTCAGTAGGATCCACCAGGGTAGGCCTTACACAGTGGACAGTAGGGCACTGAGGAGTGTGGTAGAACAGAGAGATCTAGGAATACATGTATTGAATACAGAAGATGGGATGTTATGCTGAATTTGTATAAGATGTTGGTGAGGCCTAATTTGGAGTATTGTGTGGAGTTTTGGTCACCTGTTTACAGGAAAGATGTAAACAAGGTTGAAAGAGTATAGAGAAAATATAAGGATGTTGCCAGGTCTAGAGGACCTGAGTTATAGTGCCTATATAAAAAAATATTCACACCCTCCGCCGAAGTTTAATTTTCTATTGTTTCACAACATTTTTGACACTGGTCAACAGAAAAAGATTCTTTTGTGTCAAAGTGAAAACAGATCTCTACAGAGTGATCTAAATCAATTACAACTATAAAACACAGAATAATTGATTGCAGAGATATTCACCCCTTTCAAGTTAGTATTTAGTAGATGCACCTTTGGCAGCAATTACAGCCTTGAGTCTGCGTGGATAGGTCTCTATCAGCTTTGTACATCTGGACACTGCAATTTTCCCCCATTCTTCTTTACAAAACTGCTCAAGGTCTGGCAGATTGCACGGGGATCATGAGTGAACAGGGATTGTGATTGTGAGTCCAGCCACAAATTCTCAATTGGATTGAGGTCTGCACCTCTGACTTGCCCACTCCAAAACATTAACTTTGTTTTTAAACCTTTCATGTGTAGCTGTGGCTTTATGCTTGGGGTCATTGTGTTACTGGAAAACAAATTTCTCCCAAGTTGCAGTTTCCTTGCAGACTGCATCAGGTTTTCCTCCAGAATGTTGCTGCTTTCATTTTACCCTCTACCTTTACGAGCCTTCCAAGGCCTGATGCATTGAAGCATCCGTACAGCATGATGAAGCCACTATCATGCTTCATGCCAAATTTAGCATTTAATCTGATGGCCAAAAAGCTCAATTTTGGTTTCATCGGACCATAGAAGCTTTTTCCAGCAGAGTTCAGAGCCTCCCACTTATCTTCTGGCAAACTCTAGCCAAGATTTCATGAGAGTTTTTTTCAATGGTGGCTTTCTTTTTGCCACATTCACATGAAGTTGCAACTGCTGAAGCTCCTGGGCAACAGTTGTGGTATGTGCAGTTCTCCATCTCCAGACACTGAAGCTTGTAACTCCTGCAGAGTTGTCAAAGGTCTCTTGGTGGCCTCCCTGACCATTTCTTGCATGGCCTGCTCTAGGCAGATTTATAGCTATGCCATATTCTTTACATTTCTTGATGATTGACTTAACTGTGTTCCAAGGGATATTCAGAGACTTGGGAATTTTCTTGTATCCATTTCCTGACTTGTGCTTTTAAAAACCTTTTTGCGGAGTTGCTTGGAGTGTTCTTTTGTCTTCATGGTGTAGTTTATGCCAGGATATTGACTCACCAGCAGTTGGACCTTCCAGATACAGGTGTATTTTTACTGCAATCAATTGAAACACCTTGACTGCACACAGGTTGCCAAAAAGTGATCTCCATTTATTTATTTTTGTGACCACTTAGTATTTTTCTAAAACCACTTGGCTGCACCAGTGATGATTTGGTGTGTCTTATTAAAGAGGGTAAATATTTATGCCATCAATTATTTTGTTTTTTTATATTTGTGATTTAAATCACTTTGTAGAGATGTTTTCACCTTGACACAAAGTTTTGAGTCTTTTTCTATTGATCAGTGTCAAAAAAGCCAAATTAAATCCACAGTGTTTCAATGTTGTAAAACAATGAAACATGAAAGCTTCCAAGAGAGTACTGTAGAAGGAAAGATTGAATAGGTTAGGACTGTATCTTTAGAATGTAGAAGATTGAGAGATTTAATAGAGGTATACACAATTATGAGGGGAATAATTAGAGTAAGTGCAAGCAGGCTTTTTCCACTGAGGTTACATGGGACTGCATCCAGAGATCATGGATAAGGGTGAAAGATGAGACGTTTAAGGGGAACGTGAGGGCAAGCTTCTTCACTCAGGATGGTGAGAGTGTGGAATGAGCTACCAACACAAGTGGTCCATGCAAGCTCGATTTCAACGTCTAACAGAAGTTTGAATAGGTACAGGATAGTAGAGATATGGAGGGCTATAGTCCCAATGCACATCAATGGGAGTAGGCAATTTAACTGGTTTTGGCATGGACTAGCTGTGCCAAAAGGCCTGTTTCTGTGATGTGCCATATATAATTAGATGGTAGTTCAGGGTGGAAGTGAGGAGTGGTTCACTTCTAAGCTGTCTTTACTTTGGGGTCCACATTGATTCTGAATAAAGTAGGAGACAAGTTGCAGTCTAGCCCCGATTTGCCTTACAGTTTGTTTTCTAATCTTGTCTTCCAGCCATGCTCAGTCACTGGCTGCATTACAGGCATACTCCCACTGGCTGGCACAGTTTTATAGTGAGGTGCAGCAGCAAAATCCTGAGCAATTCGTCTCTCTCATTTCTACTGCGATGGAGGCCACTGCTCCCCTCGTCAACTCGAAGGTATGTCGGAAACTTCTTGGAGAAGCTAACTGATGTTTTTTGCACGAGAGCTGGCCGTGTTCAGCTATAAGCAAGGTACTGTCGGCTCTCCTAGTTTGCATAGGGAGAATTGCTGGGCACTGTACACTCCTGTGCATTGTGAGAGGCATTGGGGTGATGGAAGATCCTGCCTTTCTGACCTGATAGTGGCATTGCAGGTAGATAGCGTCGTAAAGAGAACTTTTAGCACATTAGCTCTCATAAATCAAAGTAACGTATACAAGAGTTGGGATGTTATGTTGAAATTGTAAAAGACATTGATGAGTCTAAATTTGGAGAATTGTGTGAAGTTTTGCTTATCTACCTACAGGAAAGATGCAATAAGATTGAAAGAGTGCAGAGAAAATTTACAAGGATGTTGCTGGGTCTTGAGGGTCTGAGTTATAGGGAAAGGCTGAATAGGTGAGGATTTTTTTTTCCCTGGAGAATGGGGGGAAATATGATATACAAAATTATGAGAGGTAAATGCAAGCAGTTTTTCTCTACCGAGGCTGGGTAAGATTAGAATTAGAGGTTATGGGTGAAAGGTGAACATGAGGGGATCTTCTTCACTCCAGAAAGTGGTGAGAATGTGGAAGGAGCTGTCATTGCAAGTGGTGGATGCATGTTTGATTTCAAATGAAGTTCGGATAAGTACATTGATGGGAGATTTTTGGAGAGTGCTGGTCCAGGTGCAGGTTGATGTAGATAGGCAGAATAACAGTTTGGCACAGACTAGATGTGCTGAAAGGCATGTTTCAGTGCTATAGTGGCCTATAATTAAGACTCGATAATATTAGTTCTCCTCTCAGTTTGCAGAGGATGTATCACCTTTTTTTAATGGGGTAGACAGCTCTGGGGCTCCTTTAGTAGTCTACAAAGTAATCTTTTAATGCATTGATAGGGCAGGGTTAATTTCTTCCTGTGGATATGGCTGAAGCTAGTTACCAGCTCATTGAGTCACATATTGATTCAGGTTCAGGATGATTCATTTATGTATAATACGTATATCAGAGCCTACAGTGAATTACGTCATTTGAAACAACAACCAACAAGACCTGAGGATGAGCTGGGGGCAGCCTGCAAGTGTCACCCCACATTCCAGCGGCAACATAACATTTTATAATACCCTGTAAAAGTACTCAGCCCCAACCCTTTGCTCAAATAATGAATATTACAACCAGGGATTTCGATCAGTTTAACGGAGAATGAATTTGTATTTGTGAACCAAATGCTCTTTTTCCCCATAGTGGAGCCCAAAAGACAGGGAAAATTGTAAAGCATGTAAAACTAAAAATTCAAAAACTGTAAGTTCAAAAGTATTCATCCCTTCTGCTCAGTACTTCGTTGAACTACCTCTTGCAGCTATTAAAACCAGTAGTCTTTTGGATAAAGTCCATTAGCTTTGCACAATGTGATGGAGCAAAATTTGCCCATTCCTCCTCCTAAAATTGCTCAAGCTGTGCCGGGTTCATTGAGGGAGCAGCGGTGGACAGAAATCTTGAGGGCTTATTCAATCGGGTTACGATCAGGACTCTGGGCAACGCAAGGGCATCAGTTTTCTTCATTTGAAGTTGCTGTGGTTGCTCTGGCCGTGTGTTTTGGGTTGTTGTCCTACTGAAAGATGAACTTCCTCTGCAGTTTAAGCTTTCTGACAGAGGCTAGCGGATTTTTATCCAGGATCTCTCTGTAGTTAGTAGCCTTCATCTTCCCATCAATCCTGAACAGATTTCCAGTCCCTGCTGCTGAAAAACATCCCCAAAGCATGATGCTACCTCCAGCATATGTTACAGTAGCGATGGTATTACCTGGCTGATGTACAGTATTAGATTTATGTCTTGTGTACCTCTGAACACAGGACTGAGCCAGGAGTTTCAGTGTCTGTCTGCCTCGTCTCCCTCTGAACACAGGACAGCACCAGGAGTTTCAGTGTCTGTCTGCCTCGTCTCCCTCTGAACACAGGACAATGCCAGGAGTTTCAGTGTCTGTCTGCCTCGTGTACCTCTGAACACAGGACAGTGCCAGGAGTTTCAGTGTCTGTCTGCCTCGTCTCCCTCTGAACACAGGACAGCACCAGGAGTTTCAGTGTCTGTCTGCCTCGTCTCCCTCTGAACACAGGACAATGCCAGGAGTTTCAGTGTCTGTCTGCCTCGTGTACCTCTGAACACAGGACTGAGCCAGGAGTTTCAGTGTCTGTCTGCCTCGTCTCCCTCTGAACACAGGACAGCACCAGGAGTTTCAGTGTCTGTCTGCCTCGTGTCCCTCTGAACACAGGACTGTACCAGGAGTTTGTGTCTGTCTGCCTCGTGTCCCTCTGAACACAGGACAGTGCCAGGAGTTTCAGTGTCTGTCTGCCTCGTGTCCCTCTGAACACAGGACAGCACCAGGAGTTTCAGTGTCTGTCTGCCTCGTGTCCCTCTGAACACAGGACAGTGCCAGGAGTTTCAGTGTCTGTCTGCCTCGTGTCCCTCTGAACACAGGACTGTGCCAGGAGTTTCAGTGTCTGTCTGCAGTCTCGTGTCCCTCTGAACACAGGACAGTGCCAGGAGTTTGTGTCTGTCTGCCTCGTGTCCCTCTGAACACAGGACAGTGCCAGGAGTTTGTGTCTGTCTGCCTCGTGTCCCTCTGAACACAGGACAGTGCCAGGAGTTTGTGTCTGTCTGCCTCGTGTCCCTCTGAACACAGGACAGTGCCAGGAGTTTGTGTCTGTCTGCCTCGTGTCCCTCTGAACACAGGACAGTGCCAGGAGTTTCAGTGTCTGTCTGCCTCGTGTCCCTCTGAACACAGGACAGTGCCAGGAGTTTGTGTCTGTCTGCCTCGTGTCCCTCTGAACACAGGACAGTGCCAGGAGTTTCAGTGTCTGTCTGCCTCGTGTCCCTCTGAACACAGGACAGTGCCAGGAGTTTGTGTCTGTCTGCCTCGTGTCCCTCTGAACACAGGACAGTGCTAGGAGTTTCAGTGTCTGTCTGCCTCGTGTCCCTCTGAACACAGGACAGTGCCAGGAGTTTCAGTGTCTGTCTGCCTCGTGTCCCTCTGAACACAGGACAGTGCCAGGAGTTTGTGTCTGTCTGCCTCGTGTCCCTCTGAACACAGGACAGTGCCAGGAGTTTGTGTCTGTCTGCCTCGTGTCCCTCTGAACACAGGACAGTGCCAGGAGTTTCAGTGTCTGTCTGCCTCGTGTCCCTCTGAACACAGGACAGTGCCAGGAGTTTCAGTGTCTGCCTCTGAACAGAGGTGGTGTTAAGTATGGTCTACATTAGAAGTCTGAAACCATGTGAGTACAGCCTTGGTAAGGACAACACATACAAAAGGTCAGGCAGCATCTATGGAGAGGAATTAATAGTCCAATTTTCGTGCTGAGACCATTCATCATGACTAGAAAGGAATGGGGAAGCAGCCAGAATAAGAAGGTCTGGGAGGAGTAGGAGATAGGTGAAGGTGATGTCTGAATCCAGGTAGGTGAGGGAGGGGGGGATGAAATAAAAAGCTGGGAAGTGATGGGTGGAAGAGGAATGTGAGAGGAGAGGGGGAAGGAGGAGGGCCAACAGGGAAAGGTGATAGGCAGCCGAGGAGATTAGGTAAGAGGCCAGAGTGGGGAGTAGAAGGGAGAAGGGGGAGGGAAAAAAGATTACCGGAAAGAGAAATCGGTGTTCATGCCATCAGTTTGCAGGATACCTAATGAGGTGTGCTCCTTCATCATGGCAGAAGAGGAGGCTGTGGACCTGTAGGTAAGGGTGCTTCCCTGGGTTTCCTTCCCAGAAGCACTATAGTATTCCTCCAGCAGTTTCAAGCCCATCTTAATAAAATGAGATTTATTTTTAAATTGCAGTTTAGTTAAATTTAATTACTTGAAGTTGAATTTCCCTTGCTGCCTCTATGGAAGTTGAATTCACATCTCTGGAGCCAGTATTCAAACAGTGGCTGCCAGTGCAGTAATTTATGTCACTTATGGCATCTTACCCCAATGTAACATTGGCTGAGATTGCCTTGTTGAATTGAGTAGTTGAGGGTGAAGATCCAGAAAGCTTCATGCTCCAGACTGAATTGTCTTTGCAGGTGCCAGAGAAACTGCTGCTTTCAGCGTGCCATTTGCTGTTGTCGTTGGCCACCACTGTGCGGCCGGTGTTCCTGGTCAGGATCCGAGCTGTACAGAAAATCTTCGACAGGATCACCGACGGCTCTGCGCGCCAGCTCCCCCAAGAGGTACATTAGAGAACTTCAGCAAGCTGGGCAAAATAAATTTGTGCAACACACACAAACTCAGCAGGCCAGGCAGCATCTCTGGAAAAGAGTACGGTTAGTGTTTCGGGCTGCCTGGCCTGCTGAGTTCCTCCAGCATTTTGTGTGTGTTGCTTGGCTTTCCAGCATCTGCAGATTTTCTTTTGTTTGTGAAGATGAATTGATGGATAGTAATCAAAATAGTTGGCCGAGGCTAATTGATTAAAAACTGCTGGCTATCTGAGAAATATTCCTAATTGTATCATTGTCTAAAACCAGAAGGATAACTTTAACAATCAGAATGTAATGTTTATTCACGCACAAGTGTTGTTGCGTTATATCTGCAAAGTAGGAACAAAACTGGGCAATTTGTCCCATTGCGTTTACTCATTCCATTATGGTTAAGTCATTTTTATTTTTGGCTGGATCCAACTTACCAATTCATTCTGATGACATTGATGAACTTTAGAATTGCCCCAATTTGAGCTGTCCACTTCAGCTCCCATTGGCAGTGCTCCAGACTTTAAGCTCAAGCTTACTAGGTGAGGCAGACAGAGTCTTCTGCTTGTTTGTGTTCTTGGGCTCAGACACAGTAGTAGATGTAGCAGATGAATGGTGAGCAGTTTTGAACCAGCTTATGCTCCTAGTTGAGACGGAGTTCTTTTTACATTTAACCTGGTAGCAACAAAATTATACATTAAATGATCCAAGTCATGTAGCTCAAGTAGAGAGAGTGAAAGCATGGGATAGGAAGAAAGAGTATTTCACCAAAATTGGTCAGTACTGGATCCTTATCCAAACTGCAGGAGATTTATCAGCATCTGAATCAAAGCTTCCTTCTCAACAATCTTACATTCCTTCAACCAAAGCCCTCCGTCCTTGGAGTAATGCTCTCTTAAGACCTTGCATATCTTTCTAAAGTGTAGTGATCTAATCCTTCAAACCACTTTAACCAATGCTTTTATTTTCATTTGCCTCAGCAAACTTAATTATGCGCCATAATTTTAAAATCAAGGGCACCATTTGCCTTTTCAACCTGTTCCACCTCCTGTATGAGTGGGGACAGAGCCCAGGCCTATTGCTGAACCTTTTTTAGAAGAAGATTGTGCACTATGTACCTGAGTATTGATGAGAACTATGGGGAGATGAGAGAACACGAGAGGTGATAGCTGATAGTTACCTCCATCGTTTGTGTTTAAATACATTGATACGAGTGCTGTGTCTGTGCTCCCACTAGGGTAAGGTGCTGGTGTGTCGGGCCTTGTCCAACATGTTGCTGTTACCGTGGCCAAACCTTCCTGAGAGTGAACAGCAATGGGCTGTCCGTTCAACCAATCATGCCAACCTCATTTCTACCCTCACCCGAGAATATCGCCAGCTCAAGCACAATGCTGGACTGTCGCAAAGCAAAGTGGGTCTGGGAGACAGTGAGTATCTTCCTGCAACCATTATGTGTGTGAGATTTAATTCCCTGAACAGTGTGTCAGAAACAAGGCAGATTCTGTCCAAGCCCACTGGAAGACTGTCCTGGGATTAAGAGGACTGTGTCTGCAGGGGAGGGATTTATTATTGTTGTTCTGCCAAACATTGTGGGCATGTTACATTGGTGCCATAATATGTGGCCACACTTGCGGGCTGCCCCCAGTACACCCTCAGCTTCACCGTAAGTTTCAATGTATACGTGATAAATTAAATTCAATCTTGAATCTTGTGTTTTGTCCTGTAAACTCTAAACCTGGCATGCGGGGAATATGGGGTATTTAAATCTGATACTTTAGGGAAATGCATTTAAACCTTTCGTAGTTGTCTTGTACTAACAAGGTTAGTCAGAAGCAGGGAGTAATAGTAACAATAATTATTATTTATTTAAAGACCAGTTATCATGTCGTGTAATTCAAAGTGCTTTGCAATGGGATAAATGTATAAACATGAAAATAAAAGACAAAAAGATGTTAGTTAAAAACAAGGTTAAATAAACAGGTTTTGAGATGTTGTTTAAGAGTGTCAACTGAGTCTGCATCCCTTATAGTTTTAGGTATTAAGCTCCACAGTTTAGGAATGTAGTTCAAAAAAGCTGTCCTGCCGATTCTCTTTTGAGGGAGATTGTTTAAATTTAAGAGATGTCAGAAGAAGACCTGAGAGCTCGGGCAGGATGATAAAACCAAAGAGAAACTGATGTGCTCTGGTCTCAGACCATTGAGAACTTTAAAAACAAACAAAGAGAACTTTAAAATCAATTCTAAAAGATACAGGAAGCCAATGCAGAGTAGCTAGGATGGGAGTCATATGCTCCCTCATCCCTTATCTTCTTATTAATCCTACTATAGATCAGTGACAGCAGCTTGCCAGGGTCCTCCACCCGGGGCCAGTCTTTCAAGATATCTCCAGGTGTAGTCCATCTTCAAAATTCCTTTCTCTCTCAGGGATGAGGTCCCTGGAGCTTCTTTGGCGTTTCTTGTGCACTGGGTTTTAACTGGATGGGGTTGGTAGCCCCAAGCTCCATAGATTCCCCTCCGTAGATGCAGTCTGACCCTGCTGAGTTCCTCCAGTATTTTGTGTGTGTTACTCTGGATTTCCTACATCTACAGAACCTCTTGTATTTAAAACAAATAAGATGCCCAACTTTCCTTTAGAACATTGGAGGGCTTTCAGTAGTATTTCTAGAACGTAACTGCTCTGTATTTAATTGATTTATTAAGTTGCTCATCTGTTTATTTCAGCAAAAGTGATTGTACAGGATACCCTGAGTATCCTGAGGTACATCGTGGAGAACATCTGCGGGGAGGTGACCAAGTCCCGGCAGATTTGTTACCAGTCCCTTCAGGAGTCGGTGCAGGTCTCCTTGGCCCTCTTCCCAGTCTTCATTCACCAGCCTGGTAAGGGATTAACACTGAAATTGCTCAAAATACTCAGACATTCTCTGTGAAGAGACAAGTGCTTAAGTCTTCAGTCTGGTAAACTTCCATCAGAAACTGAGAAAACTCAGCAACTTTTCAGTTGCAGGGAAGGAGTGGAAATGGAAGGAACAAAGGGAATGTCTGTGATAGGATACGAGTGCTGGTGACACCCAAGGATGGTGGTCGGGCTGTTAATTGCAGTGGAGAGGGGTGGAGTTGCAAGTATTATAATTTTTATTGTAATTTATAGAATTTTGATGTATTGCATTATACTGTTGGTTGAAACAAAAAATTTTACAACGTATTTCAGTGATATTAGTAATGATTCTGAAATAGGAAATGGTTGCTGCCTGATCTGTGTTTTGAACACTTTTGCTTGC
The DNA here is from genome assembly GCF_030144855.1 of Hypanus sabinus. Lineage (NCBI taxonomy): Eukaryota > Metazoa > Chordata > Chondrichthyes > Myliobatiformes > Dasyatidae > Hypanus > Hypanus sabinus. The sequence continues at coordinate 3,982,381 of NC_082714.1, forward strand.
AACACCTGTAGATTTTTGCCTTTTACCTGGGACCTTACACCTGGGGGGCAACACACCATCCTGGCACACCTTTGTTGTCTTGAGGCATTGCCTTTTGTAGATACTACCAGTGGTGGCAAATAATCTACCCATGATATAACGGTGATCCTCTGCAGCTTCTTGTGTTCTTGCACATTTGAAATGCCTTACCAAGCCATGGTGCAACCACTCAGGGTCTTTTATTTTCAACAGTACGTCTTTTTGCTAGTGTTTGGTGTCAAGCCAAACCTCTGAACTGATGAAAGGAAAGGCACTGGAACACTTCCCTTGTGATTTCTTCTATGTGCTGGGCCTAGTGTAGGTCATCTGATAGGTCGCACACCCAGGAATTGAAAGCTGCTGACTGTCCCTACCAGATTCCCCAGCGTACTCCCTCCTCCTCAGTGTTGTGTGTAATTGCCCCCCCAATTAGAAATACCTCAGAGGCAAGAAAGGACTTTGATGGCATTAAACAGTAGTTGCAATTGTAACTCCAGTTTCTGGTTTTAAGGCCATGAAGTGAAAGTGGTTGTGTAGTTGTTTCCATCGTATTGGCTCTATACGCCATCTTGCAGTGCCAGATCACCAGCCAATGTGTTAATGAAAGAGGCTTCCTGGAGCCTAACCCTGGCATCCCCTGTCTCTTTCAGGTATCACCGATGAGATGCTCAGCTTCTTCCTCACTCTGTTCCAAGGCCTCAGGGTGCAGATGGGAGTTCCCTTTACAGAACAGATCATCCAGACCTTCCTCAACATGTTCACCAGGTAAATGAACCTGTCGAAGTAAGTGCAAAAGACCAGAAGTTTTAGGCCTGGGTTATGGAGTAAGAAGACTGTTCTGGGCAGATGGTCAATAATATCCCCAATGAACAAACCAAAAGAAATGAAACACCGTGAGTCATAGGAGCAGAATCGGGCCATTCGACCCATCAAGTCTGTTCTCTCAACTTCATTCATCAGCTTTCTCCCCATAACCTTTGACACTCTGGCTGATCAGGAATCAGAATTAGAATCAGGTTTATTATCACCGGCATGTGACGTGAAACCTCCATGCCCAATGACTTGGCCTGCACAAGCATCTGTGGCAGTGAATTCCACAGATTAACTACCTCTCCACATCCACTCTTATCTAGGCCTTTCAATATTCGATGGGTTTCATTCTAAACTGAATAGGTACAAGCCCAGACAAAACAAATGCCTCTCATATATTAATCCGTTCATTCCCAGAATCATTCTCGAGTGAACTTCTGGATCCTCTCCAAATCCAGCACATCCAGATAAGAGGCTCAAAACTGCTCTCAGTGCTCCGAGTGCAGTCTGACCAATACCTTATAAAGTCTCAAAAAGATGAAAAAGGATCTCATGCTTTCCCGACAAATATGGCAGATAAACTCTTCTCAGGCTTCCACCCAGGTACAGGTATTGATTTTAACTGACGTTTTTATGTAAACTCTGCCATCTTCATCAGGGATGATACCTGGGCATCTCTAGTCCGTTGGTATTTATACCCCCATTGTCTGTCCCTCCTAATTGGTTAGTCCTCATCCAATCAGTTTTCCGCTGTCCCACATTGTTTACAATCAAATTCCAGTTCTTACTTGTATAAAATCACAGCTTACACAGGACTCAGGGTGACCTGGGACTCAGGACAAGCTCCCTGTGAATGTGGAGCAGTGTATGTCAGCGAGACGGGACGCATGGTGGAAACCTGCATCAAGGAGCACAGGAGGTGTATCCGTTTGGATACCCAGAGAAGTCAGCAGTGGCAGAAAACTGTTTTCACAATGGCCAAAGGAATGACTTCAGCACCAAACTACTTTTAACACCTCAATGGCTTTTGGGAGCTTCTGGTGAAGGAAGCCATTGAAATACATCTGGAGGGAAAGAATTTTTAAAAAAGACAAAGGTTTCGCTCTAAGTAAGAAGTGGAATTCAGTTGTAAACAAGATGGGAAAGTGGAAAACTGGTTGGCTAATCCTCATCCAATCAGGAGTGACAGGCGACACAGGTGTAAGAGGTTGGCGCTGCCTCTTATGCCTACAATCTCTACCACCTGGAAGATAAAAGCTGGAGATACCATCAGCACCAAGTTTCCCTAACAGACCCAAATATCAGCTGTTTGTACTTGTGCTGCCTTGCCTCTGTTTTTCATCATTTTCTGTGAGGAGACGGGCTTCTCATCAGGCCATTCCTATGCAATAAATTCTAAATAACTTGTTACAGCTCCCATTTTGTTTCAGTTCCAATAGAGTCACTCCAAAGTCAGCCCCAGTCCATTCTATAAGATATAGGAGCAGAAGTAGGCCATTCGGCCCATCAAGTCCACTTTGCCATTCAATCATGGGCTGATCCAGTTCTTCCAGTCATCCCCACTCCCCTGCCTTCTCCCCATACCCTTTGATGCCCTGGCTAATCAAGAACCTATCTATCTCTGCCTTAAATACACCCAGTGACTTGACCTCCACAGCCACTTGTGGCAACAAATTCCACAGATTTACCACCCTCTGACTAAAGTAATTTCTCCACGTCTCAGTTCTAAATGGGCGTCTTTCAATCCTGAAGTTGTTTCCTCTTGTCCTAGAATCCCCTACCATGGGAAATAGCTTTGCCACATCTAATCTGTTCAGGCCTTTTAACATTCGGAATATTTCTATGAGATCCCCCCCCCCCCCCACCCCATTCTCCTGAACTCCAGGGAATACAGCCCAAGAGCTGCCAGACGTTCCTCATACGGTAACCCTTTTGTTCTAGTGTTACATTTGTTGGAGGTTGCTTGTGTTTCAGATTAATGGCATTTTCATTTCTAAAACACAAATAACATTGTTGATGCATATTGAGCAATAGATGGAAACAAAAAGAAATAGAAGGTAGATGCGTGATGGCGCCGGAGTGTGGCAACTCATGACAAGCTCCTCCCTGCAGGTCCACTCACTACTTCAAAATATTCATTCTACTCTTTTCAATGCACTGTGTAATGAACAAGCTTCTCACTGTATCTTAGTACATGTGACAATAATAAACCAATTCCAGTTTTCATTCCAAGCTCCCCTCCAATGTGTTCATGTGACTGATGTGGAAATGTTGCTGTCCCACTGTCATTGTTGGTTAAAGCCCTGTAGCAGCTCTATGAGCTCTTTCACCACAAGGACTAGTGCTTCAAGAAAGCTATTCACAACCCCTGTCTCAAGGACACTTAAACCTGGACAATGACTACTAAGTCTGACGGCTGATGACATACGAAGAAGAGGAGCACGAATAGCTATTCGGCCCCTAGGCTCGCCCATTCCTGGCCTCGCATCGCTTCCTGATTTCTCCCCATTCCCCCTAATGTTGTAAAACTGTCATTGGATATAATCAGTAACTCCACTGTGACAGCCTCTGCTGCCTTGCAGCTGTACCTACTCATGAAGAAGGCTTTGGGAATAAACTCCGAGGAAAAATTTGGAGCTGGAGCCCCTAAGGCAGTCCTTCATTGAGTTCAACACTGACTAGCCTCTTCAGCAATGCCACTGATGCCAAACTGTATCGGTCTCTGCCTTTCATCAGCTGTGTGGAGAGGGGTAGCCCTCTACATGAGCTGCAGCTTGCTCTCCATACCATACTGCCCTGGCTTACATATACAAATAAGATACAACATCTGTAGTTGACCCCAGCCAACAGTGTCTTCACTCCCACAGCTCTTTCAAGGTAGAGAATTAAAACATTCACAATGCTCAGAGTGAACAAATCTGGGTGATTATAAAGTCACATTAGAACCTCCTTACTGGTTGCAAGCCCTTGCAGTTAGGTTTGTCATTCCATTATCGTTACTAATCGCCTGCTGGATCGATATGTCAGTTCTTTATTTTTCATCTACAAGAACACTCAGAACTTCCTGTGCCACACCATTTTGCAGACACAAGAAACTAATGTAACAGCCTATCTGCTGGAGTGACTGAGTGGGTCAAGCAGCTTTTGTAGTGAAAAATGGGGACTTTCTGAAATGTCATTACCTGGAATATTCAGTTCTTTGCCTTGTTACCTGATAATACTGCTCTGCAGTGGCTGTTGGATCACAATACTTAGTCCAATTTGTGGACTAATTTGTCAATTCATCCATGTAGTTACCAGTACTGTATACAATCGATGTTTTCACCTTCTGTTTCACAGGGAGCAACTAGCAGAAAGTATTCTGGAAGAGGGCAGCGGTGGCTGCCGTGTGGTGGAGAAGTTTCTAAAAATTCTTCAGGTGGTGGTCCAGGAGCCCGGGCAAGCTTTCAAGCCATTCCTACCCAGCATCATCTCCCTCTGCATGGAGCAGGTCTACCCCATTGTAGCTGAGGTAGGCTGCCACACTACCAACACAGCCCTTGTGACCCCTTCACTGCAGGTGCTTCAGAACATTTCTGCGATTCTGTGCCAAGCAGGCACGTGTAGTCAGTGGCCACTTTATTATTATCTCATGTACTGAATACAGTAGCCATTGAGTTGTGTTCATGGTCTTCTGCTGCTGTAGCCCATGTACTTCAAGGTTCGATGTGTTGTGCATTCAGATACTCTTCTGCACACCACTGTTGTAAAGCGTAGTTACTTGAGTTGCTGTCACTTTCCTGTAAGCTTGAACCAGTCTGCCCATTCCCCTCTGATCTCTCTCATTAACAAGGTATCTTTACCTACAGAACAGCTGCTTACTGGATGTTTTTTGTTTTTTTTTACACCAGTCTCTGTAAGCTCTAGAGACAATTGTGCGTGAAAATCCCAGGAGGTCAACAGTTTCTGTGATATTCAAACTACTTCACCTGGCACCAACAATCATTCCACAGTCAAAGTCATTTAGATCAGATTTCTACCCCATTCTGGTGTTTGGTTTGAACAACAGCTGAACCTCTTGACCATGTCTGCATACTTTAATGCATTGAGTTGCTGCCAGATGATTGGCTGATTAGATATTTGCATTAATGAGCAGGTGTACAGGCGTATCTAAGTGGCCACTGAGTGTAGATGTTCAATTGTTAGGTATTTTCAGAAAGAAGATCGAAAGAGTACAGAAAAAATTTATACAGATGTTTCCAGAACTTGAGGACCTGAGTTATAGGGAAAAGTTGAATAAGTTAGGACTTTATTCTCTGGGATGTAGATAAATGATGGAGATTTGATAGAGTATACAAAACTCTGAGGGATATAGATAGGGTAAACGCAAGCAAGTTTTTTCCATTGAATTGAATTGACTTTCTTACTTACAGAAACAGAAAATAAGTGCAGGAGTAGGCCATCCGGCCCTTTGAACCTGCACCGCCATTCAGTATGATTATAGCTGATCATCCAACTCAGAACCCTATACCTGCTTTCTCTCCATACCCCCTGATCCCTTTAGCCATAAGGGCCATATCTAACTTCCTCCTATATATAGCCAATGAACCGGCCTCAACTGTTTCCTGTGGCAGAGAATTCCACAGATTCACCACTCTCTGTGTGAAGAGGTTTTTCCTCATCTTGGTCCTGAAAGGCTTCCCTTTATCCTTAAACTGTGACCCCTCGTTCTGGACTTCCCCAACATCGGAAACAATCTTCCTGCATCTAGCCTGTCCAATCCCTTTAGAATTTTATACGTTTCAATGAGATCCCCCCCCCCCCCCGCCCCAATCTTCTAAATTCCAGTGAATATAAGCTTAGTTGATCCAGTCTTTCTTCATATGAAAGTCCTGCCATCCCAGGAATCAATCTGGTGAACCTTCTCTGTACTCCCTCTATGGCAAGAATGTCTTTTCTCAAATTAGGGGACCAAAACTGCACACAATACTCCAGGTGCGGTCTCACCAAGGCCTTGTACAACTGCAGTAGAACCTCCCTGTTCCTGTACTCAAATCCTTTTGCTATGAATGCCAACATACCATTTGCCTTTTTCACCGCCTGCTGTACCTGCATGCCCACCTTCAATGACTGGTGTACACTGACACCCAGGTCTCGTTGCACCTCCCCTTTTCCTAATCAGCCACCGTTTAGATAATAATCTGTTTTCCTGTTCTTGCAGCCAAAGTGGATAACCTCACATTTATCCACATTAAATTGCATCTGCCATGAATTTGCCCACTCACCTAACCTATCCAAGTCACCCTGCATCCTCTTAGCATCCTCCTCACAGCTAACACCGCTGCCCAGCTTTGTGTCATCCGCAGACTTGGAGATGCTGCATTTAATTCCCTCATCTAAATCATTATTATATATTGTAAATAACTGGGGTCCCAGCACTGAGCCTTGTGGTACCCCACTAGTCACTGCCTACTATTCTGAAAAGGTCCCGTTTACTCCCACTCTTTGCTTCCTGTCTGCCAACCAATTCTCTATCCACATCAATACCATGTGCTTTAAGTTTGCACACTAATCTCCTGTGTGGGACCTTGTCAAAAGCCTTTTGAAAAATCTAAATATACCACCATATCCACTGGCTCTCCCCTATCCACTCTACTAGTTACATCTTCAAAAAATTCTATAAGATTCGTCAGACGTGATTTTCCTTTCACAAATCCATGCTGACTTTGTCCGATGATTTCACCTCTTTCCAAATGTGCTGTTATCACATCTTTGATAACCGACTCTAGCATTTTCCCCACCACCGATGTCAGACTAACTGGTCTATAATTCCCCGGTTTTTCTCTCCCTCCTTTTTTTAAAAAGTGGAGTTACATTAGCCACCCTCCAATCCTCAGGAACTAATCCAGAATCTAAGGAGTTTTGAAAAATTATCACTGATGCATCCACTATTTCTTGGGCTACTTCCTTAAGCACTCTGGGATGCAGACCATCTGGCCCTGGGGATTTATCTGCCTTTAATTCCTTCAATTTACCTAACACCACTTCCCTGCTAACATGTATTTCCCTCAGTTCCTCCATCTCACCAGACCCTCCTTTACATCATTTATATACATGAGGAGTAAAAATCTTTTACATTATGTCTTTGTCTAAATGTACAATTTATAGTAATTTATAATAAATAGTATAATAAACAGGACAGTCAATATAGGATAGAAATACAGATGTGTCAGCGTGAATTAATCAGTCTGATGGCCTGGTGTAAGATGCTGTCCAAGAGCCTGTTGGTCCTGGCTTTTATGCTGTGCTACTGTTTCCCAGATGTTAGCAGCTGAAACAGTTTGGGGTGACTTGGGTCCCCAATGATCCTTTGGGCCCTTTTTACACACCTTTCTTTGTAAATGTCCTGAATAGTGGGAAGTTCAAATCTACAAATGCGCTGGGCAGTCTGCACCACTCTGTGATTGAGGGAAGTACAGTTCCCATATTAGGCAGTGATGAAGCCAGTCAAGTTGCTCTAAATTGTGCCTCTGTAGAAAGTTCTTAGGAAGTTTTCCACATCAAACTTCTTCAACCGTCTGAAGTGAAAAAGGTGTTTTTGTGCCTTTTTCACCACATGGCCAGTATGTACAAACCACATAAGATCCTCGGTGATACTAATGCCAAGGAACTTAAAGCTGTTCACCCTCTCAAACCCAGATCCATTGATGTCAATAAGGGCTAGCCTGTCTCCATTCCTCCGATAATCCACAACCAGCTCCTTTGTTTTTGCAACATTGAGGAAGAGGTTGTTTTCTTGACACCACTGTTTCAGGGTTATGACTTCTCTGTAGGCTGCTTCATTATTTGAGATTAGAACAATCAGTATAGTGTCATCAGCAAATTTAATTAGCAGATTGGAGCTGTGGATGGCGACACAGTCATGGGTATTCAGAGTAAAGGACGTGGCAAGTATATATTTAAAAAACAGAAAATTAAATATTTAGTGCAACAAGAGAGGAGAAATTTGTGAGGTAGTGTTCATTGTCCATTCAGAAATCTGATGATGGAGGGGAAGAAATGTTTCTGAAACGTTGTGTGTCTTCAGGCTCCTGTCCCACCTTTTAATGGTAGCAATGAGAAGAGTTCATAGGTTAAGTGTGAAAGGTAAAGTATTTAAGAGGAACACCAGGGGTCAGTGGTGAAGCTGCTTCACTCAGAGAATGGTGTGAGCATGCCAGCAAAAGTGGTGGATGTGGGTACAATTTCAATATTCAGAGAATTATGGATGGGAGGGGTTCGGGTGCAGGCCGATGGGCTAGGGCCTAGGCAGTGTAATAGTTCAGCATGGACTAGGTGGGCCAGATAGCCTGTTTCAGTGCTGCAGTGCTCTATGAAGCAGAGGGTTTAAAGGACCATACAGCTATTGTGTTGAATGTTTTATTCTTGTGTCCCTCCCAGCTCTTTTGTTTAAGTTCCACATTGGAACCACTGGAAGGATTGTCGATGCTGTGCCAAATCCTGGAGAGGTTCCTACTCCAGTCAGGTTTCCTGGCTTCGTTACTCTTACTCCCTGTTTTGCTCTCTAGCGGTCCTCGCCGGATGTGAAGTTGGAGTTGTTTGAGCTGCTTTACCAGATTCTGCACAACAACTGGCGATTTTTCTTCAAATCCTCTGTCCTGGCGAGTGTCCAGCGTGGAACAGCTGAGGAGCCAATGGAGAACGAGGCCCAGTTTGTTTCTGCCATGCAGGTACCATGGGTTACTGGGTGTGCTTGTCTTGGCCCAAAATGTTGACTGTTATTGCCCTCCCTGACCCGAGTTCCTCCAGCATTTTGTGTGTTGTTCTGGATTTGCAGCATCTGCAGAATCTCTTGTGTTTAAAATTTTATGGTTAGTAGGTTAATTGGTCACATTGGGCAGTGCAGGCTTGCTGGGCCAGAGAGGCCTGTTACTGTACTGTAACTCTTAAGTAAAATAAAAAGAAAATGCTTTAGCAAGTGTCAAAATGAGGGAGGTGTGATGTGTGAATATTCATTCTTTCCACAGTACTGCTTCCTGTCATCAGTGCATCCATAACTCAATTTGCCAATAGTGCTATTAGCTCTGGTTTTTGATGTAATTGCAGTGAAAGTTACATTGCCCCAGTAAATTCATTGCTGTCCTCTGCTGTTTAGTGGTCTTGAGTGAATTATCTATAATAGCTGGGGGCCACTGATTGTATGGTTCACTGCTGTTAAATCCTGCACACTGCTGTTTCTTTCCCCAGGCATTTGGACAGTCCTTTTTGCAACCAGACATTCAGATCTTTAAACAGAACCTGTTTTACCTGGAGACACTCAACACCAAGCATAAGTTATATCACAAGGTACGTGCTGCATGGGGAGACTATCTGAGGCAGGCTTACAATTGCTTTCGCCAGTTTGGCATTTCAAAGTTCAAAATGCAGTTATTATTGAAGTATATATAATATTTAGATATATTTTTAAATATACAATGTATATTTGTCTCCTTACATACTTCTAACGTCCTGGGGTAGCTGTTTTAGGGAAGTGTTTGAACCATTAAAACGCTGAAAGTCTGTCACAGCTCATGACCATTAGAAGAGAGATCAAATCCACACTGAGGACTCTGCACAAATGCACACTTCCCTTCTCAGTGATAAACCTTCTGACAGGAGGGGGGCCAAAACTGGGTATTCAAAACATAGAATGGAGAACAGTACAGCTCAGGAATAAACCAATTAACGTGCTAAACCAATTAAACCAGTCATCAGATGGTCAACTACACTAATCCCTCTGCCAACACATTGTCCATATTATCCCCTTCCCCCCCCCCCCATTTCCCTCACATTCACAGGTCTGTCTAAATATCTCAAGTTTTAAATGTTTCAGCCTCTACCACCACTACAAGCAGCACTTTCCAGTCACCCACCGCTGTGTGGGAAAAAACTTACTCCTCACACCTCCTTTGAAGTTATCCCCTCTCATCTCTGGGATTCGACATTTCAACGCTGAGTTATGGAGAAAGAGGGAGGAGGAGGCAGATAGCACATACTGAACCACCATACAAAGATTGACAGCGATGGAGTAACTCTCACTGTATTTTAGGGAATGGAGTAACTCTCACTGTGTTTTAGGGAATGGAGTAACTCTCACTGTGTTTTAGGGAATGGGAATAACTCTCACTGTGTTTTAGGGAATGGGAATAACTGTCACTGTGTTTTAGGGAATGGGAATAACTCACTGTGTTTTAGGGAATGGAGTAACTCTCACTGTGTTTTAGGGAATGGGAATAACTGTCACTGTTTTAGGGAATGGGAATAACTCACTGTTTTAGGGAATGGGAATAACTCACTGTGGTTTAGGGAATGGAGTAACTCTCACTGTGTTTTAGGGAATGGGAATAACTCTCACTGTGTTTTAGGGAATGGGAATAACTCACTGTGTTTTAGGGAATGGAATAACTCACTGTGGTTTAGGGAATGGAATAACTCTCACTGTGTTTTAGGGAATGGGAATAACTCACTGTTTTAGGGAATGGAATAACTCTCACTGTGTTTTAGGGAATGGAATAACTCTCCCTGTGTTTTAGGGAATGGAATAACTCTCACTGTGTTTTAGGGAATGGAATAACTCTCACTGTGTTTTAGGGAATGGGAATAACTCAAGCTGTGTTTTAGGGAATGGGAATAACTCAAGCTGTGTTTTAGGGAATGGGAATAACTCACTGTGTTTTAGGGAATGGGAATAACTCACTGTGTTTTAGGGAATGGGAATAACTCAAGCTGTGTTTTAGGAAATGGAATAACTCACTGTGGTTTAGGAAATGGAATAACTCTCACTGTGTTTTAGGGAATGGGAATAACTCACTGTGGTTTAGGGAATGGAGTAACTCTCACTGTGTTTTAGGGAATGGGAATAACTCACTGTGTTTTAGGGAATGGGAATAACTCACTGTGTTTTAGGGAATGGAATAACTCACTGTGGTTTAGGGAATGGAATAACTCTCACTGTGTTTTAGGGAATGGAATAACTCTCCCTGTGTTTTAGGGAATGGAATAACTCTCACTGTGTTTTAGGGAATGGAATAACTCTCCCTGTGTTTTAGGGAATGGAATAACTCTCACTGTGTTTTAGGGAATGGAATAACTCTCACTGTGTTTTAGGGAATGGAATAACTCTCTGTGTTTTAGGGAATGGAATAACTCTCACTGTGTTTTAGGGAATGGGAATAACTCAAGCTGTGTTTTAGGGAATGGGAATAACTCAAGCTGTGTTTTAGGGAATGGGAATAACTCACTGTGTTTTAGGGAATGGGAATAACTCACTGTGTTTTAGGGAATGGGAATAACTCAAGCTGTGTTTTAGGGAATGGGAATAACTCAAGCTGTGTTTTAGGAAATGGAATAACTCAAGCTGTGTTTTAGGGAATGGGAATAACTCAAGCTGTGTTTTAGGAAATGGAATAACTCAAGCTGTGTTTTAGGAAATGGGAATAACTCAAGCTGTGTTTTAGGGAATGGAATAACTCACGCTGTGTTTTAGGGAATGGAATAACTCTCACTGTGTTTTAGGGAATGGAATAACTCAAGCTGTGTTTTAGGGAATGGGAATAACTCAAGCTGTGTTTTAGGGAATGGGAATAACTCACTGTGTTTTAGGGAATGGGAATAACTCACTGTGTTTTAGGGAATGGGAATAACTCACTGTGTTTTAGGGAATGGGAATAACTCAAGCTGTGTTTTAGGGAATGGAGTAACTCACGCTGTGTTTTAGGGAATGGAATAACTCACGACGTTTTCAGTATTGCTGCAGTTTACTGAGGAAATGACAAATCGCTTTGAAATTATATCAGTTTCAAGGAAAGTGTTGTGTGTATGCAGATCAGTAGGATTAAAGATTGCTGCTGAATCATTTTCGTTATGGTACACACTGTGAGTGACAGTCTGGGCCTGGCAAGGCAAAAACATGTGCTTGATAACCCACTCAAAAAGATAGAGGGGCCTTCTGCGCAATTGTGTGATCAGTTGGTCACATGGAGCTTGCCACATTCTCGCAATCATTCTGGTACAACTCAGAAAGAATTCTCTCCTAAATGCTGTCAAGGTTCCAGGTTAGCACTTATTCCAATTTCAGCTAATAATTAGGTGAAAACTACTTTTATCACTGTTCTTCTAGTGCAATTTGCTACTGTTGTTTATGTCATTTCCTTATCATTTAGATGAGAATGTATTAGTAAGTTTGCAGATGATACCACTGTTGCTGTTGTGGCAGACAATGAAGCAGATTTTCTAAGGATACAACAAGGTACCGGTTTACTAGGATGCTGCCTGGATTAGAGGGCTTCTGCTATAACGAGAGGTTGGACAAACTTGTACTGTTTTCTCTGGAGTGGCAGAGGCTGCGGGGAGATCTGATAGAGGTTTATATGATTAAGAAAAGTATAGACAGGGTTGAAATGTCTAATACCAGAGGGTATGCATTTAGAGTGAGAGAGTAATTTCAAAGTAGATATGAAAAGCAAGGGTTTTTTTGACACAGAGTGTGGTCGGTGTCTGGAAAGTGCTGCCTAGGGTGGTGGTGGAGACAGAAACACGAGAGAGACTTTTAAGATGTTTGGATAGGTACATGAATATGAGGAAAATGGAAGGATCTGGGCATTATGTAGACAGAAGAGATTAGTTACCCATTTGATTACTAATTTAATTGGTTTAGCACAACATTATGGGCCGAAGGACCTGTTCATGTGTTATATTTTTCTGCATTCTACTGATCAATTGGGGAAGTGGGCAGATGTAGTTTAACACAGACAATTGTGAATTACTGCATTTTAGGAAGTTGAACCAGGGCGGGATACGCAGTGTTGTTGAACAGAGACCTAGAGGTACAAGCATTGTGGATATCGCGGAAATTGATAGAACTCAGTGATGAAGAAAGCAGATGGCATGTTTGCTTTCATCGCTTGAAGTATTCAGTACAGGAGTTGGTCGTCACTTTACGGTGTACGGTGTATGGTGACCACACTTAGAATATTTTGTGCAGTTCTGGTCACCTTGCTTTCCAAAAGATAAATTGGAGAGGGTGTAGGAAAGATTCACAGGGCTGGTTGTATAGATTCAAATGCAGGAGTAATCAGGAGAGATTGGATAAACACAATCTTCCCCTCAAGCAAGGAAAGCTGAGAGGTGACGCAATGGAGGTGCCATGATTGTGGATTAGGTTTCTGTAGGGTGGTATAGAATTGTGGGCTGAAGGGTCCAAACTGTGTTGTTCTGTGTTCCATCACAGTGGAGCAGCAGTTAGCACAACGTGGTGTCCAGAGCTCAATCCCAACACAGTCTGGTTTCTCCTTGACTGTGTTGATTTCTTCCAGCTGCTCCAGTTTGCTCCCAGTACTGGTTGCTCATTGTGAACTGCAGTGTGATTAGGTTAGTGTTAACCGACGGGTTACTGGGGGGACAGGGCTTGTTGAGCCAGAAGGGCTTCTTCCATGCTGTCTCTCCAACCAGATAAATAGGATTCGAAGAGGGATGAGCTGGAGGGCCAGTGTGATTCCAGTGGGGCAATTGTCTGAAGCTTGCAGGGTTTAAGATGATGGAATAGGGGTGGTTTAAAGAGGGTCTAAAGGGTAAATGAGCTGGTGGGGGTATGTACAGTAACAAGGTTTAAGTGTCACAGGTATTGAAATAAACAGGGCAGCAAGGTACAGAATTAATGCAAGCAAATGGTATTAGGATAGATGGGCTGAATGGCCTACTGTGCTGCTAGTAACCTTGTAATTTCTGGTATTGTGAAGGTCTTTCAATTTCTTATCTTTTTACTTGCTGATAAGACAGCAAGGAATTATTTTTCAGTGTTAAATGACAACCTTCTGTGTGTGACTGAAAAATTCTTTTTGTGTCAGAGTACCAACTTGAGGCCCTTTCCACTGAACTAGTGCTGGAGCACAGCCTGTTCACTACTGTTTGGTCGAGCAAAAAGATTGATTGCCTGTTCATTTACTGGAAATGGTTTATTATTGTCACGTACTGAGATGCAGTGAAAAGTTTGTTTTGTGTACTGTTCATATAGATTAGATCATTACACAATGAATTGATGCAGAACAAGGCAAAACAATAACCAAGTGTAACAGTTACAGAGAGTGCGGTGCAGGTAAATAACGAAGTGCAATATCATACTGAGGTAGATTGTGAGGCCAAGAATCCATCTTATTGTATAAGAGGTCCATTCAAGAGTCTGATAACAGCAAGGCAGAAGCTGTCCCTGAGTCTGGTGGTACGTGCTTTCTGCTCAAAGGGAAAGGGGTGGGGAGAGACTGTCCGATGGGACAGGGGAGAAGAGAGATTGTCCGGTGGGAATTCTGTCTGATGGGACAGGGAAGAGGAGAGACTATCCGGTGGGTATTCTGTCCGATGGGAGAGGGGAGAGGAGAGACTGTCCGGTGGGTATTCTGTCTGATGGGTCGGGGGAGAGGAGAGACTGTCCGGTGGGTATTCTGTCTGATGGGTGGGGGGAGAGGAGAGACTGTCCGGTGGGACAGGGGAGAAGAGAGACTGTCCGGTGGGTATTCTGTCTGATGGGTTGGGGAGAGGAGAGACTGTCCAGTGGGTATTCTGTCTGATGGGTCGGGGAGAGGAGAGACTGTCCAGTGGGAGAGGGGAGACTGTCTGGTGGGACAGGGGAGAGGGGAGACTGTCCAGTGGGTATTCTGTCCGACAGGATGGGGAGAGGAGAGACTGTCCGGTGGGACAGGGGAGAGGGGAGACTGTCCAGTGGGTATTCTGTCCGATGGGTCGGGAGAGAGGAGAGACTGTCCGATGGGACAGGGGAGAGGGGAGACTGTCTGGTGGGTATTCTGTCCGGTGAGTATTCTGTCCAATGGGACGGGAGGAGAGAGATTGTCTGGGTAGATAATTCAAAGAAACAAAAGGCAGATGTCCTAGTTTGAAATACTTTGTTGATTTAAAAAAGGCTGATGTGATTTAAAAGAATACCAGTCCTTTCCCTTGTTCTCAATGGTCTCTTTTGTTTCTCTGCCAGAAAATCTTCCGGACAACCATGCTGTTTCAATTTGTTAATGTGCTGCTGCAAGTTCTGGTCCACAAGTCCCATGACCTGCTGCAGGAAGAAATTGGGATCGCTGTGTACAACATGGCCTCCGTGGACTTCAGCAGCTTCTATGCTGCATTTCTACCCCAGTTCCTGGCCAATTGTGATGGTATTGACTCCAACCAGAGAACAGTGCTCGGCAGGAACTTCAAAATGGACAGGGTTAGTTACTGGAAGACGTGGAGTCATGCAAAGGCGCTGGAAAGCCAAGTGTTACACCATTGCCAGAGAGAGTCCTAGAGTTCTGCTACCCTTACTAAATGCTATTTCTAGAGTATTATGTTAAGTGGCTCTGCTTTCTGTCTGTGGTATGTGACATATGAGGAAAATGACCAGAGTGCAAATCCCTAAAAGATGGACGAAGATATTCTTCATTTGAAGATGACACAGTGTTTGATTGGAGGCATTGCAAACTGACTTAACAAACACTGCTGTTCCGGACCCTGACTTCAGTTAACTCAAATGAAGAGCATTTGTTGGCTCTGAGCCTCTACTCATTGGAGTTTAAAAGAATGAGGGGGAATCTCATTGAAACCTATCGAATATTGAAAGACCTAGATAGAGCGGATATGGGGAAGATGTTTCCTCCAGTGGGCGAATCTAGGACCAGAGGGCACAGCCTCAGATAATACAGTGGTGAATCTGTGGAACTCATTACCGTAGATGACTGTGCAGGCCAAGTCATTGGGTATATTTAAAGTGGAGGTTGATAGGTTCTAGATTAGTCAGGATGTCTAAGGGAGAAGGTAGGAGAATGGGTTTGTGAGTGATAATAAATTAGCCATGATGGAATCCCGGAGCAGATTCGTTGGCCTGAATGCAAATACTAAATCACCCACCTGGACACAGACAGGGATTAAACATCAAACCCTTCCTTCACACAAAATCTAATGGATCGCTCAAATGTAAAAACATCAGAAAGCCTAGAGAATTCCCAACCCCTCCTTTGCCAAAAAAAGTACCTGCCAATCGACAAGAAGAAAGAAAACACAGTAAAACTGACAGAGACTAGTACAAACTTCAGTCCAGACTAATAATCATATGTGTCTCGGAATTTCAAAAACCCCCTCCGTAGGTCCTTCCTTGGGCAGTGACTGCCAACCCACAGCCTCTCAACCTCTGGCCCAACCTGTGAACTTAATTAATCCATAGATCCTTGGATTGTGGGAATAAACTGGAGCACCCAGAGGAAAGCCACGTGAGCATGGAGGGAATGTACAAACTCCTTACAGAGGACACCAGAATTGAACTTTGAGCTCCATTGGCCCAAGCTGTAATAGCATTGTGCTAACCTCTACACTACCGTGGTGCCCCATTCGGTGTTTGGGGAGAGGTACATGTCCACTAACCACGTTTTAGGCATGACCATGGTAGAGGTGTGTGGGAAAAATCAGTGTATGCCCTCAGCTCACTAACACTAACCCTGACCATACATCTTCAGATAGGGAAGGAGCATAAAGCTTTCAGACTGGAGAGTATGCAGAAGCTGAAAATCCAGAGCAACACACAAAATACCGGAGGAACTCCACAGGTCAGGCAGCATCTATGGAGGGGAATAAGCAGGCAGCATTTCAGGCTGAGGCCTTTCATCAGGACTGGAAAGGAAGGTGGGGGAGAGGAGAGAAGACGAGCTGAAAGGTGATAGACAAAGGCAGGTGGGTGGGAAGGGGTGAAGTAAGAAGATGGGAGGTTGTAGGTGGAAAAGATAAAGGGCTGGAGAAGAAAGAATCTGATAGGAGAGGAGAATGGACAATGGGAGAAAAGGAAGAGGAGAGGCACCAGGTTATAAGCAGGTAGGAGGTCAGATTGGGGATTGGAGAAATCGATGTTCATGTCATCAGGCTGGAGGCTGCCCAGATGGAATATGAGGTATTTGCTCCTCCACCCTGAGAGTGGGCTCATTGTGGCAGAAGATAAGGCTGCGAACCAACAAGTTGGAACAGGAATGCTGTAACACTTGTCCACTAGCCTGTCTGAGACAATCAGATGGATTTAGCAGTGGAAATACAGGATGAAACCTTTGTTGTGACAATTTGAATTAAAAGGTACACACTTTTAGAAAGAGGCTCCTGTGATGTCAAGGTGAAATTACTGTGAGGAAAAGTTTTTGTTAAAACATCTAGTGACCTCTGTTTCAGCCACTGACTGAAATGAACATCTAAATTACTCAGGTTATGTTTGAATTTAAACAAGTTGCATCTGATCAGTTAGAGATGATGAATAATAACCTTTCTCTCTCTTTCTCTCCCTCCCTCCCTCCCTCCTTGGTGCTAGGATTTGCCTTCGTTTACACAGAGTGTACACAGACTTGTGAATGACCTGCGTTACTACAGGCTTTGTAATGGCAGTTTACCTCCGGGAACCATCAAGCTATAGCCTTCACGACTGAAGCCTTTCCTCTCATCCTCTCGCCAGGATGTCCAGTGCAACTTGCTGGCTGGACCCTCCGAATACACTGCTGCAGCACTTTGTGTCTTTGTCCTGCAGGAAGATAATAGTTGTATTCAGTACATTGACATGATGCCAATCGATCATGTAATCTGCACTGAATAGACATCAGTCATTTGCACCTTTGCATTGTTGTGCTCCTCTCAGCTGTTTCATTGGATTGACGCGACAGTGCTACCGTGGTCAGCATTTTGTTTCTCGTTTGAAATGCCTTGAACATTTCTGCTCTATACAAGCAGAGGACCCTCCATTTTAGGTCATATCATTCCAATGTGATACTATTGGCACACAATCGATGAAGAGTTTATGTTGTAAACTGTGTTCTGATCCTTCGAATTACCCTCTCCAAATGTATGCTGGATTATTTTTTAATGAAGATTTTAAGTCGGGTAAATTTATATTGTTTTCATTAGACTTCCACTCAACTTTGCAACATTTCTCCCTTACAGAACTTGTTTCTGTTGGTCTGTGTCATGTGTCCCCTCCTCATTCACCGAGGGTCTGTCAGAGGGAGTAGGAGTGCTTGAAATGAGTGACCCACAGACAAGTGACTCAAGCCTTTTATTGCCATTGATTTAAGGCTCTCAGTTTAGGACTGGTGTCTGAACTAAAGTGGGCTTTCATTGCTTAGATTCTGACAGGAAGATCCAACCACCAGCTTCCCATGTTTTCCCACCTGACTTTGCCGAACACCCCTAGCACTGTCAGTACCTCTGCCCAGACACTCGCTGCAGGGGTGTGGTTGTGGGCTGAGCACTCTTATGAGGAGTGGCAGTGGAAGAGATGAAGATTAGAGAATAATAGCAGAAGCATGTGTGAGTGTGTTTGGTGTTCCTCTGTCTGGACCTTCAAGTTGAGGAGATCAGGAGTGGACGCATGACAAACTGAAGGTTATTGGGGTTTCTGGAGCGGATCAGCACTGTGGAATTCACAGAAACCCTGAGCCATGATGCTGGCCAATGTACTTTGGGCACTTTGTCTGCCAGCTTAAGACCGCCTGGGCTGAATGTATTAAATGGGTGGTAAAGCCTCCTTTATACTTGAATATTAAACTTTTTCTCCCCCAAAGAAGCAATTGTTCCACCTTTAAAGTTGTAGGTACAAAGATAATGTGTCTGGAAAAAGGGCTTTTTCAATTGAATTCACTTAGAGCCTAATGGTTACCTGTGTATCAGCAGCAGACATCATTGTTCAAAACCTTGCCCAGTCACTGAATTGTTGGGTTTCCTTCAGTTTGGTGAACCCCCGGAACTAATTATCATAGAGCTGAAGGAACCCCAACAACTCAATGACCAGGCTTGGCTCTAGGGATTCACCAAGCCTCTTCACTGGGGTACATCATTCCTTCCAAAGTGTGTCACTCTGGGCCTGACCTACCACACACCACATAAAATCCATCCCTGTCTGCAGCTGTTTTTATCATGAAGCCGGCTCTGCATTTCTCAGCATTTTCATTAAATTTGTTTAAAAAAGCTGCTAGTAATTTTTCAATCTCCTTTTAAATTCTGGACTCTGAGTATTCAGGTGGAACAAAATGAGGTACGTTTCCACCCAAGCCAGGGAGCTCCTGCAGATCAGTAAGTAGGGGTCACTGCGTAGTTCCCTGTCCCTCGATTGGTCCAATGAGGTGCAGAGCAGGAAAAAAGTGGAGCCCTGTGATTAGGAGGTGACATGCTTGGCTCTGTAGTTAGACATCAGACTCTGTGCAAACTACTCTCCTCCAACAGAGTGCCTCGTACTGGCCCCCACCACAGTGGAAGCGGTCGTGATACTCCTCTGTGCTAAGCCTTGGACACGTGAGTGTGTTAGAGCTGACCAGTCCGGTTTTCCACCTTTCTGGGCTGTGTTGTTTAATTCAGTCAATGTCTGGTGATCCAGTCTTCCATTTTATTTTGTCCATTGCTCTAAGCCTGTAGCTTTTTAAGATTCTTTTACATTTTTGCTGTACATTGTACAGGAAAAAGTGGTACTCTGTAATTGCGATGTCCAGTTTTCATTTCATTGGACCATGTGAAATGTGGTTGGCTACACTGTCATTTTGGTCGGACATGGTTTCCTTGGGTTGGGGCTGTTGCCGAAGCTTCTGTGAGCCCTGTTAGCTCAATCACCTCGTGTTGGGGTGAAGGCACCGTGTTGCACCTCAACCTTTTTTTGAAGGATCCAGTATCCTCATTTCACAAACTGCTTTGCTCTTCCCCACTTTGCCGTGACCTGCCAGTGCTGTCTCCTCATCAGCCATTCAGAGCAGTGTGAGGTCGGCCTCAACTGGCTCTCCGCTCAGCAGCAAGAGAGAGCCCTCCTGTTACTCATCACCAGATGATGGTTTCACATGTCTCAGCCTTACATCAGGCCTCCCTCAGAGTCCAAAGCCAAAGCCCCTGCAATTGGTGGACCGTCTCGGTGAGATTGTGGGATTCCGTATTGTCGGAGACCCTGCCCCGACTACAGGGTCTTCTGCCCTGCTGCTTCCTTTCCTCGTTGAAGAATGCTTTCTCTGCAGTGTGATTGAACTGCGCTGTGGTATTTCTATCACTGTACGCAAAAGGGAATTCCTTCCAACGTACAAAGTTAATGTGACTTGTACCACAGCTCGCACTGCTGGTTTTCCCATTGTAAAGTGTGGCCAACCAGTTTGTGTGTAGCAGTTCGAGGCTCTGTTTACAATGTGTACTGAGAATGCCCCTCTGTAGTCACTGCAAGCGTTTGCCCCAGACGTGAGCTGTACTGGGCCAGCTCACACCCTGTACAAAACGGACTCCTCTTTATTTTTTTAGGATTATGGTGATACTTTGTACAAGTGTACAGTGATGTGATTATAAACAGATCCCAGCTTTCACCAAGGCTGCGTCAGTGTTTCTGGATGTAAATATGAGACTGTTTTGTGCCTGAACACTTACAATGAGAAGTGTATTAAATCTACACACTGGTTTTACTCTTCTGTGTTGAACCCATTTTGATTCTGACATTCCACTGCAGAATTCAAGTCTTTTATAATTGCATTTTATAAAAAAAATGTAGATATGACTTTTAAATAAATGATGATCCAAGTGCATGTTTGGCCTCAGGCATTTGGGAGTTGATGGGGTCGAGTTGAGGAAGTGCTGTCAGCCCATATAGAAGCAGCAACAAGCCTGGGCAAAGGTTAAAATGCCTGGCACCCTGCTGAATTACAAGCAGCCTGTTTAAATACTGTACCCCTGAGGAGTATGTACTGTGTGGTGAAAAGAAGTATTAAGCATCTGTCAGGATTTCAAATTCTGAGCTTTTTAGGAAATGAGTAGGTCTCCCTATTCCACCAAGTAAGTTGCTACCAGTAAAGTAGTGTCGAGGAGAAGGATCAGGGACATTGCCTGTACTATGAATGTTCTCTAATCTTCCCTTAGTCCTCATATCCTGCAATATTTAATTCCCTGGAAGCAGCTGAATTCAGATCATATTTGGCTATATTAAAAATAATCGCTGATTGGTATGCCAGTTGCTCTAAATCCATGTGACTAATTCTTGGGTTCTGAATGATCAATCCTGCATTCTCCCCTTGTCCCTGGAAGTACTTACCCAACAAATACAAAACTACTCATCTTACTCTTGAATGTCTGAATTGATCACCTCCCGCATTCAGAGTGATAAGCTCCAGCTGTTTTGTATAGCTTCAAAATAAAGTTAGTTCTAAGTTAAATTATTATCAAAATACATACTGTATGTCACCATACACAAATCCTGAGAGTTACTTTCTTGCAGGTATTCACAATAATACAAAGAAGCACAATAGAATAAATTTTAAAAGCACACACCAGTTGGACAAACAAACTGCAAATATAAAAAAAGAGAAAACCATAATAAATAAATAAACAATATCAAGAACATGAGATAATGAGTCCTTGAAAGAGGGTCCACAGGTTGTGGGAATGGTTCAGTGTTGGGGTGAGTGGGTTCATCACATCCACTCTATCAAGGCCTTTCACTATTCAATAGGGTTCAAAGAGGTCACCCCTCATTCTCCTGAATGCCAGCAAATACAGGCCCAGAGTCACCCAACACTCTTCATATGACAAGCCATTCAATCCTGGAGTCATTTTTGTGAACCCTCTCCACTTTCAGCACATGTGTTCTAAGGGGCCAAACCTGCTCACAATACTCCAAGTGAGGCCTCACCAGTGCTTTATAAAGTCTCAACATTACATCTTTTATAATCTAGTCCTCTTGACATGAATGCTATCATTGTATTCGCCTTCCTCACCATAGACTCAACCTGCAAATTAACCTTTAGGGATTCCTGCACAAGGACTCCCAAATCCCTTTGCATCTCTCCATTTAGAAAATAGTCTACCCTTTCATTTCCTCTACCAAAGTGCATGACCATACACTTCCCGACACTATTCCATCTGCCATTTCTTTGCCCGTTCTCCTAATCTGTCTAAGTCTTGCTGTAGCAGAAAGGAGTGTCTGATGGCTGAGGGGTGATGACTGTTCCTGAACCTGGTGTGGGATCTGAGACTACTGTACCTCTTCCCTGACATCTTTTTGTCAAATAATAAAGTATGGCACATTGTCCCAACACCTGTCAGAAGTGAGCTATTCAACTTCATCCTCTCTGCAGTCCTGAGACCCCTCTGCTCTTCAGGTGCTGTTTAAATCTGATGAGGGTTTCTGTCTCCCATGTTCTCAGGTAATGATGGTTCAAAGGAGGTTCATGAAAATGATTCCAAGATTGAATGGCCTGTCATATGAAGACTGATGGCTCTGGGCTTGTATTCACTAGAGTTCAGACGAATGAGGGGTGATCGTATTGAAACCTATTGAATGGTGAAAGGCCTTGATAGAGTGGATGTGGAGAGGATGTTTTCTATGGTGGAAGAGCCTAAGATCAGAGGGCACAGCCTCAGGATAGAGGGGTGTCCTTTTAGAACAAAGATGAGAAACTTATTTAGCCAGAGGGTGGTGAATCTAGAATTCTTTGCTGCAGCTAGCTGTGGAGGCAGGTTTTGTGTATATTTAAGACAGAGGATGATAGATTTTTGATTGGTCAGGGCATACAGGGAGAAGGCAGGAGGTTGGAGCTGAGAGGAAAACTGGATCAGTTATAATGAAATGACAAAGACTTAATGGACCAAATGTCTTAATTTTGCTCCTATATCTTATGGTCTTGTGGCCAATGAGTCTACACCCCTAGAATGAAACTGTCCTCATGTCCCCTCTACTACTGACGCCATTAAACCCCTGAGGGAAATGTAGGTCCTCTGTAATTTTCATGTACTGTTGTGAAATCTGCTTGCAGAGAAGAAGCAGCTGTTTTGGAATTGTTGAGTGTGGAGCTTCAGGCTCCTGTACCTCCTCCCTGAAGGTAAGAATGAGAACAGGGCATGTCCCAGATGCTGAGGGTCCTGAGTGATAGGTGACTCCTTCTTGAGGCACCACCTCATGAATACGTCCTCAGTGGGGAGGGTTGTGCCCATGATAAAGCTGACTGAGTTTACATCCCTCTGCAGCCTTTTGCCATCCTGTACACACTCCATGCTAGACAGAATGCTCTCCATCAAACAGCTATAGAACTTCATAAGTCTCTGATGACGTATCAAATCTCCTCAAACTCCTAATGAAGTAGAGCCACTGGTGTGTCTTTTTGTGATTGCATTAATGTGTTAGACGCCAGTCCTCTTAAGAAGGTGACCTCCGTACTTGTACTTCCAGAAGTCCATGATTAACTCCTTGGTCTTGAGAGTAAGGTGGTGGTTGGGACACCACTCACTCCTGTTTGCGTCCTCATTGTCATCTGAAATTTTACCAACCGTTGTTATTGGCAAATTTAGATACCATTTGAGCTGTACCTAGCCACATAATCATGGATATAGAGAGAGTAGAGCAGTGTAACAAGATCCATCCTTCAGGTGCGCCAATGTTTATTGTCAGCAAAGAGATGTTATTTCTGATCTGTGGTCTCCCAGTGAAGTTGAGGATCTGGTTTCAGGCTTAGTGGAAGTACATTTTCATTCATGACAAGGTAGATGGAGGGGCAGGTAGTTCTGAAGAAGAGAGGCCACAGAAGGACTTGGACAGATTAGGAGAATGGGCAAAGAAACGGCAGGTGGAATGCTGTGTCAGGAAGCGTATGGTCATGCACTTTTACTGTTTGAGTCTGTGGAGAGGAAGGCAAATGTGATGTTAACATTCATCTCAAGAGGACTAGAATATAAAAACAAGGATGTAATGTTGAGACTTTATAAAGCACTGGTGAGGCCTCACTTGGAGTATTGTGAGCAGTTTTGGACCCCTTAGAAAGGATGTGCTGAAACTAGAGAGGGTTCAAAGGAGGCTTAAGAAAATCATTTCAGTATATTGAATGGCTTGTCATATAAAGAGTGTTTGATGGCTCAGAGCCTGCATTCACTGGAATTTGGAAAAATGGGGGGTGGGGCTTAATTGAAACCTATCAAATGGTGAAAGGCCTTGAATAGTGGATGTGGAGAGTATGTTTCCTATGGTGGGGGAGTCTGAGACCAGAGGATACAGCCTCGGAGTCGAGGGGCATCCTTTTAGAACAGAAATGAGGAATTTTTTTATCGAGAGTGGTGACTCTGTAGAATTATTTACCACAGGCAGCTGTGGAGGCCAAGTCTTTATATTTAAGACAGAGGTTGATAGATTCTTGATTGGTCAGGGCATGAAGAGATACGGGGAGAAGGCAGAAGACTGGGGCTGAGAGGAAAAATGGATCGGCCATGAGGGAATGATACAGCAGACTCAATGGGTTGAATGGTGTAATTCTGCACCTATATCTTCTGGGTGTGTATCTTTCCATTCACTGCATGTTTTCTCACGTACCCTGAACACATGATATTATACTTTCCTGGGTTTAATTCCATTCACCCTTTTCCCATTTTCCTTCAGTCCTACTCTGCCAACTGTAGGAACAATCTGCAACCTCTGCTTGAGCAACCTGCATGTTGGTGTAATTCATTATAACAACAAGCAAGGAGGGGAACCGCAAAGGATAATTTCACTCGTCCTAGCACTGAACTGTTCCCACAACCTATCGACTCACTTTCAAGGACTTATTATCTCATGTTCTCAGTATTTATTGTTTATTATTTTTCTTTTTGTATTTGCAGTTTGTCCAACTTGTGAGCATTTTTATTGATTATTTTGTTTCTTTGTATTTATTGTAAATGCCTGCAAGAAAATGAATCTCAGGGTTGTGTATAGTGACATATGTGCTTTGTCCATGGTGTATCTGCCCGTACCACCACCCAGACAGGATGTTGCACACACCCACCACTCTCTGTGTGGGGGAAAAAAAACTACCTTTGATATCCCATCCCCAAACTTTCCTCCAAGCTCTCAACTATGTTGAAATTGGCTACCACCTTCCTACATTATAAAGGCCCTGGGACAATCTGAGGTTAAGAATGATCCTTTGGAAATCCAAACTTGTACTTGTTTCTCTGGTCCACGTTCTTTCTTGCTTCTAATGTCAAAATTTTATCCCATTCTTCTTGAATTCTTATCAACTACCAACGTGATTCTGTTTCAGACACAACTGCTGGACGAACAGGTCAGGCCGCATCAATGTATGGAAATGAATAAGTAGTTGACGTATTGGGACAGGACCCTTCATCAGGACTGAAACACCAACTGTTTATTCATTTCCATAGATGCTGCCTGACCTGCTGAGTTCCTCCAGCATTTTGCATGTGTTGCTCTGGATTTCCAGCATCTGGAGAATGTCTTGTGTTTATAACTATATTTCAGGCTGGTTTCCTCTGTTCGTCACTATGGGAGCAGAATTGAGCTATTTGGCTCATCGGTCCCATTCTTCTGTCTTCTCCCCATAACCCTTGATGCTAACTAATCAAGAACACACCACTTTAAATATACCCAATGACTTAGCCTGCACAGCCATATGTGGCAATGAATTCCACAGATTCACCACCTTCTGGCTAAAGACATTGCTCCTCACCTCTGATCCCTTATTATCTGAGGCTGTGCCCTCTGGTCCTAGACTTGCCCTCTTAGAGGAAACATCTTCCCCATATCCACTCTATCTAGGTCTGAAATCAATAGGCTTCATTCAATGAGATCTTCCCTCTTTTAAACTCCAGTGAGTAGAGGCCCAGAGCCATCAAACACTCTTCATTTGAGTTAACTGAAGTGTTTGTAGAGTCACCTCACACTGCCTCCAATCAGTGTAGTATTCAAATGAAGAACATCTTTGTCCAGCCTTTGGGAATCATCTCATGTTCTTTATAGTTACTAATTATTTCTATATTTTTTCTTTATTTATTTTTGCATTTGCAGAGTTTGTTGTCTTTTGCACACTGATCAGTGGTGTGGCCTTTCATGGATTTATTGAATATGCCCGCAAGAAAATAAATCTCAAGCTGTATATGGTGATATAATGTAATTTGAATCATGACCAACACATCCCTCGTCCACATCCCGAAATGAGCAGACAAAAGGCTGCCATCAGGAAGGAGGTACAGGAGCCTGAGGATCCACAACACCAGGTTCAGGAACAGTTTTAAACCCCTCAACCATCAGGCTCCTGAACTAGAGGGGATAATTTCACTCATCCCATCACTGAACTGTCTCCACAACTTATAGACTCACTTTCAAGGATTCTTCATCCCGTCTTCTCTATATTTACTGTTTGTTTATTGATTTATTGTTTTGCTTGTTTTTGTTTCTTTGTATTTGCTGTGAATGCCCCCAAGAAAATGGATCTTCGGATAGTATATGGTGGCATTATACTTTGATAATAAATTTGCTTTGAACTTTGAGATACCACAATTTAGTTGTTGGTCCGGGATCAATTTTTAGAATACTAAACTTTACGAAAAATGTTTCGTAAGTGCAAATACAGATTTTGGGGTAAAATAACTGGCCTGAACCTTGAAACAGTTGACGCTCTCCGGTATGGATAATGGACTGAAACGTTCGTAAGAGGCAGGAACCGGGTAGGGTGGAGGTAGAAGCGGCTGTGGCTGTAGTTCATTATCCGCGGTCGTGCCTGAGGCCTGGGGTGAAGGTGGGTCTTGAGCCCGGGCGGAGCTGCCCTCGCTGTGGCCCCGCCCCGTCCAGCTCGCGGGAGGCGGCTCAGTCAGGCCGAGCCGAGCCATGATGCTGTTGCGGGCGCTAAGTCGCCTGTGGACGGAGCGTCGGCTTCCTGCCAGCCCGGGGCTCCGCTGGGCCGGCGCTGGCCTCCGGCTCCTCTCCTCCGGTAAGTGCGGGACCGGGTTCATTCATTTGTTCCGCTGCCGAGTTGTTTTGCAAGTTTCACAGAAACTCGCGGAGAACCCTGGAACCTCCAGGACTGGAGGAGGGTGAACCCCTCGATCTACACCGTGGGTGGGTGGTCCCTAACCCCCCTGTGCTGGGGGTGACCCTCTGTTTGCTGCGTTGAATTGTGCTCTGATATCCCAATTGAGTACTAGCTTCATGTTCAATCACCATCTGCGGCCACATCTAAAATTGGTTAATCAAATGAAAAAAAATCTAGATTAAATTAATGTAACTAAACTAGTTTCAGTTACAATTAATAATATAATTGTATCCTGTGTTGTAACTTTGTTGAGCTGGTCAGTTATACAATACAGAAACACTATACTGACTTTATATCGTCTACACTAACCCAATCTGCCTGCTTTAGGATTCAAATGTCTAAATACCTCTTTTAAATAAACACAGTGATTGTACCTGAATCCGCCACCATCTCAGGCATTGAGTTCCGGATTTCTGTGTAAAAAGAAATCCCCTTTAAAAATCATATTCATGCCTCATACCCTTATATATACATGATCCATCATCAGGGACCCCCACCACTCAGGCCATGTATATTCTCACTGCTGCCATCGTGATGGAGGTACAGGAGCCTCAGGACCCACACCTCTAGGAAATTATTAACGTTCAACAGTAAGGCCAACACATAGAAAACCTACAGCACAATACAGCCCCTTCGGCCCACAATGCTGTACTTACTTTAGAAATTACCTAGGGTTACCCACAGCCCTCTATTTTTCTAAGCTCCATGTATCTGTCCAGGAGTCTCTTAAAAGACCCTATTGTACCCACCTCCTCCACCGTCGCTGGCAGCCCAGTCCACGCACTCACCACTGCATTAAAAAGCTTACCCCTGACATCTCCTCTGTACCTACTTCCAAGCACCCTAAAACTACCCTCTCACGTTAACCATTTCAGTCCTGGGGAAAAGCTTCTATCTACATGATCAATGCCTCTCATCATCTTATAAACCTCTATCAGGTCACCTCTCATCCTCTGTCACTCCAAGGAGAAAAGACCGAGTTCACTCAACCTATTCTCATAAGGCACGCTCCCCAATCCAGGCAACATCCTTGTAGATTTCCACTGCACCCTTTCTATAGTTTCCACATCCTTCCTGTAGTGAGGTGACCTGAACTGAGCACAGTACTCCAAGTGGGGTCTGACCAGGGCCCTATATAGCTGTAACATTACCTCGTGGCCCCTGAACTCAATCCCACGACTGATGAAGGCCAATACACCATACGCCTTCTTAACCAAAGACAACCTGCGCAGCAGCTTTTAGTGTCCTATGGACTCAGATTCCAAGATCCCTCTGATCCTCCACACTTGCAAGAGTCTTACCATTAATACTATATTCTGCCTTCATATTTGACCTAACAAAATGAACCATTGAACTGTTCCCACAACCTATGGACTCACTTTCAAGGATTCTTCATCTCATGTTCTCAATATATATTTATTTATTTGTCTGTTCATTTATTTATTTGTTTATTTATTTAATATTTGTAGGGTCTGTCTTTTGCACACAAGCTTTTTGTCCATCTTGTTACATGTGGTCTCTCATTTTGCTTCTTTGTATTTACTGTGAATGTCCACAAGAAAACAAAGAGTGATAGAATACTACAGCACAGAAACAGGCACTTTGGCCCATCCAGTCCATGGGAAACCATTTAAACTGCCTACTCCCATCAACCTGCACCAGGACACTAGAATACTACAGCACAGTACAGGCCCTTTGACCCTTGATGTTGTACTGACCCATATATTACCATAGTCCTCCATGCCCCTCCCATCCATGTACTTATCCAAACTTCATTTAAATGTTGAAATTGACCCTGCATCCAGCACTTGCACTGGTAACTCATTCCACACTCTCACCACCCTCTGAGTGAAGAAGTTCCTTCCTCGTATTCCCCTTAAGCATTTCACCTTTCACCCTTAACCAATGATTTCTAGTTGTAGGCTCACCCAACCTCAGTGGAAAAAACCTGCCTGCAGTTACTCTCTCTATACCCCTCATAATCTTGTTTACCTCTATCAAATCTCTCAATCTTCCAAGTCCTAGGGAATAAAGTTCTAACCTTCTGAATTTTTTGCTATAACTCAGATCTTCCAGTCCTGGCAATATCCTTGTACATTTTCTCTGTACTCTTTCAATCTTAGTTGCATCCTTCCTGTC
The DNA here is from genome assembly GCF_030144855.1 of Hypanus sabinus. Lineage (NCBI taxonomy): Eukaryota > Metazoa > Chordata > Chondrichthyes > Myliobatiformes > Dasyatidae > Hypanus > Hypanus sabinus. The sequence goes on from NC_082714.1 coordinate 4,011,180, forward strand.
AGTAGGTGATCCAAAACAGCACACAATACCGACGTCTTGTACAACTTCAACATAACATCCCATCTCAGTACTTTGATCTATGAAGGCCAATGTGCCAAAAACTTTCTTATTGACCCTATCTACCCGTGACGCCACTTTCAATGAACAATGGCCCTGTATTCCCAGATCCCCTTGTCCTGCCACATCCCTCAGTGCCCTAACCTGGTTGGTGCTACAGAGGTGCAAAACACTGCACTTATCTGCATTAAATTCCATCTGTCATTTCTCAGCCCATTTTCCATCTCTCAAAATTACACTTTTGAATATCTCTCTCTCACCTTCTACTTTGATATCCTGATCAGCCTGCTTCACTCCAGGGAGATCAATCTCCTGTAACTGAAATATTTCAGTTCAAGCAATATCCTGGTGAATCTCTTGTCTTTCCAGCACAACCTCATCCTACTCCTCATGGTGAGCAGAACTGTACACAGTTCTCCACGTGAGGTCTACCCAGTGTTTTGTAAAGTTGCAACATAACCTCTGTTGAATTGCATAGTCTGGCCTTTGATGGCAAGCATCTCGAATGCCACCTTCACCACCTTATGCACTGTGTTGTTACTTTGGACCCCAGGTCTCTGTTCAACACCTTCGCTTGGTAATTTACTTGTCAAGTGCGTTAGAAAACTCACCTGTACTGACAGAACACGTTTTCTGATAGCTCCAGGCCTGCACATTTAACACCTCAGCAGCAGAGGCTGAACCCCGTTAACCTGTGGCATACTGGGGCAGCATTGGTGATGGATGATTTGAATGCAGTTGTGTATGGGAGTGCGATGATCGGGGAGAGTTGCTCTGTTACAGCTACAGAGAAAGTGCAGTGCAGAGAGACCATAAAGTTTGTTCATTATGTGTCCTGAGATACAACATGTGTGATCATGCTCTTTTCATGACCAGAAATGTTCTTGGCAAATTTTTCTACATAAGTGGTTTACCATCACAGCCTTCTGGGCAGTGTTCTTATAAGATGGGAGACCCCAGCCATTATCAATATCAGAAGAGATTGTCTGCTTGGCGTCTGGTCACATAACCAGGACTTGTGATGTGCTCCAGCTGCTCATACGACCTGTGGCTTCACATGACCCTGATCGGGGGCTGAGCAGGTGTTACACCTTCCCTAAGGGTGACCTGCAGGCCAGCAGAGGGAAGGAGCACCTTACACCTCCTTTGGCGGAGATGTATCTCCACCCCACCTGCCATAATAAGGTGCAAAATTATAACAAGGTTTATTGTGAGGTCCACAGTCCAACTTATATATCAGCAGGAGTTGGGCTGTCCTTGAGTTTGGTGGAGTTTCTGTTATAAGGTATCCATCATTAAGGACCCCCATCATCCAGGACATGCCTCCTTCTCATTACTACCATCAGGGAGGAGGTACGGGAGCCTCAATGTTTTACAATTTCTTCTTCTCTGCCGACAGATATCTAGTGGAAGAGATGAAGCTGTTTCCTTTGATTATTCCCTGGCCATTACCTCTGTCCTTCAAGGATAATTGCCACTCAGTGATTGCCCTCTGGACCACGTATATCATTGGCCACTGGTCCTCTCTGTCCATTTAGTACCAAAACCTTGAGAAATGGTCATTGGCGAAGGTCGTGAAATGTGCTGTTTTGTGGCAGCAGTGCATTGCAATACATAAAGATTACTATAAGTTACAGTAAGATTATATTTTTAAAAAATAATGCAAAAACAGAGCAAAGCAGTGAGGTAGTGTTCATTGTCCAATCAGAAATCTGAAGGTGGAGGAGAAGAAACTGTTCCTAAAATGTTGAGTGTGGGTCTTCAGGCTCCTGTACCTCTTCACTGATGGTAGCAATGAGAGGAGGGCATGTCCTGGGTGATGGGGTCCTTAATGATGGATGCCACCTTCAAGATGAAGGTATCACCTTTTGAAGATGTCCTCAGTGGTAGCGAGGCTCGCGCCCATGGTGGAGCTGGCTGAGTTTTTAATCCCCTGTAGCCTTTTCTGGTCCTTTCAGCAACACCCCACCCTCCCTTGTCCTTCCAAATGTCTCCTACCCTGTAATTCTCTGCAACCCCGCTCCTCGATTTTAATCCATTCAACGTTGGTCACGGAGTATTCACCTGCTGAGATCTTGTTATCGCTGTCTCTCTCCGTGTTAAACTGTGCCAAGTCACCCCATTATGTCAAGGCTTCGGAGAGGTTCACTAGGATGCTGCCTGGATTAGAGGGCATGTGCTGTAACAAGAGGTTGGACAAAACCGGCTAGTTTTCTCTGGAACGGCGGAGGCCGAGGGGAGACCTGAGAGAGGTTTATAAAATTATGAGAGGCATGGATGGAGTAGACAGTGAGTACTTTTCCCAGGGTTGAAATATCTTATGCCAGAGGGGTATATAAGGTGAGAGAGGGTAATTTCAAAGGAGATGTGAGGGGCAAGTTTTTTACACAGACAGTGGTGTTGGGGTGGTAGAGGCAGATACATGAGAGGTTTTTAAGAGACGTTTAGGCACAGGAATGTAAAGGAAATGGAGGGATATGCACATTGTGTAGACAGTTGGCCATTTGATTACAAATGTGTTGGGTCATTGTGGGCTGAGGGGCCTGTTCCTGTGTGGTACTGTTCTATGTTCTGTGTTGGGGGAATGAGCCATGCTAGCGTCTGATCGCTCTTCTCCCTGCTGTTTTGGGAGTTTCTTGAATTAAGTTGATGTCAAAATGCAAGTCACAACTCGCTCCAGTGTGGGTGCATTCAAATATTCCAGCTATATCTGGTGCTGGTGTTTAACGTGGACTTCAGCAAGGTCTTTGACGTTCCCTCTGGGCAGCCTCGTCCGGGGGAGATGGCTGATTGGATTCTCAATGGGCTTCGTGATAGGAAGAAGAGGGTGATAATTGACAGAGTTGTTTCTCAAACTGGAAGCTTGTCTCCAGAGTGACACACACAAAATGCTGGAGGAACTCAGCAGATCAGGCTACATCTATGGAAAGGAATAAACGATCAATGTTTCGGGCCACAACCCTTCATCAGGACAAGAGAGGAAGGGGGGAGGATGCCAGAATAAAAAGGTAGGGGAAGGTAAGGAGCCTAGCTGGAGAGCAGGTGGGTGGGAAAGGCAAAGGGCTGGAGAGGAACAAATCTGATTGGAGAGGAGAGTGGGCATGGACCGTAGGAGAAAGGGAAGGCAGCAGAAAAGGAAATTATAGACCAGTTAGCCTGACCCCTCAGTGGTTGGGAGTCAATTAAGACCATAAGACAAAGGAGCAGAAGTCAGCCATTCGGCCCATTGAGTCTGCTCCACCATTTCATCATGAGCTGATCCAATCTCCCCTTTAGTCCCAATCCCCCATCTTCTCACCATAACCTTTGATGCCCTGACTACTCAGATACCTATCAATCTCTGCCTTAAATACACCCAATGACTTGGCCTCCACTGCCACCTGTGGCAACAAATTCCATAGATTCACCACCCTCTGGCTAAAAAAAATTTTCACATCTCTTTTCTGAATGGGCGCCCTGCAATCCTCAAGTCATGTCCTCTCGTACTAGACTCCCCCACCATGGGAAACAACTTTGCCACATCCACACTGTCCATGCCTTTCAACATTTGAAATGTTTCTGTGAGGTCCCCCCTCATTCTTCTAAACTCCAAGGAGTACAAACCAAGAGCGGTCAAACATTCCTCATATGTTAACCCTCTCATTCCCGGAATCATTCCAGTGAATCTTCTCTGAACCCTCTCCAATGTCAGCCCATCCTTTCTTAAATAAGGAGCCCAAAACTGCACTCAGTAAATATTCCAGCTATATTCAAATAGAGTACTTGGTAACACAAAGTCAGCATGCTTTCCTTCAGGGAAAATCCTGCCAGATGAACCTGTTGGAATTCTTTGAGAAAATTACAAGTAGGATAGATAAAGGGGATGCAGTGGATGTTGAATATTTGGACTTTCAGAAGGCCTTTGACAAGGTGCCACACATGGGGCTGTTCACCAAGTTAAGAGCCCATGGTATTACAGCAGAGTTACTAACATGGTGAGAGCATTGGCTGATTGGTAGGAGGCAGCAAGTGGGAATAAAAAGACAACAATACAACTGCAGATGCTGTGGATCAAAGAATACGTACATGACGCTGGAAGAACTCAGCAGGTCAGGCAGCATCCATGAGAAAAGAGTAGCCAACGTTTTGGGCCAAGACCCTTCATCAGGAAAGGTCCCTTCCTGATGAAGGGAATAAAAAGATCCTTTTCTGTTTGGCTGCCAGTGACTGTTGGTGTTGCGCAGGGTTGGTGTTGGGACCACTTCTGTTTATGCTCTATATCAGTGATTTAGATGATGGAACAGAGGACTTTGTTGCCAAGCTTGCAAGTGAGACAACGATAGGTGGTTGGGCAGGTAGTGTTGAGGAAACAGGTAGGATGCAGAAGAACTTAAGACAGATTAGGAGAATGGGCAAGAAAGAAGCAAATGAAATACAATGTTGGAAAATGCATGGTCATGCACTTTGGTAAAAGAAATAAATGTGTGGACTATTTTCTAAATGGGGGAAAATCCAAAAATCTGAAATGCAGAGGGACTTGGGAGTCCTGTGCAGAACACCCTGTAGGTTAACTTGCAGGTTGAGTCGGTGGTGAGGAAGACAAATGCAATGTTAGCATTCCTTTCAAGAGGTCCAGAATACAAGAGCAGGGATGTGATGCTGAGGCTTTGAGGTACTGGTGAGGCCTCACTTGAGTATTGTGAAGTTTTGTGCCCCACATCTTAGAAAAGATGTGCTGGCATTGGAGAGGATCCAGAGGAGGTTCACAAGGATGGTTCCAGGAATGAAAGGGTTATCATAAGAGGAACATTTGATGGCTCTGGGTCTGTACTCACTGGAATTCAGAAGGATGAGGGGGAATCTCATTGAAACCTTTCGAATGTTGAAAGGCCTAGACAGAGTAGATATGGAAAAGATGTTTCCCATGGTGGGGGAGTCTGGGACAAGAGGGCACAGCCCCAGGATAGAGGGGTGCTCTTTCAAAACAGAGATGCAGAGAAATTTCTTTAGCCAAAGAGTGGTGAATTTGTGGAATTTGTTGCCACATGCAGCTGTGGAGGCCAGGTAATTGGGGGTGCGTTTAAGGCAGAGGTTGATAGGTTCTTGATTGGATGGTATCAAAGGTTACAGGGAGAAGGCCAGGAACTGGGGTTGAGAGGGAGATTAAAAAAGAATCAGCCATGATTGAATGGCGGAACAGATTCAAAGGACCAGATGGCCTAATTCTGCTCCCATGTCTTACAGTCTTTGGAAGGAGGAGGGCACACCAGGGGGAAGTGATAAGCAGCTGAGGAGAGGGCAGAGACCAGAGTGGAGAATAGAGAGGGGGGTGTTTATAGGAAGGAGGAATTGATATTCATGCCAAAAGGTTGGAGGCTCCCATCAAAGGAAACATTCACTCTGTCTATCAATAGTTGATAGGTTTCAATGAGATCCTCCCCATCCCTCACTACTCTTCTAAATTCCAGTGGTGGAGGCCCAGAGCCTTCAAAAGCAACTCATACATTAACCCTTTCATTTCCAAGATCATTCTTGTGAACATCCTCTGGACCTCCTCCAACACCAGCACATACTTTTTCAGGGAGTGTTTAGAATGTGCACCTTGTACAGCTCAATCACCTCTCGTCCTCCTTCGCTTCGAAGAGAAAAGGCCTTGCGTGCTCAGCCTTTCCCCAAAAAGACATGCTCTCCGGTGTAGTCAGTGATCTGGTCTAGTACTCGACGTTGTCTGTAGAGCTGGAACTCGTGCTGTGTATGGAGCGCCCACTCCCTGCAGCCAAACACCAGCTGCTCTGGAATCGAAGGCTTTCGAGGCGGTGGCAGCGGCTGTGTGACTGATTGGCCTGTTTACACAGCTGTTACCTGTCCTCCATGACAGATTTCTAAATAAAGGTTGGACTGTGCATGGAACTCAAGGGTACCCAAGTGATATCGATCGGGGCTTGTTCACCTTGGTGTTTGTTGGGGATGTTTGAGAGAGCATGTACACAACCTTAAAACATACAACAGTACAGGTCCTTTTGACCTATTCTAAGATAAATCTAACCCTTCCCACCTACGTACGTTATTAGAGACAGAACTTAGAAGTATTTGGAAAGCATTACCTGATTCGGGGATAGTCAGCATGATTTTGAGGGGAAGGCCACACCTCAAGAGGCTGATTGAATCCTTTGATGAAGGTAATCTTGTAGCTTTATAAACCTGGTTAGACCACACTTGCAATATTGTATTCTGTTCTGGTCACCTCATTATTGGAAGGATGTGGAAGCTTTAGAGAGGGTGCAGAGGAGATTCACCAGGATGCTGTGTGGATTAGAGAGGGTGCAGAGGAGATTCACCAGGATGCTGCCTGGATTAGAGAGGGTGCAGAGGAGATTCACCAGGATGCTGTCTGGATTGGAGATGGTGCAGAGGAGATTCACCAGAGAGGGTGCAGAGGAGATTCACCAGGATGCTGTCTGGATTAGAGAGGGTGCAGAGGAGATTCACCAGGATGCTGCCTGGATTAGAGAGGGTGCACAGGAGATTCACCAGCATGCTGCCTGGATTAGAGAGGGTGCACAGGAGATTCACCAGCATGCTGTCTCGATTAGAGAGGGTGCAGAGGAGATTCACCAGCATGCTGCTTGGATTAGAGAGGGTGCAGAGGAGATTCACCAGGATGCTGCCTGGATTAGAGAGGGTGCAGAGGAGAGTCACCAGGATGCTGTCTGGATTGGAGAGGGTGCAGAGGAGATTCACCAGGATGCTGCCTGGATTAGAGAGGGTGCAGAGGAGAGTCACCAGGATGCTGTCTGGATTGGAGAGGGTGCAGAGGAGATTCACCAGGATGCTGTCTGGACTAGAGACCATGTTTTATGAGGATAGGTTGAGCAAGCTGGGGCTTTTCTCTTTGAAGTGGAGGAGGTTGAAAGGTTGTAAAGATGATAAAACGCATTGTGGATGGTCAGAGACTTTTTCCCAGAACAGAAGTGGCTAATACAATGGGTCATAATTTTAAGGTGACTGGAAGAAAGTATGGGTGGGGTTGGATGTCCAACGTAGGGTTTTTACACAGAGTGGTGAGTGTGTGGAATGCCCTGCTAGGGATGGTGGCAGAGGCAGATATATTAGGGGTATTTAAGAATCTCTTAGGCACATAGATGGAGAAAAATGGAGGGATATAAGACCATAAGACATAGGAGCAGTATTAGGCCATTCAGCCCATCAAACCTGTTCCACCTTTCCATCATGGTTGATTCCGGATCCCACCCAACCCCATACACCTGCCTTCTCACCATATCCTTTGATGCCCTGACCGATCAGGAAACGAGCAGCTTCCACCTTAAATATACCCACAGACTTGGCCTCCTCCGCAGTCTGTGGTAGAGCGTTGCAAATTCTCCTTACCTCTGTTCTAAAGGGTCATCCCTCAGATTTGTGGCTGTGCACTCTAGTTCTGGATACCTGCACCATTGGAAACATCCTCTCCACTACCACTCTATCCAGTCCTTTCAACATTCGATAGGTTTCAATGCGATCCCCACACATTCTTCTAAATTCCAGTGAGTACAGGCCCAAAGCTGTCAAACACTCCTCACATGTTAACCCCTTCATTCCCAGAATCATCCTCAGGAACCTCCTCTGGACCCTCCCCAATGACAACATCTCCTTTCTGAGATACGGGACTCCAATCTGTTGGTAATACTTCAAGTGCGGCCTGACTAGTGTCTTATAAAGCCTCAGCATTATCTCCTGGCTTTTATATTCTATCCCCCTTGAAATAAATGCCAACATTGCATTTGCCTTCTTTACCACATATTCAACCTGTTAACTAACGGAGTCTTATAAGTGGTCTTCCAAGTCCCTCTGCACCTCTGATGTTTGAGCCTTCTCTCCATTTAGATAATAGTCTGCACTATTGTTCCTTTTACCAAAATGCATTATTATACATTTCCCAACACTGTATTCCACCTGCCACATTTTTGCCCGTTCTTCCAATTTGTCTAAGTCCTGCTGTAATCATATTGTTTCCTCCACCCATCTTCATATCATCTGCAAACTTTGCCACAAAGCCATCAATTTCATTACCCAAATCACTGAAACAATGTGAAAAGTCATGGTTCCAATACTGACCCCTGAGGAACACCACTAGTCACTGGCAGCCAACCAGAAAATGCCCCTTTTATTCCCACTTGCTGCCTTCTGCCTGTCGGCCATTCCTCTGTCAATATATTTCCTGTAATGCCATAGAATCTTATCTTGCTAAGCAGCCTCATGTGAGGCACCTTATCAAACTCTTCTGAAAATCCAAGTCAATGACATCCACTCCTTTGTTCACCTTGCTTGTTACTTCCTCAAATAATTCTAACAAATTTGTCAGGCAAGATCTTCCTTTATAGAAACCATGCTGACATTGAATTATTTTATCATTAGTCTCTAAGTACTTTGAAACATCATCCTTAATAATAGACTCCCAACTTTTTCCCAGCCACTGAGGTTAGGTTAACTGGCCTATAACTTCCTTTCTTTTGCTTTCCTCCCTTCTAAAAGAGTGGAGTGAAGTTTGCAATTTTCCAGTCTCCGGGACCGTGCCAGAATCAAGTGATTCTTGAAAGATCATGACCAATGCACCCATTATTTCTTCAGCAACCTCTCTCGGGACTCTGGGATGTAGTTCACCTGGTCCAGGTGACTTATCCACCTTCAGACCTTTCAGTTTGCCCAGCACTTTTTAATGGCACTCACTCCTGCTCCCTGACACACACTTGCTCTGATGCACTGCTACTGTTTTCCACAGTGAAGACTGATGCAAAATAGCCATTAAGTTCATCTGCCATTTCTTTGTCCCCCATTACTACATCAGCAACATCATTTTCCAGTGGTCCAATATCAACTCTCACCTCCCTTTTACCTTTTATATAACTTAAGAACTTTTAGTATCCTCTTTTATATTGTCGGCTAGTTTACTCTCATATTTTATCTTTTCCCTTCTGTGGTTGTGAGGGAGGGAAGGGATAGACTGATCTTGGAGGTTGAAAGGTTGGTGCAACACAGTGGGTCAAAGGGCCTGTGCTGTCCTGCGGTATTCTGGGTCCTGTAGCCTTCCGTTTTCCTATCTATGCATCTCAGGGGCATTTAACAGTCTCTTAAAGCCCCTGACATTAAACTGGCTCACCTCTCTCTGTAGTAAGTGTCTGTGCTTCATGTTGGAGGGACCTCTCTCGGAAAGGGAAATGTTCTACAGTGTGGCCGGACGTGAGAAGGCTGTGATGGGTTGGTGTCTCAGAGCATAGGAGGGCTCAGATTGATCTTGGGAGTAGGTTAAAGGGTTGGCACAACATTGTGGGCTGAAGGGCCTGTACTGTACTGTTGGAAGTGCCCACTGGGGAGGACGAGGCAAATCAGCCCCTCCATTCGGTTAAGCCTGTGGCTCCTGCGTCCTGGAGCTGTGGGTAAAGTGTGAACTGGCTAACTTCTAACTTTTCCCTCCTGCCTCCTCAGGGGCCGAGGGGTTTTGTGAACAGACGCTGGTGGCAGTGAAACCAGATGGGGTGCAGAGGAGGCTCGTGGGAGAGATTATCCAGCGGTTTGAGAGAAGGGGCTTCCAGCTGGTGGGACTGAAACTTGTGCAGGTACTGCAAGATCCAAGTGCAATGACAGCCAGCCTTTGTTTAATCTGCTAGGACTTCCATGGTGAATGGTAGGACATTGAGGAGTACGGTAGAACAAAGGGACCTGGAAGGCATTCTCTTCAATCTGGAGGATTGGAGAGACAGTGGGATCTCGACCAAATGGGCTGGAGGTGGAATTTAATGCAAGCAAGTGTTAGTTATTGCTCTAGAGTGGGAGAACTAACCAGAGTAGGACTTCCACAGTGAACGGTAGGGCACTGAGGAATGTGGTACAACAGAGGGATATGGGATTACAGGTACAGGATTCCTTGAAATGTTGTCATGCATAGATAGGGCCATAAAGAGGGCTTTCGGCACCTGGATCAGATCATGAATACAGGAGTTGAGATGTCATGTTGTAGTCGTACAGTTGCAGTTTTGGTCACCTTCCTGCAGGAAAGAAATCAATATGATCGGAAGAGTGCAGAGAAAACTTACAAGGATGTTACTGGAAATTGAGCATCTGAGTTGTAGGGAATTGCTGAACAAGTTACAGCTGTTCCCTGGAGCGTAGGAAAATGAGGGGAGATGTGATACAAGTATACAAAGTTATGAGGGGTGTAGATGGGTAAATGCAAGTGGGCATTTCCACTGGGGTTGGCTGGGACTACTACAACAACTAGAGGTCATGGGTGAAAGGTGAAATATTTAAGGGGAACCTGATGGGCAACTTCTTCAGAGTGTGGAATGAGCTGTCAGCAAAAGTGGTGGACGTTAGTTCAGTTTCAACATTTAAGAGGAGTTTGGACAAGTACTTGGCTTGATGGACCAGGCAGAGTAACAGTTCAGCCTTGACTGGAGAAGCCAAAAGCCCTGTGATTCTGAGATTAAGCCAGGGAACCACAGGCCAGTGAGCCTCACATTACTGAAGGGTGCTTTAAGAGGCAGGATGTATCTGCATTGGGAAAGGTAGGGGCACATTTGGGATAGTCAGCACAGTTGTTTGTGTGGGAAATGGTAACTCATGAATTTAACTGAATTATTTGAAGAGGATTGACGAGGGCAGGATGGTAGACATTGAGTGCTACAGAGATCGATGGTGAAGTGACATGGTTTGAAAGTGTGTGAGGAACACCAGATTTAGTGGTATAGTGGATAGTGAAGATAGGTATTTAAAGTTGCAACAAGATCTAGATCAATTGAGGAAGTGGACCAGGAAATGGCAGCTGGAGTTTATCCTAGACAAGTGTTGAGTGTTACATTTTGGTAAGTTAAATCGGACAAGAGGTGTATAAGATGATGAGAGGCATAGATCGTGTAGATAGTCAGAGGCTTTTTCCCAGGGCTTAAATGATTGCCACAAGGGGGCACAGGTTTAAGGTGCTGGGGAGTAGGTACAGAGGAGATGTCTGGGTTACGTTTTTTTTACTCAGAGTGGTGAGAGCATGGAATGGGCTGCTGGTGACGGTGGTGGAGGCAGATACAATAGCGTCTTTTAAGAGACTTTTGGATAGGTACATGGAGCATAGTAAAATAGAGGGCTATGGGTAAGCCTAGTAATTTCTAAGATAGGGACATGTTCGGCACAACTTTGTGGGCCGAAGGGCCTGTATTGTGCTGTAGGTTTTCTGTGTCTCTAAGACTAGAGACTGTTGTAGAACAGTGAGATCTAGCAGTATAACTACACAGTGGATTCACAGGAACACATGGCGAAGGAGACACACTTGCATTCATGATCAGAGCAGCGTACAAGAGCTGGGATGTCAGTGCGACTTGTGTGTGTACAGTTCGAAGGGTGTCATGAAGCTGGGGAGATGGCAGAGAAGAGAGAAGGCTCAGAAGGATTTACCGGGACTGGAGAGGACAGTTACAAGGAGACTGGGCAAGCTGGGATTGCTTTCTCTGGAGTGGAGGAGGCGGAGGGGTAGGGTGAGGTCACTCTGTCAGTAAGGGGTAGCTCAATTCTTGTTGAGCTTGTGGATGAGCCCCACAAGATGGAATCGTGTGGGGGGGGGGGGGGTTTGAAACATTGACTTTGTGCATCCTTGTTTCAGGCATCCCAGGACATTCTCTCAGCTCACTACCACGATCTGGTGGAGAAGCCGTTCTACCCGGCACTGATCGAGTACATGGGCTCCGGACCTATCGTTGCCATGGTGAGTTCCAGAGCACCAGCAGACACACAGTTACTCAGTGGCTTAAAGGATGCCGATCTCCTAAAGCTCCAGCGAGGATGTGGAAGCTTTAGAGAGAATGCAGAGGAGATTCACCAGGACGCTGCCTGGATTAGAGAGGGTGCACAGGAGATTCACCAAGATGCTGCCTGGATTAGAGAGGGTGCAGAGGAGATTCACCAGGATGCTGCCTGGATTAGAGAGGGTGCAGAGGAGATTCACCAGCATGCTGCCTGGATTAGAGAGGGTGCAGAGGAGATTCACCAGCATGCTGCCTGGATTAGAGAGGGTGCAGAGGAGATTCACCAGGATGCTGCCTGGATTAGAGAGGGTGCAGAGGAGATTCACCAGGATGCTGCCTGGATTAGAGAGGGTGCAGAGGAGATTCACCAGGATGCTGTCTGGATTAGAGACGGTGCAGAGGAGATTCACCAGGATGCTGTCTGGATTAGAGAGGGTGCAGAGGAGATTCACCAGGATGCTGCCTGGATGAGAGAGGGTGCAGAGGAGATTCACCAGGATGCTGCCTGGATTAGAGAGGGTGCAGAGGAGATTCACCAGGATGCTGTCTGGATTAGAGAGGGTGCAGAGGAGATTCACCAGGATGCTGCCTGGATTAGAGAGGGTGCAGAGGAGATTCACCAGGATGCTGCCTGGATTAGAGAGGGTGCAGAGGAGATTCACCAGGATGCTGCCTGGATTAGAGAGGGTGCAGAGGAGATTCACCAGGATGCTGCCTGGATTAGAGAGGGTGCAGAGGAGATTCACCAGGATGCTGCCTGGATTAGAGAGGGTGCAGAGGAGATTCACCAGGATGCTGCCTGGATTAGAGAGGGTGCAGAGGAGATTCACCAGGATGCTGCCTGGATTAGAGAGGGTGCAGAGGAGATTCACCAGGATGCTGCCTGGATTAGAGACGGTGCAGAGGAGATTCACCAGGATGCTGCCTGGATTACAGAGGGTGCAGAGGAGATTCACCAGCATGCTGCTTGGATTCGAGAGGGTGCAGAGGAGATTCACCAGCATGCTGCCTGGATTCGAGAGGGTGCCGAGGAGATTCACCAGCATGCTGCTTGGATTAGAGAGGGTGCAGAGGAGATTCACCAGGACGCTGCCTGGATTCGAGAGGGTGCAGAGGAGATTCACCAGGATGCTCGCTGGATTAGTGAGGGTGCAGAGGAGATTCACCAGGATGCTCTCTGGATTAGTGAGGGTGCAGAGGAGATTCACCAGGATGCTGCCTGGATCAGAGAGGGTGCAGAGGAGATTCACCAGCATGCTGCCTGGATCAGAGAGGGTGCAGAGGAGATTCACCAGGATGCTGCCTGGATTAGAGAGGGTGCAGAGGAGATTCAACAGCATGCTGCCTGGATCAGAGAGGGTGCAGAGGAGATTCACCAGCATGCTCCCTGGATTAGAGAGGGTGCAGAGGAGATTCACCAGCAGGTTGCCTGGATGAGAGAGGGTGCAGAGGAGATTCACCAGGATGCTGTCTGGATTAGAGAGGGTGCAGAGGAGATTCACCAGGATGCTGCCTGGATTAAAGAGGGTGCAGAGGAGATTCACCAGCATGCTGCTTGGATTAGAGAGGGTGCAGAGGAGATTCACCAGGATGCTGCCTGGATTAGAGAGGGTGCAGAGGAGATTCACCAGCATGCTGCCTGGATTAGAGAGGGTGTAGAGGAGATTCACCAGCATGCTGCTTGGAGTAGAGAGGGTGCAGAGGAGATTCACCAGCATGCTGCTTGGATTAGAGAGGGTGCAGAGGAGATTCACCAGGACGCTGTCTGGATTCGAGAGGGTGCAGAGGAGATTCACCAGGATGCTGCCTGGATTAGAGAGGGTGCAGAGGAGATTCACCAGGATGCTGTCTGGATTGGAGAGGCTGCAGAGGAGATTCACCAGGATGCTGCCTGGATCAGAGAGGGTGCAGATGAGATTCACCAGGACGCTGCCTGGATCAGAGAGGGTGCAGAGGAGATTCACCAGGATGCTGCCAGAATCAGAGAGGGTGCAGAGGAGATTCACCAGCATGCTGCTTGGATTAGAGAGGGTGCAGAGGAGATTCACCAGGACGCTGCCTGGATTAGAGAGGGTGCAGAGGAGATTCACCAGGACGCTGTCTGGATTAGAGAGGGTGAAGAGGAGATTTACCAGGATGCTGCCTGGACTAGAGAGGGTGCAGAGGAGATTCACCAGGATGCTGCCTGGATTAGAGAGAGTGCAGAGGAGATTCACCAGGATGCTGCCTGGATTAGAGACGGTGCAGAGGAGATTCACCAGGATGCTGCCTGGATTACAGAGGGTGCAGAGGAGATTCACCAGCATGCTGCCTGGATTAGAGAGGGTGCAGAGGAGATTCACCAGCATGCTGCCTGGATTAGAGAGGGTGCAGAGGAGATTCACCAGGATGCTGCCTGGATTAGAGAGGGTGCAGAGGAGATTCACCGGGATGCTGCCTGGATTAGAGAGGGTGCAGAGTAGTTTCTTCAGGATGCTGTCTGGATTAGAGAGGGTGCAGAGGAGATTCACCAGGATGCTGTCTGGATTAGAGAGGGTGCAGAGGAGATTCACCAGGATGCTGTCTGGATTAGAGAGGGTGCACAGGAGATTCACCAGGATGCTGCCTGGATTAGAGAGGGTGCACAGGAGGTTCACCAGGATGCTGCCTGGATTAGAGATAGTGCACAGGAGATTCACCTGGACGCTGTCTGGATTAGAGAGGGTGCAGAGGAGATTCACCAGGATGCTGCCTGGATTAGAGAGGGTGCAGAGGAGATTCACCAGGATGCTGCCTGGATTACAGAGGGTGCAGAGGAGATTCACCAGGATGCTGCCTGGATTAGAGAGGGTGCAGAGGAGATTCACCAGCAGGTTGCCTGGATTAGAGAGGGTGCAGAGGAGATTCACTAGGACGCTGCTTGGATCAGAGAGGGTGCAGAGGAGATTCACCAGCACGCTGCCTGGATCAGAGAGGGTGCAGAGGAGATTCACCAGCACGCTGCCTGGATCAGAGAGGGTGCAGAGGAGATTCACCAGGACGCTGCCTGGATCAGAGAGGGTGCAGCGGAGATTCACCAGCGTGCTGCCTGGATTAGAGAGGGTGCAGAGGAGATTCACCAGGATGCTGCCTGGATTAGAGAGGGTGTAGAGTAGATTCACCAGCATGCTGCCTGGATTAGAGAGGGTGCAGAAGAGATTCACCAGCATGCTGCCTGGATTAGAGAGGGTGCAGAGGAGATTCAACAGGATGCTGCCTGGATTAGAGAGGGTGCAGAGGAGATTCACCAGGATGCTGCCTGGATTAGAGAGGGTGCAGAGTAGTTTCTTCAGGATGCTGTCTGGATTAGAGAGGGTGCAGAGGAGATTCACCAGGATGCTGTCTGGATTAGAGAGGGTGCAGAGGAGATTCACCAGGATGCTGTCTGGATTAGAGAGGGTGCACAGGAGATTCAGCAGGATGCTGCCTGGATTAGAGAGGGTGCACAGGAGGTTCACCAGGATGCTGCCTGGATTAGAGATAGTGCACAGGAGATTCACCTGGACGCTGTCTGGATTAGAGAGGGTGCAGAGGAGATTCACCAGGATGCTGCCTGGATTAGAGAGGGTGCAGAGGAGATTCACCAGGATGCTGCCTGGATTAGAGATGGTGCACAGGAGATTCACCTGGACGCTGTCTGGATTAGAGAGGGTGCAGAGGAGATTTACCAGGATGCTGCCTGGATTAGAGAGGGTGCACAGGAGATTCACCAGGATGCTGCCTGGATTAGAGAGGGTGCACAGGAGATTCACCAGGATGCTGCCTGGATTAGAGATGGTGCACAGGAGATTCACCTGGACGCTGTCTGGATTAGAGAGGGTGCAGAGGAGATTCACCAGGATGCTGCCTGGATTAGAGAGGGTGCAGAGGAGATTCACCAGGATGCTGCCTGGATTAGAGAGGGTGCAGAGGAGATTCACCAGCAGGTTGCCTGGATTAGAGAGGGTGCAGAGGAGATTCACTAGGACGCTGCTTGGATCAGAGAGGGTGCAGAGGAGATTCACCAGCACGCTGCCTGGATCAGAGAGGGTGCAGAGGAGATTCACCAGCACGCTGCCTGGATCAGAGAGGGTGCAGAGGAGATTCACCAGGACGCTGCCTGGATCAGAGAGGGTGCAGAGGAGATTCACCAGGACGCTGCCTGGATCAGAGAGGGTGCAGCGGAGATTTTCCAGCGTGCTGCCTGGATTAGAGAGGGTGCAGAGGAGATTCACCAGGATGCTGTCTGGATTAGTGAGGGTGCAGAGGAGATTCACCAGGATGCTGTCTGGATTAGAGAGGGTGCAGAGGAGATTCACCAGGATGCTGCCTGGATTAGAGAGGGTGTAGAGGAGATTCACCAGCATGCTGCCTGGATTAGAGAGGGTGCAGAGGAGATTAACCAGCATGCTGCTTGAATTAGAGAGGGTGCAGAGGAGATTCACCAGCATGCTGCTTGGATTAGAGAGGGTGCAGGAGATTCACCAGCATGCTGCCTGGATTCGAGAGGGTGCAGAGGAGATTCACCAGCATGCTGCCTGGATTAGAGAGGGTGCAGAGGAGATTCACCAGGATGCTGCCTGGATTAGAGAGGGTGCAGAGGAGATTCACCAGGATGCTGCCTGGATTAGAGAGGGTGCAGAGTAGTTTCTTCAGGATGCTGTCTGGATTAGAGAGGGTGCAGAGGAGATTCACCAGGATGCTGTCTGGATTAGAGAGGGTGCAGAGGAGATTCACCAGGATGCTGTCTGGATTAGAGAGGGTGCACAGGAGATTCACCAGGATGCTGCCTGGATTAGAGAGGGTGCACAGGAGGTTCACCAGGATGCTGCCTGGATTAGAGATAGTGCACAGGAGATTCACCTGGACGCTGTCTGGATTAGAGAGGGTGCAGAGGAGATTCACCAGGATGCTGCCTGGATTAGAGAGGGTGCAGAGGAGATTCACCAGGATGCTGCCTGGATTAGAGATGGTGCACAGGAGATTCACCTGGACGCTGTCTGGATTAGAGAGGGTGCAGAGGAGATTTACCAGGATGCTGCCTGGATTAGAGAGGGTGCACAGGAGATTCACCAGGATGCTGCCTGGATTAGAGAGGGTGCACAGGAGATTCACCAGGATGCTGCCTGGATTAGAGAGGGTGCAGAGGAGATTCACCAGGATGCTGCCTGGATTAGAGAGGGTGCAGAGGAGATTCACCAGCAGGTTGCCTGGATTAGAGAGGGTGCAGAGGAGATTCACTAGGACGCTGCTTGGATCAGAGAGGGTGCAGAGGAGATTCACCAGCACGCTGCCTGGATCAGAGAGGGTGCAGAGGAGATTCACCAGCACGCTGCCTGGATCAGAGAGGGTGCAGAGGAGTTTCACCAGGACGCTGCCTGGATCAGAGAGGGTGCAGAGGAGATTCACCAGGACGCTGCCTGGATCAGAGAGGGTGCAGCGGAGATTCTCCAGCGTGCTGCCTGGATTAGAGAGGGTGCAGAGGAGATTCACCAGGATGCTGTCTGGATTAGTGAGGGTGCAGAGGAGATTCACCAGGATGCTGTCTGGATTAGAGAGGGTGCAGAGGAGATTCACCAGGATGCTGCCTGGATTAGAGAGGGTGTAGAGGAGATTCACCAGCATGCTGCCTGGATTAGAGAGGGTGCAGAGGAGATTAACCAGCATGCTGCTTGAATTAGAGAGGGTGCAGAGGAGATTCGCCAGCATGCTGCTTGGATTAGAGAGGGTGCAGGAGATTCACCAGCATGCTGCCTGGATTCGAGAGGGTGCAGAGGAGATTCACCAGGACGCTGTCTGGATTCGGGAGGGTGCAGAGGAGATTCACCTGGACGCTGTCTGGATTAGAGAGGGTGCAGAGGAGATTCACCAGGACGCTGTCTGGATTAGAGAGGGTGCAGAGGAGATTTACCAGGATGCTGTCTGGATTAGAGAGGGTGCAGAGGAGATTCACCAGGATGCTGTCTGGATTAGAGAGCGTGCAGAGGAGATTCACCAGGATGCTGCCTGGATTAGAGAGGGTGCAGAGGAGATTCACCAGGACGCTGTCTGGATTAGAGAGGGTGCAGAGCAGATTCACCAGGATGCTGTCTGGATTAGAGAGGGTGCAGAGGAGATTCACCAGGATGCTGCCTGGAATAGAGAGGGTGCAGAGGAGATTCACCAGGATGCTGCCTGGATTAGAGAGGGTGCACAGGAGATTCACCAGGAAGCTGCCTGGATTAGAGTGCACAGGAGATTCACCTGGAAGCTGCCTGGATTAGAGAGGGTGCACAGGAGATTCACCAGGATGCTGCCTGGATTAGAGAGGGTGCACAGGAGATTCACCAGGATGCTGCCTGGATCAGAGAGTGTGCAGAGGAGATTCACCTGGATGCTGTCTGGATTAGAGAGGGTGCAGAGGAGATTCACTAGGATGCTGTCTGGATTCGAGAGGGTGCAGAGGAGATTCACCAGGATGCTGCCTGGATTAGAGAGGGTGCAGAGGAGATTCACCAGGATGCTGTCTGGATTGGAGAGGCTGCAGAGGAGATTCACCAGGATGCTGCCTGGATCAGAGAGGGTGCAGATGAGATTCACCAGGACGCTGCCTGGATCAGAGAGGGTGCAGAGGAGATTCACCAGGATGCTGCCAGAATCAGAGAGGGTGCAGAGGAGATTCACCAGGACGCTGCCTGGATTAGAGAGGGTGCAGAGGAGATTCACCAGGACGCTGTCTGGATTAGAGAGGGTGCAGAGGAGATTTACCAGGATGCTGTCTCGATCAGAGAGCGTGCAGAGGAGATTCACCAGGATGCTGTCTGGATTAGAGAGGGTGCAGAGTAGTTTCTTCAGGATGCTGTCTGGATTAGAGAGGGTGCAGAGGAGATTCACCAGGATGCTGCCTGGATTAGAGAGGGTGCAGAGCAGATTCACCAGGATGCTGCCTGGATTAGAGAGGGTGCAGAGGAGATTCACCATGATGCTGCCTGGATT
Organism: Hypanus sabinus; assembly: GCF_030144855.1. Lineage (NCBI taxonomy): Eukaryota > Metazoa > Chordata > Chondrichthyes > Myliobatiformes > Dasyatidae > Hypanus > Hypanus sabinus. Next base: position 4,029,977 of record NC_082714.1, read on the forward strand.
AGAGAGGGTGCAGAGGAGATTCACCAGGAAGCTGCCTGGATCAGAGAGGGTGCAGAGGAGATTCACCAGGACGCTGCCTGGATTAGAGAGGGTGCAGAGGAGATTCACCAGGACGCTGTCTGGATTAGAGAGGGTGCAGAGGAGATTTACCAGGATGCTGTCTCGATCAGAGAGCGTGCAGAGGAGATTCACCAGGATGCTGTCTGGATTAGAGAGGGTGCAGAGTAGTTTCTTCAGGATGCTGTCTGGATTAGAGAGGGTGCAGAGGAGATTCACCAGGATGCTGTCTGGATTAGAGAGCGTGCAGAGGAGATTCACCAGGATGCTGTCTGGATTAGAGAGGGTGCAGAGGAGATTCACCAGGATGCTGTCTGGATTAGAGAGGGTGCAGAGCAGATTCACCAGGATGCTGTCTGGATTAGAGAGGGTGCAGAGGAGATTCACCAGGATGCTGCCTGGAATAGAGAGGGTGCAGAGGAGATTCACCAGGATGCTGCCTGGATTAGAGAGGGTGCACAGGAGATTCACCAGGAAGCTGCCTGGATTAGAGTGCACAGGAGATTCACCTGGAAGCTGCCTGGATTAGAGAGGGTGCACAGGAGATTCACCAGGATGCTGCCTGGATTAGAGAGGGTGCACAGGAGATTCACCAGGATGCTGCCTGGATCAGAGAGTGTGCAGAGGAGATTCACCTGGATGCTGCCTGGATTAGAGAGGGTGCAGAGGAGATTCACCAGCATGCTGTCTGGATTCGAGAGGGTGCAGAGGAGATTCACCAGGATGCTGCCTGGATTAGAGAGGGTGCAGAGGAGATTCACCAGGATGCTGTCTGGATTGGAGAGGCTGCAGAGGAGATTCACCAGGATGCTGCCTGGATCAGAGAGGGTGCAGATGAGATTCACCAGGACGCTGCCTGGATCAGAGAGGGTGCAGAGGAGATTCACCAGGATGCTGCCAGAATCAGAGAGGGTGCAGAGGAGATTCAACAGCATGCTGCTTGGATTAGAGAGGGTGCAGAGGAGATTCACCAGGACGCTGCCTGGATTAGAGAGGGTGCAGAGGAGATTCACCAGGACGCTGTCTGGATTAGAGAGGGTGCAGAGGAGATTTACCAGGATGCTGTCTCGATCAGAGAGCGTGCAGAGGAGATTCACCAGGATGCTGTCTGGATTAGAGAGGGTGCAGAGTAGTTTCTTCAGGATGCTGTCTGGATTAGAGAGGGTGCAGAGGAGATTCACCAGGATGCTGCCTGGATTAGAGAGGGTGCAGAGCAGATTCACCAGGATGCTGCCTGGATTAGAGAGGGTGCAGAAGAGATTCACCACGATGCTGCCTGGATTAGAGAGGGTGCAGAGGAGATTCACCAGGAAGCTGCCTGGATCAGAGAGGGTGCAGAGGAGATTCACCAGGATGCTGCCTGGATTAGAGAGGGTGCACAGGAGATTCACCAGGATGCTGCCTGGATTAGAGATGGTGCACAGGAGATTCACCTGGACGCTGTCTGGATTAGAGAGGGTGCAGAGGAGATTCACCAGGATGCTGCCTGGATTAGAGAGGGTGCAGAGGAGATTGACAAGGATGCTGCCTGGATTAGAGAGGGTGCAGAGGAGATTCACCAGGATGCTGCCTGGATTAGAGAGGGTGCAGAGGAGATTCACCAGGATGCTGCCTGGATTAGAGAGGGTGCAGAGGAGATTCACCAGCAGGTTGCCTGGATTAGAGAGGGTGCAGAGGAGATTCACTAGGACGCTGCTTGGATCAGAGAGGGTGCAGAGGAGATTCACCAGCACGCTGCCTGGATCAGAGAGGGTGCAGAGGAGATTCACCAGCACGCTGCCTGGATCAGAGAGGGTGCAGAGGAGATTCACCAGGACGCTGCCTGGATCAGAGAGGGTGCAGAGGAGATTCACCAGGACGCTGCCTGGATCAGAGAGGGTGCAGCGGAGATTCACCAGCGTGCTGCCTGGATTAGAGAGGGTGCAGAGGAGATTCACCAGGATGCTGCCTGGATTAGAGAGGGTGTAGAGTAGATTCACCAGCATGCTGCCTGGATTAGAGAGGGTGCAGAGGAGATTCACCAGCATGCTGCTTGAATTAGAGAGGGTGCAGAGGAGATTCACCAGGATGCTGTCTGGATTAGAGAGGGTGCAGAGTAGTTTCTTCAGGATGCTGTCTGGATTAGAGAGGGTGCAGAGGAGATTCACCAGGATGCTGCCTGGATTAGAGAGGGTGCAGAGCAGATTCACCAGGATGCTGTCTGGATTAGAGAGGGTGCAGAGGAGATTCACCAGGATGCTGCCTGGAATAGAGAGGGTGCAGAGGAGATTCACCAGGATGCTGCCTGGATTAGAGAGGGTGCAGAGGAGATTCACCACGATGCTGCCTGGATTAGAGAGGGTGCAGAGGAGATTCACCAGGAAGCTGCCTGGATCAGAGAGGGTGCAGAGGAGATTCACCAGGATGCTGCCTGGATTAGAGAGGGTGCACAGGAGATTCACCAGGATGCTGCCTGGATTAGAGATGGTGCACAGGAGATTCACCTGGACGCTGTCTGGATTAGAGAGGGTGCAGAGGAGATTCACCAGGATGCTGCCTGGATTAGAGAGGGTGCAGAGGAGATTGACAAGGATGCTGCCTGGATTAGAGAGGGTGCAGAGGAGATTCACCAGGATGCTGCCTGGATTAGAGAGGGTGCAGAGGAGATTCACCAGGATGCTGCCTGGATTAGAGAGGGTGCAGAGGAGATTCACCAGCAGTTTGCCTGGATTAGAGAGGGTGCAGAGGAGATTCACTAGGACGCTGCTTGGATCAGAGAGGGTGCAGAGGAGATTCACCAGCACGCTGCCTGGATCAGAGAGGGTGCAGAGGAGATTCACCAGCACGCTGCCTGGATCAGAGAGGGTGCAGAGGAGATTCACCAGGACGCTGCCTGGATCAGAGAGGGTGCAGAGGAGATTCACCAGGACGCTGCCTGGATCAGAGAGGGTGCAGCGGAGATTCACCAGCGTGCTGCCTGGATTAGAGAGGGTGCAGAGGAGATTCACCAGGATGCTGTCTGGATTAGTGAGGGTGCAGAGGAGATTCACCAGGATGCTGTCTGGATTAGAGAGGGTGCAGAGGAGATTCACCAGGATGCTGCCTGTATTAGAGAGGGTGTAGAGTAGATTCACCAGCATGCTGCCTGGATTAGAGAGGGTGCAGAGGAGATTCACCAGCATGCTGCTTGAATTAGAGAGGGTGCAGAGGAGATTCACCAGCATGCTGCTTGGATTAGAGAGGGTGCAGGAGATTCACCAGCATGCTGCCTGGATTCGAGAGGGTGCAGAGGAGATTCACCAGGACGCTGTCTGGATTCGGGAGGGTGCAGAGGAGATTCACCAGGATTCTGTCTGGATTCGAGAGGGTGCAGAGGAGATTCACCTGGACGCTGTCTGGATTAGAGAGGGTGCAGAGGAGATTCACCTGGACGCTGCCTGGATTAGAGAGGGTGCAGAGGAGATTCACCAGGACGCTGTCTGGATTAGAGAGGGTGCAGAGGAGATTTACCAGGATGCTGTCTGGATTAGAGAGGGTGCAGAGGAGATTCACCAGGATGCTGTCTGGATTAGAGAGCGTGCAGAGGAGATTCACCAGGATGCTGTCTGGATTAGAGAGGGTGCAGAGGAGATTCACCAGGATGCTGCCTGGATCAGAGAGGGTGCAGAGGAGATTCACCAGGACGCTGCCTGGATCAGAGAGGGTGCAGAGGAGATTCACCAGGACGCGGCCTGGATCAGAGAGGGTGCAGAGGAGATTCACCAGCATGCTGCCTGGATCAGAGAGGGTGCAGAGGAGATTCACCCGCATGCTGCCTGGATCAGAGAGGGTGCAGAGGAGATTCACCAGCATGCTCTCTCGAATAGAGATGGTGCAGAGGAGATTCACCAGCATGCTGCCTGGATTAGAGAGGGTGCAGAGGAGATTCACCAGCTTGCTCTCTGGATTAGAGAGGGTGCAGTGGAGATTCATCAGCATGCTGCTTGGATTAGAGAGGGTGCAGTGGAGATTCACCAGCATGCTGCTTGGATTAGAGAGGGTGCAGAGGAGATTCACCAGCATGCTGCTTGGATCAGAGAGGGTGCAGAGGAGATTCACCAGGACGCTGCCTGGATCAGAGAGGGTGCAGAGGAGATTCACCAGGACGCTGTCTGGATCCAAGAGGGTGAGAGATTCACCAGGATGCTGTCTGGATTAGAGAGGCTGAGAGGAGATTCACCAGCATGCTGTCTGGATTAGAGAGTGTGCAGAGGAGATTCACCAGCATGCTGCCTGGATTAGAGAGGGTACAGAGGAGATTCACCAGCATGCTGTCTGGATTAGAGAGGGTGCAGAGGAGATTCACCAGCATGCTGCCTGGATTAGAGAGGGTGCAGAGGAGATTCACCACGATGCTGCCTGGATTAGAGAGGGTGCAGAGGAGATTCACCAGGAAGCTGCCTGGATCAGAGAGGGTGCAGAGGAGATTCACCAGGATGCTGCCTGGATTAGAGAGGGTGCACAGGAGATTCACCAGGATGCTGCCTGGATTAGAGATGGTGCACAGGAGATTCACCTGGACGCTGTCTGGATTAGAGAGGGTGCAGAGGAGATTCACCAGGATGCTGCCTGGATTAGAGAGGGTGCAGAGGAGATTGACAAGGATGCTGCCTGGATTAGAGAGGGTGCAGAGGAGATTCACCAGGATGCTGCCTGGATTAGAGAGGGTGCAGAGGAGATTCACCAGGATGCTGCCTGGATTAGAGAGGGTGCAGAGGAGATTCACCAGGATGCTGTCTGGATTAGAGAGGGTGCAGAGCAGATTCACCAGGATGCTGTCTGGATTAGAGAGGGTGCAGAGGAGATTCACCAGGATGCTGCCTGGAATAGAGAGGGTGCAGAGGAGATTCACCAGGATGCTGCCTGGATTAGAGAGGGTGCACAGGAGATTCACCAGGAAGCTGCCTGGATTAGAGTGCACAGGAGATTCACCAGGAAGCTGCCTGGATTAGAGAGGGTGCACAGGAGATTCACCAGGATGCTGCCTGGATTAGAGAGGGTGCACAGGAGATTCACCAGGATGCTGCCTGGATCAGAGAGTGTGCAGAGGAGATTCACCTGGATGCTGCCTGGATTAGAGAGGGTGCAGAGGAGATTCACCAGGATGCTGTCTGGATTCGAGAGGGTGCAGAGGAGATTCACCAGGATGCTGCCTGGATTAGAGAGGGTGCAGAGGAGATTCACCAGGATGCTGTCTGGATTGGAGAGGCTGCAGAGGAGATTCACCAGGATGCTGCCTGGATCAGAGAGGGTGCAGATGAGATTCACCAGGACGCTGCCTGGATCAGAGAGGGTGCAGAGGAGATTCACCAGGATGCTGCCAGAATCAGAGAGGGTGCAGAGGAGATTCACCAGCATGCTGCTTGGATTAGAGAGGGTGCAGAGGAGATTCACCAGGACGCTGCCTGGATTAGAGAGGGTGCAGAGGAGATTCACCAGGACGCTGTCTGGATTAGAGAGGGTGCAGAGGAGATTTACCAGGATGCTGTCTGGATTAGAGAGGGTGCAGAGGAGATTTACCAGGATGCTGTCTGGATTAGAGAGGGTGCAGAGTAGTTTCTTCAGGATGCTGTCTGGATTAGAGAGGGTGCAGAGGAGATTCACCAGGATGCTGCCTGGATTAGAGAGGGTGCAGAGCAGATTCACCACGATGCTGCTTGGATTAGAGAGGGTGCAGAGGAGATTCACCAGGAAGCTGCCTGGATCAGAGAGGGTGCAGAGGAGATTCACCAGGATGCTGCCTGGATTAGAGAGGGTGCACAGGAGATTCACCAGGATGCTGCCTGGATTAGAGATGGTGCACAGGAGATTCACCTGGACGCTGTCTGGATTAGAGAGGGTGCAGAGGAGATTCACCAGGATGCTGCCTGGATTAGAGAGGGTGCAGAGGAGATTGACAAGGATGCTGCCTGGATTAGAGAGGGTGCAGAGGAGATTCACCAGGATGCTGCCTGGATTAGAGAGGGTGCAGAGGAGATTCACCAGGATGCTGCCTGGATTAGAGAGGGTGCAGAGGAGATTCACCAGCAGGTTGCCTGGATTAGAGAGGGTGCAGAGGAGATTCACTAGGACGCTGCTTGGATCAGAGAGGGTGCAGAGGAGATTCACCAGCACGCTGCCTGGATCAGAGAGGGTGCAGAGGAGATTCACCAGCACGCTGCCTGGATCAGAGAGGGTGCAGAGGAGATTCACCAGGACGCTGCCTGGATCAGAGAGGGTGCAGAGGAGATTCACCAGGACGCTGCCTGGATCAGAGAGGGTGCAGCGGAGATTCACCAGCGTGCTGCCTGGATTAGAGAGGGTGCAGAGGAGATTCACAGGATGCTGTCTGGATTAGTGAGGGTGCAGAGGAGATTCACCAGGATGCTGTCTGGATTAGAGAGCGTGCAGAGGAGATTCACCAGGATGCTGCCTGGATTAGAGAGGGTGTAGAGTAGATTCACCAGCATGCTGCCTGGATTAGAGAGGGTGCAGAGGAGATTCACCAGCATGCTGCTTGAATTAGAGAGGGTGCAGAGGAGATTCACCAGGATGCTGTCTGGATTAGAGAGGGTGCAGAGTAGTTTCTTCAGGATGCTGTCTGGATTAGAGAGGGTGCAGAGGAGATTCACCAGGATGCTGCCTGGATTAGAGAGGGTGCAGAGGAGATTCACCAGGATGCTGCCTGGATTAGAGAGGGTGCAGAGGAGATTCACCAGGATGCTGCCTGGATTAGAGAGGGTGCAGAGGAGATTCACCAGCAGGTTGCCTGGATTAGAGAGGGTGCAGAGGAGATTCACTAGGACGCTGCTTGGATCAGAGAGAGTGCAGAGGAGATTCACCAGCACGCTGCCTGGATTAGAGAGGGTGCAGAGGAGATTCACCAGCACGCTGCCTGGATCAGAGAGGGTGCAGAGGAGATTCACCAGGACGCTGCCTGGATCAGAGAGGGTGCAGAGGAGATTCACCAGGACGCTGCCTGGATCAGAGAGGGTGCAGCGGAGATTCACCAGCGTGCTGCCTGGATTAGAGAGGGTGCAGAGGAGATTCACCAGGATGCTGCCTGGATTAGAGAGGGTGCAGAGGAGATTGACAAGGATGCTGCCTGGATTAGAGAGGGTGCAGAGGAGATTCACCAGGATGCTGCCTGGATTAGAGAGGGTGCAGAGGAGATTCACCAGGATGCTGCCTGGATTAGAGAGGGTGCAGAGGAGATTCACCAGCAGGTTGCCTGGATTAGAGAGGGTGCAGAGGAGATTCACTAGGACGCTGCTTGGATCAGAGAGAGTGCAGAGGAGATTCACCAGCACGCTGCCTGGATCAGAGAGGGTGCAGAGGAGATTCACCAGCACGCTGCCTGGATCAGAGAGGGTGCAGAGGAGATTCACCAGGACGCTGCCTGGATCAGAGAGGGTGCAGAGGAGATTCACCAGGACGCTGCCTGGATCAGAGAGGGTGCAGCGGAGATTCACCAGCGTGCTGCCTGGATTAGAGAGGGTGCAGAGGAGATTCACCAGGATGCTGTCTGGATTAGTGAGGGTGCAGAGGAGATTCACCAGGATGCTGTCTGGATTAGAGAGGGTGCAGAGGAGATTCACCAGGATGCTGCCTGGATTAGAGAGGGTGTAGAGTAGATTCACCAGCATGCTGCCTGGATTAGAGAGGGTGCAGAGGAGATTCACCAGCATGCTGCTTGAATTAGAGAGGGTGCAGAGGAGATTCACCAGCATGCTGCTTGGATTAGAGAGGGTGCAGGAGATTCACCAGCATGCTGCCTGGATTCGAGAGGGTGCAGAGGAGATTCACCAGGACGCTGTCTGGATTCGGGAGGGTGCAGAGGAGATTCACCAGTATTCTGTCTGGATTCGAGAGGGTGCAGAGGAGATTCACCTGGACGCTGTCTGGATTAGAGAGGGTGCAGAGGAGATTTACCAGGATGCTGTCTGGATTAGAGAGCGTGCAGAGGAGATTCACCAGGATGCTGTCTGGATTAGAGAGGGTGCAGAGGAGATTCACCAGGATGCTGCCTGGATCAGAGAGGGTGCAGAGGAGATTCACCAGGACGCTGCCTGGATCAGAGAGGGTGCAGAGGAGATTCACCAGGACGCGGCCTGGATCAGAGAGGGTGCAGAGGAGATTCACCAGCATGCTGCCTGGATCAGAGAGGGTGCAGAGGAGATTCACCCGCATGCTGCCTGGATCAGAGAGGGTGCAGAGGAGATTCACCAGCATGCTGTCTCGAATAGAGAGGGTGCAGAGGAGATTCACCAGCATGCTGCCTGGATTAGAGAGGGTGCAGAGGAGATTCACCAGCTTGCTCTCTGGATTAGAGAGGGTGCAGTGGAGATTCATCAGCATGCTGCTTGGATTAGAGAGGGTGCAGTGGAGATTCACCAGCATGCTGCTTGGATTAGAGAGGGTGCAGAGGAGATTCACCAGCATGCTGCTTGGATCAGAGAGGGTGCAGAGGAGATTCACCAGGACGCTGCCTGGATCAGAGAGGGTGCAGAGGAGATTCACCAGGACGCTGTCTGGATCCAAGAGGGTGAGAGATTCACCAGGATGCTGTCTGGATTAGAGAGGCTGAGAGGAGATTCACCAGCATGCTGTCTGGATTAGAGAGTGTGCAGAGGAGATTCACCAGCATGCTGCCTGGATTAGAGAGGGTACAGAGGAGATTCACCAGCATGCTGTCTGGATTAGAGAGGGTGCAGAGGAGATTCACCAGCATGCTGCCTGGATTAGAGAGGGTGCAGAGGAGATTCACCACGATGCTGCCTGGATTAGAGAGGGTGCAGAGGAGATTCACCAGGAAGCTGCCTGGATCAGAGAGGCTGCAGAGGAGATTCACCAGGATGCTGCCTGGATTAGAGAGGGTGCACAGGAGATTCACCAGGATGCTGCCTGGATTAGAGATGGTGCACAGGAGATTCACCTGGACGCTGTCTGGATTAGAGAGGGTGCAGAGGAGATTCACCAGGATGCTGTCTGGATTAGTGAGGGTGCAGAGGAGATTCACCAGGATGCTGTCTGGATTAGAGAGGGTGCAGAGGAGATTCACCAGGATGCTGCCTGGATTAGAGAGGGTGTAGAGTAGATTCACCAGCATGCTGCCTGGATTAGAGAGGGTGCAGAGGAGATTCACCAGCATGCTGCTTGAATTAGAGAGGGTGCAGAGGAGATTCACCAGCATGCTGCTTGGATTAGAGAGGGTGCAGGAGATTCACCAGCATGCTGCCTGGATTCGAGAGGGTGCAGAGGAGATTCACCAGGACGCTGTCTGGATTCGGGAGGGTGCAGAGGAGATTTACCAGGATTCTGTCTGGATTCGAGAGGGTGCAGAGGAGATTCACCTGGACGCTGTCTGGATTAGAGAGGGTGCAGAGGAGATTCACCTGGACGCTGCCTGGATTAGAGAGGGTGCAGAGGAGATTCACCAGGACGCTGTCTGGATTAGAGAGGGTGCAGAGGAGATTTACCAGGATGCTGTCTGGATTAGAGAGGGTGCAGAGGAGATTCACCAGGATGCTGTCTGGATTAGAGAGCGTGCAGAGGAGATTCACCAGGATGCTGTCTGGATTAGAGAGGGTGCAGAGGAGATTCACCAGGACGCTGCCTGGATCAGAGAGGGTGCAGAGGAGATTCACCAGGACGCTGCCTGGATCAGAGAGGGTGCAGAGGAGATTCACCAGGACGCGGCCTGGATCAGAGAGGGTGCAGAGGAGATTCACCAGCATGCTGCCTGGATCAGAGAGGGTGCAGAGGAGATTCACCCGCATGCTGCCTGGATCAGAGAGGGTGCAGAGGAGATTCACCAGCATGCTGTCTCGAATAGAGAGGGTGCAGAGGAGATTCACCAGCATGCTGCCTGGATTAGAGAGGGTGCAGAGGAGATTCACCAGCTTGCTCTCTGGATTAGAGAGGGTGCAGTGGAGATTCATCAGCATGCTGCTTGGATTAGAGAGGGTGCAGTGGAGATTCACCAGCATGCTGCTTGGATTAGAGAGGGTGCAGAGGAGATTCACCAGCATGCTGCTTGGATCAGAGAGGGTGCAGAGGAGATTCACCAGGACGCTGCCTGGATCAGAGAGGGTGCAGAGGAGATTCACCAGGACGCTGTCTGGATCCAAGAGGGTGAGAGATTCACCAGGATGCTGTCTGGATTAGAGAGGCTGAGAGGAGATTCACCAGCATGCTGTCTGGATTAGAGAGTGTGCAGAGGAGATTCACCAGCATGCTGCCTGGATGCGAGAGGGTACAGAGGAGATTCACCAGCATGCTGTCTGGATTAGAGAGGGTGCAGAGGAGATTCACCAGCATGCTGCTTGGATTAGAGAGGGTGCAGAGGAGATTCACCAGCATGCTGCTTAGATTAGAGAGGGAGAGGGTGCAGAGGAGATTCACCAGCATGCTGCTTGGATTAGAGAGGGAGAGGGTGCAGAGGAGATTCACCAGCATGCTGTCTGGATTCGAGAGGGTGCAGAGGAGATTCACCAGCATGCTGCCTGGATTCGAGAGGGTGCAGAGGAGATTCACCAGTATACTGCCTGGATTCGAGAGGGTGCAGAGGAGATTCACCAGCATGCTGTCTGGATTAGAGAGGGTGCAGAGGAGATTCACCAGCATGCTGCTTGAATTAGAGAGGGTACAGAGGAGATTCACCAGGACGCTGCTTGGATTAGAGAGGGTGCAGAGGAGATTCACCAGGATGCTGCCTGGATCAGAGAGGGTGCAGAGGAGATTCACCAGGATGCTGCCTGGATCCGAGAGGGTGCAGAGGAGATTCACCAGGATGCTGTCTGGATTAGAGAGGGTGCAGAGGAGATTCACCAGGATGCTGCCTGGATCAGAGAGGGTGCAGAGGAGATTCACCAGGACGCTGCCTGGATCAGAGAGGGTGCAGAGGAGATTCACCAGGACGCGGCCTGGATCATTGAGGGTGCAGAGGAGATTCACCAGCATGCTGCCTGGATCAGAGAGAGTGCAGAGGAGATTCACCCGCATGCTGCCTGGATCAGAGAGGGTGCAGAGGAGATTCAGCAGCATGCTGTCTCGATTAGAGAGGGTGCAGAGGAGATTCACCAGCATGCTGCCTGGATTAGAGAGGGTGCAGAGGAGATTCACCAGCTTGCTCTCTGGATTAGAGAGGGTGCAGTGGAGATTCACCAGCATGCTGCTTGGATTAGAGAGGGTGCAGTGGAGATTCACCAGCATGCTGCTTGGATTAGAGAGGGTGCAGAGCAGATTCACCAGGATGCTGTCTGGATTAGAGAGGGTGCAGAGCAGATTCACCAGGATGCTGTCTGGATTCGAGAGGTTGCAGAGGTGATTCACCAGCATGCTGCCTGGATTAGAGAGGGTGCAGAGCAGATTCACCAGGATGCTGTCTGGATTAGAGAGGGTGCAGAGCAGATTCACCAGGATGCTGCCTGGAATAGAAAGGGTGCAGAGGAGATTCACCACGATGCTGCCTGGATTAGAGAGGGTGCAGAGGAGATTCACCAGGAAGCTGCCTGGATCAGAGAGGGTGCAGAGGAGATTCACCAGGATGCTGCCTGGATTAGAGAGGGTGCACAGGAGATTCACCAGGATGCTGCCTGGATTAGAGATGGTGCACAGGAGATTCACCTGGACGCTGTCTGGATTAGAGAGGGTGCACAGGAGATTCACCTGGACGCTGTCTGGATTAGAGAGGGTGCAGAGGAGAATCACCAGGATGCTGCCTGGATTAGAGAGGGTGCAGAGGAGATTGACAAGGATGCTGCCTGGATTAGAGAGGGTGCAGAGGAGATTCACCAGGATGCTGCCTGGATTAGAGAGGGTGCAGAGGAGATTCACCAGGATGCTGCCTGGATTAGAGAGGGTGCAGAGGAGATTCACCAGCAGGTTGCCTGGATTAGAGAGGGTGCAGAGGAGATTCACTAGGACGCTGCTTGGATCAGAGAGGGTGCAGAGGAGATTCACCAGCACGCTGCCTGGATCAGTGAGGGTGCAGAGGAGATTCACCAGAACGCTGCCTGGATCAGAGAGGGTGCAGAGGAGATTCACCAGGACGCTGCCTGGATCAGAGAGGGCGCAGAGGAGATTCACCAGGACGCTGCCTGGATCAGAGAGGGTGCAGCGGAGATTCACCAGCGTGCTGCCTGGATTAGAGAGGTTGCAGAGGAGATTCACCAGGATGCTGTCTGGATTAGTGAGGGTGCAGAGGAGATTCACCAGGATGCTGTCTGGATTAGAGAGGGTGCAGAGGAGATTCACCAGGATGCTGCCTGGATTAGAGAGGGTGTAGAGTAGATTCACCAGCATGCTGCCTGGATTAGAGAGGGTGCAGAGGAGATTCACCAGCATGCTGCTTGAATTAGAGAGGGTGCAGAGGAGATTCACCAGCATGCTGCTTGGATTAGAGAGGGTGCAGGAGATTCACCAGCATGCTGCCTGGAATCGAGAGGGTGCAGAGGAGATTCACCAGGACGCTGTCTGGATTCGGGAGGGTGCAGAGGAGATTCACCAGGATTCTGTCTGGATTCGAGAGGGTGCAGAGGAGATTCACCTGGACGCTGTCTGGATTAGAGAGGGTGCAGAGGAGATTCACCTGGACGCTGCCTGGATTAGAGAGGGTGCAGAGGAGATTCACCAGGACGCTGTCTGGATTAGAGAGGGTGCAGAGGAGATTTACCAGGATGCTGTCTGGATTAGAGAGGGTGCAGAGGAGATTCACCAGGATGCTGTCTGGATTAGAGAGCGTGCAGAGGAGATTCACCAGGATGCTGTCTGGATTAGAGAGGGTGCAGAGGAGATTCACCAGGATGCTGCCTGGATCAGAGAGGGTGCAGAGGAGATTCACCAGGACGCTGCCTGGATCAGAGAGGGTGTAGAGGAGATTCACCAGGACGCGGCCTGGATCAGAGAGGGTGCAGAGGAGATTCACCAGCATGCTGCCTGGATCAGAGAGGGTGCAGAGGAGATTCACCCACATGCTGCCTGGATCAGAGAGGGTGCAGAGGAGATTCACCAGCATGCTGTCTCGAATAGAGAGGGTGCAGAGGAGATTCACCAGCATGCTGCCTGGATTAGAGAGGGTGCAGAGGAGATTCACCAGCTTGCTCTCTGGATTAGAGAGGGTGCAGTGGAGATTCATCAGCATGCTGCTTGGATTAGAGAGGGTGCAGTGGAGATTCACCAGCATGCTGCTTGGATTAGAGAGGGTGCAGAGGAGATTCACCAGCATGCTGCTTGGATCAGAGAGGGTGCAGAGGAGATTCACCAGGACGCTGCCTGGATCAGAGAGGGTGCAGAGGAGATTCACCAGGATGCTGTCTGGATCCAAGAGGGTGAGAGATTCACCAGGATGCTGTCTGGATTAGAGAGGCTGAGAGGAGATTCACCAGCATGCTGTCTGGATTAGAGAGTGTGCAGAGGAGATTCACCAGCATGCTGCCTGGATTAGAGATGGTGCACAGGAGATTCACCTGGACGCTGTCTGGATTAGAGAGGGTGCACAGGAGATTCACCTGGACGCTGTCTGGATTAGAGAGGGTGCAGAGGAGAATCACCAGGATGCTGCCTGGATTAGAGAGGGTGCAGAGGAGATTGACAAGGATGCTGCCTGGATTAGAGAGGGTGCAGAGGAGATTCACCAGGATGCTGCCTGGATTAGAGAGGGTGCAGAGGAGATTCACCAGGATGCTGCCTGGATTAGAGAGGGTGCAGAGGAGATTCACCAGCAGGTTGCCTGGATTAGAGAGGGTGCAGAGGAGATTCACTAGGACGCTGCTTGGATCAGAGAGGGTGCAGAGGAGATTCACCAGCACGCTGCCTGGATCAGTGAGGGTGCAGAGGAGATTCACCAGAACGCTGCCTGGATCAGAGAGGGTGCAGAGGAGATTCACCAGGACGCTGCCTGGATCAGAGAGGGTGCAGAGGAGATTCACCAGGACGCTGCCTGGATCAGAGAGGGTGCAGCGGAGATTCACCAGCGTGCTGCCTGGATTAGAGAGGTTGCAGAGGAGATTCACCAGGATGCTGTCTGGATTAGTGAGGGTGCAGAGGAGATTCACCAGGATGCTGTCTGGATTAGAGAGGGTGCAGAGGAGATTCACCAGGATGCTGCCTGGATTAGAGAGGGTGTAGAGTAGATTCACCAGCATGCTGCCTGGATTAGAGAGGGTGCAGAGGAGATTCACCAGCATGCTGCTTGAATTAGAGAGGGTGCAGAGGAGATTCACCAGCATGCTGCTTGGATTAGAGAGGGTGCAGGAGATTCACCAGCCTGCTGCCTGGATTCGAGAGGGTGCAGAGGAGATTCACCAGGACGCTGTCTGGATTCGGGAGGGTGCAGAGGAGATTCACCAGGATTCTGTCTGGATTCGAGAGGGTGCAGAGGAGATTCACCTGGACGCTGTCTGGATTAGAGAGGGTGCAGAGGAGATTCACCTGGACGCTGCCTGGATTAGAGAGGGTGCAGAGGAGATTCACCAGGACGCTGTCTGGATTAGAGAGGGTGCAGAGGAGATTTACCAGGATGCTGTCTGGATTAGAGAGGGTGCAGAGGAGATTCACCAGGATGCTGTCTGGATTAGAGAGCGTGCAGAGGAGATTCACCAGGATGCTGTCTGGATTAGAGAGGGTGCAGAGGAGATTCACCAGGATGCTGCCTGGATCAGAGAGGGTGCAGAGGAGATTCACCAGGACGCTGCCTGGATCAGAGAGGGTGCAGAGGAGATTCACCAGGACGCGGCCTGGATCAGAGAGGGTGCAGAGGAGATTCACCAGCATGCTGCCTGGATCAGAGAGGGTGCAGAGGAGATTCACCCACATGCTGCCTGGATCAGAGAGGGTGCAGAGGAGATTCACCAGCATGCTGTCTCGAATAGAGAGGGTGCAGAGGAGATTCACCAGCATGCTGCCTGGATTAGAGAGGGTGCAGAGGAGATTCACCAGCTTGCTCTCTGGATTAGAGAGGGTGCAGTGGAGATTCATCAGCATGCTGCTTGGATTAGAGAGGGTGCAGTGGAGATTCACCAGCATGCTGCTTGGATTAGAGAGGGTGCAGAGGAGATTCACCAGCATGCTGCTTGGATCAGAGAGGGTGCAGAGGAGATTCACCAGGACGCTGCCTGGATCAGAGAGGGTGCAGAGGAGATTCACCAGGATGCTGTCTGGATCCAAGAGGGTGAGAGATTCACCAGGATGCTGTCTGGATTAGAGAGGCTGAGAGGAGATTCACCAGCATGCTGTCTGGATTAGAGAGTGTGCAGAGGAGATTCACCAGCATGCTGCCTGGATTAGAGAGGGTACAGAGGAGATTCACCAGCATGCTGTCTGGATTAGAGAGGGTGCAGAGGAGATTCACCAGCATGCTGCCTGGATTAGAGAGGGTGCAGAGGAGATTCACCACGATGCTGCCTGGATTAGAGAGGGTGCAGAGGAGATTCACCAGGAAGCTGCCTGGATCAGAGAGGGTGCAGAGGAGATTCACCAGGATGCTGCCTGGATTAGAGAGGGTGCACAGGAGATTCACCAGGATGCTGCCTGGATTAGAGATGGTGCACAGGAGATTCACCTGGACGCTGTCTGGATTAGAGAGGGTGCAGAGGAGATTCACCAGGATGCTGCCTGGATTAGAGAGGGTGCAGAGGAGATTGACAAGGATGCTGCCTGGATTAGAGAGGGTGCAGAGGAGATTCACCAGGATGCTGCCTGGATTAGAGAGGGTGCAGAGGAGATTCACCAGGATGCTGCCTGGATTAGAGAGGGTGCAGAGGAGATTCACCAGCAGGTTGCCTGGATTAGAGAGGGTGCAGAGGAGATTCACTAGGACGCTGCTTGGATCAGAGAGGGTGCAGAGGAGATTCACCAGCACGCTGCCTGGATCAGAGAGGGTGCAGAGGAGATTCACCAGCACGCTGCCTGGATCAGAGAGGGTGCAGAGGAGATTCACCAGGACGCTGCCTGGATCAGAGAGGGTGCAGAGGAGATTCACCAGCGTGCTGCCTGGATTAGAGAGGGTGCAGTGGAGATTCACCAGCATGCTGCTTGGATTAGAGAGGGTGCAGAGGAGATTCACCAGCATGCTGCTTGGATCAGAGAGGGTGCAGAGGAGATTCACCAGGACGCTGCCTGGATCAGAGAGGGTGCAGAGGAGATTCACCAGGATGCTGTCTGGATCCAAGAGGGTGAGAGATTCACCAGGATGCTGTCTGGATTAGAGAGGCTGAGAGGAGATTCACCAGCATGCTGTCTGGATTAGAGAGTGTGCAGAGGAGATTCACCAGCATGCTGCCTGGATTAGAGAGGGTACAGAGGAGATTCACCAGCATGCTGTCTGGATTAGAGAGGGTGCAGAGGAGATTCACCAGCATGCTGCCTGGATTAGAGAGGGTGCAGAGGAGATTCACCACGATGCTGCCTGGATTAGAGAGGGTGCAGAGGAGATTCACCAGGAAGCTGCCTGGATCAGAGAGGGTGCAGAGGAGATTCACCAGGATGCTGCCTGGATTAGAGAGGGTGCACAGGAGATTCACCAGGATGCTGCCTGGATTAGAGATGGTGCACAGGAGATTCACCTGGACGCTGTCTGGATTAGAGAGGGTGCAGAGGAGATTCACCAGGATGCTGCCTGGATTAGAGAGGGTGCAGAGGAGATTGACAAGGATGCTGCCTGGATTAGAGAGGGTGCAGAGGAGATTCACCAGGATGCTGCCTGGATTAGAGAGGGTGCAGAGGAGATTCACCAGGATGCTGCCTGGATTAGAGAGGGTGCAGAGGAGATTCACCAGCAGGTTGCCTGGATTAGAGAGGGTGCAGAGGAGATTCACTAGGACGCTGCTTGGATCAGAGAGGGTGCAGAGGAGATTCACCAGCACGCTGCCTGGATCAGAGAGGGTGCAGAGGAGATTCACCAGCACGCTGCCTGGATCAGAGAGGGTGCAGAGGAGATTCACCAGGACGCTGCCTGGATCAGAGAGGGTGCAGAGGAGATTCACCAGGACGCTGCCTGGATCAGAGAGGGTGCAGCGGAGATTCACCAGCGTGCTGCCTGGATTAGAGAGGGTGCAGAGGAGATTCACCAGGATGCTGCCTGGATTAGAGAGGGTGTAGAGTAGATTCACCAGCATGCTGCCTGGATTAGAGAGGGTGCAGAGGAGATTCACCAGCATGCTGCTTGAATTAGAGAGGGTGCAGAGGAGATTCACCAGGATGCTGTCTGGATTAGAGAGGGTGCAGAGTAGTTTCTTCAGGATGCTGTCTGGATTAGAGAGGGTGCAGAGGAGATTCACCAGGATGCTGCCTGGATTAGAGAGGGTGCAGAGCAGATTCACCAGGATGCTGTCTGGATTAGAGAGGGTGCAGAGGAGATTCACCAGGATGCTGCCTGGAATAGAGAGGGTGCAGAGGAGATTCACCAGGATGCTGCCTGGATTAGAGAGGGTGCAGAGGAGATTCACCACGATGCTGCCTGGATTAGAGAGGGTGCAGAGGAGAGTCACCAGGAAGCTGCCTGGATCAGAGAGGGTGCAGAGGAGATTCACCAGGATGCTGCCTGGATTAGAGAGGGTGCACAGGAGATTCACCAGGATGCTGCCTGGATTAGAGATGGTGCACAGGAGATTCACCTGGACGCTGTCTGGATTAGAGAGGGTGCAGAGGAGATTCACCAGGATGCTGCCTGGATTAGAGAGGGTGCAGAGGAGATTGACAAGGATGCTGCCTGGATTAGAGAGGGTGCAGAGGAGATTCACCAGGATGCTGCCTGGATTAGAGAGGGTGCAGAGGAGATTCACCAGGATGCTGCCTGGATTAGAGAGGGTGCAGAGGAGATTCACCAGCAGGTTGCCTGGATTAGAGAGGGTGCAGAGGAGATTCACTAGGACGCTGCTTGGATCAGAGAGGGTGCAGAGGAGATTCACCAGCACGCTGCCTGGATCAGAGAGGGTGCAGAGGAGATTCACCAGCACGCTGCCTGGATCAGAGAGGGTGCAGAGGAGATTCACCAGGACGCTGCCTGGATCAGAGAGGGTGCAGAGGAGATTCACCAGGACGCTGCCTGGATCAGAGAGGGTGCAGCGGAGATTCACCAGCGTGCTGCCTGGATTAGAGAGGGTGCAGAGGAGATTCACCAGGATGCTGTCTGGATTAGTGAGGGTGCAGAGGAGATTCACCAGGATGTTGTCTGGATTAGAGAGGGTGCAGAGGAGATTCACCAGGATGCTGCCTGGATTAGAGAGGGTGTAGAGTAGATTCACCAGCATGCTGCCTGGATTAGAGAGGGTGCAGAGGAGATTCACCAGCATGCTGCTTGAATTAGAGAGGGTGCAGAGGAGATTCACCAGCATGCTGCTTGGATTAGAGAGGGTGCAGGAGATTCACCAGCATGCTGCCTGGATTCCAGAGGGTGCAGAGGAGATTCACCAGGACGCTGTCTGGATTCGGGAGGGTGCAGAGGAGATTCACCAGGATTCTGTCTGGATTCGAGAGGGTGCAGAGGAGATTCACCTGGACGCTGTCTGGATTAGAGAGGGTGCAGAGGAGATTCACCTGGACGCTGCCTGGATTAGAGAGGGTGCAGAGGAGATTCACCAGGACGCTGTCTGGATTAGAGAGGGTGCAGAGGAGATTTACCAGGATGCTGTCTGGATTAGAGAGGGTGCAGAGGAGATTCACCAGGATGCTGTCTGGATTAGAGAGCGTGCAGAGGAGATTCACCAGGATGCTGTCTGGATTAGAGAGGGTGCAGAGGAGATTCACCAGGATGCTGCCTGGATCAGAGAGGGTGCAGAGGAGATTCACCAGGACGCTGCCTGGATCAGAGAGGGTGCAGAGGAGATTCACCAGGACGCGGCCTGGATCAGAGAGGGTGCAGAGGAGATTCACCAGCATGCTGCCTGGATCAGAGAGGGTGCAGAGGAGATTCACCCGCATGCTGCCTGGATCAGAGAGGGTGCAGAGGAGATTCACCAGCATGCTGTCTCGAATAGAGCAGGTGCAGAGGAGATTCACCAGCATGCTGCCTGGATTAGAGAGGGTGCAGAGGAGATTCACCAGCTTGCTCTCTGGATTAGAGAGGGTGCAGTGGAGATTCATCAGCATGCTGCTTGGATTAGAGAGGGTGCAGTGGAGATTCACCAGCATGCTGCTTGGATTAGAGAGGGTGCAGAGGAGATTCACCAGCATGCTGCTTGGATCAGAGAGGGTGCAGAGGAGATTCACCAGGACGCTGCCTGGATCAGAGAGGGTGCAGAGGAGATTCACCAGGACGCTGTCTGGATCCAAGAGGGTGAGAGATTCACCAGGATGCTGTCTGGATTAGAGAGGCTGAGAGGAGATTCACCAGCATGCTGTCTGGATTAGAGAGTGTGCAGAGGAGATTCACCAGCATGCTGCCTGGATGCGAGAGGGTACAGAGGAGATTCACCAGCATGCTGTCTGGATTAGAGAGGGTGCAGAGGAGATTCACCAGCATGCTGCTTGGATTAGAGAGGGTGCAGAGGAGATTCACCAGCATGCTGCTTAGATTAGAGAGGGAGAGGGTGCAGAGGAGATTCACCAGCATGCTGCTTGGATTAGAGAGGGAGAGGGTGCAGAGGAGATTCACCAGCATGCTGTCTGGATTCGAGAGGGTGCAGAGGAGATTCACCAGCATGCTGCTTGGATTCGAGAGGGTGCAGAGGAGATTCACCAGTATGCTGCCTGGATTCGAGAGGGTGCAGAGGAGATTCACCAGCATGCTGTCTGGATTAGAGAGGGTGCAGAGGAGATTCACCAGCATGCTGCTTGAATTAGAGAGGGTACAGAGGAGATTCACCAGGACGCTGCTTGGATTAGAGAGGGTGCAGAGGAGATTCACCAGGATGCTGCCTGGATCAGAGAGGGTGCAGAGGAGATTCACCAGGATGCTGCCTGGATCCGAGAGGGTGCAGAGGAGATTCACCAGGATGCTGTCTGGATTAGAGAGGGTGCAGAGGAGATTCACCAGGATGCTGCCTGGATCAGAGAGGGTGCAGAGGAGATTCACCAGGACGCTGCCTGGATCAGAGAGGGTGCAGAGGAGATTCACCAGGACGCGGCCTGGATCAGAGAGGGTGCAGAGGAGATTCACCAGCATGCTGCCTGGATCAGAGAGAGTGCAGAGGAGATTCACCCGCATGCTGCCTGGATCAGAGAGGGTGCAGAGGAGATTCAGCAGCATGCTGTCTCGATTAGAGAGGGTGCAGAGGAGATTCACCAGCATACTGCCTGGATTAGAGAGGGTGCAGAGGAGATTCACCAGCTTGCTCTCTGGATTAGAGAGGGTGCAGTGGAGATTCACCAGCATGCTGCTTGGATTAGAGAGGGTGCAGTGGAGATTCACCAGCATGCTGCTTGGATTAGAGAGGGTGCAGAGGAGATTCACCAGCATGCTGCTTGGATTAGAGAGGGTGCAGAGCAGATTCACCAGGATGCTGTCTGGATTAGAGAGGGTGCAGAGCAGATTCACCAGGATGCTGTCTGGATTCGAGAGGTTGCAGAGGTGATTCACCAGCATGCTGCCTGGATTAGAGAGGGTGCAGAGGAGATTCACCAGGATGCTGTCTGGATTAGAGAGGGTGCAGAGCAGATTCACCAGGATGCTGCCTGGAATAGAGAGGGTGCAGAGGAGATTCACCAGGATGCTGCCTGGATTTGAGAGGGTACAGAGGAGATTCACCAGGATGCTGCCTGGATTAGAGAGGGTGCAGAGGAGATTCACCAGAATGCTGCCTGGATTAGAGAGGGTGCACAGGAGATTCACCAGGATGCTGCCTGGATTAGAGAGGGTGCAGAGGAGATTCACCAGGATGCTGCCTGGATTAGAGAGGGTGCAGAGGAGATTCACCAGGATACTGCCTGGATTAGAGAGTGTGCAGAGGAGATTCACCAGGATACTGCCTGGATTAGAGAGGGTGCAGAGGAGATTCACCAGCATGTTGCCTGGATTAGAGAGGGTGCAGAGGAGATTCACCAGGACGCTGCTTGGATTAGAGAGGGTGCACAGGAGATTCACCAGGCTGCTGCCTGGATCAGAGAGGGTGCAGAGGAGGTTCACCAGGACGCTGCCTGGATCAGAGAGGGTGCAGAGGAGATTCACCAGGACGCTGCCTGGATCAGAGAGGGTGCAGAGGAGATTCACCAGGACGCTGCCTTGATCAGAGAGGGTGCACAGGAGATTCACCAGCATGCTGCCTGGATTAGAGAGGGTGCACAGGAGATTCACCAGCATGCTGTCTGGATTAGAGAGGGTGCACAGGAGATTCACCAGCATGCTGCCTGGATTAGAGAGGGTGCACAGGAGATTCACCAGCATGCTGCTTGGATTAGAGAGGGTGCACAGGAGATTCACCAGCATGCTGCTTGGATTAGAGAGGGTGCAGAGGAGATTCACCAGCATGCTGCTTAGATTCGAGAGGGTGCAGAGGAGATTCACGAGCATGCTGCCTGGATTCGAGAGGGTGCCGAGGAGATTCACCAGCATGCTGCCTGGATCCGAGTGGGTGCAGAGGAGATTCACCAGGACGCTGCCTGGATCCGAGAGGGTGCAGAGGAGATTCACCAGGACGCTGCCTGGATCCGAGAGGGTGCAGAGGAGATTCACCAGGACGCTGTCTGGATCCGAGAGGGTGCAGAGGAGATTCACTAGGACGCTGCCTGGATCCGAGAGGGTGCAGAGGAGATTCACCAGGACGATGCCTGAATCTGAGAGGGTGCAGAGGAGATTCACCAGGACGATGCCTGGATTCGAGAGGGTGCAGAGGAGGTTCACCAGCATGCTGCCTGGATTAGAGAGGGTGCAGAGGAGATTTGCCAGCATGCTGCTTGGATTAGAGAGGGTGCTGAGGAGATTCACCAGCATGCTGCCTGGATTAGAGAGGGTGCAGAGGAGATTCACCAGCATGCTGCTTGGATTAGAGAGGGTGCAGAGGAGATTCACCAGCATGCTGCTTGGATTAGAGAGGGTGCAGAGGAGATTCACCAGCATGCTGCTTGGATTAGTGAGGGTGCAGAGGAGATTCACCAGGATGCTGCCTGGATTAGAGAGGGTGCAGAGGAGATTCACCAGCATGCTGCCTGGATTAGACAGGGTGCAGAGGAGATTCACCAGCATGCTGCTTGGATTAGAGAGGGTGCAGAGGAGATTCACCAGGACGCTGTCTGGATTAGAGAGGGTGCAGAGGAGATTCACCAGGATGCTGCCTGGATTAGAGAGGGTGCACAGGAGATTCACCAGGATGCTGCCTGGATTAGAGAGGGTGCACAGGAGATTCACCAGGATGCTGCCTGGATTAGAGAGGGTGCACAGGAGATTCACCAGGACGCTGCCTGGATTAGAGAGGGTGCACAGGAGATTCACCAGTTCGCTGTCTGGATTAGAGAGGGTGCAGAGGAGATTCACCAGGATGCTGCCTGGAATAGAGAGGGTGCAGAGGAGATTCACCAGGATGCTGCCTGGATTAGAGAGGGTGCAGAGGAGATTCACCACGATGCTGCCTGGATTAGAGAGGGTGCAGAGGAGATTCACCAGGAAGCTGCCTGGATCAGAGAGGGTGCAGAGGAGATTCACCAGGATGCTGCCTGGATTAGAGAGGGTGCACAGGAGATTCACCAGGATGCTGCCTGGATTAGAGATGGTGCACAGGAGATTCACCTGGACGCTGTCTGGATTAGAGAGGGTGCAGAGGAGATTCACCAGGATGCTGCCTGGATTAGAGAGGGTGCAGAGGAGATTGACAAGGATGCTGCCTGGATTAGAGAGGGTGCAGAGGAGATTCACCAGGATGCTGCCTGGATTAGAGAGGGTGCAGAGGAGATTCACCAGGATGCTGCCTGGATTAGAGAGGGTGCAGAGGAGATTCACCAGCAGGTTGCCTGGATTAGAGAGGGTGCAGAGGAGATTCACTAGGACGCTGCTTGGATCAGAGAGGGTGCAGAGGAGATTCACCAGCACGCTGCCTGGATCAGAGAGGGTGCAGAGGAGATTCACCAGCACGCTGCCTGGATCAGAGAGGGTGCAGAGGAGATTCACCAGGACGCTGCCTGGATCAGAGAGGGTGCAGAGGAGATTCACCAGGACGCTGCCTGGATCAGAGAGGGTGCAGCGGAGATTCACCAGCGTGCTGCCTGGATTAGAGAGGGTGCAGAGGAGATTCACCAGGATGCTGTCTGGATTAGTGAGGGTGCAGAGGAGATTCACCAGGATGCTGTCTGGATTAGAGAGGGTGCAGAGGAGATTCACCAGGATGCTGCCTGGATTAGAGAGGGTGTAGAGTAGATTCACCAGCATGCTGCCTGGATTAGAGAGGGTGCAGAGGAGATTCACCAGCATGCTGCTTGAATTAGAGAGGGTGCAGAGGAGATTCACCAGCATGCTGCTTGGATTAGAGAGGGTTCAGGAGATTCACCAGCATGCTGCCTGGATTCGAGAGGGTGCAGTGGAGATTCACCAGGACGCTGTCTGGATTCGGGAGGGTGCAGAGGAGATTCTCCAGGATTCTGTCTGGATTCGAGAGGGTGCAGAGGAGATTCACCTGGACGCTGTCTGGATTAGAGAGGGTGCAGAGGAGATTCACCTGGACGCTGCCTGGATTAGAGAGGGTGCAGAGGAGATTCACCAGGACGCTGTCTGGATTAGAGAGGGTGCAGAGGAGATTTACCAGGATGCTGTCTGGATTAGAGAGGGTGCAGAGGAGATTCACCAGGATGCTGTCTGGATTAGAGAGCGTGCAGAGGAGATTCACCAGGATGCTGTCTGGATTAGAGAGGGTGCAGAGGAGATTCACCAGGATGCTGCCTGGATCAGAGAGGGTGCAGAGGAGATTCATCAGGACGCTGCCTGGATCAGAGAGGGTGCAGAGGAGATTCACCAGGACGCGGCCTGGATCAGAGAGGGTGCAGAGGAGATTCACCAGCATGCTGCCTGGATCAGAGAGGGTGCAGAGGAGATTCACCCGCATGCTGCCTGGATCAGAGAGGGTGCAGAGGAGATTCACCAGCATGCTGTCTCGAATAGAGCAGGTGCAGAGGAGATTCACCAGCATGCTGCCTGGATTAGAGAGGGTGCAGAGGAGATTCACCAGCTTGCTCTCTGGATTAGAGAGGGTGCAGTGGAGATTCATCAGCATGCTGCTTGGATTAGAGAGGGTGCAGTGGAGATTCACCAGCATGCTGCTTGGATTAGAGAGGGTGCAGAGGAGATTCACCAGCATGCTGCTTGGATCAGAGAGGGTGCAGAGGAGATTCACCAGGACGCTGCCTGGATCAGAGAGGGTGCAGAGGAGATTCACCAGGACGCTGTCTGGATCCAAGAGGGTGAGAGATTCACCAGGATGCTGTCTGGATTAGAGAGGCTGAGAGGAGATTCACCAGCATGCTGTCTGGATTAGAGAGTGTGCAGAGGAGATTCACCAGCATGCTGCCTGGATGCGAGAGGGTACAGAGGAGATTCACCAGCATGCTGTCTGGATTAGAGAGGGTGCAGAGGAGATTCACCAGCATGCTGCTTGGATTAGAGAGGGTGCAGAGGAGATTCACCAGCATGCTGCTTAGATTAGAGAGGGAGAGGGTGCAGAGGAGATTCACCAGCATGCTGCTTGGATTAGAGAGGGAGAGGGTGCAGAGGAGATTCACCAGCATGCTGTCTGGATTCGAGAGGGTGCAGAGGAGATTCACCAGCATGCTGCCTGGATTCGAGAGGGTGCAGAGGAGATTCACCAGTATGCTGCCTGGATTCGAGAGGGTGCAGAGGAGATTCACCAGCATGCTGTCTGGATTAGAGAGGGTGCAGAGCAGATTCACCAGCATGCTGCTTGAATTAGAGAGGGTACAGAGGAGATTCACCAGGACGCTGCTTGGATTAGAGAGGGTGCAGAGGAGATTCACCAGGATGCTCCCTGGATCAGAGAGGGTGCAGAGGAGATTCACCAGCATGCTGCCTGGATTAGAGAGGGTGCACAGGAGATTCACCAGCATGCTGCTTGGATTAGAGAGGGTGCACAGGAGATTCACCAGCATGCTGCTTGGATTAGAGAGGGTGCAGAGGAGATTCACCAGCATGCTGCTTAGATTCGAGAGGGTGCAGAGGAGATTCACGAGCATGCTGCCTGGATTCGAGAGGGTGCCGAGGAGATTCACCAGCATGCTGCCTGGATC
Organism: Hypanus sabinus; assembly: GCF_030144855.1. Classification (NCBI taxonomy): domain Eukaryota; kingdom Metazoa; phylum Chordata; class Chondrichthyes; order Myliobatiformes; family Dasyatidae; genus Hypanus; species Hypanus sabinus. The sequence continues at coordinate 4,055,192 of NC_082714.1, forward strand.
CGAGTGGGTGCAGAGGAGATTCACCAGGACGCTGCCTGGATCCGAGAGGGTGCAGAGGAGATTCACCAGGACGCTGCCTGGATCCGAGAGGGTGCAGAGGAGATTCACCAGGACGCTGTCTGGATCCGAGAGGGTGCAGAGGAGATTCACTAGGACGCTGCCTGGATCCGAGAGGGTGCAGAGGAGATTCACCAGGACGATGCCTGAATCTGAGAGGGTGCAGAGGAGATTCACCAGGACGATGCCTGGATTCGAGAGGGTGCAGAGGAGGTTCACCAGCATGCTGCCTGGATTAGAGAGGGTGCAGAGGAGATTTGCCAGCATGCTGCTTGGATTAGAGAGGGTGCTGAGGAGATTCACCAGCATGCTGCCTGGATTAGAGAGGGTGCAGAGGAGATTCACCAGCATGCTGCTTGGATTAGAGAGGGTGCAGAGGAGATTCACCAGCATGCTGCTTGGATTAGAGAGGGTGCAGAGGAGATTCACCAGCATGCTGCTTGGATTAGTGAGGGTGCAGAGGAGATTCACCAGGATGCTGCCTGGATTAGAGAGGGTGCAGAGGAGATTCACCAGCATGCTGCCTGGATTAGACAGGGTGCAGAGGAGATTCACCAGCATGCTGCTTGGATTAGAGAGGGTGCAGAGGAGATTCACCAGGACGCTGTCTGGATTAGAGAGGGTGCAGAGGAGATTCACCAGGATGCTGCCTGGATTAGAGAGGGTGCACAGGAGATTCACCAGGATGCTGCCTGGATTAGAGAGGGTGCACAGGAGATTCACCAGGATGCTGCCTGGATTAGAGAGGGTGCACAGGAGATTCACCAGGACGCTGCCTGGATTAGAGAGGGTGCACAGGAGATTCACCAGTTCGCTGTCTGGATTAGAGAGGGTGCAGAGGAGATTCACCAGGATGCTGCCTGGAATAGAGAGGGTGCAGAGGAGATTCACCAGGATGCTGCCTGGATTAGAGAGGGTGCAGAGGAGATTCACCACGATGCTGCCTGGATTAGAGAGGGTGCAGAGGAGATTCACCAGGAAGCTGCCTGGATCAGAGAGGGTGCAGAGGAGATTCACCAGGATGCTGCCTGGATTAGAGAGGGTGCACAGGAGATTCACCAGGATGCTGCCTGGATTAGAGATGGTGCACAGGAGATTCACCTGGACGCTGTCTGGATTAGAGAGGGTGCAGAGGAGATTCACCAGGATGCTGCCTGGATTAGAGAGGGTGCAGAGGAGATTGACAAGGATGCTGCCTGGATTAGAGAGGGTGCAGAGGAGATTCACCAGGATGCTGCCTGGATTAGAGAGGGTGCAGAGGAGATTCACCAGGATGCTGCCTGGATTAGAGAGGGTGCAGAGGAGATTCACCAGCAGGTTGCCTGGATTAGAGAGGGTGCAGAGGAGATTCACTAGGACGCTGCTTGGATCAGAGAGGGTGCAGAGGAGATTCACCAGCACGCTGCCTGGATCAGAGAGGGTGCAGAGGAGATTCACCAGCACGCTGCCTGGATCAGAGAGGGTGCAGAGGAGATTCACCAGGACGCTGCCTGGATCAGAGAGGGTGCAGAGGAGATTCACCAGGACGCTGCCTGGATCAGAGAGGGTGCAGCGGAGATTCACCAGCGTGCTGCCTGGATTAGAGAGGGTGCAGAGGAGATTCACCAGGATGCTGTCTGGATTAGTGAGGGTGCAGAGGAGATTCACCAGGATGCTGTCTGGATTAGAGAGGGTGCAGAGGAGATTCACCAGGATGCTGCCTGGATTAGAGAGGGTGTAGAGTAGATTCACCAGCATGCTGCCTGGATTAGAGAGGGTGCAGAGGAGATTCACCAGCATGCTGCTTGAATTAGAGAGGGTGCAGAGGAGATTCACCAGCATGCTGCTTGGATTAGAGAGGGTTCAGGAGATTCACCAGCATGCTGCCTGGATTCGAGAGGGTGCAGTGGAGATTCACCAGGACGCTGTCTGGATTCGGGAGGGTGCAGAGGAGATTCTCCAGGATTCTGTCTGGATTCGAGAGGGTGCAGAGGAGATTCACCTGGACGCTGTCTGGATTAGAGAGGGTGCAGAGGAGATTCACCTGGACGCTGCCTGGATTAGAGAGGGTGCAGAGGAGATTCACCAGGACGCTGTCTGGATTAGAGAGGGTGCAGAGGAGATTTACCAGGATGCTGTCTGGATTAGAGAGGGTGCAGAGGAGATTCACCAGGATGCTGTCTGGATTAGAGAGCGTGCAGAGGAGATTCACCAGGATGCTGTCTGGATTAGAGAGGGTGCAGAGGAGATTCACCAGGATGCTGCCTGGATCAGAGAGGGTGCAGAGGAGATTCATCAGGACGCTGCCTGGATCAGAGAGGGTGCAGAGGAGATTCACCAGGACGCGGCCTGGATCAGAGAGGGTGCAGAGGAGATTCACCAGCATGCTGCCTGGATCAGAGAGGGTGCAGAGGAGATTCACCCGCATGCTGCCTGGATCAGAGAGGGTGCAGAGGAGATTCACCAGCATGCTGTCTCGAATAGAGCAGGTGCAGAGGAGATTCACCAGCATGCTGCCTGGATTAGAGAGGGTGCAGAGGAGATTCACCAGCTTGCTCTCTGGATTAGAGAGGGTGCAGTGGAGATTCATCAGCATGCTGCTTGGATTAGAGAGGGTGCAGTGGAGATTCACCAGCATGCTGCTTGGATTAGAGAGGGTGCAGAGGAGATTCACCAGCATGCTGCTTGGATCAGAGAGGGTGCAGAGGAGATTCACCAGGACGCTGCCTGGATCAGAGAGGGTGCAGAGGAGATTCACCAGGACGCTGTCTGGATCCAAGAGGGTGAGAGATTCACCAGGATGCTGTCTGGATTAGAGAGGCTGAGAGGAGATTCACCAGCATGCTGTCTGGATTAGAGAGTGTGCAGAGGAGATTCACCAGCATGCTGCCTGGATGCGAGAGGGTACAGAGGAGATTCACCAGCATGCTGTCTGGATTAGAGAGGGTGCAGAGGAGATTCACCAGCATGCTGCTTGGATTAGAGAGGGTGCAGAGGAGATTCACCAGCATGCTGCTTAGATTAGAGAGGGAGAGGGTGCAGAGGAGATTCACCAGCATGCTGCTTGGATTAGAGAGGGAGAGGGTGCAGAGGAGATTCACCAGCATGCTGTCTGGATTCGAGAGGGTGCAGAGGAGATTCACCAGCATGCTGCCTGGATTCGAGAGGGTGCAGAGGAGATTCACCAGTATGCTGCCTGGATTCGAGAGGGTGCAGAGGAGATTCACCAGCATGCTGTCTGGATTAGAGAGGGTGCAGAGCAGATTCACCAGCATGCTGCTTGAATTAGAGAGGGTACAGAGGAGATTCACCAGGACGCTGCTTGGATTAGAGAGGGTGCAGAGGAGATTCACCAGGATGCTCCCTGGATCAGAGAGGGTGCAGAGGAGATTCACCAGGATGCTGCCTGGATCCGAGAGGGTGCAGAGGAGATTCACCAGGATGCTGTCTGGATTAGAGAGGGTGCAGAGGAGATTCACCAGGATGCTGCCTGGATCAGAGAGGGTGCAGAGGAGATTCACCAGGACGCTGCCTGGATCAGAGAGGGTGCAGAGGAGATTCACCAGGACGCGGCCTGGATCAGAGAGGGTGCAGAGGAGATTCACCAGCATGCTGCCTGGATCAGAGAGAGTGCAGAGGAGATTCACCCGCATGCTGCCTGGATCAGAGAGGGTGCAGAGGAGATTCAGCAGCATGCTGTCTCGATTAGAGAGGGTGCAGAGGAGATTCACCAGCATACTGCCTGGATTAGAGAGGGTGCAGAGGAGATTCACCAGCTTGCTCTCTGGATTAGAGAGGGTGCAGTGGAGATTCACCAGCATGCTGCTTGGATTAGAGAGGGTGCAGTGGAGATTCACCAGCATGCTGCTTGGATTAGAGAGGGTGCAGAGGAGATTCACCAGCATGCTGCTTGGATTAGAGAGGGTGCAGAGCAGATTCACCAGGATGCTGTCTGGATTAGAGAGGGTGCAGAGCAGATTCACCAGGATGCTGTCTGGATTCGAGAGGTTGCAGAGGTGATTCACCAGCATGCTGCCTGGATTAGAGAGGGTGCAGAGCAGATTCACCAGGATGCTGTCTGGATTAGAGAGGGTGCAGAGCAGATTCACCAGGATGCTGCCTGGAATAGAGAGGGTGCAGAGGAGATTCACCAGGATGCTGCCTGGATTTGAGAGGGTACAGAGGAGATTCACCAGGATGCTGCCTGGATTAGAGAGGGTGCAGAGGAGATTCACCAGGATGCTGCCTGGATTAGAGAGGGTGCACAGGAGATTCACCAGGATGCTGCCTGGATTAGAGAGGGTGCAGAGGAGATTCACCAGGATGCTGCCTGGATTAGAGAGGGTGCAGAGGAGATTCACCAGGATGCTGCCTGGATTAGAGAGTGTGCAGAGGAGATTCACCAGGATGCTGCCTGGATTAGAGAGGGTGCAGAGGAGATTCACCAGCATGTTGCCTGGATTAGAGAGGGTGCAGAGGAGATTCACCGGGACGCTGCTTGGATTAGAGAGGGTGCACAGGAGATTCACCAGGCTGCTGCCTGGATCAGAGAGGGTGCAGAGGAGGTTCACCAGGACGCTGCCTGGATCAGAGAGGGTGCAGAGGAGATTCACCAGGACGCTGCCTGGATCAGAGAGGGTGCAGAGGAGATTCACCAGGACGCTGCCTTGATCAGAGAGGGTGCACAGGAGATTCACCAGCATGCTGCCTGGATTAGAGAGGGTGCACAGGAGATTCACCAGCATGCTGTCTGGATTAGAGAGGGTGCACAGGAGATTCACCAGCATGCTGCCTGGATTAGAGAGGGTGCACAGGAGATTCACCAGCATGCTGTCTGGATTAGAGAGGGTGCACAGGAGATTCACCAGCATACTGCTTGGATTAGAGAGGGTGCACAGGAGATTCACCAGCATGCTGCTTGGATTAGAGAGGGTGCAGAGGAGATTCACCAGCATGCTGCTTGGATTCGAGAGGGTGCAGAGGAGATTCACCAGCATGCTGCCTGGATTCGAGAGGGTGCCGAGGAGATTCACCAGCATGCTGCCTCGATCCGAGTGGGTGCAGAGGAGATTCACCAGGACGCTGCCTGGATCCGAGAGGGTGCAGAGGAGATTCACCAGGACGCTGCCTGGATCCGAGAGGGTGCAGAGGAGATTCACCAGGACGCTGTCTGGATCCGAGAGGGTGCAGAGGAGATTCACTAGGACGCTGCCTGGATCCGAGAGGGTGCAGAGGAGATTCACCAGGACGCTGCCTGGATCCGAGAGGGTGCAGAGGAGATTCACCAGGACGCTGCCTGAATCCGAGAGGGTGCAGAGGAGATTCACCAGGACGATGCCTGGATTCGAGAGGGTGCAGAGGAGATTCACCAGGATGCTGCCTGGATTCGAGAGGGTGCAGAGGTGATTCACCAGCATGCTGCCTGGATTAGAGAGGGTGCCGAGGAGATTTGCCAGCATGCTGCTTGGATTAGAGAGGGTGCTGAGGAGATTCACCAGCATGCTGCCTGGATTAGAGAGGGTGCAGAGGAGATTCACCAGCATGCTGCTTGGATTAGAGAGGGTGCAGAGGAGATTCACCAGCATGCTGCTTGGATTAGAGAGGGTGCAGAGGAGATTCACCAGCATGCTGCTTGGATTAGAGAGGGTGCAGAGGAGATTCACCAGGATGCTGCCTGGATTAGAGAGGGTGCAGAGGAGATTCACCAGCATGCTCTCTGGATTAGAGAGGGTGCAGTGGAGATTCACCAGCATGCTGCTTGGATTAGAGAGGGTGCAGTGGAGATTCACCAGCATGCTGCTTGGATTAGAGAGGGTGCAGAGGAGATTCACCAGCATGCTGCTTGGATTAGAGAGGGTGCAGAGCAGATTCACCAGGATGCTGTCTGGATTAGAGAGGGTGCAGAGCAGATTCACCAGGATGCTGTCTGGATTCGAGAGGTTGCAGAGGTGATTCACCAGCATGCTGCCTGGATTAGAGAGGGTGCAGAGCAGATTCACCAGGATGCTGTCTGGATTAGAGAGGGTGCAGAGCAGATTCACCAGGATGCTGCCTGGAATAGAGAGGGTGCAGAGGAGATTCACCAGGATGCTGCCTGGATTTGAGAGGGTACGGAGGAGATTCACCAGGATGCTGCCTGGATTAGAGAGGGTGCAGAGGAGATTCACCAGGATGCTGCCTGGATTAGAGAGGGTGCACAGGAGATTCACCAGGATGCTGCCTGGATTAGAGAGGGTGCAGAGGAGATTCACCAGGATGCTGCCTGGATTAGAGAGGGTGCAGAGGAGATTCACCAGGATGCTGCCTGGATTAGAGAGTGTGCAGAGGAGATTCACCAGGATGCTGCCTGGATTAGAGAGGGTGCAGAGGAGATTCACCAGCATGTTGCCTGGATTAGAGAGGGTGCAGAGGAGATTCACCGGGACGCTGCTTGGATTAGAGAGGGTGCACAGGAGATTCACCAGGCTGCTGCCTGGATCAGAGAGGGTGCAGAGGAGGTTCACCAGGACGCTGCCTGGATCAGAGAGGGTGCAGAGGAGATTCACCAGGACGCTGCCTGGATCAGAGAGGGTGCAGAGGAGATTCACCAGGACGCTGCCTTGATCAGAGAGGGTGCACAGGAGATTCACCAGCATGCTGCCTGGATTAGAGAGGGTGCACAGGAGATTCACCAGCATGCTGTCTGGATTAGAGAGGGTGCACAGGAGATTCACCAGCATGCTGCCTGGATTAGAGAGGGTGCACAGGAGATTCACCAGCATGCTGTCTGGATTAGAGAGGGTGCACAGGAGATTCACCAGCATGCTGCTTGGATTAGAGAGGGTGCACAGGAGATTCACCAGCATGCTGCTTGGATTAGAGAGGGTGCAGAGGAGATTCACCAGCATGCTGCTTGGATTCGAGAGGGTGCAGAGGAGATTCACCAGCATGCTGCCTGGATTCGAGAGGGTGCCGAGGAGATTCACCAGCATGCTGCCTCGATCCGAGTGGGTGCAGAGGAGATTCACCAGGACGCTGCCTGGATCCGAGAGGGTGCAGAGGAGATTCACCAGGACGCTGCCTGGATCCGAGAGGGTGCAGAGGAGATTCACCAGGACGCTGACTGGATCCGAGAGGGTGCAGAGGAGATTCACTAGGACGCTGCCTGGATCCGAGAGGGTGCAGAGGAGATTCACCAGGACGCTGCCTGGATCCGAGAGGGTGCAGAGGAGATTCACCAGGACGCTGCCTGAATCCGAGAGGGTGCAGAGGAGATTCACCAGGACGATGCCTGGATTCGAGAGGGTGCAGAGGAGATTCACCAGGATGCTGCCTGGATTCGAGAGGGTGCAGAGGTGATTCACCAGCATGCTGCCTGGATTAGAGAGGGTGCCGAGGAGATTTGCCAGCATGCTGCTTGGATTAGAGAGGGTGCTGAGGAGATTCACCAGCATGCTGCCTGGATTAGAGAGGGTGCAGAGGAGATTCACCAGCATGCTGCTTGGATTAGAGAGGGTGCAGAGGAGATTCACCAGCATGCTGCTTGGATTAGAGAGGGTGCAGAGGAGATTCACCAGCATGCTGCTTGGATTAGAGAGGGTGCAGAGGAGATTCACCAGGATGCTGCCTGGATTAGAGAGGGTGCAGAGGAGATTCACCAGCATGCTGCCTGGATTAGAGAGGGTGCAGAGGAGATTCACCAGCATGCTGCTTGGATTAGAGAGGGTGCAGAGGAGATTCACCAGGACGCTGTCTGGATTAGAGAGGGTGCAGAGGAGATTCACCAGGATGCTGCCTGGATTAGAGAGGGTGCACAGGAGATTCACCAGGATGCTGCCTGGATTAGAGAGGGTGCACAGGAGATTCACCAGGATGCTGCCTGGATTAGAGAGGGTGCACAGGAGATTCACCAGGACGCTGCCTGGATTAGAGAGGGTGCACAGGAGATTCACCAGTTCGCTGTCTGGATTAGAGAGGGTGCAGAGGAGATTCACCAGGATGCTGCCTGGATTAGAGAGTGTGCAGAGGAGATTCACCTGGATGCTGCCTGGATTAGAGAGGGTGCAGAGGAGATTCACCAGCATGTTGCCTGGATTAGAGAGGGTGCAGAGGAGATTCACCAGGACGCTGCTTGGATTAGAGAGGGTGCAGAGGAGATTCACAAGGCTGCTGCCTGGATCAGAGAGGGTGCAGAGGTGATTCACCAGGACGCTGCCTCGATCAGAGAGGGTGCAGAGGAGATTCACCAGGACGCTGCCTGGATCAGAGAGGGTGCACAGGAGATTCACCAGCATGCTGCCTGGATTAGAGAGGGTGCACAGGAGATTCACCAGCATGCTGTCTGGATTAGAGAGGGTGCACAGGAGATTCACCAGCATGCTGCCTGGATTAGAGAGGGTGCACAGGAGATTCACCAGCATGCTGTCTGGATTAGAGAGGGTGCAGAGGAGATTCACCAGCATACTGCTTGGATTAGAGAGGGTGCAGAGGAGATTCACCAGCATGCTGCTTGGATTAGAGAGGGTGCAGAGGAGATTCACCAGTATGCTGCTTGGATTCGAGAGGGTGCAGAGGAGATTCACCAGCATGCTGCCTGGATTCGAGAGGGTGCCGAGGAGATTCACCAGCATGCTGCTTGGAGTTGAGAGGGTGCAGAGGAGATTCACCAGGACGCTGCCTGGATTCGAGAGGGTGCAGAGGAGATTCACCAGGATGCTCACTGGATTAGTGAGGGTGCAGAGGAGATTCACCCGGATGCTCTCTGGATTAGTGAGGGTGCAGAGGAGATTCACCAGCATGCTGCCTGGATCAGAGAGGGTGCAGAGGAGATTCAACAGCATGCTGCCTGGATCAGAGAGGGTGCAGAGGAGATTCACCAGCATGCTCCCTGGATTAGAGAGGGTGCAGAGGAGATTCAGCAGCAGGTTGCCTGGATGAGAGAGGGTGCAGAGGAGATTCACCAGGATGCTGTCTGGATTAGAGAGGGTGCAGAGGAGATTCACCAGGATGCTGCCTGGGTTAGAGAGGGTGCAGAGGAGATTCATCAGCATGCTGCCTGGATTAGAGAGGGTGCAGAGGAGATTCACCAGGATGCTCGCTGGATTAGTGAGGGTGCAGAGGAGATTCACCAGGATGCTCTCTGGATTAGTGAGGGTGCAGAGGAGATTCACCAGGATGCTGCCTGGATCAGAGAGGGTGCAGAGGAGATTCACCAGCATGCTGCCTGGATCAGAGAGGGTGCAGAGGAGATTCAACAGCATGCTGCCTGGATCAGAGAGGGTGCAGAGGAGATTCACCAGCATGCTCCCTGGATTAGAGAGGGTGCAGAGGAGATTCACCAGCAGGTTGCCTGGATGAGAGAGGGTGCAGAGAAGATTCACCAGTATGCTGTCTGGATTAGAGAGGGTGCAGAGGAGATTCACCAGGATGCTGCCTGGATTAGAGAGGGTGCAGAGGAGATTCACCAGCATGCTGCCTGGATTAGAGAGGGTGCAGAGGAGATTCACCAGCATGCTGCTTGGATTAGAAAGGGTGCAGAGGAGATTCACCAGCATGCTGCCTGGATTAGAGAGGGTGCAGAGGAGATTCACCAGCATGCTGCCTGGATTAGAGAGGGTGCAGAGGAGATTCACCAGCATGCTGCTTGGATTAGAGAGGGTGCAGAGGAGATTCACCAGCATGCTGCTTGGATTAGAGAGGGTGCAGAGGAGATTCACCAGGACGCTGTCTGGATTCGAGAGGGTGCAGAGGAGATTCACCAGGATGCTGCCTGGATTCGAGAGGGTGCAGAGGAGATTCACCAGGATGCTGTCTGGATTGGAGAGGCTGCAGAGGAGATTCACCAGGATGCTGCCTGGATCAGAGAGGGTGCAGATGAGATTCACCAGGACGCTGCCTGGATCAGAGAGGGTGCAGAGGAGATTCACCAGGATGCTGCCAGAATCAGAGAGGGTGCAGAGGAGATTCACCAGCATGCTGCTTGGATTAGAGAGGGTGCAGAGGAGATTCACCAGGACGCTGACTGGATTAGAGAGGGTGCAGAGGAGATTCACCAGGACGCTGTCTGGATTAGAGAGGGTGCAGAGGAGATTTACCAGGATGCTGTCTGGATTAGAGAGGGTGCAGAGGAGATTTACCAGGATGCTGTCTGGATTAGAGAGGGTGCAGAGGAGATTTACCAGGATGCTGTCTGGATTAGAGAGGGTGCAGAGTAGTTTCTTCAGGATGCTGTCTGGATTAGAGAGGGTGCAGAGGAGATTCACCAGGATGCTGCCTGGATTAGAGAGGGTGCAGAGGAGATTCACCAGCAGGTTGCCTGGATTAGAGAGGGTGCAGAGGAGATTCACTAGGACGCTGCTTGGATCAGAGAGGGTGCAGAGGAGATTCACCAGCACGCTGCCTGGATCAGAGAGGGTGCAGAGGAGATTCACCAGCACGCTGCCTGGATCAGAGAGGGTGCAGAGGAGATTCACCAGGACGCTGCCTGGATCAGAGAGGGTGCAGAGGAGATTCACCAGGACGCTGCCTGGATCAGAGAGGGTGCAGCGGAGATTCACCAGCGTGCTGCCTGGATTAGAGAGGGTGCAGAGGAGATTCACCAGGATGCTGTCTGGATTAGTGAGTGTGCAGAGGAGATTCACCAGGATGCTGTCTGGATTAGAGAGGGTGCAGAGGAGATTCACCAGGATGCTGCCTGGATTAGAGAGGGTGTAGAGGAGATTCACCAGCATGCTGCCTGGATTAGAGAGAGTGCAGAGGAGATTCACCAGCATGCTGCTTGAATTAGAGAGGGTGCAGAGGAGATTCACCAGCATGCTGCTTGGATTAGAGAGGGTGCAGGAGATTCACCAGCATGCTGCCTGGATTCGAGAGTGTGCAGAGGAGATTCACCAGGACGCTGTCTGGATTAGAGAGGGTGGAGAGGAGATTCACCAGGACGCTGTGTGGATTAGACAGGGTGCAGAGGAGATTCACCGGGACGCTCTGTAGATTAGAGAGGGTGCAGAGGAGATTCACCGGGACGCTGCCTGGATCAGAGAGGGTGCAGAGGAGATTCACCGGGACGCTGCCTGGATCAGAGAGGGTGCAGAGGAGATTCACCAGCATGCTGCTTGGATTAGAGAGGGTGCAGAGGAGATTCACCAGCATGCTGCTTGGATTAGAGAGGGTGCAGAGGAGATTCACCAGGACGCTGTCTGGATTCGAGAGGGTGCAGAGGAGATTCACCAGGATGCTGCCTGGATTCGAGAGGGTGCAGAGGAGATTCACCAGGATGCTGTCTGGATTGGAGAGGCTGCAGAGGAGATTCACCAGGATGCTGCCTGGATCAGAGAGGGTGCAGATGAGATTCACCAGGACGCTGCCTGGATCAGAGAGGGTGCAGAGGAGATTCACCAGGATGCTGCCAGAATCAGAGAGGGTGTAGAGGAGATTCACCAGCATGCTGCTTGGATTAGAGAGGGTGCAGAGGAGATTCACCAGGACGCTGACTGGATTAGAGAGGGTGCAGAGGAGATTCACCAGGACGCTGTCTGGATTAGAGAGGGTGCAGAGGAGATTTACCAGGATGCTGTCTGGATTAGAGAGGGTGCAGAGGAGATTTACCAGGATGCTCTCTGGATTAGAGAGGGTGCAGAGGAGATTTACCAGGATGCTGTCTCGATCAGAGAGCGTGCAGAGGAGATTCACCAGGATGCTGTCTGGATTAGAGAGGGTGCAGAGTAGTTTCTTCAGGATGCTGTCTGGATTAGAGAGGGTGCAGAGGAGATTCACCAGGATGCTGCCTGGATTAGAGAGGGTGCAGAGGAGATTCACCAGGATGCTGCCTGGATTAGAGAGGGTGCAGAGGAGATTCACCAGCATGCTGCTTGGATTCGAGAGGGTGCAGAGGAGATTCACCAGTACGCTGCCTGAATCCGAGAGGGTGCAGAGGAGATTCACCAGGACGATGCCTGGATTCGAGAGGGTGCAGAGGAGATTCACCAGGATGCTGCCTGGATTCGAGAGGGTGCAGAGGAGATTCACCAGCATGCTGCCTGGATTAGAGAGGGTGCAGAGGAGATTCGCCAGCATGCTGCTTGGATTAGAGAGGGTGCTGAGGAGATTCACCAGCATGCTGCCTGGATTAGAGAGGGTGCAGAGGAGATTCACCAGCATGCTGCTTGGATTAGAGAGGGTGCAGAGGAGATTCACCAGCATGCTGCTTGGATTAGAGAGGGTGCAGAGGAGATTCACCAGCATGCTGCTTGGATTAGAGAGGGTGCAGAGGAGATTCACCAGGATGCTGCCTGGATTAGAGAGGGTGCAGAGGAGATTCACCAGCATGCTGCCTGGATTAGAGAGGGTGCAGAGGAGATTCACCAGCATGCTGCTTGGATTAGAGAGGGTGCAGAGGAGATTCACCAGGACGCTGTCTGGATTAGAGAGGGTGCAGAGGAGATTCACCAGGATGCTGCCTGGATTAGAGAGGGTGCACAGGAGATTCACCAGGAGGCTGCCTGGATTAGAGAGGGTGCACAGGAGATTCACCAGGACGCTGCCTGGATTAGAGAGGGTGCACAGGAGATTCACCAGGACGCTGCCTGGATTAGAGAGGGTGCACAGGAGATTCACCAGTTCGCTGTCTGGATTAGAGAGGGTGCAGAGGAGATTCACCAGTATGCTGCCTGGATTAGAGAGTGTGCAGAGGAGATTCACCTGGATGCTGCCTGGATTAGAGAGGGTGCAGAGGAGATTCACCAGCATGTTGCCTGGATTAGAGAGGGTGCAGAGGAGATTCACCAGGACGCTGCTTGGATTAGAGAGGGTGCAGAGGAGATTCACAAGGCTGCTGCCTGGATCAGAGAGGCTGCAGAGGTGATTCAACAGGACGCTGCCTGGATCAGAGAGGGTGCACAGGAGATTCACCAGGATGCTGTCTGGATTGGAGAGGCTGCAGAGGAGATTCACCAGGATGCTGCCTGGATCAGAGAGGGTGCAGATGAGATTCACCAGGACGCTGCCTGGATCAGAGAGGGTGCAGAGGAGATTCACCAGGATGCTGCCAGAATCAGAGAGGGTGCAGAGGAGATTCACCAGCATGCTGCTTGGATTAGAGAGGGTGCAGAGGAGATTCACCAGGACGCTGACTGGATTAGAGAGGGTGCAGAGGAGATTCACCAGGACGCTGTCTGGATTAGAGAGGGTGCAGAGGAGATTTACCAGGATGCTGTCTGGATTAGAGAGGGTGCAGAGGAGATTTACCAGGATGCTCTCTGGATTAAAGAGGGTGCAGAGGAGATTTACCAGGATGCTGTCTGGATTAGAGAGGGTGCAGAGTAGTTTCTTCAGGATGCTGTCTGGATTAGAGAGGGTGCAGAGGAGATTCACCAGGATGCTGCCTGGATTAGAGAGGGTGCAGAGGAGATTCACCAGCAGGTTGCCTGGATTAGAGAGGGTGCAGAGGAGATTCACTAGGACGCTGCTTGAATCAGAGAGGGTGCAGAGGAGATTCACCAGCACGCTGCCTGGATCAGAGAGGGTGCAGAGGAGATTCACCAGCACGCTGCCTGGATCAGAGAGGGTGCAGAGGAGATTCACCAGGACGCTGCCTGGATCAGAGAGGGTGCAGAGGAGATTCACCAGGACGCTGCCTGGATCAGAGAGGGTGCAGCGGAGATTCACCAGCGTGCTCCCTGGATTAGAGAGGGTGCAGAGGAGATTCACCAGGATGCTGTCTGGATTAGTGAGTGTGCAGAGGAGATTCACCAGGATGCTGTCTGGATTAGAGAGGGTGCAGAGGAGATTCACCAGGATGCTGCCTGGATTAGAGAGGGTGTAGAGGAGATTCACCAGCATGCTGCCTGGATTAGAGAGAGTGCAGAGGAGATTCACCAGCATGCTGCTTGAATTAGAGAGGGTGCAGAGGAGATTCACCAGCATGCTGCTTGGATTAGAGAGGGTGCAGGAGATTCACCAGCATGCTGCCTGGATTCGAGAGTGTGCAGAGGAGATTCACCAGGACGCTGTCTGGATTAGAGAGGGTGGAGAGGAGATTCACCAGGACGCTGTGTGGATTAGAGAGGGTGCAGAGGAGATTCACCGGGACGCTCTGTAGATTAGAGAGGGTGCAGAGGAGATTCACCGGGACGCTGCCTGGATCAGAGAGGGTGCAGAGGAGATTCACCGGGACGCTGCCTGGATCAGAGAGGGTGCAGAGGAGATTCACCAGCATGCTGCTTGGATTAGAGAGGGTGCAGAGGAGATTCACCAGCATGCTGCTTGGATTAGAGAGGGTGCAGAGGAGATTCACCAGGACGCTGTCTGGATTCGAGAGGGTGCAGAGGAGATTCACCAGGATGCTGCCTGGATTCGAGAGGGTGCAGAGGAGATTCACCAGGATGCTGTCTGGATTGGAGAGGCTGCAGAGGAGATTCACCAGGATGCTGCCTGGATCAGAGAGGGTGCAGATGAGATTCACCAGGACGCTGCCTGGATCAGAGAGGGTGCAGAGGAGATTCACCAGGATGCTGCCAGAATCAGAGAGGGTGCAGAGGAGATTCACCAGCATGCTGCTTGGATTAGAGAGGGTGCAGAGGAGATTCACCAGGACGCTGACTGGATTAGAGAGGGTGCAGAGGAGATTCACCAGGACGCTGTCTGGATTAGAGAAGGTGCAGAGGAGATTTACCAGGATGCTGTCTGGATTAGAGAGGGTGCAGAGGAGATTTACCAGGATGCTCTCTGGATTAGAGAGGGTGCAGAGGAGATTTACCAGGATGCTGTCTCGATCAGAGAGCGTGCAGAGGAGATTCACCAGGATGCTGTCTGGATTAGAGAGGGTGCAGAGTAGTTTCTTCAGGATGCTGTCTGGATTAGAGAGGGTGCAGAGGAGATTCACCAGGATGCTGCCTGGATTAGAGAGGGTGCAGAGGAGATTCACCAGGATGCTGCCTGGATTAGAGAGGGTGCAGAGGAGATTCACCAGCATGCTGCTTGGATTCGAGAGGGTGCAGAGGAGATTCACCAGGACGCTGCCTGAATCCGAGAGGGTGCAGAGGAGATTCACCAGGACGATGCCTGGATTCGAGAGGGTGCAGAGGAGATTCACCAGGATGCTGCCTGGATTCGAGAGGGTGCAGAGGAGATTCACCAGCATGCTGCCTGGATTAGAGAGGGTGCAGAGGAGATTCGCCAGCATGCTGCTTGGATTAGAGAGGGTGCTGAGATTCACCAGCATGCTGCCTGGATTAGAGAGGGTGCAGAGGAGATTCACCAGCATGCTGCTTGGATTAGAGAGGGTGCAGTGGAGATTCACCAGCATGCTGCTTGGATTAGAGAGGGTGCAGAGGAGATTCACCAGCATGCTGCTTGGATTAGAGAGGGTGCAGAGGAGATTCACCAGGATGCTGCCTGGATTAGAGAGGGTGCAGAGGAGATTCACCAGCATGCTGCCTGGATTAGAGAGGGTGCAGAGGAGATTCACCAGCATGGTGCTTGGATTAGAGAGGGTGCAGAGGAGATTCACCAGGACGCTGTCTGGATTAGAGAGGGTGCAGAGGAGATTCACCAGGACGCTGCCTGGATTAGAGAGGGTGCACAGGAGATTCACCAGGATGCTGCCTGGATTAGAGAGGGTGCACAGGAGATTCACCAGGATGCTGCCTGGATTAGAGAGGGTGCACAGGAGATTCACCAGGACGCTGCCTGGATTAGAGAGGGTGCACAGGAGATTCACCAGTTCGCTGTCTGGATTAGAGAGGGTGCAGAGGAGATTCACCAGGATGCTGCCTGGATTAGAGAGTGTGCAGAGGAGATTCACCTGGATGCTGCCTGGATTAGAGAGGGTGCAGAGGAGATTCACCAGCATGTTGCCTGGATTAGAGAGGGTGCAGAGGAGATTCACCAGGACTCTGCTTGGATTAGAGAGGGTGCAGAGGAGATTCACAAGGCTGCTGCCTGGATCAGAGAGGGTGCAGAGGTGATTCACCAGGACGCTGCCTCGATCAGAGAGGGTGCAGAGGAGATTCACCAGGACGCTGCCTGGATCAGAGAGGGTGCACAGGAGATTCACCAGCATGCTGCCTGGATTAGAGAGGGTGCACAGGAGATTCACCAGCATGCTGTCTGGATTAGAGAGGGTGCACAGGAGATTCACCAGCATGCTGCCTGGATTAGAGAGGGTGCACAGGAGATTCACCAGCATGCTGTCTGGATTAGAGAGGGTGCAGAGGAGATTCACCAGCATACTGCTTGGATTAGAGAGGGTGCAGAGGAGATTCACCAGCATGCTGCTTGGATTAGAGAGGGTGCAGAGGAGATTCACCAGTATGCTGCTTGGATTCGAGAGGGTGCAGAGGAGATTCACCAGCATGCTGCCTGGATTCGAGAGGGTGCCGAGGAGATTCACCAGCATGCTGCTTGGATTTGAGAGGGTGCAGAGGAGATTCACCAGGACGCTGCCTGGATTCGAGAGGGTGCAGAGGAGATTCACCAGGATGCTCGCTGGATTAGTGAGGGTGCAGAGGAGATTCACCAGGATGCTCTCTGGATTAGTGAGGGTGCAGAGGAGATTCACCAGGATGCTGCCTGGATCAGAGAGGGTGCAGAGGAGATTCACCAGCATGCTGCCTGGATCAGAGAGGGTGCAGAGGAGATTCAACAGCATGCTGCCTGGATCAGAGAGGGTGCAGAGGAGATTCACCAGCATGCTCCCTGGATTAGAGAGGGTGCAGAGGAGATTCAGCAGCAGGTTGCCTGGATGAGAGAGGGTGCAGAGGAGATTCACCAGGATGCTGTCTGGATTAGAGAGGGTGCAGAGGAGATTCACCAGGATGCTGCCTGGATTAGAGAGGGTGCAGAGGAGATTCACCAGCATGCTGCCTGGATTAGAGAGGGTGCAGAGGAGATTCACCAGGATGCTCGCTGGATTAGTGAGGGTGCAGAGGAGATTCACCAGGATGCTCTCTGGATTAGTGAGGGTGCAGAGGAGATTCACCAGGATGCTGCCTGGATCAGAGAGGGTGCAGAGGAGATTCACCAGCATGCTGCCTGGATCAGAGAGGGTGCAGAGGAGATTCAACAGCATGCTGTCTGGATTAGAGAGGGTGCAGAGGAGATTCACCAGCATGCTGCTTGGATGAGAGAGGGTGCAGAGGAGATTCACCAGCATGCTGCTTGGATTAGAGAGGGTGCAGCGGAGATTCACCAGCATGCTGCCTGGATTCGAGAGGGTGCCGAGGAGATTCACCAGCATGCTGCTTGGATTTGAGAGGGTGCAGAGGAGATTCACCAGGACGCTGCCTGGATTCGAGAGGGTGCAGAGGAGATTCACCAGGATGCTAGCTGGATTAGTGAGGGTGCAGAGGAGATTCACCAGGATGCTCTCTGGATTAGTGAGGGTGCAGAGGAGATTCACCAGGATGCTGCCTGGATCAGAGAGGGTGCAGAGGAGATTCACCAGCATGCTGCCTGGATCAGAGAGGGTGCAGAGGAGATTCAACAGCATGCTGCCTGGATCAGAGAGGGTGCAGAGGAGATTCACCAGCATGCTCCCTGGATTAGAGAGGGTGCAGAGGAGATTCAGCAGCAGGTTGCCTGGATGAGAGAGGGTGCAGAGGAGATTCACCAGGATGCTGTCTGGATTAGAGAGGGTGCAGAGGAGATTCACCAGGATGCTGCCTGGATTAGAGAGGGTGCAGAGGAGATTCACCAGCATGCTGCCTGGATTAGAGAGGGTGCAGAGGAGATTCACCAGGATGCTCGCTGGATTAGTGAGGGTGCAGAGGAGATTCACCAGGATGCTCTCTGGATTAGTGAGGGTGCAGAGGAGATTCACCAGGATGCTGCCTGGATCAGAGAGGGTGCAGAGGAGATTCACCAGCATGCTGCCTGGATCAGAGAGGGTGCAGAGGAGATTCAACAGCATGCTGTCTGGATCAGAGAGGGTGCAGAGGAGATTCACCAGCATGCTCCCTGGATTAGAGAGGGTGCAGAGGAGATTCACCAGCAGGTTGCCTGGATGAGAGAGGGTGCAGAGGAGATTCACCAGGATGCTGTCTGGATTAGAGAGGGTGCAGAGGAGATTCACCAGGATGCTGCCTGGATTAGAGAGGGTGCAGAGGAGATTCACCAGCATGCTGCCTGGATTAGAGAGGGTGCAGAGGAGATTCACCAGCATGCTGCTTGGATTAGAGAGGGTGCAGAGGAGATTCACCAGCATGCTGCCTGGATTAGAGAGGGTGCAGAGGAGATTCACCAGCATGCTGCCTGGATTAGAGAGGGTGCAGAGGAGATTCACCAGCATGCTGCTTGGATTAGAGAGGGTGCAGAGGAGATTCACCAGCATGCTGCTTGGATTAGAGAGGGTGCAGAGGAGATTCAACAGGACGCTGTCTGGATTCGAGAGGGTGCAGAGGAGATTCACCAGGATGCTGCCTGGATTCGAGAGGGTGCAGAGGAGATTCACCAGGATGCTGTCTGGATTGGAGAGGCTGCAGAGGAGATTTACCAGGATGCTGTCTCGATCAGAGAGCGTGCAGAGGAGATTCACCAGGATGCTGTCTGGATTAGAGAGGGTGCAGAGTAGTTTCTTCAGGATGCTGTCTGGATTAGAGAGGGTGCAGAGGAGATTCACCAGGATGCTGTCTGGATTAGAGAGGGTGCAGAGGAGATTCACCAGGATGCTGCCTGGATTAGAGAGGGTGCAGAGGAGATTCACCAGCATGCTGCTTGGATTCGAGAGGGTGCAGAGGAGATTCACCAGGACGCTGCCTGAATCCGAGAGGGTGCAGAGGAGATTCACCAGGACGATGCCTGGATTCGAGAGGGTGCAGAGGAGATTCACCAGGATGCTGCCTGGATTCGAGAGGGTGCAGAGGAGATTCACCAGCATGCTGCCTGGATTAGAGAGGGTGCAGAGGAGATTCGCCAGCATGCTGCTTGGATTAGAGAGGGTGCTGAGGAGATTCACCAGCATGCTGCCTGGATTAGAGAGGGTGCAGAGGAGATTCACCAGCATGCTGCTTGGATTAGAGAGGGTGCAGAGGAGATTCACCAGCATGCTGCTTGGATTAGAGAGGGTGCAGAGGAGATTCACCAGCATGCTGCTTGGATTAGAGAGGGTGCAGAGGAGATTCACCAGGATGCTGCCTGGATTAGAGAGGGTGCAGAGGAGATTCACGAGCATGCTGCCTGGATTAGACAGGGTGCAGAGGAGATTCACCAGCATGCTGCTTGGATTAGAGAGGGTGCAGAGGAGATTCACCAGGACGCTGTCTGGATTAGAGAGGGTGCAGAGGAGATTCACCAGGATGCTGCCTGGATTAGAGAGGGTGCACAGGAGATTCACCAGGATGCTGCCTGGATTAGAGAGGGTGCACAGGAGATTCACCAGGATGCTGCCTGGATTAGAGAGGGTGCACAGGAGATTCACCAGGACGCTGCCTGGATTAGAGAGGGTGCACAGGAGATTCACCAGTTCGCTGTCTGGATTAGAGAGGGTGCAGAGGAGATTCACCAGGATGCTGCCTGGATTAGAGAGTGTGCAGAGGAGATTCTCCTGGATGCTGCCTGGATTAGAGAGGGTGCAGAGGAGATTCACCAGCATGTTGCCTGGATTAGAGAGGGTGCAGAGGAGATTCACCAGGACGCTGCTTGGATTAGAGAGGGTGCAGAGGAGATTCACAAGGCTGCTGCCTGGATCAGAGAGGGTGCAGAGGTGATTCACCAGGACGCTGCCTCGATCAGAGAGGGTGCAGAGGAGATTCACCAGGACGCTGCCTGGATCAGAGAGGGTGCACAGGAGATTCACCAGCATGCTGCCTGGATTAGAGAGGGTGCACAGGAGATTCACCAGCATGCTGTCTGGATTAGAGAGGGTGCACAGGAGATTCACCAGCATGCTGCCTGGATTAGAGAGGGTGCACAGGAGATTCACCAGCATGCTGTCTGGATTAGAGAGGGTGCAGAGGAGATTCACCAGCATACTGCTTGGATTAGACAGGGTGCAGAGGAGATTCGCCAGCATGCTGCTTGGATTAGAGAGGGTGCAGAGGAGATTCACCAGTATGCTGCTTGGATTCGAGAGGGTGCAGAGGAGATTCACCAGCATGCTGCCTGGATTCGAGAGGGTGCCGAGGAGATTCACCAGCATGCTGCTTGGATTTGAGAGGGTGCAGAGGAGATTCACCAGGACGCTGCCTGGATTCGAGAGGGTGCAGAGGAGATTCACCAGGATGCTCGCTGGATTAGTGAGGGTGCAGAGGAGATTCACCAGGATGCTCTCTGGATTAGTGAGGGTGCAGAGGAGATTCACCAGGATGCTGCCAGAATCAGAGAGGGTGCAGAGGAGATTCACCAGCATGCTGCTTGGATTAGAGAGGGTGCAGAGGAGATTCACCAGGACGCTGACTGGAATAGAGAGGGTGCAGAGGAGATTCACCAGGACGCTGTCTGGATTAGAGAGGGTGCAGAGGAGATTTACCAGGATGCTGTCTGGATTAGAGAGGGTGCAGAGGAGATTTACCAGGATGCTCTCTGGATTAGAGAGGGTGCAGAGGAGATTTACCAGGATGCTGTCTCGATCAGAGAGCGTGCAGAGGAGATTCACCAGGATGCTGTCTGGATTAGAGAGGGTGCAGAGTAGTTTCTTCAGGATGCTGTCTGGATTAGAGAGGGTGCAGAGGAGATTCACCAGGATGCTGCCTGGATTAGAGAGGGTGCAGAGGAGATTCACCAGGATGCTGCCTGGATTAGAGAGGGTGCAGAGGAGATTCACCAGGATGCTGCCTGGATTAGAGAGGGTGCAGAGGAGATTCACCAGCAGGTTGCCTGGATTAGAGAGGGTGCAGAGGAGATTCACTAGGACGCTGCTTGGATCAGAGAGGGTGCAGAGGAGATTCACCAGCACGCTGCCTGGATCAGAGAGGGTGCAGAGGAGATTCACCAGCACGCTGCCTGGATCAGAGAGGGTGCAGAGGAGATTCACCAGGACGCTGCCTGGATCAGAGAGGGTGCAGAGGAGATTCACCAGGACGCTGCCTGGATCAGAGAGGGTGCAGCGGAGATTCACCAGCGTGCTCCCTGGATTAGAGAGGGTGCAGAGGAGATTCACCAGGATGCTGTCTGGATTAGTGAGTGTGCAGAGGAGATTCACCAGGATGCTGTCTGGATTAGAGAGGGTGCAGAGGAGATTCACCAGGATGCTGCCTGGATTAGAGAGGGTGTAGAGGAGATTCACCAGCATGCTGCCTGGATTAGAGAGAGTGCAGAGGAGATTCACCAGCATGCTGCTTGAATTAGAGAGGGTGCAGAGGAGATTCACCAGCATGCTGCTTGGATTAGAGAGGGTGCAGGAGATTCACCAGCATGCTGCCTGGATTCGAGAGTGTGCAGAGGAGATTCACTAGGACGCTGTCTGGATTAGAGAGGGTGGAGAGGAGATTCACCAGGACGCTGTGTGGATTAGAGAGGGTGCAGAGGAGATTCACCGGGACGCTCTGTAGATTAGAGAGGGTGCAGAGGAGATTCACCGGGACGCTGCCTGGATCAGAGAGGGTGCAGAGGAGATTCACCAGGACGCTGCCTGGATCAGAGAGGGTGCAGAGGAGATTCACCAGCATGCTGCTTGGATTAGAGAGGGTGCAGAGGAGATTCACCAGCATGCTGCTTGGATTAGAGAGGGTGCAGAGGAGATTCACCAGGACGCTGTCTGGATTCGAGAGGGTGCAGAGGAGATTCACCAGGATGCTGCCTGGATTCGAGAGGGTGCAGAGGAGATTCACCAGGATGCTGTCTGGATTGGAGAGGCTGCAGAGGAGATTCACCAGGATGCTGCCTGGATCAGAGAGGGTGCAGATGAGATTCACCAGGACGCTGCCTGGATCAGAGAGGGTGCAGAGGAGATTCACCAGGATGCTGCCAGAATCAGAGAGGGTGCAGAGGAGATTCACCAGCATGCTGCTTGGATTAGAGAGGGTGCAGAGGAGATTCACCAGGACGCTGACTGGATTAGAGAGGGTGCAGAGGAGATTCACCAGGACGCTGTCTGGATTAGAGAGGGTGCAGAGGAGATTTACCAGGATGCTGTCTGGATTAGAGAGGGTGCAGAGGAGATTTACCAGGATGCTCTCTGGATTAGAGAGGGTGCAGAGGAGATTTACCAGGATGCTGTCTCGATCAGAGAGCGTGCAGAGGAGATTCACCAGGATGCTGTCTGGATTAGAGAGGGTGCAGAGTAGTTTCTTCAGGATGCTGTCTGGATTAGAGAGGGTGCAGAGGAGATTCACCAGGATGCTGCCTGGATTAGAGAGGGTGCAGAGGAGATTCACCAGGATGCTGCCTGGATTAGAGAGGGTGCGGAGGAGATTCACCAGGATGCTGCCTGGATTAGAGAGGGTGCAGAGGAGATTCACCAGCAGGTTGCCTGGATTAGAGAGGGTGCAGAGGAGATTCACTAGGACGCTGCTTGGATCAGAGAGGGTGCAGAGGAGATTCACCAGCACGCTGCCTGGATCAGAGAGGGTGCAGAGGAGATTCACCAGCACGCTGCCTGGATCAGAGAGGGTGCAGAGGAGATTCACCAGGACGCTGCCTGGATCAGAGAGGGTGCAGAGGAGATTCACCAGGACGCTGCCTGGATCAGAGAGGGTGCAGCGGAGATTCACCAGCGTGCTCCCTGGATTAGAGATGGTGCAGAGGAGATTCACCAGGATGCTGTCTGGATTAGTGAGTGTGCAGAGGAGATTCACCAGGATGCTGTCTGGATTAGAGAGGGTGCAGAGGAGATTCACCAGGATGCTGCCTGGATTAGAGAGGGTGTAGAGGAGATTCACCAGCATGCTGCCTGGATTAGAGAGAGTGCAGAGGAGATTCACCAGCATGCTGCTTGAATTAGAGAGGGTGCAGAGGAGATTCACCAGCATGCTGCTTGGATTAGAGAGGGTGCAGGAGATTCACCAGCATGCTGCCTGGATTCGAGATTGTGCAGAGGAGATTCACCAGGACGCTGTCTGGATTAGAGAGGGTGGAGAGGAGATTCACCAGGACGCTGTGTGGATTAGAGAGGGTGCAGAGGAGATTCACCGGGACGCTCTGTAGATTAGAGAGGGTGCAGAGGAGATTCACCGGGACGCTGCCTGGATCAGAGAGGGTGCAGAGGAGATTCACCAGGACGCTGCCTGGATCAGAGAGGGTGCAGAGGAGATTCACCAGCATGCTGTCTGGATCAGAGAGGGTGCAGAGGAGATTCACCAGGACGCTGCCTGGATCAGAGAGGGTGCACAGGAGATTCACCAGCATGCTGCCTGGATTAGAGAGGGTGCACAGGATATTCACCAGCATGCTGTCTGGATTAGAGAGGGTGCACAGGAGATTCACCAGCATGCTGCCTGGATTAGAGAGGGTGCACAGGAGATTCACCAGCATGCTGTCTGGATTAGAGAGGGTGCACAGGAGATTCACCAGCATGCTGCTTGGATTAGAGAGGGTGCAGAGGAGATTCACCAGCATGCTGCTTGGATTAGAGAGGGTGCAGAGGAGATTCACCAGCATGCTGCCTGGATTCGAGAGGGTGCAGAGGAGATTCACCAGCATGCTGCCTGGATTCGAGAGGGTGCCGAGGAGATTCACCAGCATGCTGCCTGGATCCGAGTGGGTGCAGAGGAGATTCACCAGGACGCTGAGATTCACCAGGACGCTGCCTGGATCCGAGAGGGTGCAGAGGAGATTCACCAGGACGCTGCCTGGATCCGAGAGGGTGCAGAGGAGATTCACCAGGACGCTGCCTGGATCCGAGAGGGTGCAGAGGAGATTCACCAGGACGCTGCCTGAATCCGAGAGGGTGCAGAGGAGATTCACCAGGACGATGCCTGGATTCGAGAGGGTGCAGAGGAGATTCACCAGGATGCTGCCTGGATTCGAGAGGGTGCAGAGGAGATTCACCAGCATGCTGCCTGGATTAGAGAGGGTGCAGAGGAGATTCGCCAGCATGCTGCTTGGATTAGAGAGGGTGCTGAGGAGATTCACCAGCATGCTGCCTGGATTAGAGAGGGTGCAGAGGAGATTCACCAGCATGCTGCTTCGATTAGAGAGGGTGCAGAGGAGATTCACCAGGATGCTGCCTGGATTAGAGAGGGTGCAGAGGAGATTCACCAGCATGCTGCCTGGATTAGAGAGGGTGCAGAGGAGATTCACCAGCATGCTGCTTGGATTAGAGAGGGTGCAGAGGAGATTCACCAGGACGCTGTCTGGATTAGAGAGGGTGCAGAGGAGATTCACCAGGATGCTGCCTGGATTAGAGAGGGTGCACAGGAGATTCACCAGGATGCTGCCTGGATTAGAGAGGGTGCACAGGAGATTCACCAGGATGCTGCCTGGATTAGAGAGGGTGCACAGGAGATTCACCAGGACGCTGCCTGGATTAGAGAGGGTGCACAGGAGATTCACCAGTTCGCTGTCTGGATTAGAGAGGGTGCAGACGAGATTCACCAGGATGCTGCCTGGATTAGAGAGTGTGCAGAGGAGATTCACCTGGATGCTGCCTGGATTAGAGAGGGTGCAGAGGAGATTCACCAGCATGTTGCCTGGATTAGAGAGGGTGCAGAGGAGATTCACCAGGACGCTGCTTGGATTAGAGAGGGTGCAGAGGAGATTCACAAGGCTGCTGCCTGGATTAGAGAGGGTGCAGAGGAGATTCACCAGCAGGTTGCCTGGATTAGAGAGGGTGCAGAGGAGATTCACTAGGACGCTGCTTGGATCAGAGAGGGTGCAGAGGAGATTCACCAGCACGCTGCCTGGATCAGAGAGGGTGCAGAGGAGATTCACCAGCACGCTGCCTGGATCAGAGAGGGTGCAGAGGAGATTCACCAGGACGCTGCCTGGATCAGAGAGGGTGCAGAGGAGATTCACCAGGACGCTGCCTGGATCAGAGAGGGTGCAGCGGAGATTCACCAGCGTGCTCCCTGGATTAGAGAGGGTGCAGAGGAGATTCACCAGGATGCTGTCTGGATTAGTGAGTGTGCAGAGGAGATTCACCAGGATGCTGTCTGGATTAGAGAGGGTGCAGAGGAGATTCACCAGGATGCTGCCTGGATTAGAGAGGGTGTAGAGGAGATTCACCAGCATGCTGCCTGGATTAGAGAGAGTGCAGAGGAGATTCACCAGCATGCTGCTTGAATTAGAGAGGGTGCAGAGGAGATTCACCAGCATGCTGCTTGGATTAGAGAGGGTGCAGGAGATTCACCAGCATGCTGCCTGGATTCGAGAGTGTGCAGAGGAGATTCACCAGGACGCTGTGTGGATTAGAGAGGGTGGAGAGGAGATTCACCAGGACGCTGTGTGGATTAGAGAGGGTGCAGAGGAGATTCACCGGGACGCTCTGTAGATTAGAGAGGGTGCAGAGGAGATTCACCGGGACGCTGCCTGGATCAGAGAGGGTGCAGAGGAGATTCACCAGGACGCTGCCTGGATCAGAGAGGGTGCAGAGGAGATTCACCAGCATGCTGCTTGGATTAGAGAGGGTGCAGAGGAGATTCACCAGCATGCTGCTTGGATTAGAGAGGGTGCAGAGGAGATTCACCAGGACGCTGCCTGGATTCGAGAGGGTGCAGAGGAGATTCACCAGGATGCTGCCTGGATTCGAGAGGGTGCAGAGGAGATTCACCAGGATGCTGCCTGGATCAGAGAGGGTGCAGATGAGATTCACCAGGACGCTGCCTGGATCAGAGAGGGTGCAGAGGAGATTCACCAGGATGCTGCCAGAATCAGAGAGGGTGCAGAGGAGATTCACCAGCATGCTGCTTGGATTAGAGAGGGTGCAGAGGAGATTCACCAGGACGCTGACTGGATTAGAGAGGGTGCAGAGGAGATTCACCAGGACGCTGTCTGGATTAGAGAGGGTGCAGAGGAGATTTACCAGGATGCTGTCTGGATTAGAGAGGGTGCAGAGGAGATTTACCAGGATGCTCTCTGGATTAGAGAGGGTGCAGAGGAGATTTACCAGGATGCTGTCTCGATCAGAGAGCGTGCAGAGGAGATTCACCAGGATGCTGTCTGGATTAGAGAGGGTGCAGAGTAGTTTCTTCAGGATGCTGTCTGGATTAGAGAGGGTGCAGAGGAGATTCACCAGGATGCTGCCTGGATTAGAGAGGGTGCAGAGGAGATTCACCAGGATGCTGCCTGGATTAGAGAGGGTGCGGAGGAGATTCACCAGGATGCTGCCTGGATTAGAGAGGGTGCAGAGGAGATTCACCAGCAGGTTGCCTGGATTAGAGAGGGTGCAGAGGAGATTCACTAGGACGCTGCTTGGATCAGAGAGGGTGCAGAGGAGATTCACCAGCACGCTGCCTGGATCAGAGAGGGTGCAGAGGAGATTCACCAGCACGCTGCCTGGATCAGAGAGGGTGCAGAGGAGATTCACCAGGACGCTGCCTGGATCAGAGAGGGTGCAGAGGAGATTCACCAGGACGCTGCCTGGATCAGAGAGGGTGCAGCGGAGATTCACCAGCGTGCTCCCTGGATTAGAGAGGGTGCAGAGGAGATTCACCAGGATGCTGTCTGGATTAGTGAGTGTGCAGAGGAGATTCACCAGGATGCTGTCTGGATTAGAGAGGGTGCAGAGGAGATTCACCAGGATGCTGCCTGGATTAGAGAGGGTGTAGAGGAGATTCACCAGCATGCTGCCTGGATTAGAGAGAGTGCAGAGGAGATTCACCAGCATGCTGCTTGAATTAGAGAGGGTGCAGAGGAGATTCACCAGCATGCTGCTTGGATTAGAGAGGGTGCAGGAGATTCACCAGCATGCTGCCTGGATTCGAGATTGTGCAGAGGAGATTCACCAGGACGCTGTCTGGATTAGAGAGGGTGGAGAGGAGATTCACCAGGACGCTGTGTGGATTAGAGAGGGTGCAGAGGAGATTCACCGGGACGCTCTGTAGATTAGAGAGGGTGCAGAGGAGATTCACCGGGACGCTGCCTGGATCAGAGAGGGTGCAGAGGAGATTCACCAGGACGCTGCCTGGATCAGAGAGGGTGCAGCGGAGATTCACCAGCGTGCTCCCTGGATTAGAGAGGGTGCAGAGGAGATTCACCAGGATGCTGTCTGGATTAGTGAGTGTGCAGAGGAGATTCACCAGGATGCTGTCTGGATTAGAGAGGGTGCAGAGGAGATTCACCAGGATGCTGCCTGGATTAGAGAGGGTGTAGAGGAGATTCACCAGCATGCTGCCTGGATTAGAGAGAGTGCAGAGGAGATTCACCAGCATGCTGCTTGAATTAGAGAGGGTGCAGAGGAGATTCACCAGCATGCTGCTTGGATTAGAGAGGGTGCAGGAGATTCACCAGCATGCTGCCTGGATT
Organism: Hypanus sabinus; assembly: GCF_030144855.1. Classification (NCBI taxonomy): domain Eukaryota; kingdom Metazoa; phylum Chordata; class Chondrichthyes; order Myliobatiformes; family Dasyatidae; genus Hypanus; species Hypanus sabinus. Next base: position 4,082,540 of record NC_082714.1, read on the forward strand.
CGAGAGTGTGCAGAGGAGATTCACCAGGACGCTGTCTGGATTAGAGAGGGTGGAGAGGAGATTCACCAGGACGCTGTGTGGATTAGAGAGGGTGCAGAGGAGATTCACCGGGACGCTCTGTAGATTAGAGAGGGTGCAGAGGAGATTCACCGGGACGCTGCCTGGATCAGAGAGGGTGCAGAGGAGATTCACCAGGACGCTGCCTGGATCAGAGAGGGTGCAGAGGAGATTCACCAGGACGCTGCCTGGATCAGAGAGGGTGCAGCGGAGATTCACCAGCGTGCTCCCTGGATTAGAGAGGGTGCAGAGGAGATTCACCAGGATGCTGTCTGGATTAGTGAGTGTGCAGAGGAGATTCACCAGGATGCTGTCTGGATTAGAGAGGGTGCAGAGGAGATTCACCAGGATGCTGCCTGGATTAGAGAGGGTGTAGAGGAGATTCACCAGCATGCTGCCTGGATTAGAGAGAGTGCAGAGGAGATTCACCAGCATGCTGCTTGAATTAGAGAGGGTGCAGAGGAGATTCACCAGCATGCTGCTTGGATTAGAGAGGGTGCAGGAGATTCACCAGCATGCTGCCTGGATTCGAGAGTGTGCAGAGGAGATTCACCAGGACGCTGTGTGGATTAGAGAGGGTGGAGAGGAGATTCACCAGGACGCTGTGTGGATTAGAGAGGGTGCAGAGGAGATTCACCGGGACGCTCTGTAGATTAGAGAGGGTGCAGAGGAGATTCACCGGGACGCTGCCTGGATCAGAGAGGGTGCAGAGGAGATTCACCAGGACGCTGCCTGGATCAGAGAGGGTGCAGAGGAGATTCACCAGCATGCTGCTTGGATTAGAGAGGGTGCAGAGGAGATTCACCAGCATGCTGCTTGGATTAGAGAGGGTGCAGAGGAGATTCACCAGGACGCTGCCTGGATTCGAGAGGGTGCAGAGGAGATTCACCAGGATGCTGCCTGGATTCGAGAGGGTGCAGAGGAGATTCACCAGGATGCTGCCTGGATCAGAGAGGGTGCAGATGAGATTCACCAGGACGCTGCCTGGATCAGAGAGGGTGCAGAGGAGATTCACCAGGATGCTGCCAGAATCAGAGAGGGTGCAGAGGAGATTCACCAGCATGCTGCTTGGATTAGAGAGGGTGCAGAGGAGATTCACCAGGACGCTGACTGGATTAGAGAGGGTGCAGAGGAGATTCACCAGGACGCTGTCTGGATTAGAGAGGGTGCAGAGGAGATTTACCAGGATGCTGTCTGGATTAGAGAGGGTGCAGAGGAGATTTACCAGGATGCTCTCTGGATTAGAGAGGGTGCAGAGGAGATTTACCAGGATGCTGTCTCGATCAGAGAGCGTGCAGAGGAGATTCACCAGGATGCTGTCTGGATTAGAGAGGGTGCAGAGTAGTTTCTTCAGGATGCTGTCTGGATTAGAGAGGGTGCAGAGGAGATTCACCAGGATGCTGCCTGGATTAGAGAGGGTGCAGAGGAGATTCACCAGGATGCTGCCTGGATTAGAGAGGGTGCGGAGGAGATTCACCAGGATGCTGCCTGGATTAGAGAGGGTGCAGAGGAGATTCACCAGCAGGTTGCCTGGATTAGAGAGGGTGCAGAGGAGATTCACTAGGACGCTGCTTGGATCAGAGAGGGTGCAGAGGAGATTCACCAGCACGCTGCCTGGATCAGAGAGGGTGCAGAGGAGATTCACCAGCACGCTGCCTGGATCAGAGAGGGTGCAGAGGAGATTCACCAGGACGCTGCCTGGATCAGAGAGGGTGCAGAGGAGATTCACCAGGACGCTGCCTGGATCAGAGAGGGTGCAGCGGAGATTCACCAGCGTGCTCCCTGGATTAGAGAGGGTGCAGAGGAGATTCACCAGGATGCTGTCTGGATTAGTGAGTGTGCAGAGGAGATTCACCAGGATGCTGTCTGGATTAGAGAGGGTGCAGAGGAGATTCACCAGGATGCTGCCTGGATTAGAGAGGGTGTAGAGGAGATTCACCAGCATGCTGCCTGGATTAGAGAGAGTGCAGAGGAGATTCACCAGCATGCTGCTTGAATTAGAGAGGGTGCAGAGGAGATTCACCAGCATGCTGCTTGGATTAGAGAGGGTGCAGGAGATTCACCAGCATGCTGCCTGGATTCGAGATTGTGCAGAGGAGATTCACCAGGACGCTGTCTGGATTAGAGAGGGTGGAGAGGAGATTCACCAGGACGCTGTGTGGATTAGAGAGGGTGCAGAGGAGATTCACCGGGACGCTCTGTAGATTAGAGAGGGTGCAGAGGAGATTCACCGGGACGCTGCCTGGATCAGAGAGGGTGCAGAGGAGATTCACCAGGACGCTGCCTGGATCAGAGAGGGTGCAGCGGAGATTCACCAGCGTGCTCCCTGGATTAGAGAGGGTGCAGAGGAGATTCACCAGGATGCTGTCTGGATTAGTGAGTGTGCAGAGGAGATTCACCAGGATGCTGTCTGGATTAGAGAGGGTGCAGAGGAGATTCACCAGGATGCTGCCTGGATTAGAGAGGGTGTAGAGGAGATTCACCAGCATGCTGCCTGGATTAGAGAGAGTGCAGAGGAGATTCACCAGCATGCTGCTTGAATTAGAGAGGGTGCAGAGGAGATTCACCAGCATGCTGCTTGGATTAGAGAGGGTGCAGGAGATTCACCAGCATGCTGCCTGGATTCGAGAGTGTGCAGAGGAGATTCACCAGGACGCTGTCTGGATTAGAGAGGGTGGAGAGGAGATTCACCAGGACGCTGTGTGGATTAGAGAGGGTGCAGAGGAGATTCACCGGGACGCTCTGTAGATTAGAGAGGGTGCAGAGGAGATTCACCGGGACGCTGCCTGGATCAGAGAGGGTGCAGAGGAGATTCACCAGGACGCTGCCTGGATCAGAGAGGGTGCAGAGGAGATTCACCAGCATGCTGCTTGGATTAGAGAGGGTGCAGAGGAGATTCACCAGCATGCTGCTTGGATTAGAGAGGGTGCAGAGGAGATTCACCAGGACGCTGTCTGGATTCGAGAGGGTGCAGAGGAGATTCACCAGGATGCTGCCTGGATTCGAGAGGGTGCAGAGGAGATTCACCAGGATGCTGTCTGGATTGGAGAGGCTGCAGAGGAGATTCACCAGGATGCTGCCTGGATCAGAGAGGGTGCAGATGAGATTCACCAGGACGCTGCCTGGATCAGAGAGGGTGCAGAGGAGATTCACCAGGATGCTGCCAGAATCAGAGAGGGTGCAGAGGAGATTCACCAGCATGCTGCTTGGATTAGAGAGGGTGCAGAGGAGATTCACCAGGACGCTGACTGGATTAGAGAGGGTGCAGAGGAGATTCACCAGGACGCTGTCTGGATTAGAGAGGGTGCAGAGGAGATTTACCAGGATGCTGTCTGGATTAGAGAGGGTGCAGAGGAGATTTACCAGGATGCTCTCTGGATTAGAGAGGGTGCAGAGGAGATTTACCAGGATGCTGTCTCGATCAGAGAGCGTGCAGAGGAGATTCACCAGGATGCTGTCTGGATTAGAGAGGGTGCAGAGTAGTTTCTTCAGGATGCTGTCTGGATTAGAGAGGGTGCAGAGGAGATTCACCAGGATGCTGCCTGGATTAGAGAGGGTGCAGAGGAGATTCACCAGGATGCTGCCTGGATTAGAGAGGGTGCGGAGGAGATTCACCAGGATGCTGCCTGGATTAGAGAGGGTGCAGAGGAGATTCACCAGCAGGTTGCCTGGATTAGAGAGGGTGCAGAGGAGATTCACTAGGACGCTGCTTGGATCAGAGAGGGTGCAGAGGAGATTCACCAGCACGCTGCCTGGATCAGAGAGGGTGCAGAGGAGATTCACCAGCACGCTGCCTGGATCAGAGAGGGTGCAGAGGAGATTCACCAGGACGCTGCCTGGATCAGAGAGGGTGCAGAGGAGATTCACCAGGACGCTGCCTGGATCAGAGAGGGTGCAGCGGAGATTCACCAGCGTGCTCCCTGGATTAGAGAGGGTGCAGAGGAGATTCACCAGGATGCTGTCTGGATTAGTGAGTGTGCAGAGGAGATTCACCAGGATGCTGTCTGGATTAGAGAGGGTGCAGAGGAGATTCACCAGGATGCTGCCTGGATTAGAGAGGGTGTAGAGGAGATTCACCAGCATGCTGCCTGGATTAGAGAGAGTGCAGAGGAGATTCACCAGCATGCTGCTTGAATTAGAGAGGGTGCAGAGGAGATTCACCAGCATGCTGCTTGGATTAGAGAGGGTGCAGGAGATTCACCAGCATGCTGCCTGGATTCGAGATTGTGCAGAGGAGATTCACCAGGACGCTGTCTGGATTAGAGAGGGTGGAGAGGAGATTCACCAGGACGCTGTGTGGATTAGAGAGGGTGCAGAGGAGATTCACCGGGACGCTCTGTAGATTAGAGAGGGTGCAGAGGAGATTCACCGGGACGCTGCCTGGATCAGAGAGGGTGCAGAGGAGATTCACCAGGACGCTGCCTGGATCAGAGAGGGTGCAGAGGAGATTCACCAGCATGCTGTCTGGATCAGAGAGGGTGCAGAGGAGATTCACCAGGACGCTGCCTGGATCAGAGAGGGTGCACAGGAGATTCACCAGCATGCTGCCTGGATTAGAGAGGGTGCACAGGATATTCACCAGCATGCTGTCTGGATTAGAGAGGGTGCACAGGAGATTCACCAGCATGCTGTCTGGATTAGAGAGGGTGCACAGGAGATTCACCAGCATGCTGCTTGGATTAGAGAGGGTGCAGAGGAGATTCACCAGCATGCTGCTTGGATTAGAGAGGGTGCAGAGGAGATTCACCAGCATGCTGCCTGGATTCGAGAGGGTGCAGAGGAGATTCACCAGCATGCTGCCTGGATTCGAGAGGGTGCCGAGGAGATTCACCAGCATGCTGCCTGGATCCGAGTGGGTGCAGAGGAGATTCACCAGGACGCTGAGATTCACCAGGACGCTGCCTGGATCCGAGAGGGTGCAGAGGAGATTCACCAGGACGCTGCCTGGATCCGAGAGGGTGCAGAGGAGATTCACCAGGACGCTGCCTGGATCCGAGAGGGTGCAGAGGAGATTCACCAGGACGCTGCCTGAATCCGAGAGGGTGCAGAGGAGATTCACCAGGACGATGCCTGGATTCGAGAGGGTGCAGAGGAGATTCACCAGGATGCTGCCTGGATTCGAGAGGGTGCAGAGGAGATTCACCAGCATGCTGCCTGGATTAGAGAGGGTGCAGAGGAGATTCGCCAGCATGCTGCTTGGATTAGAGAGGGTGCTGAGGAGATTCACCAGCATGCTGCCTGGATTAGAGAGGGTGCAGAGGAGATTCACCAGCATGCTGCTTCGATTAGAGAGGGTGCAGAGGAGATTCACCAGGATGCTGCCTGGATTAGAGAGGGTGCAGAGGAGATTCACCAGCATGCTGCCTGGATTAGAGAGGGTGCAGAGGAGATTCACCAGCATGCTGCTTGGATTAGAGAGGGTGCAGAGGAGATTCACCAGGACGCTGTCTGGATTAGAGAGGGTGCAGAGGAGATTCACCAGGATGCTGCCTGGATTAGAGAGGGTGCACAGGAGATTCACCAGGATGCTGCCTGGATTAGAGAGGGTGCACAGGAGATTCACCAGGATGCTGCCTGGATTAGAGATGGTGCACAGGAGATTCACCAGGACGCTGCCTGGATTAGAGAGGGTGCACAGGAGATTCACCAGTTCGCTGTCTGGATTAGAGAGGGTGCAGACGAGATTCACCAGGATGCAGCCTGGATTAGAGAGTGTGCAGAGGAGATTCACCTGGATGCTGCCTGGATTAGAGAGGGTGCAGAGGAGATTCACCAGCATGTTGCCTGGATTAGAGAGGGTGCAGAGGAGATTCACCAGGACGCTGCTTGGATTAGAGAGGGTGCAGAGGAGATTCACAAGGCTGCTGCCTGGATTAGAGAGGGTGCAGAGGAGATTCACCAGCAGGTTGCCTGGATTAGAGAGGGTGCAGAGGAGATTCACTAGGACGCTGCTTGGATCAGAGAGGGTGCAGAGGAGATTCACCAGCACGCTGCCTGGATCAGAGAGGGTGCAGAGGAGATTCACCAGCACGCTGCCTGGATCAGAGAGGGTGCAGAGGAGATTCACCAGGACGCTGCCTGGATCAGAGAGGGTGCAGAGGAGATTCACCAGGACGCTGCCTGGATCAGAGAGGGTGCAGCGGAGATTCACCAGCGTGCTCCCTGGATTAGAGAGGGTGCAGAGGAGATTCACCAGGATGCTGTCTGGATTAGTGAGTGTGCAGAGGAGATTCACCAGGATGCTGTCTGGATTAGAGAGGGTGCAGAGGAGATTCACCAGGATGCTGCCTGGATTAGAGAGGGTGTAGAGGAGATTCACCAGCATGCTGCCTGGATTAGAGAGAGTGCAGAGGAGATTCACCAGCATGCTGCTTGAATTAGAGAGGGTGCAGAGGAGATTCACCAGCATGCTGCTTGGATTAGAGAGGGTGCAGGAGATTCACCAGCATGCTGCCTGGATTCGAGAGTGTGCAGAGGAGATTCACCAGGACGCTGTCTGGATTAGAGAGGGTGGAGAGGAGATTCACCAGGACGCTGTGTGGATTAGAGAGGGTGCAGAGGAGATTCACCGGGACGCTCTGTAGATTAGAGAGGGTGCAGAGGAGATTCACCGGGACGCTGCCTGGATCAGAGAGGGTGCAGAGGAGATTCACCAGGACGCTGCCTGGATCAGAGAGGGTGCAGAGGAGATTCACCAGCATGCTGCTTGGATTAGAGAGGGTGCAGAGGAGATTCACCAGCATGCTGCTTGGATTAGAGAGGGTGCAGAGGAGATTCACCAGGACGCTGTCTGGATTCGAGAGGGTGCAGAGGAGATTCACCAGGATGCTGCCTGGATTCGAGAGGGTGCAGAGGAGATTCACCAGGATGCTGTCTGGATTGGAGAGGCTGCAGAGGAGATTCACCAGGATGCTGCCTGGATCAGAGAGGGTGCAGATGAGATTCACCAGGACGCTGCCTGGATCAGAGAGGGTGCAGAGGAGATTCACCAGGATGCTGCCAGAATCAGAGAGGGTGCAGAGGAGATTCACCAGCATGCTGCTTGGATTAGAGAGGGTGCAGAGGAGATTCACCAGGACGCTGACTGGATTAGAGAGGGTGCAGAGGAGATTCACCAGGACGCTGTCTGGATTAGAGAGGGTGCAGAGGAGATTTACCAGGATGCTGTCTGGATTAGAGAGGGTGCAGAGGAGATTTACCAGGATGCTCTCTGGATTAGAGAGGGTGCAGAGGAGATTTACCAGGATGCTGTCTCGATCAGAGAGCGTGCAGAGGAGATTCACCAGGATGCTGTCTGGATTAGAGAGGGTGCAGAGTAGTTTCTTCAGGATGCTGTCTGGATTAGAGAGGGTGCAGAGGAGATTCACCAGGATGCTGCCTGGATTAGAGAGGGTGCAGAGGAGATTCACCAGGATGCTGCCTGGATTAGAGAGGGTGCGGAGGAGATTCACCAGGATGCTGCCTGGATTAGAGAGGGTGCAGAGGAGATTCACCAGCAGGTTGCCTGGATTAGAGAGGGTGCAGAGGAGATTCACTAGGACGCTGCTTGGATCAGAGAGGGTGCAGAGGAGATTCACCAGCACGCTGCCTGGATCAGAGAGGGTGCAGAGGAGATTCACCAGCACGCTGCCTGGATCAGAGAGGGTGCAGAGGAGATTCACCAGGACGCTGCCTGGATCAGAGAGGGTGCAGAGGAGATTCACCAGGACGCTGCCTGGATCAGAGAGGGTGCAGCGGAGATTCACCAGCGTGCTCCCTGGATTAGAGAGGGTGCAGAGGAGATTCACCAGGATGCTGTCTGGATTAGTGAGTGTGCAGAGGAGATTCACCAGGATGCTGTCTGGATTAGAGAGGGTGCAGAGGAGATTCACCAGGATGCTGCCTGGATTAGAGAGGTTGTAGAGGAGATTCACCAGCATGCTGCCTGGATTAGAGAGAGTGCAGAGGAGATTCACCAGCATGCTGCTTGAATTAGAGAGGGTGCAGAGGAGATTCACCAGCATGCTGCTTGGATTAGAGAGGGTGCAGGAGATTCACCAGCATGCTGCCTGGATTCGAGATTGTGCAGAGGAGATTCACCAGGACGCTGTCTGGATTAGAGAGGGTGGAGAGGAGATTCACCAGGACGCTGTGTGGATTAGAGAGGGTGCAGAGGAGATTCACCGGGACGCTCTGTAGATTAGAGAGGGTGCAGAGGAGATTCACCGGGACGCTGCCTGGATCAGAGAGGGTGCAGAGGAGATTCACCAGGACGCTGCCTGGATCAGAGAGGGTGCAGAGGAGATTCACCAGCATGCTGTCTGGATCAGAGAGGGTGCAGAGGAGATTCACCAGGACGCTGCCTGGATCAGAGAGGGTGCACAGGAGATTCACCAGCATGCTGCCTGGATTAGAGAGGGTGCACAGGATATTCACCAGCATGCTGTCTGGATTAGAGAGGGTGCACAGGAGATTCACCAGCATGCTGCCTGGATTAGAGAGGGTGCACAGGAGATTCACCAGCATGCTGTCTGGATTAGAGAGGGTGCACAGGAGATTCACCAGCATGCTGCTTGGATTAGAGAGGGTGCAGAGGAGATTCACCAGCATGCTGCTTGGATTAGAGAGGGTGCAGAGGAGATTCACCAGCATGCTGCCTGGATTCGAGAGGGTGCAGAGGAGATTCACCAGCATGCTGCCTGGATTCGAGAGGGTGCCGAGGAGATTCACCAGCATGCTGCCTGGATCCGAGTGGGTGCAGAGGAGATTCACCAGGACGCTGAGATTCACCAGGACGCTGCCTGGATCCGAGAGGGTGCAGAGGAGATTCACCAGGACGCTGCCTGGATCCGAGAGGGTGCAGAGGAGATTCACCAGGACGCTGCCTGGATCCGAGAGGGTGCAGAGGAGATTCACCAGGACGCTGCCTGAATCCGAGAGGGTGCAGAGGAGATTCACCAGGACGATGCCTGGATTCGAGAGGGTGCAGAGGAGATTCACCAGGATGCTGCCTGGATTCGAGAGGGTGCAGAGGAGATTCACCAGCATGCTGCCTGGATTAGAGAGGGTGCAGAGGAGATTCGCCAGCATGCTGCTTGGATTAGAGAGGGTGCTGAGGAGATTCACCAGCATGCTGCCTGGATTAGAGAGGGTGCAGAGGAGATTCACCAGCATGCTGCTTCGATTAGAGAGGGTGCAGAGGAGATTCACCAGGATGCTGCCTGGATTAGAGAGGGTGCAGAGGAGATTCACCAGCATGCTGCCTGGATTAGAGAGGGTGCAGAGGAGATTCACCAGCATGCTGCTTGGATTAGAGAGGGTGCAGAGGAGATTCACCAGGACGCTGTCTGGATTAGAGAGGGTGCAGAGGAGATTCACCAGGATGCTGCCTGGATTAGAGAGGGTGCACAGGAGATTCACCAGGATGCTGCCTGGATTAGAGAGGGTGCACAGGAGATTCACCAGGATGCTGCCTGGATTAGAGAGGGTGCACAGGAGATTCACCAGGACGCTGCCTGGATTAGAGAGGGTGCACAGGAGATTCACCAGTTCGCTGTCTGGATTAGAGAGGGTGCAGACGAGATTCACCAGGATGCTGCCTGGATTAGAGAGTGTGCAGAGGAGATTCACCTGGATGCTGCCTGGATTAGAGAGGGTGCAGAGGAGATTCACCAGCATGTTGCCTGGATTAGAGAGGGTGCAGAGGAGATTCACCAGGACGCTGCTTGGATTAGAGAGGGTGCAGAGGAGATTCACAAGGCTGCTGCCTGGATCAGAGAGGGTGCAGAGGTGATTCACCAGGACGCTGCCTCGATCAGAGAGGGTGCAGAGGAGATTCACCAGGACGCTGCCTGGATCAGAGAGGGTGCACAGGAGAATCACCAGCATGCTGCCTGGATTAGAGAGGGTGCACAGGAGATTCACCAGCATGCTGTCTGGATTAGAGAGGGTGCACAGGAGATTCACCAGCATGCTGCCTGGATTAGAGAGGGTGCACAGGAGATTCACCAGCATGCTGTCTGGATTAGAGAGGGTGCAGAGGAGATTCACCAGCATACTGCTTGGATTAGAGAGGGTGCAGAGGAGATTCACCAGCATGCTGCTTGGATTAGAGAGGGTGCAGAGGAGATTCACCAGCATGCTGCTTGGATTCGAGAGGGTGCAGAGGAGATTCACCAGCTTGCTGCCTGGATTCGAGAGGGTGCCGAGGAGATTCACCAGCATGCTGCTTGGATTTGAGAGGGTGCAGAGGAGATTCACCAGGACGCTGCCTGGATTCGAGAGGGTGCAGAGGAGATTCACCAGGATGCTCTCTGGATTAGTGAGGTGCAGAGGAGATTCACCAGGATGCTCTCTGGATTAGTGAGGGTGCAGAGGAGATTCACCAGGATGCTGCCTGGATCAGAGAGGGTGCAGAGGAGATTCACCAGCATGCTGCCTGGATCAGAGAGGGTGCAGAGGAGATTCAACAGCATGCTGCCTGGATCAGAGAGGGTGCAGAGGAGATTCACCAGCATGCTCCCTGGATTAGAGAGGGTGCAGAGGAGATTCACCAGCAGGTTGCCTGGATGAGAGAGGGTGCAGAGGAGATTCACCAGGATGCTGTCTGGATTAGAGAGGGTGCAGAGGAGATTCACCAGGATGCTGCCTGGATTAGAGAGGGTGCAGAGGAGATTCACCAGCATGCTGCCTGGATTAGAGAGGGTGCAGAGGAGATTCACCAGCATGCTGCTTGGATTAGAGAGGGTGCAGAGGAGATTCACCAGCATGCTGCCTGGATTAGAGAGGGTGCAGAGGAGATTCACCAGCATGCTGCCTGGATTAGAGAGGGTGCAGAGGAGATTCACCAGCATGCTGCCTGGATTAGAGAGGGTGCAGAGGAGATTCACCAGCATGCTGCTTGGATTAGAGAGGGTGCAGAGGAGATTCACCAGCATGCTGCTTGGATTAGAGAGGGTGCAGAGGAGATTCACCAGGATGCTGCCTGGATTCGAGAGGGTGCAGAGGAGATTCACCAGGATGCTGCCTGGATTCGAGAGGGTGCAGAGGAGATTCACCAGGATGCTGTCTGGATTGGAGAGGCTGCAGAGGAGATTCACCAGGATGCTGCCTGGATCAGAGAGGGTGCAGATGAGATTCACCAGGACGCTGCCTGGATCAGAGAGGGTGCTGAGGAGATTCACCTGGATGCTTCCAGAATCAGAGAGGGTGCAGAGGAGATTCACCAGCATGCTGCTTGGATTAGAGAGGGTGCAGAGGAGATTCACCAGGACGCTGACTGGATTAGAGAGGGTGCAGAGGAGATTCACCAGGACGCTGTCTGGATTAGAGAGGGTGCAGAGGAGATTTACCAGGATGCTGTCTGGATTAGAGAGGGTGCAGAGGAGATTTACCAGGATGCTCTCTGGATTAGAGAGGGTGCAGAGGAGATTTACCAGGATGCTGTCTCGATCAGAGAGCGTGCAGAGGAGATTCACCAGGATGCTGTCTGGATTAGAGAGGGTGCAGAGTAGTTTCTTCAGGATGCTGTCTGGATTAGAGAGGGTGCAGAGGAGATTCACCAGGATGCTGCCTGGATTAGAGAGGGTGCACAGGAGATTCACCAGGATGCTGCCTGGATTAGAGAGGGTGCACAGGAGATTCACCAGGATGATGCCTGGATTAGAGATGGTGCACAGGAGATTCACCTGGACGCTGTCTGGATTAGAGAGGGTGCAGAGGAGATTCACCAGGATGCTGCCTGGATTAGAGAGGGTGCAGAGGAGATTCACCAGGATGCTGCCTGGATTAGAGAGGGTGCAGAGGAGATTCACCAGCAGGTTGCCTGGATTAGAGAGGGTGCAGAGGAGATTCACTAGGACGCTGCTTGGATCAGAGAGGGTGCAGAGGAGATTCACCAGCACGCTGCCTGGATCAGAGAGGGTGCAGAGGAGATTCACCAGCACGCTGCCTGGATCAGAGAGGGTGCAGAGGAGATTCACCAGGACGCTGCCTGGATCAGAGAGGGTGCAGAGGAGATTCACCAGGACGCTGCCTGGATCAGAGAGGGTGCAGCGGAGATTCACCAGCGTGCTCCCTGGATTAGAGAGGGTGCAGAGGAGATTCACCAGGATGCTGTCTGGATTAGTGAGTGTGCAGAGGAGATTCACCAGGATGCTGTCTGGATTAGAGAGGGTGCAGAGGAGATTCACCAGGATGCTGCCTGGATTCGAGAGGGTGCCGAGGAGATTCACCAGAATGCTGTGTGGATTAGAGAGAGTGCAGAGGAGATTCACCAGGATGCTGCTTGAATTAGAGAGGGTGCAGAGGAGATTCACCAGCATGCTGCTTGGATTAGAGAGGGTGCAGGAGATTCACCAGCATGCTGCCTGGATTCGAGAGTGTGCAGAGGAGATTCACCAGGATTCTGTCTGGATTCGAGAGGGTGCAGGGGAGATTCACCTGGACGCTGTCTGGATTAGAGAGGGTGGAGAGGAGATTCACCAGGACGCTGTGTGGATTAGAGAGGGTGCAGAGGAGATTCACCGGGACGCTCTGTAGATTAGAGAGGGTGCAGAGGAGATTCACCGGGACGCTGTCTGGATTCGAGGGTGCAGAGGAGATTCACCAGGACGCTGTCTGGATTCGAGAGGGTGCAGAGGAGATTCACCAGGATTCTGTCTGGATTCGAGAGGGTGCAGAGGAGATTCACCTGGACGCTGTCTGGATTAGAGAGGGTACAGAGGAGTTTCACCTGGACGCTGTCTGGATTAGAGAGGGTGCAGAGGAGATTCACCAGGATGCTGCCTGGATTAGAGAGGGTGCAGAGGAGATTCACCAGGATGCTGCCTGGATTAGAGAGGGTGCAGAGGAGATTCACCAGGATGCTGCCTGGATTAGAGAGGGTGCAGAGGAGATTCACCAGGATGCTGCCTGGATTCGAGAGGGTGCAGAGGAGATTCACCAGGACGCTGCTTGAATTAGAGAGGGTGCAGAGGAGATTCACCAGGTTGCTGCCTGGATTAGAGAGGGTGCAGAGGAGATTCACCAGGACGCTGCCTGGATCAGAGAGGGTGCAGAGGAGATTCACCAGTACGCTGCCTGGATCAGAGAGGGTGCAGAGGAGATTCACCAGCATGCTGCCTGGATCAGAGAGGGTGCAGAGGAGATTCACCAGGACGCGGCCTGGATCAGAGAGGGTGCAGAGGAGATTCACCAGCATGCTGCCTGGATCAGAGAGGGTGCAGAGGAGATTCAACAGCATGCTGTCTGGATTAGAGAGGGTGCAGAGGAGATTCACCAGCATGCTACCTGGATTAGAGAGGGTGCAGAGGAGATTCACCAGGATGCTGCCTGGATTAGAGAGGGTGTAGAGGAGATTCACCAGCATGCTGCCTGGATTAGAGAGGGTGCAGAGGAGATTCACCAGCATGCTGCTTGAATTAGAGAGGGTGCAGAGGAGATTCACCAGCATGCTGCTTGGATTAGAGAGGGTGCAGGAGATTCACCAGCATGCTGCCTGGATTAGAGAGGGTGCAGAGGAGATTCACCAGGATGCTGCCTGGATTCGAGAGGGTGCAGAGGAGATTCACCAGGACGCTGCTTGAATTAGAGAGGGTGCAGAGGAGATTCACCAGGATGCTGCCTGGATTAGAGAGGGTGCAGAGGAGATTCACCAGGACGCTGCCTGGATCAGAGAGGGTGCAGAGGAGATTCACCAGGACGCTGCCTGGATCAGAGAGGGTGCAGAGGAGATTCACCAGCATGCTGCCTGGATCAGAGAGGGTGCAGAGGAGATTCACCAGGACGCGGCCTGGATCAGAGAGGGTGCAGAGGAGATTCACCAGCATGCTGCCTGGATCAGAGAGGGTGCAGAGGAGATTCAACAGCATGCTGTCTGGATTAGAGAGGGTGCAGAGGAGATTCACCAGCATGCTGCCTGGATTAGAGAGGGTGCAGAGGAGATTCACCAGGATGCTGCCTGGATTAGAGAGGGTGTAGAGGAGATTCACCAGCATGCTGCCTGGATTAGAGAGGGTGCAGAGGAGATTCACCAGCATGCTGCTTGAATTAGAGAGGGTGCAGAGGAGATTCACCAGCATGCTGCTTGGATTAGAGAGGGTGCAGGAGATTCACCAGCATGCTGTCTGGATTCGAGAGGGTGCAGAGGAGATTCACCAGGACGCTGTCTGGATTCGAGAGGGTGCAGAGGAGATTCACCAGGATTCTGTCTGGATTCAAGAGGGTGCAGAGGAGATTCACCTGGACGCTGTCTGGATTAGAGAGGGTGCAGAGGAGATTCACCAGTACGCTGCCTGGATCAGAGAGGGTGCAGAGGAGATTCACCAGGACGCGGCCTGGATCAGAGAGGGTGCAGAGGAGATTCACCAGCATGCTGCCTGGATCAGAGAGGGTGCAGAGGAGATTCACCAGGACGCGGCCTGGATCAGAGAGGGTGCAGAGGAGATTCACCAGCATGCTGCCTGGATCAGAGAGGGTGCAGAGGAGATTCAACAGCATGCTGTCTGGATTAGAGAGGGTGCAGAGGAGATTCACCAGCATGCTACCTGGATTAGAGAGGGTGCAGAGGAGATTCACCAGGATGCTGCCTGGATTAGAGAGGGTGTAGAGGAGATTCACCAGCATGCTGCCTGGATTAGAGAGGGTGCAGAGGAGATTCACCAGCATGCTGCTTGAATTAGAGAGGGTGCAGAGGAGATTCACCAGCATGCTGCTTGGATTAGAGAGGGTGCAGGAGATTCACCAGCATGCTGCCTGGATTAGAGAGGGTGCAGAGGAGATTCACCAGGATGCTGCCTGGATTCGAGAGGGTGCAGAGGAGATTCACCAGGACGCTGCTTGAATTAGAGAGGGTGCAGAGGAGATTCACCAGGATGCTGCCTGGATTAGAGAGGGTGCAGAGGAGATTCACCAGGACGCTGCCTGGATCAGAGAGGGTGCAGAGGAGATTCACCAGGACGCTGCCTGGATCAGAGAGGGTGCAGAGGAGATTCACCAGCATGCTGCCTGGATCAGAGAGGGTGCAGAGGAGATTCACCAGGACGCGGCCTGGATCAGAGAGGGTGCAGAGGAGATTCACCAGCATGCTGCCTGGATCAGAGAGGGTGCAGAGGAGATTCAACAGCATGCTGTCTGGATTAGAGAGGGTGCAGAGGAGATTCACCAGCATGCTGCCTGGATTAGAGAGGGTGCAGAGGAGATTCACCAGGATGCTGCCTGGATTAGAGAGGGTGTAGAGGAGATTCACCAGCATGCTGCCTGGATTAGAGAGGGTGCAGAGGAGATTCACCAGCATGCTGCTTGAATTAGAGAGGGTGCAGAGGAGATTCACCAGCATGCTGCTTGGATTAGAGAGGGTGCAGGAGATTCACCAGCATGCTGTCTGGATTCGAGAGGGTGCAGAGGAGATTCACCAGGACGCTGTCTGGATTCGAGAGGGTGCAGAGGAGATTCACCAGGATTCTGTCTGGATTCAAGAGGGTGCAGAGGAGATTCACCTGGACGCTGTCTGGATTAGAGAGGGTGCAGAGGAGATTCACCAGGATGCTGCCTGGATTAGAGAGGGTGCAGAGGAGATTCACCAGGATGCTGCCTGGATTAGAGAGGGTGCAGAGGAGATTCACCTGGACGCTGTCTGGATTAGAGAGGGTACAGAGGAGATTCACCTGGACGCTGTCTGGATTAGAAAGGGTGCAGAGGAGATTCACCAGGATGCTGCCTGGATTAGAGAGGGTGCAGAGGAGATTCACCAGCAGGTTGCCTGGATTAGAGAGGGTGCAGAGGAGATTCACCAGGATGCTGCCTGGATTAGAGAGGGTGCAGAGGAGATTCACCAGGATGCTGTCTGGATTCGAGAGGGTGCAGAGGAGATTCACCAGGATGCTGTCTGGATTCGAGAGGGTGCAGAGGAGATTCACCAGGATGCTGCCTGGATTACAGAGGGTGCAGAGGAGATTCACCAGGATGCTGTCTGGATTGGAGAGGCTGCAGAGGAGATTCACCAGGACGCTGCCTGGATTAGAGAGGGTGCAGAGGAGATTCACCAGGATGCTGTCTGGATTCGAGAGGGTGCAGAGGAGATTCACCAGGATGCTGCCTGGATCAGAAAGGGTGCAGAGGAGATTCACCAGGACGCTGCCTGGATTCGAGAGGGTGCAGAGGAGATTCACCAGGACGCTGTCTGGATTCGAGAGGGTGCAGAGGAGATTCACCAGGACGCTGACTGGATTAGAGAGGGTGCCGAGGAGATGCACCAGGAGGCTGCCTGGATTAGTGAGGGTGCACAGGAAATTCACCAGGACGCTGCCTGGATTAGAGAGGGTGCACAGGAGATTCACCAGGATGTTGCCTGGATTAGAGAGGGTGCAGAGGAGATTCACCAGGATGCTGTCTGGATTCGAGAGGGTGCAGAGGAGATTCATCAGGACGCTGCCTGGATTCGTGAGGGTGCAGAGGAGATTCACCAGGATGCTGTCTGGATTCGAGAGGGTGCAGAGGAGATTCACCAGGATGCTGTCTGGATTCGAGAGGGTGCAGAGGAGATTCACCAGGATGCTGTCTGGATTCGAGAGGGTGCAGAGGAGATTCACCAGCATGCTGCCTGGATTCGAGAGGGTGCAGAGGAGATTCACCAGCATGCTGTCTGGATTAGAGAGGGTGCAGAGGAGATTCACAAGCATGCTGCCTGGATCCGAGAGGGTGCAGAGGAGATTCACCAGGATGCTGTCTGGATCCGAGAGGGTGCAGAGGAGATTCACCAGGATGCTGCCTGGATCAGAGAGGGTGCAGAGGAGATTCACCAGGACGCTGCCTGGATCAGAGAGGGTGCAGAGGAGATTCACCAGGATGCTGCCAGAATCAGAGAGGGTGCAGAGGAGATTCACCAGGATGCTGCTTGGATTAGAGAGGGTGCAGAGGAGATTCACCAGGATGCTGTCTGGATTAGAGAGGGTGCAGAGGAGATTCACCAGGATGCTGTCTGGATTAGAGAGGGTGCAGAGGAGATTTACCAGGATGCTGTCTGGATTAGAGAGCGTGCAGAGGAGATTCACCAGGATGCTGTCTGGATTAGAGAGCGTGCAGAGGAGATTCACCAGGATGCTGTCTGGATTAGAGAGGGTGCAGAGTAGATTCACCAGAATGTTGTCTGGATTAGAGAGGGTGCACAGGAGATTCACCAGGCTGCTGTGTGGATTAGAGAGGGTGCAGAGGAGATTCACCGGGACGCTGTGTAGATTAGAGAGGGTGCAGAGGAGATTCACCGGGACGCTGTCTGGATTCGAGAGGGTGCAGAGGAAATTCACCAGGACGCTGCCTGGATTAGAGAAGGTGCAGAGGAGATTCACCAGGCTGCTGTGTGGATTAGAAAGGGTGCAGAGGAGATTCACCGGGACGCTGTGTAGATCAGAGAGGCTGCGGAGGAGATTGACCAGGACGCTGCCTGGATCAGAGAGGGTGCGGAGGAGATTGACCAGGACGCTGCCTGGATCAGAGAGTGTGCGGAGGAGATTGACCAGGACGCTGCCTGGATCAGAGAGCATGGCTTATAAGAGTAGGGTGAGCACGCCTTCTCCTTGAAGCGATGGACAAGGGGTGACCTGATAGAGCTGTACAAGATGATAATAGGCATAGATTGAGTAGCCTTTTTCCCAGGTGAAAGTGGCGAATTCAGGAGTCATAATTTTAAAGTGATTGGAGTGTTGTAGGGTGGGGGGCGAATGTCAGAGGTCGGTTCTTTATTCATCCACATCACGTGGTCTGTACACACCAGCTGTGGTGAAAAAGGGACCACAGCGCCGCTTTTGCTTCAGACAGTTGAAGTTTGGTTTGGGCCCCAAATCCTCAGAGCTTTCTATAGGGGCACAATTGTGAGCATCCTGACTGTCTGCATCACTGCCTGGTGTGGGAACTGTACCTCCCTCAATCACAGGACTCGCAGAGTGGTGCGGACAGCCCAGTGCATCTGTAGTCGTGAACTTCCCAAGATTCAGGACATTTACAAGGACAGGTATGTAAAAAGGGCCCGTAGGATCATTGGAGACCTGAGTCATCCCAACCACAATCTATTCCAGCTGCTACCAGCCGGGAAACGGTACCGCAGCATAAAAACCAGGACCAACAGGCTTCTTCCACCAGGCCATCAGACTGATGAACTCACGGTGATTTGAGTGTATTTCTGTGTTACATTGACTGTTCTAATTACTATAAATTAGTATGACTGCACATTAAGATTTTTACTTCTCATGTATGTGAAGGATGTTAAGAAATAAAGTCAATTCAATTCAATTCAGTGGTGGGTGTGGAACATCCTGCCAAAGGCGGTGGTAGACAGATACATTAGGGACGTTTAAGAGACTTTGAGACGGGCGTATGGAAGGGGAAGGGTTAAATTGAACTTGCCAGCTGAAGAGCCTATACCCCTCACTCCCGGCTGGATTTGTGCTGTCTCGTCTGCAGGTGTGGGAAGGGGAAGGGTTAGATTGAACTTGCCAGCTGAAGAGCCTATACCCCTCACTCCCGGCCTCTTTTCCCGGCTGGATTTGTGCTGTCTCGTCTGCAGGTGTGGGAAGGCCACGACGTGGTGAAGGTTTCTCGCATGATGGTGGGTGCTACCAGTCCTGGAGAGGCTCTTCCTGGGACTATCCGTGGGGACCTGTGTGTTCACATCAGCAGGTAGGAGAGGGGGACTCACCTCCCACCGTCCGAATACTCCGGTCAGTTCTGAGCCTCGCCTCCTGTAACTGTCGTCCCTCTTTCCAGGAACGCTGTCCATGCCAGCGACTCTGTTGAAGTGGCCAAGAAGGAGATCAGCCTGTGGTTCCGTCACAGCGAGCTGGTTCAGTGGGAATGTTGTGCTGCAGGCAGTACCTACAACCTATAAACTGCAAATGTCCAACAACACCAACTACCTCCAGAGACAGTGTCAACAATACATTCCAAAGTTACAGAGCTATCTGTTACAATGTCCTCCAACTTCCCCTGAACCCAGTGTGACTCCCTCCCCCACCCCACTCTTTGGTGACAGACTGGTTCCAGAACAACCACTCCTGTAAGGTATCGATTAGCAATAAAATCATTTGTGCCAAGCACAGGGAATCACTGCCTCATGTTTGAGGATGTTTATCAATAGACAGCTGACTGAAACAACCTGTGTTGTGTTGAAGCTTTTCATTCAAATCAAATGCCTCATGAAACAGCAAACCAGAGGGTGGAGAAACAGTGATGTGAAGTTACGATCTCGGTCTGGGTCTGGGATTCAAACCCAGTACAAGCAAGAGCCCAGAGTATGAAAATGAAACACCCGGCCATGCCCACACGGTGGCCACTTTGTTAGGTACACCTGATCTGGCAGCAGCAACTCAATGCAGACATGCATGGAGAGGCGGTCCACCTGCTGTTCAGAGCAAACATCAGAATGGGGAAGAATAAGTGCCCGTCAAAAACAGGAGAAAATCTGCAGATGCTGGAAATCCAAGCAACAGACACAAAATGCTGGAGGAACTCAGCAAGTCAGGCAGCATCTATGCAAAAGGGTCCGGTTAACGAGTTTGGGCCGAGACTCTTCCTCAGGACCAGAGAAAGAGTCGGAGTAAGGAGGTGGGGAGAGGGGTGAACACAAGGTGACGGGTGAAACGGGGGGTGGGGAGAGGGGTGAACACAAGGTGACGGGTGAAACGGGAGGTGGGGAGAGGGGTGAAGAACACTAAGTGGTGGGTGAAACGGGGGTGGGGAGAGGGGTGAAGAACACAAGGTGACGGGTGAAACGGGGGGTGGGGAGAGGGGTGAACACAAGGTGACGGGTGAAACGGGGGTGGGGAGAGGGGTGAACACAAGGTGACGGGTGAAAAGGGGGGTGGGGAGAGGGGTGAACACAAGGTGACGGGTGAAACTGGGGTTGGGGAGAGGGGTGAACACAAGGTGACGGGTGAAACGGAGGTGGGGAGAGGGGTGAACACAAGGTGACGGGAGAAACGGGGGGTGGGGAGAGGGGTGAACACAAGGTGACGGGTGAAACGGGGGTGGGGAGAGGGGTGAACACAAGGTGACGGGTGAAACGGGGGTGGGGAGAGGGGTGAACACAAGGTGACGGGTGAAACGGGGGGTGGGAGAGGGGTGAACACAAGGTGACGGGTGAAACGGGGGTGGGGAGAGGGGTGAACACAAGGTGACGGGTGAAACGGGGGTGGGGAGAGGGGTGAACACAAGGTGACGGGTGAAACGGGGGTGGGGAGAGGGGTGAACACAAGGTGACGGGTGAAACGGGGGTGGGGAGAGGGGTGAACACAAGGTGATGGGTGAAACGGGGGGTGGGGAGAGGGGTGAAGAACACAAAGTGGTGGGTGAAACGGGGGTGGGGAGAGGGGTGAAGAACACTAAGTGGTAGGTGAAACGGGGGGTGGGGAGAGGGGTGAAGAACACTAAGTGGTGGGTGAAACGGGGGGTGGGGAGAGGGGTGAACACAAGGTGACGGGTGAAACGGGGGTGGGGAGAGGGGTGAACACAAGGTGATGGGTGAAACGGGGGGTGGGGAGAGGGGTGAAGAACACAAAGTGGTGGGTGAAACGGGGGGTGGGGAGAGGGGTGAAGAACACTAAGTGGTGGGTGAAACGGGGGGTGGGGAGAGGGGTGAACACAAGGTGACGGGTGAAACGGGGGTGGGGAGAGGGGTGAACACAAGGTGACGGGTGAAACGGGGGTGGGGAGAGGGGTGAACACAAGGTGATGGGTGAAACGGGGGGTGGGGAGAGGGGTGAAGAACACAAAGTGGTGGGTGAAACGGGGGGTGGGGAGAGGGGTGAAGAACACTAAGTGGTGGGTTTAAACGGGGGGTGGGGAGAGGGGTGAAGAACACTAAGTGGTGGGTGAAACGGGGGGTGGGGAGAGGGGTGAAGAACACAAGGTGACGGGTGAAACGGGGGTGGGGAGAGGGGTGAACACAAGGTGACGGGTGAAACGGGGGGTGGGGAGAGGGGTGAACACAAGGTGACGGGTGAAACGGGGGTGGGAGAGGGGTGAACACAAGGTGACGGGTGAAACGGGGGTGGGGAGAGGGGTGAACACAAGGTGACGGGTGAAACGGGGGTGGGGAGAGGGGTGAACACAAGCTGACGGGTGAAATGGGGTGGGGTGAGTGGTGAACACAAGGTGACGGGTGAAACGGGGTGGGAGAGGGGTGAACACAAGGTGACGGGTGAAACGGGGGTTGGGGAGAGGGGTGAACACAAGGTGACAGGTGAAACGGGGGTGGGAGAGGGGTGAACACAAGGTGACGGGTGAAACGGGGGTGGGAGAGGGGTGAACACAAGGTGACGGGTGAAACGGGGGTGGGAGAGGGGTGAACACAAGGTGACGGGTGAAGCTGGGGTGGGGAGAGGGGTGAACACAAGGTGGCGGGTGAAACGGGGGGGTGGGAGAGGGGTGAACACAAGGTGACGGGTGAAACAGGGGGTGGGAGAGGGGTGAACACAAGGTGACGGGTGAAACGGGGGTGGGGAGAGGGGTGAACACAAGGTGACGGGTGAAACGGGGGGGTGGGAGAGGGGTGAACACAAGGTGACGGGTGAAACGGGGGTGGGGAGAGGGGTAAACACAAGGTGACGGGTGAAACGGGGTGGGGTGAGTGGTGAAGAACACAAGGTGACGGATGAAACGGGGGTGGGAGAGGGGTGAACACAAGGTGACGGGTGAAACGGGGGGTGGGAGAGGGGTGAATACAAGATGACGGGTGAAACGGGGGGTGGGAGAGGGGTGAATACAAGATGACGGGTGAAGCTGGGGTGGGGAGAGGGGTGAAGAACACAAGGTGACGGGTGAAACGGGTGGGAGAGGGGTGAACACAAGGTGATGGGTGAAACGGGGGGTGGGAGAGGGGTGAATACAAGATGACGGGTGAAGCTGGGGTGGGGAGAGGGGTGAAGAACACAAGGTGACGGGTGAAACGGGGGGTGGGAGAGGGGTGAACACAAGGTGACGGGTGAAACGGGGGGTGGGAGAGGGGTGAATACAAGATGATGGGTGAAGCTGGGGTGGGGAGAGGGGTGAAGAACACAAGTTGATGGGTGAAACAGGGGTGGGAGAGGGGTGAACACAAGGTGACGGGTGAAACGGGGGGTGGGAGAGGGGTGAATACAAGATGATGGGTGAAGCTGGGGTGGGGAGAGGTGAAGTAAAGAGCTGGGAAGCTGATTGGTGAATGATATACAGAGCTGAAGAAGGGGGAATCTGAGACAAGAGGACAGAAGGTCATGGAAAAAAAGGGGGAGGAGCACCAGAGGGAGGAGATGGGCAGGTGAGAGAGGGAAAAGGGGATGGGGGAGTTTGAAGGACGGGTAAGGTCCATTATTGGAAGTTTAAGAAATCGATGTTCACACCATCAGGTTGGAAGCTGCCAGACAGAATATAAGGTGTTGTTCCTGCTACCTGAGTGTGGCCTCATCACAATTCCAGAGGAGGATATGGACTGATATATCAGAATGGGAACGGGAAGTGGAATTAAAATGGGTAGCCACCGGAGATGCCATCTTTTCTGGCAAACAGAGTGTAGGTGCTCGGTGAAGCGGTCTCCCAATCTGCATCAGGTCTCAGCAATGGGCAGGAGGCCACACCAGGAGCACCAGATACAGCAGATGACCCCAACAGACTCACAGGTGAAGTGTCGCCTCACATGGAAGGCCTGTTTGGGACCCTGAATGGTAGTGAGGGAGCAGGTGTAGCACTTGCAAGGGTAAGTGCCAGAGGGACGAATGACAGAGTCTTTGATAGTTTGGTTGGAGTATTTCTGAAACGGCTGATCTGGGATTTTCATGCACAACAGTCTCCAGAATTCAGAGGATGGTGTGAAAATCAAAAGGCATCCAGTGATTGGCAGCTCCGTGGGTGAAAACACTTTGTTAATGAGAGAGGTCAGAGAATGGCCAGACTGGGTCAAGCTGACAGGAAGGCCACAGTAACTCAAATAACCACACATTGCTGTGCAGAAGATGCACAATACGTTGAACGATGAAGTGGATGGGAACAGCAGCAGACCATGGACATACACTCAGCGGCCTCTTCATTAAAGTGGTTGAATGTACATTGATTAGATGGTGTAGCTGCCTTCATTAGCCAAGGCACTAGTTAGTTGTTTCAAGTGTTTTAGAAGAATGTTCAGCCTGCGAGTGGGAGCAGGGGAGAGGAGGTATTGGCAGCAACTTCATCGTCACTGAGTCAACCACAACCTCCAACAACTCAATCACGAGTTCCAATCCTGCCATTTCCACAAAGGAATTTAAATTAAGTTAATTAAATCAATTTGAAATAATCAAATTAAAATAAATGTGATTAGAAGCCCAGTATCAAGGATACTGCTGTTACAGCTGCCAAGTTTAAAATAAAAACCTGCCCAGTGAATGCCTTTACTGTGGATCTGGAGGGGAGTGGGGTCTGTTTCTACATCCCACAGGGTGCGGCTGGGTGAGTGTGACAGTCTACTGATGCCTTTGGGCTGCAGAAAGTGAGAGCATATGACATGGGAGATGAATTAGGCCATTTGGCCCATCGCATCTGCTCTGCCATCTGATCCATTTCCCCTCACAACCCAATGATCCTGCTTCTCCCTGACTAATCAAGAACCCATCAGCCACAGACTCACCACGCTCTGGCTAAAGAAATTCCTCCTCATCTCCATACTAAATGGACACCCCTCTATTCTGAGGCTGTGTCCTCTGGTCCTCGATTCGCTCACAATAGGAAACATCCTCTCTATCTGAGCCTTTCTATGTTCAATATGTTTGTGAGATCCCCTCATTCTTCTAAATTCCAGTGAGTACAGGCCCAAAGCTGTCAAACACTCCTCATAAGATAGCCCTTTCATTCCCAGAGTCATCCATGTGAACCCTCTCCAATATCAGCACGTCCTTTCTTAGATAAGGGGCCCAAAACTGCTCACAATACTCCAAGTGAGGCCTCACCAATGACTTAGAAAACTTCAGCATTATATCCTTGCATCTATATTTTAGTCCTCTCGAAATGAATGATAACATTGCATTTGCTTTTCTCACCACTGACTCAATCTGCAAGTTAATCTTCAGGGACGCCCAAGTCCTTTTGCACCTCAGATTTTTGAATTTTCTCCCCGTTTAGAAAATAGTCTATGCTTTTAAGTCTTCTATCAAAGTGCATAACTGTGCACTTTCCAACACTATATTCCACCTGCCACTTCTTTGCCCATTCTCCTAAACTATCCAAGTGTTCCTGCAGCCACCCTGCTTCCTCGACATTACCTGCCCCTCCAAATATCTTTGTAACATCTGCAAACTTGGCCACAGTGGTTCCAACATAGACCCCTGTGGAACACCACTAGTCACCCGCAGCCAAAGCTTTATCCATCTTTCCCGTAATACCATGGGTTCTTGTTAAGGAGTCGCGTGTGCAGCATCTTGTCAAAGACCCTCTGGAAATCCAATTATACATCCCTTGATTCTCCTTTGTCTATCCTGCTTGTTAATTCCTCAAATAATTCAAATAAATTTGTCAGGCAAGATTTTGCCTTAAAGAAACAATTCTAACCATGCTGACTATTTTATCATGAGCCTCCAAGCACCCTGAAATCTCATCCTTAACAATTGACTCAAGCTGACTGGCCTATCATTTCCATTCTTCTGCCTCCCTCCCTTCTTGGAGCGTGAAGTGACATTTGCAATTTTCCAATCCTCCAGGACCATTCCAGAATTTAATGCTTCTTGAAAGATCATTACAAATGCTTCCACGATCTCTTCAGCCACCTCTTTCAGAACCCTGGGGTGTACACCATCTGGTCCAGGTGAGTTATCTACCTTCAGACTTGTCAGTTTCCCAAGAACCTTCTCCCTAGTAATGGCAACTTCATACACTTCTGCAGAGCTCTTCTCCCCCCTTCCAAGCCCCAGAGCATACAGTACTTACAGAACCACCCATTTCCCATCTTTCCTGACAGTCAACCACTTTCCAGCCTTCTGCAGCCTAGGGTTGACTACCTCCCTGTACTCCTGTCTATCACCTCCCATATGAGCTGAAGGTCATCAAGCTGCTGCTCCAGTTGCTTAATACATTCTCTACGGAGCTGCAGTCTGGTGCACCAAGTGCAGATGTGGTTTGTTGGGAGGCTGGAGGTCTCACATCTCACACAAACCAGCCCTTGGAGCCATTCTTGCTGCTCTGTGCACTAACGAAGGATGAAGTAACTACCCAGGTACGTACCTCGCCCCAGCCCCTCCCCCACTCTATCATTGGTCCAGTCCAACAATGGTCATGCTGCTTGTCCCAGCTTATTTTTATTTGCCTTTGCTAATGCATAAGACCTCCTGTGCCACCAAAATTGCATGAAGGCAGGGTTGGAGGAGGCATTGTCCAGTGTAGGCTCTTCCTGTGCCTACCTGCAGTGTTCCAACAGGGTCGACTGGGCGAGGTGCAGCAACAGACTCTGTCTCAATCTCCACAGCTACAGTTGACCGTCAGGATCGGCAGCTATGGGCTCTGCCAATCACTGACCAGTCTTTCCCCACCCAAACAGGTCCTGCCAATCACTGACCAGTCTTTCCCCACCCAAACAGGTCCTGCCAATCACTGACCAGTCTTTCCCCACCCAAACAGGTCCTGCCAATCACTGACCAGTCTTTCCCCACCCAAACAGGTCCTGCCAATCACTGACCAGTCTTTCCCAACCCAAACAGGTCCTGCCAATCACTGACCAGTCTTTCCCCACCCAAACAGGTCCTGCCAATCACTGACCAGTTTTTCCCCACCCAAGCAGGTCCTGCCAATCACTGACCAGTCTTTCCCCACCCAAACAGGTCCTGCCAATCACTGACCAGTCTTTCCCCACCCAAACAGGTCCTGCCAATCACTGACCAGTCTTTCCCCACCCAAACAGGTCCTGCCAATCACTGACCAGTCTTTCCCCACCCAAACAGGTCCTGCCAATCACTGACCAGTACCACCCCACCCAAACAGGCTCTGCCGATCACTGACCAGTCTTTCCCCACCCAAACAGGTCCTGCCAATCACTGACCAGTCTTTCCCCACCCAGACAGGTCCTGCCAATCACTGACCAGTCTTTCCCCACCCAAACAGGCTCTGCCAATCACTGACCAGTCTTTCCCCACCCAAACAGATCCTGCCAATCACTGACCAGTCTTTCCCAACCCAAACAGGTCCTGCCAATCACTGACCAGTCTTCCCCACCCAAACAGGCTCTGCCAATCACTGACCAGTCTTTCCCCACCCAAACAGGCTCTGCCAATCACTGACCAGTCTTTCCCCACCCAAACAGGCTCTGCCAATCACTGACCAGTCTTTCCCCACCCAAACAGGCTCTGCCAATCACTGACCAGTCTTTCCCCACCCAAACAGGCTCTGCCAATCACTGACCAGTCTTTCCCCACCCAAACAGGCTCTGCCAATCACTGACCAGTCTTTCCCCACCCAAACAGGTCCTGCCAATCACTGACCAGTCTTTCCCCACCCAAACAGATCCTGCCAATCACTGACCAGTCTTTCCCAACTCAAACAGGTCCTGCCAATCACTGACCAGTCTTCCCCACCCAAACAGGCTCTGCCAATCACTGACCAGTCTTTCCCCACCCAAACAGGCTCTGCCAATCACTGACCAGTCTTTCCCCACCCAAACAGGCTCTGCCAATCACTGACCAGTCTTTCCCCACCCAAACAGGTCCTGCCAATCACTGACCAGTCTTTCCCCACCCAAACAGGCTCTGCCAATCACTGACCAGTCTTTCCCCACCCAAACAGGCTCTGCCAATCACTGACCAGTCTTTCCCCACCCAAACAGGTTCTGCCAATCACTGACCAGTCTTTCCCCACCCAAACAGGTCCTGCCAATCACTGACCAGTCTTTCCCCACCCAAACAGGCTCTGCCAATCACTGACCAGTCTTTCCCCACCCAAACAGGCTCTGCCAATCACTGACCAGTCTTTCCCCACCCAAACAGGTCCTGCCAATCACTGACCAGTCTTTCCCCACCCAAACAGGTAGCCCTGCCATTCCATCATTTCCCTCTCAACCCCATTCTCCTGCCTCCTCCCATAAGGTGGACACTTGACCTCACAATCTACATAGGAATGGCCTTTTTTCACATTATTGTCTGCCCACCCTGCACTTCCTCTGTAGCTGTTACTGACAAATAACAGATTGTTTTACCTGGATGCACGGTTGATACATACGGATGGCATGCCAATGTGTGTAATGAGCTGGAAAGTGAAAACATACGAGAGCCAGGTACTTGACTGCAGGGAATAGAGGGAAAAAAATAAAGATTTATCTTGAAATAGTTTTAAGATTAGTTTTATATTTAAGGATAAAAAACGAAGGCCCTGTACTCCACAGCTTCTTACTCTCCCTTGTGTCCGACCCCGATCAGGTGACTTCAGCCAATCACACGCTTTCTCAGTGTGGTCAAACACAGCAGGTCAGGTGACTCTGAGTTTTGCATCGTTTTTCTGATCGGCATTCAATTCCCACCGCCGTCAATAAACAGCTTGCATGTTCTCTCGTGACTGTGTCGGTTTCTTTTCACATTCCGAAGATGTACAGGTTAGGATTAACAAGTTGTGGGCACAGTATGTTGTCATTGGAAGCATAACAGATTACAGCTCCCTGAAAATGGCGCCACAGGTCGATAGGGTGGGTAAGAGGGCAAATGCCATACTTGCCTTTATTAGTCAAGACACTGAGTTCAGAAGTCAGGAAGTTACATTGCAGCTTTATAAAAACTCTAGTTAGGCCACATCTGGAGTACAGTACTGCGTATTGTTGGAAGAAGGATGTTGAGGCTGCAGAAGAGGTTTACCAGGATGCTGGCTGGATAAAAGTTCAAACTCAGGTCGTTTTCTCTGCATGAGCCGCGGCTGAGTAGAGATTTAATCAAGATTTATAAGATTACGAGAAGCAAAAATTGAATGGATAGACATTTTTTCCAAGCGTTGAAATGTTTAATACCAGAGGGCAAGTATTTAAGGTCGGGGGGGGGGGGGGGGTAATTTTAAAGGAGATATGAGGAGCAAACTTTTTTTTACAAAGACAGTGGTGGGTGGCTGAAATGCACTACCTGGGCTGGTGGTAGAGGCAGATACATTGGAGACTTTTCACAGACATTTAGACAGGCACATGAATATCAGGAAGATGGGAGGAAATGGACATTGTGTAAGCAGAAGGGATTAGTTTAGCTGGCCATTTGATCAATAATTTAATTGTTTCGGCACATCATGGGCCAAACGGCCTGTTTCTGTGCTGCACTGTTGTATGTTTAATTTCACTTGAGGGCCCAGCACAATCCTCGCCGACTCAATCTGACACAAACAACATACTTCACTGGATGATTCAATATACAGCTGAAAAATAGAGCTAATCTGTTACCTTTATCCAATGAAGTCCACATGTCTGAGCTGTAATGATTCTCTGTTTATTGAGATACAGAACTTATGGTACAAATAGCAAATGGCCAAACAAGAAAGCAATAGAAAACGTAGGACTTGGAGAGAGGGTGACTGTAGAAATCTCCGTTAACACATCACTCCTCCAGCTCAGTTCAGTGTAGGAAAACAGGCCGGGAATCAGACCAGCCCCGCCTGTCGCTGGATGAATGTTATACTCAGACAAGTATTGGTGTTGTCTCGGCCACACTTGCTTTGCCTGAGGCAGTGAAGAGATTATCCAGTCTGACGATGCTTACTGAAATATCCAACGCACTGCTTCGGAAGGAGATGGGTATCACTTCGGCCTTCTCGGTCTGACACAAGATTCCTGCGTACCACACCAGTTCTCTCCCATTGAACATGGGCTTCGAGTTGTGTGAGATGCAATACTGATTCGTCCGCTGCCGCACCCCTTCAAACCCCCTCCCCCATTCACAACTGGGATAAAACACAACTGGAACAGAATTAGGGACGGGGAAAGGTGGCTAAATCTCCGATGTACACTGAACGTCCATAGGTGTGGAAGGTGGGGGACGAGACATCCCCCCACCCTCAGGCTGCAGACCTTACCGCGAGGAGTTGGAGCTGGACCGGCTGCGGTGACGGCGTCTCCCAGGAGAACGTGAGCGGGATCGCCGGCGGACGGGTGAACGTCTGCGGGGAGACCGCGACCTGCGGGGACAAGATAGGAAAATGTTTTACCAGCTCAGGACAATTCCAGTAATGAGAGGGTTAACGTATGGGGAGCATTCAATGGCTCTGGGCCTGTACTCACTGGAGTTTAGAAGAATGGAGGGGGTGAATCTCATTGAGTATTCAAAGGCCTAGAGTAGATGTGGAGAGGATGTTTCCTATAATGGACGAGTCTAGGACCAGAAGGCACAGCCTCAAAATAGAGGGATGTCCATTTAGAATAGAGATGAGGAGGAATTTCTTAGGCAGAGGGGGGTGAATCTTTGGAATTCCTTGCCACAGATGGCTGTATATTTAAAGCAGAGGTTGATACGTATGCTCTTATAGTCAGGATGTGAAAGATTATAGGCAGGAGGCAGGAGAATGGGTTGAGAGGGATAATAAATCAGTCATGATGGAATGGAGTAGCACCTGATGGGCCGAATCGTCTATTTCTGCTCCCATGTCTTATAGCCTCCTTGTGGCCCCATACACCGACCACCCCCACCCGTTCGTCACTCACCTCCTCCTCATCCGCGGGGGAGTCCTTCGCCACATGGGAGGCGGCGGTGGCATCCGTCGGGGAGGGGTCATTCGCCGCGGCGGTGGTCTGGGACGTGGAGCCAGCACAGCTGTAGCGGTCACTTCCTGTCCGTCGATCTGACCTGCAGTGAGGGAGGGTGGGAGTGTCAACGGCAGAGTGCAGGAGAAACTACTGCACATCACACTCCTAACGCTCACATCAGGCAGTCAGGGACAAATCCTCTCCTGTCACATTCCATCCTCTACACAAGGACACAGTGTTCAGGCGGAACTCCCCTCAACCCCACTTCCCACACTCCACCCCTACTCAATCAAAAGAGTACTTGATGGCCCAGCCCAGCCTAGAATCGCTGGAGGTCAGAAGAGCACGGTGGTGGGGTAATCTCACTAAAACCTATTGACACACTTCTGGCTTCCCCTGAGAACAAATGGTTTATCTGATTCCTTGGAGGATAAAGAATTCTGGAACTGAAATTCTGAAGTGACATAATAATCTTTGAGTATTCAATCTCTGCCAGTCCCGAGTCTGGTGAGATTATTTGATTACATTTGTGACTTATTTTAAGGAATAACAGAGTTATTAGTGCTAATAATTCAACCACTGGCACCCTCGCTACTTAAACTATTAGAAAAGCAACGGACACAAGGAATTCTGCAGATGCTGGAAATCCAGAGCGACACATACAAAACACTGGAGGAACTCAGCAGGTCTAGGGAGGGGAACAGACAGTCGACGTTTCAGGCCGAGACACTTCAGCGGCCCAAATGACTACAGTAAAACACCAATAACCTGCCATACTCAGGGCCTTGGTAGTGGTGAACTGGCAGATTTATAAAGACAACTGGATATTATTCAAATATGAAGACCTTAACACACCTTTAACCAGGTTTTTATATTATAATATCAGAGTACTGGAATAAATTCCCCATAGAATTTGGCAAGTCCCAGGGCAAGTAAATCCCAGGGAGCACGGAGAAGATGACCCTTTGAGCCAGATGCGAAGGTTCAGACATTGGGTTATTTCTGAATGTCACTGTCACAGGATCAAGTCCAGATCAATTCTCAGGATGGTGAGAGGACAGAGTTAGAAGTCCAGACCTGCACTCCTGTGTTTAGAGGAATGAGGACAATGTCAATCAAACTTACAAACTCTTTACTGACCTTAGCAGGATTGATGTAGAGACAATGCATCTAAAATGGGGAGTCATATGCTCAAATTAAAGAGTCAACTACTCAAGATGGATGTGAAACTCTGGAATTCCTGGCCCATGAGGGTCATGTGCAATCATGACCAGGACTGATTACTTTTCTAGGGAATTGAGAGATCAGTGATGGAAAGGCCATTGAGAAAAGAAAATTCAACAATCTCATTAAATGTGGAGCAAGCCTGGGCCAAATGGCCTAGAATAGCCTGTATTTCTCTTCTGTTTAAATGTCTCAACCAGTTTATATCTAAATAGCTTAGTGAGACAAAGACTCCGCCTATTTCCATAAGGTTGACTGAACACAGAAACTTCGTAAAGCTACATAAAACAGCTCTGAAATTACACGAATTTGATCAGCACATTTTATGGACCTTGTGAAAAATGGAGGGCTCAAGTAATATGTCGGTAATGAACAGAAGCAGTGGGGATTCTCCTACAGCCAAATCCCATCATTGTTTAATTAGACAACGACCAGCAAAAGGTCCATTCAATTTAAGATCCAGTTACACAAATAACTGAATGTGTACTTGGGCAGAAACTAGAAAATTAACTTCTATCTATTTATATCACAAAAGCACAGTTGTGAGCAAGAACACGACAGTGGGAGGGTATTTTACAGCAGGATGCCAGCAACTGGAGGGACAGCACATACTGAGAGTTGAGTATCATAATTCAGAAAGTTACTTTTGCCAAGCAATGAGGCTGATCAACATCTCCACCCAGCCCTCCACACCCCCAACCACCAATACTTTATAATTTCCTGTCCCAGTCACCTTATATAGACACTCCTGTGCCTAGCGTCAGATTATAAGCATACAATCAATCTATGTATACAAGCTAGCTTATGTATTTACATTTATTGTGCTTTTTAAATTGTGTTCTTTACCTTACTGTGTGTGGTTTTTTTGTGCTGAATTGAATCTGGAGTAACAATTACTTCATTCTCCTTTACAACTGTGTACTGGAACTAACATTGGCCAATCTTGAATCTTATTAACAACAATATTACTGAAAGGAATTCATAACCCAGACCTATTTGATGCCACAAAAAATGAAAAATGGAAAAGGGTCTGACATGGTCAATCCGGAGCTGATCACACACTGTGCCTGTAGCTGCACACAAGGGCAGAGGGCAAGAGCAGCGATCCATTGTGGTTGTGGTCAGAGACAGTCAGGGCGATAAATGGACTGTAGTTGGTGGAGTTACAGTCAACGTGAGAAAGTACATTTGGACCTGAATGTCTGAGGAACTGTACAACACCACAGCTCTCAGCTGAGTGAGGGACTGTGAGTTGATAGTTGTTGACGTGCTTAAGTAATCTGTACAGTGGAAGAAGCGCTGATAGTATCTGTAGACTAAAACACTCAGATATTTAGTTAAAGCTCCCAAAATATAAACTGAATGCTGGAAATATTTGACAGATCAGGCAGCACCTGTGAAGGAGTAAACAACATTAATTTTTCAGTTCATTGATCTTACGTCAGATTTGGGGAAAAATGAGAAAACGAGTGTTTTACATTGCAAAGAAAAGCAAAGGGTGGACAGAACGAAGGAAGGGTCTGTGATAAGATGGCGTTCTTCTGACAGACAGCGATAGAGACTCATTCATTATCACTGATCGATCTGAAGGAGGGACTGACATAAGGAGATAAAGGAGAACAAAACCAAAGTGATGCTGGAAACATGAGATGTAGAACACAGCAGATGCTGGAAATCTGGAACAAAACTGTAGGTCTGATGGCATCTGGGGAGACAGTAAAATTGAGTTAACATTGCAGGTGACTGACTTTGCATCACAATTGACAAACAGGAAAGGCTGATTATCTGAACATTTTGAAATCAGTCCAGATGACCCCTTCAGGAAACAAAAATTTCCCCGTACAAAATTTGTAAATCAACACACACACAAAAAAAAAATCAGAGATGGAGAATAAATTTCACACAAAGTTTGTGAAAAGTAAATTTAACTTTTTTGATGCCTACACAGATGATACATTTTTCATTACTGATAACTATATTACAGATAGACAACAATCCTGAGCCCATAATGCCTGCACAGAACTGAATACTACACTGAGTCTAGATGGAAGATGAGGCGCTTTGCCTTGAGGTCCATTAGGACAAGTTTTGTTTTTAAATGATTTAAGGTGAATGAAATGCAAGACATGATACAAGTGATTGGGTACCACAGCAGTTTGGAGTTTAGGAGATTGGGGCGGGGGATCTCATTGAAACCTGTCAAATATTGAAAGGCCAAGGTACCGTGCATCTGGAGAGGATGTTTCCTATAGTGGTGGAGTCTAGGACCAGAAGACACAGACTTGGAATGTCTGCTCCTATGACATGGCATAGTCATAACTCTCCCATTTCCACCCTTAATCTCCCCGTAAACCCCCACAACCCCCACCTGTTCTTTCCTATCACAGTGACATTGAGGGTGACTCACCTTCCCAACTGGTGCCAGACAGGAACCCCAGTCCCCTGCAGTTTCTGACTCCACACATAGCCAGTCACACATTGAGCCGAGAACCAGAGCCAGGACTGGGAGAGCGGTGGGGGCCAGGACTGGGAGAGCGGTGGGGGCCAGGACTGGGAGATCGGTGGGGGCCAGGACAGGGAGAGCGGTGGGGGCCAGGACAGGGAGAGCGGTGGGGGCCAAGACTGGAAGATCGGTGGGGCCAGGACTGGGAGATCGGTGGGGGCCAGGACAGGGAGAGCGGTGGGGGCCAGGACAGGGAGAGCGGTGGGGGCCAGGACAGTGAGAGCGGTAGGGGCCAGGACAGGGAGAGCGGTGGGGGCCAGGACAGGGAGAGCGGTGGGGGCCGGGACTGGGAGAGCGGTGGGGGCCGGGACTGGGAGATCGGTGGGGGGCCGGGACTGGGAGATCGGTGGGGGCCGGGACTGGGAGAGCGGTGGGGGCCGGGACAGGGAGAGCGGTGGGGGCCAGGACTGGGAGAGCGGTGGGGGCCAGGACTGGGAGATCGGTGGGGGCCGGGACTGGGAGATCGGTGGGGGCCGGGACTGGGAGAGCGGTGGAGCCAGGCAGAGAGACTCTGCACAACAGAGTGACACATCTTTACAGCCCCAGTGATTAGGCTGCAATTCCCACCACTCTCTGTACATTCTCCCCATGATTATCTGGGTTTCCTCCGGGTGCACCGGTTTCCTCCCATATTTCAAAGACATACGGGTTAGGGTCAGTAAGTTGTGGACGTGCTACGTTGGTGACAGGAGTGTGGTGACACTCACAGGTTGCCCCCAGCACATTCTCGGACTGTGCTGGTTGTTGACAGAAATGATGCATTTCACAGTATGTTGCGATATATGTGTAACAAATAAAGCTAATCTATCTTTCTAAAGGAAAACACAAAATAACAGAGGAATCAGCAGGTCTATGGAGGGGAATAAACAGCCAATGTTTCAGGCCGAGACCTTTCATTTATTCCTCTGCACAGATGCTGCATGATCTGCGACCATTTTGTGTGTATTGCTCTAGATTTCCAGCACCTGCAGAATCTTGTGTTTATTTACTAAATCCGTCTTTCAAAGAAGCCGCCAGCCTAGGATGCTGCTGGGTAACATCCGGTTTTGGCTATGCCAGTACCGTCTAACAGCAGCTGCTCAGTCGCAGAACGCTACCGTATAGAAACAGGCCTTTCGGCCCCTCTAGTTCCAGACTATTGTTCTGCTAGTCTCTTTGACCTGGACCATAGTTCTAGCTCTCCATACCCTTCCCATCCATGTACAATCCAAGCTTCACTTAAATGTTCAAATTGAATTCGTGTGCACCACTTCCACTGGCAGCTCGTTCCACACCTACACTACCCTCTGAAACATTTCACCTTTCACCCTTAACCTCTAGTTGTAGTCTCACCCTATCTCAGTGGAAAAGGCCTGCTTGCATTTACCCTATCTATACCCCTCATAATTTTGAATACCTCTATCAAATCTCTCCTCATTCTCCTACAAGTCCCGACAACATTCTTGTAAAATTTCTCAGCACTCTTTCAATCTTACCCATATCTTTCCTATAGGCAGGTGACCAAAACTGCACACAATACTCCAAATTAGGCCTCACCAATGTCTCATACCACTTCAACTAACATCCCAGCTCCTGTAATCAATACTTTGATTTATATGGGTCAATGTGCAAAAAGCTCTCTTTATGACTCTACCTACCTGTGACAGCAATTTCAATGATTTAAGAATCTGTATTCCCAGACCCCTCTCTGTTCTATAGCACACAGTGTCCTACCGCTCACTGCTTTGTCCTCCCAGCATTGCACACAATACTACAGATTTGGTCTCACCATCATCTTACAGGCGTCACGCACACCCCCCTTTATAAAGGTACAGCATTCCTATGAAACGTTTCTTAAGCCAAAATGGCGTAAAGCAAAGAACCATTAACTTATATGGGAAAAATTTCCGTAAGAGCAAAAATCCTCTTTATAATGTGAAAACAAATTACTAATGTAGGTCATTTGTAAAAGCGAAGCGACGTAAAGCAAACATTTGTAAAGCGGGGGACGCCTGTATTCAACTTCAACAGAACATCCCAACTCCTCTCACCCCCATCCATGTGCTTCAAAGCCTTCTCCGTGTCATCTGGATTCTCAAACTCCACGTAGGCGTAGCCCTTTGACAGATGAGGGTGCAGACGGTCCAGTGGCATGTCAATCAGCTTGATCTTGCCGTAGGTGGAGAAGATCTCCATGATGTGTTCCTGCTCAGGGTGAGTGGGAGGTGGGGGAGGAGGGAGAGAGAGTTATGCACTGCCATCTCAGAGATATCCACATAAACTGTACTACCACCATCACAGACTATATGGTCGGCCCTGTTCCTGGAGTCTGCAGGATTGGTTAAAACCACAAGCCTTAGGAGCAGATTTGGTACTAGTGCTGATGAAAGGTTTCAGCCTGAAACATTGACTGTTTATTCCTTTCCAAAGATGCTGCCTGACCTGCTCAGTTCCTTGCAGGTTTTGTGTTTGAGGCAATGTGGGAGGGAAGGGTTAGATTGAACTTTGAGAAGGTTAAAAGTTAGCACAACACTGTGGGCCGAAGGGCCTGTATTGGGCTGTAATGTTCTATATTCAATCACTCCCCCTTTCTCCCCAATTCCCTCACAACTACCGTGCAATTGAACACTGAAGCCTGCTGGCAGTCCTTTCCCTGTGTGGAATGGATTCCCTCCCTCAGTCCTCAGGAGTTGGGGTGAGCACTGCTGGGCAGCTGGACAGAGTATTCAGGTCCTCACTTCCTGCACAGAGGAGACCCCGGGCTCCTGACACACTAACCATTCCCTTCCAAAGGTATCAATCACCACCTCACCACCCATTCCTCCACGTGACAAAAGGCGGTAGGTATTCACAAGGAAGATCCTTGACCACTATGGAAGAAACAGAAGGCCATTCAGCCCATCAAGCACGCCCACATGCACATCAATAACACATCAGATCTATTATCTCAGTCCCACTTTCTGCACTAACCCCCTGACCATCACTTTAACCACTCCTCCCCCAATCCACAGGCACATCTCAATGGGAGATCACCAGGTTAAGCTGTGGAAAACTTCAAAGTCCACAAGACCATAAGACATTGGAGCAGAATCAGGCCATTTGGCCCATTGTCTGCTCTGCATTCAATCATGGCTGATTTACCATGCCCCTCTCAAACCCATTCTCCTGCCTTCTGACCATAACCTTTGACACCCTTACTAATCAAGAACCTGTCAACCTCCACTTTAAATATATGCGAGGACTTGACCTCCACAGCCATCTGTGGTAGTAAATTCCAGATTCATGACCGTCTAGCTGAAGAAATTCTCCTCATCACTGTTCTAAATATACGTCCCTCTATACTGAGGCTGTGCCCTCTGATCCTAGACTCCTCCATCATAGGAACCATCTTTTCCACATCCACTTTATCTCGGTCTTTCAATATTAAACAGGTTTCAATGAAATTTTCCCTCATTCTTTAAAATGTCAGCGAGTACAGACCCAGAGCCATCAAACCCTCCTCGCACATTAACCCTTTCACTCCTGGGATAACTCTTATGAAGCTCCTCTGGATTCTCTCTAATGCCATCCTTTCTTAGATAAAGAGCCCAAAACTGCTCACAATACTCTTAAGTGCTGTCTGACCAAAGCCACAACATCATGTCCCTGAAGTCATCCGCAGCACCACGGGAGCTGACAGCCATGCTGACAGTCACTTTGGACGGGGAAAGGAGGCAGGAATGGAGGAGGGTGACCCAGTGGGACAGAGGTGAACTAAAAGATGAAGCAGAGCCACGGCCTTCGCTGTACAACATGTAACATTCATAGGCACCTTGGTCACATTTCTGGTCAATCTGCCGATGTGCACTTTTGTGGGTCGGGGGGTGGGGCTTCTCTTCTTCCGCTCCTTGTCATCCCGTTTCGGAGACTTTGATCTGTCAGGACAATAAAGAAGAGGTTACAGTACACAGCACACAGGGAGCTGTTACCCACAGTCAGGGTATCCATTCTTGCTAAGTATTCTGGTGCAGCCCCGGCATTCAAAGTAATGTTATTATAAGGTCAGGGGATATATCAGCACATACAAGCCTAAGAGTCATTTTCTCACAGGCATTCACTGTAGAACAAGGAAATACTACACACAAAGACTGTCAAAACAACCAATACGCAAGATTACATGTGGAAATTACAGGCTGCAGATCGTAGTTCAGAAAAATATATTTTGTAGAATATGTAGTGATTCTGTGAGTTGCCAGTAAACCATCGCCATATTCACTTTAGATGCCGATGCACCACTTCAGAACAAAGCTGACATAACTTCACTCAGAACAGAGCTCACGATCCCTAACCAACTCAGCCCTCCTCTTCTCAGGGTCCCTGCACTCACCACTGTCAGACTGCTTGAGGTTAGAGAAGCACAGAAAATGGGAGCCCTGAAGTCACCACCAAACAAACCTGCATAAGAAACACCACAGCAACAATGGAAGCTGCCAGGTGGAGATAGAACTGGAACACGTTGTATTGTTCGATGTTCTGTTACAAATTGCCTGTCCTGCTCCAACCACACTGACGCCACATCAAAAAAGTTCAGCAGCCCCTCTACTTCCTCAGAGGCTAAAAAATCTGAAATGTCATCAGCACCTCTACTTCCTCAGGGGTTAAAGAAATTTGGCATGTCTCCTTTCACCCGGCCTGGTACGCCAACTACTCGAACTGTGACTGCAAGAAGCTGAAGAGAACTGTAGACATATCCCTGAAAGAAACCTCCCCTCCACAGACTCTGTCTACGCTTCTCGTTGCCTCAGCAGAGCATCCAAAATAATGAAAGTCCCCATCCACCTTTGGAACTTCAACTGTTTATTCCCCCCCCATGGCTGCTGTATGACCTGTTGAGTTCCTCCTGCACTGTGCCTGTGTGTTGCTCAAGATGTACAGTATCTGAAGGATCCCCGTGTTTATTCACTCTTCTCCCATCCCATCGGACAGAATACCCACCGGACAGTCTCTCCTCTCCCCTGTCCCATCGGACAGAATACCCACCGGACAGTCTCTCCTCTCCCCTGTCCCATCGGACAGAATACCCACCGGACAGTCTCTCCTCTCCCCTGTCCCATCGGACAGAATACCCACCCGACAGTCTCTCCTCTCCCCTCTCCCATCGGACAGAATACCCACCGGACAGTCTCTCCTCTCCCCTGTCCCATCGGACAGAATACCCACCGGACAGTCTCTCCTCTCCCCTGTCCCATCGGACAGAATACCCACCGGACAGTCTCTCCTCTCCCCTGTCCCATCGGACAGAATACCCACCCGACAGTCTCTCCTCTCCCCTCTCCCATCGGACAGAATACCCACCGGACAGTCTCTCCTCTCCCCTCTCCCATCGGACAGAATACCCACCCGACAGTCTCTCCTCTCCCCTCTCCCATCGGACAGAATACCCACCGGACAGTCTCTCCTCTCCCCTGCCCCATCGGACAGAATACCCACCGGACAGTCTCTCTTCTCCCCTGTCCCATCGGACAGAATACCCACCGGACAGTCTCTCCTCTCCCCATCCCATCAGACAGAATACCCACCGGACCGTCTCTCCTCTCCCCTGTCCCATCGGACAGAATACCCACCCGACAGTCTCTCCTCTCCCCTGTCCCATCAGACAGAATACCCACCAGATAGTCTCTCCTCTCCCGCCCCATCGGACAATCTCTCTTCTCCCCCGTCCCATCAGACAGAATACCCACCGGACAGTCTCTCCTCTCCCCGTCCCATCAGACAGAATACCCACCGGACAGTCTCTCCTCTCCCCTGTCCCATCAGACAGAATACCCACCAGATAGTCTCTCCTCTCCCATCCCATCGGACAATCTCTCTTCTCCCCCGTCCCATCGGACAGAATACCCACCGGACAGTCTCTCCTCTCCCCGTCCCATCGGACAATCTCTCCTCTTTCATCCCATCAAACAGAAGATACAAAAACCTGCCTCTACATACCATAGTCTCAAAGACAGCTTCTATTGCACGGTTATCAGACTATTGATTGGTTTCCTAACACAATAAAAATTTGACCGTACAATCCATCTCATTATCATCTTGCTCCTTATTGTTCAGCTGCACCGCACTTTCTCTGCAGCCATTACATTTTATTCAGCACTGTTTTTGTTTTCAATACACTGTGTAACGATCTGATCTGTATGAACGGTATGGAAGGCATGTTGTTCACAGTATTGTACTGACTGAAACAATAAGAAACTAATTGACCAACGGTTTTGGCAGGTTTGAGGACAATGGGCACCTGACCCTCCCACTGGAGATGGTGACGACGAGTCAGTCAGTGCCGCACTCTCAGCCTCGGTGAACGTACACAGGATGGAGAAACCGGGAACCGGGTCAGCACGGTAACTGTGCCGAACATCACAGTCAAATCCCACTGCTCCTGGATACCTTATGGCTCAACTTCAGCTTCAACATCTCAAAGCCCACACAACAGTAGAGCACAGAACAGGCCCTTCAGCCCACGATGTTATGCTGACCGTTTAACTTGCGGTAAGATCAATCTAACCTTTCCCCTCCTACATAGAGGTCCATTTTCCTTTCATCCACGTGCCTATCTAAGGGTCTCTTAGATATTCCTAATGTATCCACCACCACCCCAGCAGTGTGTCCCATGCACTCACCACCCTCCGTTTAAAAATAACCTACCTCTACCTCTCCCCCAAATCACAGTAAAATTACGTCCTTAGTATCAGCGATGGCCTTCATTCCCTGACCCCATATTCTCCTACTGACGGAAACAGTATTTTCAATACCTATGTGAACTGTCCCTTTTACCTATTCCACTCTGTGGAAGAAAATTAAATTTTGTTGACAAGCTTGACTAGCTAAGCATTGCCCAAGATTTGGGTCATGAGGGTGACAAGAAAAGACGCAGACACTGTCTTGCTTGTGCGAACTAAAAACAGCTAGCAAGAGATCATGCCAATAACGAGGTAGTTCTAACATTTGTCTGACATTGTTTGGTTAAAAGAGGAACTGAATGTGGAGGTGCAGTTCTAATTTTATGTAATGCCCAAAAATATTTGTGAACTGGCTGATCCCTAATAAGTGCTTCTTGAAATCATTCACTAAGTATGTTTAGCTGTTGGCTACTGCCCAAAATTTACTGTATAAATTTAAGATATTGGCAGTAGTTATGCAACATCTCCCCATGATCACTTATTAAAAGGTTAACATTATATCAGGGTCTGTATCTTTATTTCTGTCTGATAATGGGGTAAATTCTCTGACAGTAAAACAGGGTAAAACAAGGTAGATTCTTCGACACACTCTAACCAGAAAACTCCAGCCTGCACCGAACCATATATCTCCTCTGCACCTTCTTTGTGGTTCAGCCTCTCTCCAAAAGCACGAACACAGCACACATTCCCTTCTCCAGAAATCCATCATTTTTAACTCACTGCTTTAAGCCAAGTTCAGTAATAGATATGAACAAATGAAAGGTTAGTCTATAATCGATAATGGTTCGTCAATAATTAATAAAAGGCCTCTGAGAGGATCACAGCCTTGTCACGATTTAGAGACTTGTGTGCCTCAATGACCCTGAGAGCCATGTTGGCTGGAGTCAGGGCTTTATGCTTTTGCACTTTGCAGGGTCACCCATGTCAAACAGGTCGAAGGGTAGAGGTCAGACTAAGAGTTGTCCACTGGTCCTCCAGGTTTATGGGTTCAGCTCTCCGCTGACAACCCTGTCTGGTCAAACAAAACCGTGATGGAAACAGACATGAAAAATCCTCCTACATCTGTGTATGACGTTATGGCAGAAATGAGAACCATAAACCTTACCTGGGGCACAATAGAGAAGGTGGTCGGGGACAGACAGATGGAGGAGCAACACATACAACAAGCTGGAGGAACTCAGCAGGTTGGGCAGCATCCATGGAAACAAACAGTCAACGTTTCGGGCCGAGACCCTTCGTCAGGACCAATGGAGGACCTTCATTGCTACTCTAAATGCCAGTGGCATAACAGGCAGAACATGAGTTAGTTATAGGAGGGAAGGATTGATCTCAAGAGTAGGTTAAAAGGTTGGCACAATATTGTGATCAAAAAGTCCTGTTCTCTCTCTCGTTCTCCCTCGCTTTCCCACAATTACCTTGCAAAGGGGCTGTAATGTGCTATAATGCTCTAGATTAAGCTTATAGATCAGTAAGACAGCTACATTTGGAGTATTTGAGACTTCGATAGGGACATGGATGATAGAAAAATGGATGGCTTTGAAGGAAGGAGGAGTTTATTGATCTCAGAATAGGTAAAAGGGTCAGCATAACATGTTGGGCCAAAGGGCCTGTACTGTGCTGCCGTGTTCTCTGCTTTGTGTTTGACTTAACCACCACCCACTGAAGATGCTGCAGATGTAAAATGAGCAAGATCCTGACCCCGAGACGATCAGCGCTCTGACGAGGTCTGACACTGCAGTGGTTGGACTCACTTTGAGCGAGTGCGCCTCCTGTTGGCGTGCCTGCGCCTCGTGGGGCTTGGAGATCCCGACGAAGTGCTGGAACTAGAACTACGAGAGCTGCTGGAACTTCCGGAACGACTGGAGGCGGATGAGGAGCTCGATCCACTGCTGGAGGCCGAGGTGGAACTGGAGCCCGAACTGGAGCTGGAACTACAGAGACATCAGAGAACCATTATCCAGACAGAGGGAGGGAGACGAGAGTGCACCAGACAGTATGGACAAGCCCTGGACCCAGGCCCTTCCCCTCGTAACAAAATAACGTTCTATTCAGCCGTCCAACTGCACCTCTGGCAACAGACAAAGCAGGAAGCATTTGGCTGCTACAGGATCCTGTCTGACCAAATGTTTTTGAAGTTGATGAGGGCAGTGCAGACGATGTGATTCACAAGGACTTCACAAAGGCTTTCAACAACGTTCGACAATGAACCAGAAGTTCTGGGATCCAAAACCGTAACGCTATTACACCACCAGGGATCCCCATTCAATTCCTGCCACTGAATGCAAGGAGCTTGTACAGAGGTGCTAGCCACTCAATGTTTTAGGAACAGCTTCTTCCATCCCCACAACCCCCCCCCCCCCCACCCCTGCCATTAAATTTCTGAATAGACAAAGAACACATGTACACTGTCTTTAACCAACCGCATAAAAATAAACAAACACACACTCACACAGTTTTAAAATTTAGAGATAAACTGTGGAACGGACATTACCAGCCCAATGAGCCACCCTACCCAGCAGCCCACCGATTTAACCCCAGCCTAATCACAGGACAATTTACAATGACCAATCAG
The DNA here is from genome assembly GCF_030144855.1 of Hypanus sabinus. Taxonomy (NCBI): domain Eukaryota; kingdom Metazoa; phylum Chordata; class Chondrichthyes; order Myliobatiformes; family Dasyatidae; genus Hypanus; species Hypanus sabinus. Next base: position 4,125,253 of record NC_082714.1, read on the forward strand.
TCTACTAACCGATACGTCTGAGGACTGTGGGAGGAAACCAGAGCACCAGGAAGAAATTTGAGTGCACCCAGAACGAACGTACAAACTTTCTTACAGAGGGCACCAGAACTGAACTCCAAACATCAGCACCCTGAGCTGTAACAGTGCTGGTATTAACTGCTATGCCATCATGGAACCACCTGAAGCTGGGACGTCCACCAGCTTCAAATTCCTGGGTGTCAAGATCTCTGAGGATCTAACCTGCTCCCAACATATCAGCAAGACAGCAGCTATACTTCATCAGGAGTTTGAGGCAATTTGGCATGTCAACAAATACACTCAAAAACTTCTATAGTTGTTCCGACAGGCTGCATCACTGTCTGGTATGGAGGGGCTACTGCACAGGACCGAAAGAAGCTGCAGAGGGTTGTAAATCTAGTCAGCTCCATCTTGGGCACTAGCCTACAAAGTACCCAGGACATCTTTAGGGAGCAGTGTCTCAGAAAGGCAGCTTCCATTATTAAGGACCTCCAGCACCCAGGGCCATGCCCTTTTCTCACTGTTACCATCAGGTAGGAGATACAGAAGCCTGAAGGCACACAGTCAGCGATTCAGGAACAGCTTCTTTCCCTCTGCCATCCCATTCCTAAATGGACATTGAATCTCTGGACACTACCTCACTTTTTTTTAATATACAGTATTACTGTTTTTGCACTTTTTAATACTCTATTCAATATACATAATTGATTCACTTGTTTATTATTATGTTTTGTTTTTTTCTCTCTCTCTCTGTGCTAGATTACATATTGCATTGAACTGCTGCTGCTCGGTTAACAAATTTCACGTTACATAATAAACCTGATTCTGATTCGGAGGGGTCTTAGGAGTGCTCAGGACAGACGGGCTGGTTTCCAAGCCGAAAGACTCTCGATGGTGGCAGTGCAGGTAGATAATGTTGTTAAGAAAACAGATGACAGGCTGCCCTTGAATTTGGAATCAGAGAAGCGAGGCGAAGTCAAGATGGCGCTAAATGGTGCCTCCTTTGCTTGCATCTTTAGAAACAGCTTCATTCCTATCTTTGATATCTCCTTTTTCCCTTTTTAGGGTTCTTTTGAAGACCCTGACCTGGAGTTACACTCTGGCTTAAGTTCTCTGCAAGAATGGGACCTGGTGAAATGGGGACACCTCTTTTTCCCTTATTAGGGGGAGAGGGAGAGAGGCAGTGAGGGGGAGGGGGGAGGGAGAGGGCGCACGCATGCCTGCGGTATGTTGTTACCAGGTGAACGAGCAGTCTTTGGGGTATTGCAAGTCTGTGCCTTTATTGATGCTTTGTTGCACACTTGAGTGCTTGGTAGAGGGCACTGATGCTTTTTTGTTGGTGGGTGGGTGGTTACCTTGCTGCTGCTTGTGAATGGGGGGGGAAGCTGGCAATGGGGGAGCTTTGGGGTTCTAACGTTTAACTGTCATTCATTCTTTGGGACACTCCTCTGTTTTCGTGGATGTTTGCGAAGAAAAAGAATTTCAAGATGTATATTGTATACATTTCTCTTGACATTAAATGTAGCTTTTGAAACCTATTGAATAGGGTGGCTCTGCTCCACCTGTATAAGACAACAGTCAAATCGCAGCTGGATGCTGCTGGAAAGGGGGCAAATGAGATTTGGCAGGATGCTGCCACGAATGGAGGGTTTCCAATACTGAGCTACATAAAATTATGAGCAGCGGTATGGTAGTGTAGCAGTTAGCACAATGCTTTATAACACCAGCAACCCACGATCAATTCCCAGCACTGACTGTACGTTCTGTTTCTCCAGTTCTCCCACATTCCAAAGACATACGGTTGAGGTTAGTGAGTTGTGGGCACACTACGCTGGCGCTAGAATGAATGGTGGCACTTGCTTCCGCCAACACTTCCTCAGGCTGTTAGGCATTGATGCAAACGACTCATTTCAATGTACGTATTGATGTACATTTCACAAACAAAGCTAATCTTTCATCTTTAAGAGAACTTGGAGTTCCCAAGTTTAGTGGACAGCAAGGGAACGGCAATCCCCGTCTGCTCCCACGACTCGCTCGTCTTCCCGCTGCCTGTTCTTCCGCACACCACTGATCTATCCGTGAGCAGCCCACATTTTCAAACACGCCTGCCCGCTCCCCCTGTACCTGCTGCTGCTGCTACCAGTCGAGGCACTCCTCCGCTTCCGGCTCTTGTCACGCCCTCGTTCCTTCTCACTCGACTCCTTGACGCTCGACTTCTCCTTTGCCCTGTCTTTGGATTTCTCCTGTCCGTGTTCTTTACGCTTGGTTGGTGACGGAGCCCTGGCCAAAACAATCAAAAGGAGCACAGAATATAAAAATATAGCAAACAGAGTGAGCAACAGAACAGTGCTCAACCTGGGGTTGAAGGTGGCACACCTTTCACAATCAGAAACTGTCATACATTGTGAAATATGCTGTTTCGTGGCAGCACAAAGTATAAATTATGATAATGTGTATTTAAAATTAAGTAATGCAAAAAAGGAAACAAAAGTGAGATAGTGTTCGTAGGTTGAATGTCCATTCAGAAATCTGATGGTGGAGGGGAAGAAGCTGTTCCTGAATCATTGTGTGTGGCTTCAGGCTCCTGCAACTCCCCTTTGATGGTAGTAATGAGAAGAGGGAATGTCCTGGATGACAGGGATCCTTAATGAGGAATGCTGCCTTTTTGAGACATTACCTTTAGAAAGTGTTCCTGATACCAGGGAGCTTCGTGCCCACGATGGAGCTGAATGAGTTCACAACTTTCTGCAGGTTTTTCCAACCCTGCGCTGTCACCCCTCCATACCAGAAGGCGATGCTTCCGCAAAGGATAATTTTAATCTTCATAGAACGCTGCAGCACAGAAGTAGGGCCTTCAGCCAACAAATCCACGCTGAGCTGTTCTTCTGCCTAGTTCCACGGACCCATACCTGGACCACAGCCCCTCCATACCCCTTTCATCCTTGTACCTATCCAGCTGTCTCTTAAATGTTACAACTGGACCCGCCCCACATCCACTCTCACCACAATAAGAGTGAAAAAGATTCCCCCTCCTGCTCCCCCTAAACATTTCACCTTTCACTTTTAACCTTAGACACTCTCCTTAAGCTGTATAATGCGCTTGTGAGGCCACACCTTGAGACTGTGTATAATTCTGGATGCATAATGTGTGAGGAGTGATTGTGTAGTGGGTAGTGCTTGTCGCTCTCACTTTCCACTGGACAGCTGAAGCGTCTCCATGCCAGTACATTGCCTCCTCGCTGGCGACACAAGCAACTGAACTGCTTTTGGACTCAGGCTGAACTACAGAGGACGGGGAGAAGGTCTGGCGCCTACACACACAGCACACGGGCCTACCAGTGTGTGGACATGCCCTAGTGCTCATGAACCAGATCCCCATCTATGGGTAAATACCACTGCCTTGTGGACAGCCTCGGAAGAGGTGAAGGCTACGGGAGTAAACCCAGACAGCGAATCCGGAGTGGAGCCCCTGAGGCGGCTGGATGTCATTGAACATCCTTCCGGCAGCTCCTGCAGCCAAGCTGGTGCCACACGTTTTGTTTCAAAAGCTTTCCTTTGGACTACACCGGAGAGGCCAAGAGGGGGATTTTGACAACTGGGCATCTCAGGATCTCCATACCTTCCGCACAGGCTTGTGATGATGATCATCACCCATTCTCCTTCGAGACAGAAGGATGACAACGAACTAATTGTGTGAGGGACGTGAAGGCACTGGACAGAGCTCAGAGAAGTTGTGACAAGATTCATTCCGAGTCTGCAGGATGTGATTATGAAGAAAGATTAAAAGAATTAAATCTTTTTAGCCTAAGGAGAAGTAGAATGTGAGCAGACATGATAGAGGTGTTCAAAATCATTAAGAGTTTCAGTAAGGTGGATGACAGCTGCTACTTCAGAATTAATCCATCAATGGGGCCACAGATGAAGACTGGTTAACAGGAGATTTCAGACCAACATCAGGAAGCATTTCTTTACATATCTAATTGCGTAGATGAGAGTAATACCTTATAGACTTTCAAATCTAAACTCAATAGTTATTTCAACACACTATGTGAACAGGAGTTTGGCGAGCTTTGTCGGGCTGAATGGCCTGTTCTTGTCAAAAGCTTTCTAATGTTCTATGACCTCTAGTTCTAGTCTCACAGGAGCATGGGACAACTGGACACCGAACTTCAGCAACCCCACGCCGTCCCCTGAGCCAGCCTAGTTGCATTTCAGATTCATTTATCACACAGACGTGGAAACAAACAGTGAACTGAATTACCAACCAGCACAACTGAAGGATGTGCTGGAGGCAGCCGCAAATGTCAGCACGCACACACACATTCCGGTGCCAATATAGCACGTCCACGATGTTCAGCAGAAAACAAGCCCCTTTCCCCTCACCCACACACATAGACGCCTCCAGTGGACTCCCAGGCTCACTGTTCACTGCCTTGCACACCATATACCAAGCTTTCAGGAAGCCGAGATAACACCACAATTCTGAAGGTGCAGCAGTATCTCCCGTCCACTCCACTCGGCCATCAAACCTTGCCCAAACCAACGGGCTGGCAGCCCAACCAACTCTGCATGCACACCACTGAAAGAGTAAAGACAGCTTCTGTCACACTGGCTTTCTTAAACCAGGGTAGTAAGTACACAAAGTGTGATGTTATGTGGAAGTTGTAAAAGACAGTGAGGCGTAATTTGGAGTATCGATTACCGTTCTGGTCACCTTACCTACATGAAGGATATCAGTAAGATTGGAAGTGTGCAGAGAAAATTTGCCAGGGTGTTGCCGGAACTTGAGGACCTGAGTTATAGGTAAAGGTTAAATAAGTTAGAACTTCATTCCCTGGAGTGCAGGAGAATGAGGGGAGATTTGATCGAGGTATACAAAATTATAAGGGGTATAGATGCAGTAAATGCAAGCAGGATTTTCCCAGAGGTTGGGTGAGACTACATCTCGAGGTCATGAATTAAGGGTGGAAGGTGAAATGTTTAAGGGGAACACGAAGGGGAGAACTTCTTCATTTAGAGATGGTGAGTGTGGAATAAGCTCCTAGCAGAAGAGGTGGACGTGGGTTTGATTGCAACATTTAAGATAAATTTGGCAGGAAGTTGGATGGGAGGGGTACGGTGGACTATGGGCCTAGTGTGGGTCAACAGACTAGGCAGAGTAACAGTCTGGCAAAGACTAGATGGGCTGAAGGGCCTGTTTGTGTTCTATGACTATCAGACCCAACCAAAACACAGACAATAACCAGTCTCCAGCTGCAGCTCCTGCCAGCAAACAGCAATGTTCAAACAAGATCGGGTTTTCCCTAACTGTACTTGTCCATGGAAACACACGTCCCTCTCGACTCTCTTTCACTCAAGTGAGGTGCCACAGTAGCGCAGCCCCTTACGGAACTGGCTGTAAAATCAGGGCTCCCCCCGCAGCCACGGGTGCTCCGGTTTCCTCCCACGTCACAAAGGTGTTGGGGTTAGGGTCAGTCAGTCGTGATGTGCTATGTTGACAGCAGCCGCATGGCAAACCTATGACTTGTTTTAACACAATTACACAGTTCACTGTTTTTATGTACAAGTGACAAAACTAATCTACAAGATCTCTATCTTCCCTTGCGCTGCAATATTACGTCAAAGACAATCAGACAGCTCACAGTAACAAATGTCTGCCCATCTGGACTGGATGATTAAACTCAACCAGTGCCCAATCAGCATCATCTCGATAGAGGCACCACAGAGGACGTTCCAACTTGTACAGAGGGGCCGCTGCACACAATCAGAAAAAGATGCAAAAAGGTGTTAACTCAGCCAGCTCCACCATGGGCACAAGCCCCATCAGCTTCAAGGACTCCTTTATAAGGTGGTACCCATTGAAGATACATTCAACATTTCAGTAACAGCTTCTCCCCCTCCACTATCGGATTTCTGAATGGACAAAGAACCCATGTACACTACCCCACTATTTGCTTTTCTTTGCTCTCTTTTTCCACTATTTACTTTATACATACACGAGTGAGAAGTTGCAATTTGAGAAGACAAATACGAGTGGGAAGGTATATTGTTAAATGGCAGAATCCTTTGAAACAATGATGCACAGAGAGATCTTGGGGTGCAAAACTGCCAACACAAGTGGACAGGGTGAGGAAAATGGCATACAACATATGCGCCTTTACTTATACCGTGTGGAACAGGCCCTTCTGGCCCAATGACCTACACCGCCCAGCAACCCCTGATTTAATCACAGGCTGGTAATTTACAATGACTAATCAGTACGTCTTTGGACTGTGAAAGAAAATGTGTGCATTCACGGGAAGAACATAGAAACTCCTAACAGAGGATGCCGAGATTGATCTCTGACACCCCAAACTGAAAGAGTGTTACTAACCACTCCATCGCTGTGGCACCCCAGAATTGTACTGCTACCACAGAGACATTTCACAACGTATGTCAGTGATATTAAACCTGTGCTGGGGCACAGAGTATAAAAGTTGGTATGGTATGTTGCAGCTGTATGTTTCTGTTAGACCACACATGGAGTATCATACAGAGATCTGACCACCACATTAGGACATGGAGGCTTTAGAAAGGGATCAGAAGAGATTCACCGAGATGTCACTGTAAGGACAGGCTGGACAAGTTTGGTGTGTTTACTCTGAGTGTCACAGGCAGAGGGGCAGTCTGATAGAAGAATATGAAAAGCTGAGAGGCATTGATAGAGTAGATAATCAGCATCTATTTCCCAAGGTGGAAATGTCAAATGTCTACAGGGCAGTGCTTCAAGATGGGAAGGATAAACTTAAAAGATTTGGTATGTCTCCAAACACACAAATTTCTACAGATGTACTTTGGAGAGCATCCTGATTGGTTGCATCATCATCTAGTAAGAGGGGAGCACTGCAGAGGGTGGGTAAAAGTCACACAGAGTTGTAAACTCAGTCAGCTCCATCATGGACATGAGCCTCCCCAGTATCAGAGACATCTTCAATAGGCGATGCCTCATAAAAGCAGCATCCATCATTAAGGACCCCCTGACACCCTGGACATGCCCTCTTCTCATAACTACCATCAGGGAGGAGGTATAGGAGCCCGAGGACACACATTTCAGGAACAGCTTCTTCACCTCCACTATTAAATTCTGAATGGACAATCAACCCATGAACACCTTCTCACTATTTTTCCCTCTCCTGTTGCATTACTTATTTATTTTTCCGTATACTTAATGCAATTTATAGTTTTTATTATGCATTGCAATGTACAGCTGCCGCAAAACAAATTTCACGACATTTGCCAGTGATATTAAACCTGACTCGATTTCGTCTCCCTCTAACACCAACTCCTCCCTGACCCCCACCCCGCACTGACCCTTAACCCCTGACCCTCACTGCTTCACCCCCACCCTCTGACTCCCCACGACACTGACCCCTCCCCCGGTAACTGGGAGCCGCTTGCTAGGCCTCAGGCTTCCTTGTACAGCGGATTCCATTCCGTGCAGAGAAACGTTCATCTTGTCTAAAGAGGGCCCGCTGCCTGAAGGTCGGGTTGCCCGGAGTGCGAGGGGCTGGAGCCCGCGCCCCGCAGACGCCCCCGGCCTCGGATGGAACAGGATTCACATCCACTTACATTCCACTCTCTTCCCGCTTCCTCCGGGATCCTGCCGCCACCACGTCCCACTTATTTGTCGTCACCGACTGCGCGCTGCGTCGTCACGCACGGACCGGCATCGCTGCAGTACGTCCAGTAGGTGGCAGCATCCCGCAGGAGGGCGGGTCAAGGCCGAGTCAGGGAAGAGGTTCGAGGGTGGGTGCAGAAGAGGGAATAAGAAGTTAAATGAAAATAAGGAACTACTGGGGCTTGAGGGTAAAGATGAGAGAGATCCAGAGGATGTAGCGTATTTGGATTTTAAATTAAAGTTACCTCCACTGTGCCACAGAGAACAAGTGTCGGCTGCGAAAACAGACTGAACAACCAAAAGACCAACCACAACCTCCACTTAATGAGGAATGCCGCTTCCTTGAGACATCTAGGACTCACCAGTAAACAGTCCCTTCATCCTGATGGAGGGTCTCAGTCCGAAACATTGACTGTGTACTATTTTCCATAGTTGCTGCCTGACCTGTTGAGTTCCTCCAGCATTTTGTGTGTGTTGCTCAGATTTCCAGCATATACAGATTTTCTCCCATTTGTGGAACAACCTCTTCATACTCAACTTGAGTGATTGCAGTAAGACTCAGATTTTCAGCAGACCTTCCCACACTTTTTGTCTTATAAGTTTCCCATGTAACTCCTTTACTTTCTTAGAAGTTTGCGTAGGTTCCGCATGCCATCTAAAACTTTGACAAGATGTGTGGTGGAAAGTATATGGACTGGTTGCATCACAGCCTGGTATGGAAACACCGATGCCCTTGAACGGAAAATCCTACAAAAAGTAGTGGATATGGCCAGTCCATCACAGGGAAAGCCCTCCTAATGACTGAGCACATCTACGCAGTGTGTTGTTGCAGGAAAGCAGCATCCATCATTAGGGACTTCACCATCCAGGCCATGCTGTCTTCTCACTGCTAACATCAGGAAGAAGGTACAGGAGCCTCAAGGCCCACAATATCAGCTTCAGGAACAATTATTACCCCTCAACCATCAGGCTCTTGAACCAGTGGGGATAACTTCACTCACCCCATCACTGAACTGTTCAATGTTCTCAATATTTATTGCTTATTATTTATTATTATTTTTATTATTTTGTACAGTATTTGCAGTTTGTTGTCTTTTGCACATTGGTTATTTGTCCGTCCTGCGGTCTTTCATTGATTCTATTGTGTTGCTTGTATTTACTGTGTATGCCCACAAGAAAATGCATCTCAGGGTTGTATATGGTGACGTATATGTACTTCGGTAGTAAAGTTACTTTGAACTTTGATCTATGTTCATTGCGTCATCTACAGACCCGCCTCCGTGCCGGGATGACGTCAACGCGCAAGCATGTTCGAAATTTGCGCAGGAATGTCACGTGGTCGCGTGGCGGCCAATGGGATCGGGCCGGCCGAGAGCCCGGTCTTCGGATCTCCGTTGCTGGTTCCGTCCGGAACTGAGGTAAAATGTGCGGCCGAACCTCGCAGCCGCGCCCGCGGGGGTGGCATGGGGGGAGAGGGGGTCTCTGGCCACCACCATCCCGGGGTCAGGGAGCCTGGAAGGAACAGCCCATTCTCTGTCCCTGTCTGCAACCCTAGGCGTGACCCAGCCTGGGAGAGTCCCCCCTCACTTCTCATCAGCCCACAAATCAGAAATAGAGCTAGCAGGTGTGCATAAGGGGAAACATTCTTCACTGGTATCTGACCTTATCGATGTGCGTTCAAAATGGGTCCAAAACTGATGTTGTGCTAGCCTCTTAACTTACTCAGTCTAACCCTTCCCCCATAGCTGTCCGATTTCTATCATCCATGTGTCTACAATTATCTTAAATGTCCCTAACGTATCTGCCTCCTCCACCACCCCCAGCCACAAGTTCCAAGCACCCACCACTCTGTTTGAAATAAGCCCACCCCTGATATTGCATTTCCCTCCAGTCACTTTAAAATGATGTTCCTCGTATTATCCACATCCACCCGGGGGAAAAAGTCTCTGCTATCCACTCGATCTATGGTTCTCATAATCTTGTACACCTCTATCAAGTCACTTCTCATCCTCCTTTGCTCCAAAAAGCCCTCGCATGCTCAACCTATCCTCATAAACATATTTCCATATTCATATCCCAAACCTTAAAATTCCACAGAAAACTTCTGAAGCAAGTAAATGTATAGGATGAATAAAGTTGAATTTTGATTTAATATATAAGTAAAGGACCCAACATCAATCGCTATGCTACACTCCGAACAAGTGCTTCCAACCGTAAAACCAACGTGGGTGCTGCAGTCGTGTTGCACTTCATGCCACGTTATTATAGCTCAGGGCTTTGGAATTCAATCCCAGTGACCTGTGAAATGCATGGGTTTTCTCCAGGTGCTCCTGTTTCTACCCACAGTCCAAAGACTTCCGGTTAGTAGGTTAATTGTCCTGGGATTAGACTAGGGTTAAATTGGTGTTAGGGGTGTTACAGCTCAAAGGGCCTATTCTGTGCTATTTCTAAATAAAAATAAATCATCCTCTCTGTTATTACCAGATCCATATTTAAGTCATGTCAACTGGAATTTATTGTCATGTACATAAGTATGGTGAGGCACAGGTACAACGAAAAACTTTCAGTAGCATCACAGGCACGTCAGTACAGACAACCCTCAGAACGTAAATTATACAGAGAGAGAGGGGAAAATATGAAAAACAAGGTAATTTTGCAAAACAACACTAGTGCAAGAGGTGGTCTGCAGAGTCCCATTTCTGGGTCAGGATACGGTTATGCAGGATGATTGTAGGAAAGTAGCTGTTCCTGAACCAGATGCTGTGGGGCTTCAGGCTTCTATATCTGTTGTCTGACAGTAACAGGGAGAAAAGGCATTACCAGGATGATGGGAGCCTTTGATGATGGATGCTGCTTTCTTGCAGCACCACTGCCTTTAGATACTGTCATTGGTGGGGTGGGCCATGCCCGTGATGGACCGCTGTGTTCACTAATCTTTTGCAGTGTTGGAACTGCATTATCACCGGGCTGTGATGCAACTAACCAGGATATTTTCAACACTGCATCTATAGAAGTTTGGAAATATTTGGTGATGTGTCAACTCTCCTCAGAAAGCTGAAGCACTGCTCTCTCTTTCCAGTCGCCTATAATTTTGAGGGTTGTCTGTACCAAGGTGCCTGTGATGTTGCTGCAAGTGTTTCATCGTACCCCTACCTCACCACACATGACAGTAAATTGCAAATGACTTAAATACAGATTTGGATCTAAAGTTGGTTGGTAACAAAAGAGAGGATGTTTTATTTTTATTTAAGAGAGGCAGTGTGGAATAAAACTCCTTTGTGGTATTAAACCAATACAGTTTGTTGGTTAGAGGCTGGTTTTAGCTCACTCTATCTGCTCTTCTAGATCCTGTCACCAATGGAGGCTGAAGTTCTACAATCGCACAGCTTTGTCAGACAAGCCCTGGGCACCTTGTCCTCCTCCAGGGATGGCGCAGAAATCACACACATCCTGCAGGCGATGAGGCAGTACCTGGAGCCGACCGAGGGAGAACGCTCACCGCAGAGCCAGGAATTTTTAAACATGCATTACCCCCGGTTCCTGCAAGTGCTAGTCAGTAATCTGCAAGCTGATTGGTTACAGCTGTTGCCCAACAACCAGCAGAGGGAGCTATTGGATGGATTTTTCCTGGATGGACCTCCACTCCATGCCTACCTGGTGCTGCTGGATGCTGTCACCTTGGCCAGGTAACCCTCCACCAGGGCAGCACCCAGGCACCCTGCCCCTTGTCCATGTTAGGGGCCTTCCCATCTGGGAATCAGGCAATGCAAGGCCGGCTGCCATTTCTGGGTACGTGTCTGGGACTGGATCCGAATCCACACACTGTCCATCAGTGGTATTGTGTCTGGATCTACACTCTGTCCATTGGGTGGGAATGGGCTCCAGGATTCAACCTGGATCCACATTCACTCCGTCGGTGGGAATGCAGTCTGGGATTGAATCCAATCTACACTCTGTCCGTTGGGTGGGAATGGGCTCCAGGATTCAACCTGGATCCACATTCAGTCCGTCGGTGGGAATGCAGTCTGGGATTGAATCCAATCTAAATTCTGTCCATTGGGTGGGAATGGGCTCCAGGATTCAACCTGGATCCACATTCAGTCCATCGGTGGGAATGCAGTCTGGGATTGAATTCAGTCTACACTCTGTCCATTGGGTGGGAATAGGGTCTAGGATCAGATCCGGATCTGCACTCTGTGAATTGGTGGGGATGTATTGGGATTGCATAGGGATCCACACCCTCTTGTGTGGGAATACGTTCAAGGATTGGATCCTGATCTGCACCCTGTCTGTTACCACTGGGTTCTGTGTTGCAGCCCGGGCTTCCGGCAGAACCGAAGTGTGGAAATCCTGGAGCGGTTCCTTCGGGAACACCGGATGGCTGAGCTGATCTGGGAGGTGAGTCAAGATGGCGAACTTCCACAAACAGACCGTGAGCCTCTGCTTGCCAGAATCGCTGCTCTTCCAGATCACATGGCTAACAAGCTTCGGGAGAGAAACCGGGCAGCGTTCTACCCAGAGAACTACTACCCACTGCTGGGCCACGAGATGCTGTCGGCCCTGGAGAGGGTCAAACAGCGACTGAGAGGTGAGAATCTGATGGAACAGAAACGGGTTTAACAAGTAGGAGCAGCCTTCACTCGAAACAGAAAAGCGCTAGCACACTTAACCTATCCTCATAAGACAAGCTTCTACATTCATATCCCAGAGCTTTAATAAAGGACCCAAAATCAATCACTGCGCTGCACACCTGATCAAAGGCTTCCAGCCACAAAACCAGTCATAGAGAGAGCACTACAGCACAGTAACAGGACCTTTGGCCCATCTAGTCGGTGCAGAATTATTAATCTGCCTAGTCCCATCAATCTGGACCAACTATCCATGTACCTATTCAAATTTCTCTTAAATGAAATGAAATGAAATCAAACCCATATCCACCACTTCCACACTGTCACCACCCTCTGAGTGAAGAAGTTCCCTCTCAGGTTTCTCTTAAACATTTCACCATTCTCCCATGACCTCTATTTCTTATCTCATCCAACCTGCGTGGAAAAAGCCTTCTTACATTCACCTCAGAATCTTGTATACTTTTGTCAAATCTCCTCTTATTCTTCTATGCTCCAGGAAGTGAAGTCCTAATCTTTTCAATCTTTCCCTATAACTCAGGTCCTCAAGTCCCAGCAACATCCTTGTAAATTTTCTACCCACTCTTTCAATCTTATTTATTGACCAAAACTATATTCAGTATTCCAAATTAGACCTCACCAACGTCTTATACGGTTTCAACATAACAGCCTAGCTCCTGTGCTCATCAATGATGCCCTCACCCGCATCCCCTCCATTTCCCGCACTTTGGCCCTCACCCCATCCTCCTGTCACCACAACAGGGACCGTGTTTCCCTTGTCCTCACCTACCACCCCACCAGCCTCTGGATCCAGCATATTATCCTCTGCAACTTCCGCCACTTTCAACAGGTCCCCACCACTAAGGACATCTTTCCCTCTCTACCCCTCTCTGCTTTTCACAGGGATCATTCCCTTTGTGATTGCCTGGTCCACACATCCGTCCTGATCCCCACAGAACTCCCACCTGGTACTTATCCCTGCAAGTGTAAGTGCTGCACCTGTCCCTACACCTCCTCTCTTACCATCATTCAGGGCCACAAACAGTCCTTCCAGGTGAGGCAACACTTCACTTGTAAGTCTGTTGAGGTCACCTATTGCATCTGGTACGGTGAGACCCAACGCAGATTGGGGGACCGCTTCGTCGAGCACCTCCACTCCGTCCGCCACAACAGACAGGATCTCCCAGTCGCCACCCACTTCAGCTCTGCTTCACATTCCCATTCGGATATGTCCATACACGGCCGCCTCTACGGCCACGGTGAGGCCAAACTGAGGTTGGAGGAGCAATGCCTCATATACAGTCTGGGTAGTCTCCAGCCCCTTGGCATGAACATCGAATTCACCAACTTCTGGTAATTCCCTCCCTCTCCCTTCCCCCATCCCACTTTCACTCTGCCTCTTCCAGCTGCCTATCACCTCTCTCATGATTCCACCACCTTCTACTACCCATAGTGCTTTCCCCTTACATTTCTTCTTCACCTCCCCTGCTTCCCCTCCCCCACCCCTTGATCTTTCCTCTGATTGGTTTTTCACCTGGCACCTTCCACCCTCTCCCCACCTTCTTTATAGGGCCCCTGCCCCCTCCCTCTTCAGTCCTGACATTTGACTGCTCGTTTCACCGGATGCTGCCCGACCTGCTGAGTTCATCCAGCGTGTTTGTATGTCCTGTACTCAGTACTTTGATCTATGAAGGCCAATATGCCAAAAGCTTTCTTTATGACCCGTTCTATCTGAGATGCTACTTTCAAAGAAATATGGATCTGTATTGAAAGTTAACTCTATTCTACCTTACTCCTCAGTGCTCAGTCACTCACTGTGTAAGTCCTACCCTGGTTTGTCCTCACACTTGTCTGCATTAAATTCTATTTGATATTTTTAGTTCCATGTCTTCAACCGGTCCAGATCTCACTGCAGACTTTGATAGTCTTCCTCATTGTCCACTGTGCCCCAATCTTGGTGTCATCCACAGATTTGCTGATCCAGTTGACCACATTCTAATCCACCTACATCATTCCCTGAATATTATTACCAATCAGCTTCAGATTCAAATGTGTATCTAGTTGAATTTATTGTCATGTGCCCAAGTATGGTGAGGTACAGGTACAATAACAAGTTTGTTTGCAAGAGCATCACAAGCACATCGGTACAGACAATACACAGAATATAAATCATAATAGACAGTGGTCGGAGGTAGAAAAAGAGAGTGCAAAACCGATACTTGTGGAATTCATTGCGACAGACGGCTGTGGACATTCTTGATTAATCAGGGCATCAAAAGTTATAGGGAGAAGGCAGGAGAATGGGGTTGAGAAGGATAATGAATCAGCCACGATGGAGTGGCAGAGCAAATTCAGCACTACATGGGCCACCACAGAGGCCTAGTAGTCAGTGCAACACTATTACAGCTTGGGACTTCAGAGTCCAATCCCGGCGTCCACTTTAAAGAGTTTATTCATTATCTTCATGGAATGCATGGGTTTCCTTCCAGTGCTCTGGTTTCTTCCCACAGTCCAAAGATGTAACAGTTGATAGATTCATCAGAAAATTGTCCTGCAATTAGGCTAGAGTTAGATCAAGAGTTGCTGGCGGTACTGCTCGAAGGGTTGGAATGCATCGTGTGCTGTACTGTTCTATATTCAATGTTAACCTGACTGGAGTGTACAAGTTAGCAGCTCAAGTCTCTCACTGACGCTAGGAGTGTAGGCTTGGGACAGGAATTCATTCTGTCTTATGTTGGGCAGTTATTGCTGGCCCCTGACTTGCTACCTTCTCTTTCAGGCGGTTCGGACAGTTCCCTCTCCTTCGTCTCTCAGCTATTGGGGAAGGTCTGCATTCAGGGACACAGTGGTGAGTCTGAGACACCCTGCTGGGTGACTTCAATCAGAATCGTATTTATTATCGCTGACATATGCCGTCAATGTGTTGTTTTGTTGCAGCAGGATATTGTAATACATAAATATGTACTAAATATTACAGTAAGAATACATAAAAAGTGCAAAAAGAGAGCAAGATAGTGAGGTAGTGTTAATGGGTTCATGGACCATTCATAAATCTGATGACAGAGGGGAAGAAGCCATTCGTAAAAGGTTGTTTATGTGGCTTCAGGCACCTACCACCTCCCTGATGGTAGGAATGAGAAGAGGGTATGTCCTGAATGGTGAGGGTCCTCAATGATGGATGCTGCCTTTTTGAGGCAGTAAGAGGTCCCCATCATCCGGCGTGCAAGAGGTTCAGCTATTACCAGGGGTCTGGTCTTGTTCAGGGTCTCACTGTACCTGGACAGGCGGAAGGGCTGGGGTTGGGGATAGTGAGGTTGGACTGTTTGAAGAGCTCAGGAAGTGCCTCAAAGAAGAGGGACCCTGAAGTGAAGAATTGTCAGAACTCTGTTTGAGGCTGTAAATCCTGGTGTTTTTGCAATCCAGAAGTTCCAAACTAAAGAAACAGATGTAAAACTTATTGCTTACGTCCCTTTGGTGTTACAAGAATGACAAATGAAAGAAGAAGAGAGAACAAAAATGTCATATTTTACAAAACCTTGCTCTGACTAATAAGATAACAATTAATCCATAAAACAACCAGATTCAAGTGTCATAGGACCAGCGGCAAAATTCCTCCAGTGCAGGAGTCAGGGAAAGGCCAGTTACACACTGACCTGAGACACTCTGAGGGAATTCCTCCAGTGCAGGAGTCAGGGAAAGGCCAGTTACACAGTGACCTGAGACACTCTGAGGGAATTCCTCCAGTGCAGGAGTCAGGGAAAGGCCAGTTACACACTGACCTGAGACACTCTGAGGGAATTCCTCCAGTGCAGAAGTCAGGGAAAGGCCAGTTACACAGTGACCTGAGACACTCTGAGGGAATTCCTCCAGTGCAGGAGTCAGGGAAAGGCCAGTTACACACTGACCTGAGACACTCTGAGGGAATTCCTCCTGTGCAGGAGTCAGGGAAAGGCCAGTTACACAGTGACCTGAGACACTCTGAGGGAATTCCTCCAGTGCAGGAGTCAGGGAAAGGCCAGTTACACAGTGACCTGAGACACTCTGAGGGAATTCCTCCAGTGCAGGAGTCAGGGAAAGGCCAGTTACACACTGACCTGAGACACTCTGAGGGAATTCCTCCAGTGCAGGAGTCAGGGAAAGGCCAGTTACACACTGACCTGAGACACTCTGAGGGAATTCCTCCAGTGCAGGAGTCAGGGAAAGGCCAGTTACACACTGACCTGAGACACTCTGAGGGAATTCCTCCAGTGCAGGAGTCAGGGAAAGGCCAGTTACACAGTGACATCTGAAGGAATTTAGCAATTGCTTTCTCTCCCAGGATAAATGTAAGGCTCTGGTTTCCCCACACACAAAATAATGACTTCCCGGTTCACTGCTGGAGCCCCACATATTGTTCCTGGATGGGGGGTTGGAGTTGAACAGACCACGTGGCCCATTGAGCTGACTTCTCCTGTCTGTGATTGACTGCTGTTTCCTCAGACGGTGTTCTGGGAGTGTTGGTGCCCAAGCTTGCTCTCCTTACCCAGTCCGATTGCATCTGGCGGCGGATCTGCTGGCGATTGGTGGAGTGTGTACCAGAGCGTTGGATGGAGAGCGTGCTGTCTGGTGTGGTCCAGAGAGCGGAAGGGTGAGTCCAGGGAGAGAGGCTGCGGGGCCAAGGCTGAGATATGAGCATCTCAAAGCTGGGGAAGGGGTTGGGGTACAAGGGGCAACTACCCAGGAGTCATAGTTTCCAAAGTAAATGATGGAGTTTAAAGTAAATTTACTATCACAGCACAAATATGGCCTCAGCAACATAGCAGTTAGTTTGACACTATAACAGTTCGGGGGAGTTCTCGAGTCTGGAGTTCAATTCCAGTACTGTCTATAAATAGGTTGTATATTCTCCCTCTGAAACGGGGGAGTTTCCTCTTGGTTAGTACATTAACTGGTCATTGCAGGTTCTCCTGTGATTAGGCTAGGGTTAAATAGGTGGGTGGATGGCCCTGATCCATGCTGTATCTCTAAAAACTATATATAATGTCACCATATACAGCCCTCAGATTCATGGGCATTCACAGTAAAAACAAAGCAAAAAAAATAATAATAATAGTAGGCAAATAAGCAATAAATATCTTGAATGTGAGATGAAGAGTCCTTAAAAATAAGTCCATAGGTTGTGAGAACAGTTCAGTGATGGGGAATGAAATGAAGTTTGATTCAAGAGCTTGATGGTTGAGGGATAATTCTTCCTGAACCTGGCTGCAGCAGCAGATTGTCTGGGCCACCTTGCTCAGCGCCTTGACGAGTGGCCGCTGAGAGCGGTGAGCTGTCGATAGAGCATGCACTGGGGGAGGCGTAGTGTAAATGAGCGACATGCTGTTTAATGGGTGACTGTATGATACAGCTGTGCAGAGAGAGCAGCACACCAGAGGAGATGCTGCGTTAGTGTGCTTTTATGACCTGATGAAGGGTCTCTCCCAAAATGTTGGCTGCTTATTCCCCTCCACAGTTGCTAACTGACTTGCTAAGTTCCTCCAGTATTTGTGTGTGTTACTTTGGATTTCCTGTATGCAGAATATCTTGTATTTATGATCTGTATGCTGTTGGTGGGGAGGGTCTCCAGAAAAGGGCCATCATTTCCTTATTGTCTCCCCTTTTCTCCTCAGTCCCGAAGTATTATCTCGGTTGCTAGGCAGTATCGTTTTGAAGAACAAGAAGGCTGAGTTTCTCCTGACACATAAACTGCTTCTCTTACAGTATCACCATAAGGTGGGTGTGGAGCAGGCTGGGTACTGGGAGTACAGAGGATGGAGTTGGGGGTGAGGTTTTTTGTGTTCATTTCTAATATTAATTTTTGTGACTGTGTAATGGTAACCACATGTGTTATGTGTGATGTATGTACTGTGTTTTGCACCTTGGTCCCAAAGGAAAGTATATAGCTATATACATCTGTACGGTTGAATAACAATTAAACTTGAACTTGATCGTGCCCTGGGATGCATGCATTGCCTTTTCCAACAGTGACAGTGGAAGTTCCTGGAGGTAGAGCTAGTGACAGTGATGAAACGGGGGGTATATTTCCAAGCCGGGATGATGGGTGAGACAGCACCGATGACCAGGCTTCGATTCCCGCTGCTGAATGCGAAGAGTTTGTATGTTCTTGAGAGGGTTTCCTCCCACTGTCCAAATGTTAGGCTTAGTAGGTTGTGGGCATTCTGTATTGGCACCAGAAGCATGGTAACACTTGTGGACTGCCCCAGTAAATCCTCAGACCGTGTTGCTCGTTGACACAAACAATGCATTTCACTTTATGTCTTGATATGCATATGACAAATAAAGGTTATCATTTATCTTCAAAGGTAAGGATCAGCTTTATTTGTCACATGTACAGTACATCAAAATGTACAATGACCAACAGAGTCGGAGAATGTGCGCGGCAGCCCGCAAGTGTTGCCATTCTTCCGGTGCCAACTGCTTAATCTCTCCTCAGTGAAGACCCACATTGCCAGGAACCTGTCCGGTGAATGTTGGTGAACTTCCTCAGCAGGAAGCTCACCCAGGAACTGGACTTGCTAATCCAGGAGTGCATGACTCAAGATCAATTTAATTGGGTGCGATAGTACCCAGCAGTGGCATTGGCTGTACTTTGACAGGTCCTCCCATTCCCCTGCACCATTCTGTAGTTATTTTTATTTTATTTAGAGGTACAGTGCGGAACAGGCCCTTCTAAGCTGTACTGCCCAGCAACCCACCTATTTAGCCCAAGCCTAATCACAGGACAATTAACCTACCAGCCAGTACGTCTTCGGACTGTGAGAGGAGACCAGAGCCCCTGGGAGGAAACCCACAGTTCTTGGGGAGAAATGTACAAACTCTTTACAGAAGGTGCCAGAATTGAACTCCAAACTCTGGAGCCCTGAGGTGTAATAGCATCACATTAACCATTACGTTGAAGTGTAGTCATTGTTGCAGTTTGATATTGAGTAGAATTATTTACATAACAGGTTGGTCTCTCTCCTGTCTCTTCTGGTTGACTAAGATGGGGAAGCCACTCCGTCTGGCCTCCAGTGCCAATGTTACATGGCCACAATTCACTGACCTGTACATCTTTAAAGTGTGAAAGGAAATCGGAGCACCCAGAGGAAACCCACGCAGTCATGGAGAAAACAAACTCCTTATAGACAGTAGCAGAGTTTAACTCTGAACAATGATGCCGTGACATGTATTAGCAGTGTGCTAACCGCTACGCTGCTGTGGCAGCCAACAAAGTGTTTCACTATATGTTTCAATGTACAATTGACAAATATATCTGAATCCAAGAAGTGTACGGATAGTGAGGAGCAACTCAGTATGGAGGTATTGTTTTGGGATTTCGGGCATTGGGGAGCGTGTTCAGGTGGGGGACTGATGTTGTCTTTCTGCTTAGCACAGACGTCTGTCCTACAAAGCCTGCTGGGATACCTGGCCAGGGAGGTGACTCGGGACACCCTGTTAATAGAGGTAAGTGGGACAATGTTGTTGGGGAAGGGATCTTGCTACCAGCTGGGGGTTTGCTGTAAGGCTGTAGTTGTGGGATCTGATCACTGGAGCAGGGAACAGCCCCCGAATTTGACCACAGTGAGATACTGGAGCAGGACTGCAGTCTCAGCAGCAGCAGGAACTGAGGTTGTGAGTGGGGAGTGGGTCACTGAACATCGAACAGTGCAGCACAATGTAGTGTTAACCTTTTAACCTGCTCCAAGATCAGTATAACTCTTCCCTGTCACATAGCCCTCTGTTTTTCTATCATCCACGTGCCTATCCCTAACGTATTTGCCTCTGTGTAAGAAACCTACCCCTAACAGCTCCCCCCCACCATACTTTCCTCCGTTAAAGTTATTCCAGATTGTGTAATTTCATTTCCAGTACACAAGTGCTAATGCGAGTGAAATAATTGTTACTCTGGATCCAATGCAGCACAAAAAACACACCATAAAATAAAGAACACAGTAATTTTAAAAAAAACATAATAAAGGTAAATACGTAGGATAGCTTATAGACACAGGTGCCGTCTCGTATTTTCCATCTCTGCCCTGGGAAGAAGCCTCTGGCTGCCCATTCTATCTGGGTCTCGTATCACGTCACCTCTCGTCCTCTTTTTCTCCAAAGAGAAAAACCTTTGACTATCCTCATAAAACATGCTCTCTAATCCAGGTAGCATCCTGGTAAATCCCCTCTGTACCCTCTTGAAAGCTTCCACATCTTTCCTATAAGAGGAAACCAGAACTGAACACAATATTCCAAGTGTGGTCTAGCCAGAACTTTATAGAGCTGCAACATTACCTGACGGCTAATGAAGGGTGGGGCCTGTGTCTGAGTGCAGGTGCTGAAGAGGCTGCTGGAGATCTGGGGCAGCCGGAGTGCGGTCAGGCACAGCCCAATCGAGCAGCAAGTGTACATCAGCAAGGCCATCGCCATTACTCTTGGAGAGCTCAGTCAGGCACAGACCCAGCATCACCGAGCAGGTGAGGGGGAAGGAGGGGCTCACTGAGTCAATGGGGCATTACTGGTTGTTGGGGGTTGGGAGTATAGGGTATGTGTTAATGATAGAATGTGCAGTAGGGAGAGGGGAGATGTGCGGTGTGCAGTGGGATTTGGGTAAGGAATTAGGCAGTGGGGAGTAGGGAGAGATTGTGGTCTGGTATGTCTTAGGAGAGGAGAGGGGATGGGGAAAAGTTATGGAGTAGGGGAGGAAGTTGGGTTGGGAGTGGGGAGAGTGTGTGCAGTGGGCCAGCCCCAGTCTATGTGACTCTTCCTCTGCAGAGCTTCTCTCTCTGATGACGGGAGGTGTGGACTGTCACCTGGACAGCAGTCTGGTGCGAGTGCGCCGGCTGGGGATGGTGGTGGCAGAGTGCATCAGCGCGAAGGTGGACACCAGAGAATACCGCCTGACCTTCCAGGTGAGCCAGTGGGGACGAGCAGGTGGATACCTGAGTGAAGGAGCGGGGCAATGTGTAAGGGGGTAGGACTTGGATGTTTCAACTGACCGCGAATTTCCCACCAGAGTCACTGTCAATCTCTGCAGCACAGCTGGGCAGTGGGATCCCAGGGAGGGGAGTGATTCACATGGACTGGGTCATAGTGAGACGAGGGACGGGGCATGGTGACGTTTTAGAACAGGCAAGGTAAGAATGGGAAGTTTGGCAGGGCAGCTGCAGTGGGTCTCTCAGCACTAGAGTCAAACAGCAAGAAAACTGGCTCTTTGACCCTAGTCTATGCTGACTGTGTTGTCCAGTAAGCTAGTCTCATCTGCCCAGGTTTGGCCCATAGCCCTCTGAACCTCTTGCATCCATGTACTTACCTAGATGGATTTTAAACGTTGCTAATATGCCTGCCTCAATCACTATTTCTGGCAGCTCATTCCAAATATGCAGCTCCATTCGTATGATGAAACTGCCCTGATATCCCTTTTAGAATCAGAATCAGGTTTATTATCACTGGCATGTGTTGTGAAATTTGTTAACTTGGTAGCAGCAGTATAGTGCAGTAGATGATTATATAGAAAGAAAATAAATACATCAATTACAGTAAGATGTATATGTATATTAAGTAGTTAGATTAAATATCCCACAAAACAGAAATAATGCAGAAAAAAGTTTGTGGGTTCAATGTCCATTTAGGAATCAGATGGCAGAGGGGAAGAAGCTGTTCCTGAATTGCTGTGTGCCTTTGGGCTTCTGTACCTCCTTCCTGACAGTAACAATGAGAAGAGGGCATGTCCTGGGTGATGGAGGTCCTTAGTAATGGATGCCACCTTTTTGAGGCACCACTCCTTAAAGGTGTCTTGGATACTACAAAGGCTAGTACCTAAGATGGAGCTGACTAAATTTATAATTTTCTGTAGCTTCTTTCAGTCTTGTGCAGTAGCACTCACCCCCCCTCCCACCCCACACCCAATGCCAGACAGTGATGCAGCCTGTCAGAATGCTCTCAATGGTACATCTATAGAAGTTTTCGAGTGTTTTGGGTGACAAACCAAATCTCTTCAAACTCCTAATGAAACATAGCTGTTGTCTTGCCTTCTTTATAGCCGCAGGTTAGGTCCTCAAAGATCTTGACACCCAGGAACTTGAAATTGCTCTGATCCCTCTGAGGATTCAATTTACTGAAGTT
The DNA here is from genome assembly GCF_030144855.1 of Hypanus sabinus. NCBI lineage: Eukaryota > Metazoa > Chordata > Chondrichthyes > Myliobatiformes > Dasyatidae > Hypanus > Hypanus sabinus. The sequence continues at coordinate 4,147,687 of NC_082714.1, forward strand.
GAAAAGGTTGTTGCTGCGACACCACTCAACTAGCTCATATATCTCACTCCTATACTCCCTCTCGTTTCCATCTGAAATTCTACCAAGAATGTTTGTATCATCAGCAAGTTTATAGATAGCATTTGAGCTATACCTAGCCACACAGTCATGGGTGTAGAGGGAGTGGAGCAGTGGGCTAACCACACACCCCTGAGGTGCCTCGGTGTTGTCATCAGCAAGGAGGAGATGTTAGAAACATAGAAAACCTACAGCACAATACAGGCCCTTCGGCCCACAAAGCTGTGTTGAACATGTCCTCACCTTAGAAATTACCTAGGGTTACCCATAACCCTCTACTTTTCTAAGTTCCATATACCTGTCCAGGAGACTCTTAAAAGACCCTATCTTATCCACCTCCACCACTGTTGCCAGCAGCCCATTCCACACACTCACCACTTTCTGCATTAAAAAAAACTTAACACCTGACATCTCCTCTGTACCTACTTCCAAGCACCTTGAAACTGTGCCCTCTCATGTTAGCCCTTTCAGCCTTGGGAAAAAGCTTTTGTCTATCTACACGATCAATGCCTTTCATATTATTTACAACCTGCACAGATTGTGGTCTTCTGGTTAGGAAGTCATAGATCCCATTGCAGAGAGCCACGTTCTGAAGCTTATCGATCAGGACTGTAGGAATGATGGTGTTAAACGCTGAGCAATAGTCAACAAACAGCATTCAGACATCGGTGTTTGTAATGCCCAGGTAAATCTCTCACCTCTGATCGTAAACCTATGTTTGTAGCACACCTCCCTGGGAAAAAGGCTAGAATGGTGAGGGGAGGGGGGTAATAATAAATAAAAGAAATGGACCCTGAACACATACACATTTACAACTCAATCATACTTAATTTTACTTCTGTATAAGGAGAACAACATTCTGAATTAGAGGTGCAAGGGGATTTGGGAGTCCTTGTGCAGGATTCACTAAAGGTTAACCTGCAGGTTGAGTCAGGAAAGAAGGCAAATGCAACGTCAGCATTCATTTTGAGAGAACTAGAATGTAAGAGCAAGGATGTGACACTGAGGCTTTATAAGGTATTGGTCAGACCACACTTGGACTATTGTGAGCAGTTTTGGGCCCTTTACCTATGAAGAGATGTGCTGTCATTTGAAATGAGTCCAGAGGAGGACATGCATATAATCCTTGGGAATGAAAGGGTTAACGTATGAGAAGTGTTTGATGACTCTGGGCCTGTACCAACTGGAGTTTAGAAGGATGAGGGGAGATCTCATACAAACCAATGAAATATTGAACGGCCCTAGACTCTGGATTTTGGGAAGATGTTCCCTGTAGCGGATGAATCTCAGACCAGAGAGCATAACCTCAGACAAGGAGACATCCATTTGGAACAAGGATGAGGAGAATTTCTTTAGTCAAGAGGGTGATGAATTTGTGGAATTCATTGCCAAGGGTGGCCATAGAGGCTAAGTCATAGAGTTGGAGTATATTTAAAGCGGAGGTTGATTGGGTTTTGATTAGTCAGGGCGTCAGAGGTTGTAGAGAGAAGGCAGGAGAATCGGTTGGGATAATAAATTAGCAATGATGAAATGGCAGAGCAGACTTGATGAGCTGAGTGGCCTAATTCTGCTCCTATGTCTTATATCTTATGAATTCTGAACAGAGATTATGGATATTGACTATTTGGTAAACTATGTATGTTTTGATTCCTTTCTTGCAAGAACAATCACCATTCATAATACAGATGTTAAAATTTAATAGAATCTACAAGCTGACAACTGATGATGCTTTCAAATTAGTAAAGTTACTTTGTTAGATGATGTGTGTGCCTTGGGTCGCTGATCTTGTCCCCAGACTGCTACTGTGCAAAGAAAAGTTATCTTCAAAGACCTTTCTTGCCTTGGCTGTCTGCTCTCTATCTGCAGTCTGTCCTTACCTGGATATTATGTTAATCCTTCCACACTAGCTCTGCTGTATGATAGAATGTATTTTCTAGTAGGAGAATCTAGACTGAGGACAGTGAATGCTTTAACTAGTCGGTTGCCCACTCAGGATGAAGATGAGGTGAATTAATTTCTCTCAGGGATGGTGTGTCTTTGTTTTTAATATTGGTAAGGCAAAGATGAACCAGTTCTTGACAAACCAGGGGTGGTAGGTGTTAGTTCTGGAGATGATGTCTAGAAGATTTTCAGGAAATTACGTTGCAGTTTTACAAAACTTTAGTTAGGCTGAAGCTGGAGTATTGCATACAGTTCTAGTCACCCATTATAAGAAGGCTGTTGAGGTTTTGGAGAGGGGGCAGAAGACATTGACCAAGATATTGCCTGAATTAGAGGGCATGTGCTCTAATGAGAGGTTCAACAACCTTGGGTTGTTTTCTCTGGAAGGGTGGAGGCTGGCAGGAGGTCTGATAGCAGTTTATAAAGTTTTAAGAGGCATAGATAGAGTAGACAGACAGTATCTGTTTCCCAGGGTTGAAATGTCTAATACCAGACGGCATGCATTTAAGCTGAGCAAGGTTAATTTGAAAGGAGATATGAGGGGCAAGTTTTTACATAGAGAGTGGTGGGTGCCTGGGTGGTGATAGAGGTGGATACACCAGGAACTCTTAAAAGATGTTTAGACAGGCACACAAATGAGAGGAAGATGGGAGGAAATGGACATTGTGTAAGCTGAAGAGATTAGTGAGCCAATTGATTATTAATTTAATTGGATTGGCATAACATTATGGGCTCAAGGGCCTGTCCTGTGCTTACTAGTCTTTGTTCTGTGTAAGTCAAGATGAGACATAAATCCCATGGTCACAGCTGTGTTATTAGGTGTTCAGAGTGCATGTCACAGGGTCAGTTTGTACCAGCAAGCAATGCAGAGAAGTAACTACAACTAAGTAGTGCAAAAACTGACCAAAAATATTGAGATAGTGTTCATGGATCATTCAAAATCTGATGGTGGAGAGGAAGAAGTCGCTCCTAAAACATCGAGTGTGTAAACAGCAACTACACTAGTATAGAACCAAACATATCGCAAGTTACTAGCAACAGGTGATTGTGTAACATCTAACCAAGCATAATGTACACTAATGCTGACACAGAACAACATATTAAAAGCTCGAAGTAAATTTTATCGTCAAAGTACATATGTCACCTTATACAACCCTGAGATTCATTTTATTTTGGGCATACTCAATAAATCTATAGAACCATGACCATAACAGAATCAATGAAAGATTGCCCAACTAGGGTATTCAACCAGAGTGCAGAAGACAACAAACTGTGCAAATACAAAAGAGAGGAAATAATACATAAATAAATAATATTGAGAATGAAATGAAGAGGCCATGAAAGTGAGTTCATTAGTTGTGGGAACATTTCAGTGATGGGGCAAGTGAATCTAAGTGAACTACAATTTGAAGCCTAACTGAACATAGGTTGTTAAAGTGGTTAGTGTGGAGATGAGGTGGGGCAGGCTGGATGGGCTGAGTGCCTCCTCCCACCCACTCCCGATCTGCAGTCACACTCAGGTGGACAGTTGGGACTGACCCCTTCACTGCATCAGTTGCAGTTTGTAACAAGCCCTGTTGTCCTTGCCTCATTGCGTGTGGGTGGGGAGTGTGCACAGTTGTGCAGGTCATTACACACCCATGTAGTCACACACTTTGCTCTTGCATCATTAATTTAGTCACCCCTTTTCCCATGCCCACATCGTTCCTTGTCCTCCACAGCAGCTGATGAGTTGTACTCTCTGATCTTTCAGTATGAGGACGATGATGAGGTGAGGGAGATTCGCTCACTCTGCACTCCGAGACCCCTGTCGAGCTGGGAGAGCCCCCCACAGCCACACAGGTACTCAGAATCAGAATCAGGTTTAATATCACTGAAATATTATGAAATTTGTTGTTTTGCGGCAGCAATACTTTGCAATATATAATAATAAAAAACTATAAATGACAGTAAGTATATTTTTAAAAAAATAAGTAGTGCAAAAAGGGAGCAAAATAAAGCAGTGAGGTGGTGTACACAGGTTCATTGTTCATTCAGAGATCGGACAGCAATGGGAAAGAAGCTGTTCCAGAAATGTTGAGTGTGTACATCCTCCTCAATAGTAGCAAAGAGAAGAGGGCATTCGCTGGGTGATGGGGGTCCTTAATGGCAACATGCTACTTTTTAGAGATACTGCCTTTTGAAAATGTCCTCAATTGTGGGAAAGCTAATGCCCATGATGGAGCTGCCTGAGTTTACAACTTTCTGCAGCTTTTTCAGTAGATTTCTTGCATATTGGTTTTCCATTTGCTGTGACATGTTCATTGGTGTAGTTCCCTTGTAGAAGGATTAGGTTAACAGTGGTCTTCTGCAGGCAAAATCTGGCCTGCTATTTTCTTGAAAGTAATCCTGTAATTCACAGTTCCTCTAAAACAGACCTTTTGTTTCCAGATATGAAGGTAAAACATTCAATATATCTTAGCCTTTGCTTGTTTCGGGCAGCTCTTTGCAACAGAAAACGTTTTATTGAATTTCACTATCATTTACAAATCTTACAAATGCTACAACATGACATTTACTGGCGAAATCTGTTGACTCATCAACCTGCATAGAGAAACTGTTCTTTTTCAGTTTATCACACAACTTCTTCAGCATCATGTGACGTCATCAATACATCAAGTTATCATACTGTTTGAAACTGAAGCCTTTTCAATTTCTCATACTGCATCTTATCCTAACAGAGGGTTAATAATATATAAAAAAGAATGGCATAATAAATAACTAAATGGGAAAAGAGTAAAAAAGTATGAAAACTTGACAATACAGTTCACTTCTAACCTACACAATCGCAATTTTTACAACAGCAGCAAAGTAGCAGGCCAGCAGCTGAGTCGCAACATGTAAAAATTCCTTCTTTAGATTGAAAATTGCTCTCCAATTTTCCTCTACACCGTTGGAGCTTGCTCGCTCCCATAAGTCAGTCGGTGGCGGGTAAGTGAGAGGCTGACACCACAGCCCAAGTTGGGTGAGTCTATTCAGTGCACAGAAAATGCACTTCATGCTCCTCATCTGCCGACTGTCCTCCCTCTGTGCAATCCAGTTTCTCACCAATTATCAGCCTACTGTCCTTGCCTCCATGCTCGTCAATTATCAACTGACCGTCCACCCCTCTGTGCAATACAGCGCTCACCAATTATCAGCCTACCGTCCTCCCCTCAATGTAGTACAGCGCTCACCAATTATCCAAGGCCTCCCCAAGCTTGCATCAAAAACAGAGAATTAATATGATCCTACTGCATACTGCCATTCTGGGCTGAGAGACCTCTAATGAGATTGTTAACAGGGCTGCTTGGTCACTGTCCACCATTGTGAACGCTAGTTTCACATGTCGTGCGATTCAAAAAATTATGTTTAGTTTTTAAAATCACGATCTCTCGCAGAACACTGGTTGAGAAATCCTGGTCTAGAAGTGTCCAGAGTCCAGAGAGACATGACACTTGCTTTCTGCTGGATACGTGTTTCTTTGGCTCAGGATGCAATGAGAGGGAGTGTGGTCACTTGATCACACCATGGGGAGGTTCCACACTCTCTCATTCATTGGTCTTTAAACTCCCTGTAGGGAAGAACTCACCCATTTGGATACAAAATAAGAGATTGATCAGCCCATCATGCTAGTGCTGGCCCTTTTGAAAAGAGTTCTCCATCTGCCCTTTCTCTGCTGACTTAGAGTCATATTGCACAACACAAATAGGTGCTTTGGCCCATCTTGTTCATGCTTAAATGTTTTACTGCCTTGTACCATTGGCATGTGGCCAATAACCATCCATACCCCTCCCATCCATGTAGAAACTTCTCTTAATTTTAAATTGAACCCAAGTCCGGCACTTCCACTGGCAGCTCATTCACATTCTCACTGTCCCGAGTGAAGACGTTCCTCATCAGGTCCCCCTTAACTATTTCACCTTTCATGCTTAAACTCCACGTTACTGGCGTTCCAGCTAATCTCTCTGCCCGACATCCCTTACAAGGCACCAGGATCCACGATGCTGCTGAAACCAGCCAGCACTGGTATCCTCTTAGGATTTCTGCCTGTTTCCCCTCCTCCAATATGAAGACTTCTCACCGACATCTACTGCCCAGAGGTGAAAGCATTGATTGGCTCTGTTCCCTTCCTAGAAATGGTGAATCGCAGACAGACACCAGACAAGAAGCAACTGAGAGCAGAGGCAGCAACCAGACAGAGACCGAATCTGAGTTAGACAGGTTGGAATATGAGTTTTATATCTACCCTGCCTCATACCCGCTTCTCCCCTATCCTTCGGCCCTCCTCTCTCTTTTGCCCCCCACTCACTTTTCTCCACTATCCTGTCCCTATCTGTCCTGCCCCCACCTCTCTCCCCTCCTGCCCCCACCCATTCCTCTCCCCTTCCTGCCCCCTCCTCTCTCCGCCACTCCTACCCCCGCCCATTCCTCTCCCCTTCCTGCCCCCTCCTCTCTCCACCACTCCTACCCCCGCCCATTCCTCTCCCCTTCCTGCCCCCTCCTCTCTCCCCAACTCCTACCCTGCACTCTTGCTTACTCTCCACTCATTCTCCATTTTCTCCCCTCTGCTGACAGTGATGATGAGCTGGTTCCCTACGACCTGTCTGCAGACTCTGAGTTGTGTCGCAGTCAAGCCCCGGTGTATGTCGGTGACTGTCTGGAGGGTGAGCTTGCCCCACACGGGGTAGGGGGGTGGGGGGTGGTGTTGGTGTCTGTATGTCTGGGCCACGGGAGGGGGAGAGGCTGTGTGTGTGGAATGGAGGTGATAGGGGTCTGGGAGAAAATGGAGGGGAAGAATTTAACTGCCATCGCCTTCCTGGCACTGTGTGAGCTGTACCCTCCCTTCCTCCCTTGCAGTACTGCTGGCATCGGACAATCCCGAGAGGGTGGAAGGGAGCTTGAAGATCTTGGAGGACCTGATCAGAAAGAACCCAAATGCAGCCAGAGAGGTGAGGAGAAAGAGTGTCGTGACTGACTGAGACTGAGCCACGCAGTAACCGGGGAACGTATTCACGCAGTGAATCTGACTCTCCTGACGCAGTCACCACAAAAATAACAGTGAACAATTTTGATTGCTGTAATCACCTATAACATTTGGAATATAGTCAAAGCAACTGAACCATGAATATACATAAGAAATAGTCCATTCAGCCCATTGTGTCTGCTCCGCCATTCCATCATGGTTAACTTATTATCCCTCTCAAACTCATTCTGCTTTCTGGCCATAACCTTGATGCCCTGACTAATCAAGAACATATCTACCTCCAGTGACTTGGCCCCCACAGTTTTCTGTGGCAATGGATTCCACAGGTTCACTACCTCCTGGCTAAAGAAATTCTCCTCTTCTCTGTTCTAAATGAGTGTCCTATTCTGAGGCTTTGACCTCTGGTCCTAGACTCTCCCGCTATGGGAAACATTCTCTCCATGTCCACTCCATCTAGGCCTTTCAGTAGTCGATAAGTTTTAATGAGATTTCCCTTCATTCTTCTAAACTCTAGTGAGCACAGGCCCAGAGCCATCAAACGTTCCTCATATGTTAACCCTTCTATTCCCAGAATCATTCTCCTGAACTTTCTCTGGATCCTCTTCAATTCCAGCACATTCATTCTTAGATAAGGGCCCAAAACTGCTCACATTACCCCAGGACAGCCTGACCAGAGCCTTATAAAACCTCAGCTGCACAAACATACAATTATATTCTTGTCCTGTTGTTATAGTCCAGATATACAGAATTACATATTTACAATGGCAGCATGTACCAACTAGTGGAATCTCTTTGAATATTCAGTAGGGTGTCTGTTCCAAAAGCCTCGAGTACAAACTGCACACACCTTGTTACAGTGAGGGATGGCTCCATGAATATAAAACTAACCAGAAGGTTAAACAAGAAGAAAGATCTCTGTTCTGAGCTCTGTATTAAGTGCACAAACTTTTAAATATATCTCTTTTAATCACTGTCACTGCAATCTGCTGCATGTAATTTCTCTTTCAGCAATATACTTTTAAGTCAACTTAATGAATAGCATATTTCACAATCTTTTGAAAGATTCAGCAGACTTAACTCTCAAACAAGCAGGTATGGCACCTTTAGGCAGATGAAGGTTCATCACTGTGGTCAGAAGTAAGGTAGGAGGGGAGGACTTCGAGCCAGGCTGAAACACAAAAGAATGAGACCTCCTCTACCAACAATCTTGTTAGCAAATGTGCAAGGATACAAGGGCAAATTGCCCTTAGCATATAACTTTTAGTACCAGAGGTCCCAACACACTAGACCGCTGTTTTATTAAGATAAAGAATGCCTACCATTCCATGCCCAGACCGCATTTCAGGAAATCTGATCACTTGACTGTCCCTCTCCTTCTGCATACAGGTGGAGCCTAAAGAGCAAGTCTCTAGCTATTAGCAGAACCAAGAGGTGGTCATAAGACATAGAAGCAGAATTAGGCCATTTGGCCCATCGAGCCTGCTCTGCCATTCAGTCATGGCTATCCTTTTTCCCCCTCCTCAGCCCCACTCCCCAGCCTTCTCCCAGTAACCTTTGACGCCATGTCCAATCAAGAAACTATCAAGACCTACCTTAAGTACACCCAATGACCTGCCCTCCACAGCTGCCCGTGGTAATAAATTCCACAAATTCACCACCTTCTGTCTAAAGAAATTTCTCCGCATCTCTGTTTTAAATGGACTTTCCACTATCCTGAGGCTGTGCCCTCTTGTTCTAAACTCCTCCACCATGGGAAACATCCTTTCCACATCTACTCTGTCTAGGCCTTTCAACATTTGAAAGGTTTCAATAAGATCCCCCCTGTCCTTCTAAATTCCAGTGAGTACAGACCTACAGCCATAAAACATTCCTCGTATGATAACCCTTTCATTCCCAAAATCATCCTTGTGAACCTCCCTGATCCCTCTCCAATGCCAACACATCTTTTCTTAAGTGAGGAGCCCAAAACTGTTCACAATAGTCAAGATGAGGCCTCACCAGTGCCTTATAAAGCCTCAGCATCACATCCCTGCTCTTGTATTCTGGCCTTTTTGAAATGAATGCTAACATTACATTTGCCTTCCTCATCACTGACTCTACCTGCAAGTTAGCCTTTAGGGTGTTCTGTACAATGACTCCCAAGTCCCTTTGCTTCTCTGAATTTTGGATTTTCTCCCCATTTAGAAAATAGTCTGCACATTTATTTCTACTTCCAAAGTGCCTGACCATGCACTTTCCAACATTGTATTTCATTTGCCATTTTCTTGCCCATTCTCCTAATCTGTTTAAGTCCTTCTGCATCCTACCTGTTTCCTCAACACTACCTGCCCCTCCACCAATCTTCGTATCATCTGCAAACTTGACAACAAAGCCATCTATTCCATCATCTAAATCACTGATATACAACATAAAAAGAAGAGGTTCCAACACTGACCCCTGCAGAACACCACTACTCACTGGCAGCCAACCAGACAAGGGTCCTTTTATTCCCACCTTCTGCCTCCTACCAATCAGCCAACGCTCTAACCATGCCAGTAATTTTCCTGTAATACCAGGGGAGACAAAGGAGTGACTACAGGATTACTTCACGTCTGTGGACTGGACCGTGTTCAAGGACTAATCTGTGGATCTAAATAAATATACCATGATTGTCACAGACTGTATTAAAACAGTTGTAGATGAGCGTGTCGCCACAAAATCATTCAGTGTCTTCCCCAATCAGAAGCCATGGATGAGCCATGAGATCCACAATCTGCTGAGGGCCAGATCAGAAGCATTCAAGGCTGATAGCCAAGAATAGAACATAGAATAGTACAGCACAGTACAGGCCCTTCAGCCCACAATGTTGTGCCGACCCTGAAACCCTGCCTCCCATATAAACCCCCACCTTAAATTCCTCCATATAACTGTATAGTAATCTCTTAAATTTCACTAGTGTGTCTGCCTCCATCACTGACTCAGGCAGTGCAGTCCACGCACCAACCACTCTGAGTAAAAAAACCTTCCTCTAATATCCCTCTTAAACTTCCCACCCCTTACCTTAAAGCCATGTCCTCTTGTACTGAGCAGTGGTGCCCTGGGGAAGAGACAGTGGCTGTCCACTCTATCTATTCCTCTTGTATACCTCTATCATGTCTCCTCTCATCCTCCTTCTCTCCAAATAGTAAAGCCCTAGCTCCCTTAATCTCTGATCATAATCCATACTCTCTAAACCAGGCAGTATCCTGGTAAATCTCCTCGGTACCCTTTCCAATGCTTCCACATCCTTCCTACAGTGAGGCAACCGGAACTGGACACAGTACTCCAAGTGTGGCCTAAGCAGTTTTATAGAGCTGCATCATTACCTCGTGACTCTTAAACTCTATCCCTCGACTTATGAAAGCTAACACCCCATTAGCTTTCTTAACTACCCTATCTACCTGTGAGGCAACTTTCAGGGATCTGTGGACATGTACCCCAGATCCCTCTGCTCCTCCACACTCCCAAGTATCCTGCCATTTACTTTGTACTCTGCCTTGGAGTTTGTCCTTCCAAAGTGTACCACCTCACACTTCTCCGGGTTGAACTCCATCTGCCACTTCTGCATCCTATCAATGTCTCTCTGCAATCTTCAACAATCCTCTACACTATCCACAACACCACCAACCTTTGTGACGTCTGCAAACTTGCCAGCCCACCCTTCTACCCCCACATCCAGGTTGTACACTACTATTCATAACCCTCCAATCCGAATGTACTCCCTCCACCATGACCCTTTGCTTTCTGCAGGCAAGCCAATTCTGAATCCACCTGGCCAAACTTCCCTGGATTCCATGCCTTCTGACTTTCTGGATAAGCCTACCCTGTGAAATGTTACAAGAGGTTCAGATATGATCTCCAAAAAGTCATCTCACAGGCAAAGTGGCAATTCCAGGCTAAACTTGTATCAAATACAAGTGTTTGCACCTCTTATAAGTTTAAATCAAGTAACATTTGCAATAACAGAGCGTACTGACTGGGAATCCAATACTGTAAAAGAACTAGATAGGATAGAGTTTATCAAATGTGTTCAGGGAAGTTTCCTTCACCAGTACATAGAAGTCCCAAAGAGATACTTGATCTCCTATTAGGACACGTGACAGAAAATTGTGTAGGGGAACACTTTGCATCTAGGGATCACAAAGCCATTAGTTTCAAAGTAAATATGCAAAACAATAGTTCTGGTCTGCAATTTGAGATTCTGAGTTGGAGAATGGCAAATTTGATGGTCTCAGAAAGGATCTGGCATGTTGGATTGGGACAGATAGTTCTCTGGCAAAGGTGTGCGTGGTAAGTGGGAGGCCTTCAAAAGTGAAATTTTTAGAGTGCAAAGCTTGTATATGACTGCCAAATAAAAGGTAAAGATAACAATTCTCTTGAGAGGCTTGGTTTTCAAGATATATTGAGGCCCTAGTTAATTAAAAAAAAAGGGAGGTACATAGCAGGTTTAGGCAGGTAGGAACAAATGAGGTGCTTATGGAGTATAAGAAATGCAAGAGAACTGAAGAAATCAGGAATGTTAAAAGAAGGCATGAACTTGCCTTAAACAAACAAGGTAAAGGAAAACCCTAAGGGAGTTTACAGAGATGTTAAGAGCAAAAGGAGTGTAAGGTACAAAATTGATCCTCTGTAAAATCAGAATAGTAAACCATGCATGGAGCCAAAAGAGATGGGGAAGATCTGTGTCTGTAACTACTCAAGACACAGAGTCTAAAGAAGTAAGGCAAAGCGGCATCAACTTCATGGACTGTATACAGATTACAGAGGAGGAGGTGTTTGCTGTCTTGAGGCAAATTAGGGTGGATAAATCCCCAAGGCCTGACATGGTGTTCCCTTGGACACAGTGGCAAGTGCAGAAATTGTTAGGGCCCTAGCAGAGATATTTAAATCATCCTTAGTGACAGGAGAGGTACCAGAGGATTGGAGGATAGCCACTGTTGTTCCACTGTTTAAGAAAGGCTCTAAAAGTTAATCAGGAGATCATAGGCTAGTGAGCCTGACATCAGTAGTGGGAAAGTTATTGGAAGGTATTCTAAGGGACTGGATATATAAGTGTTTGGATAGATGTGGACTGACTAAGGATAGTTAGCATTGCTTTGTGTGGGGTAGGTCATGCCTAACCAATCTTACAGAGTCTTTCGAGGAAGTTACAGAAAAGTTGATGAAGGCAAGACAGTGGATGTTGTCTACATGGACTTTAGCATGGCACTTGACATGGTCCTGCATGGAAGGTTGGCCAAGAAGATTCAGTCGCTCAGCATTCAAGGTGAGGAGTAAACTAGATTAGACATTGGCTTTGCGGGATAAGCCAGAGTGGTAGTACAGGGTTGCCTCTCTAACTGGAGGCCTGTGAGTAGGGGAGTGCTGGGTCCATTTTTGTTTGTCATCTATATCCACAATCCTAATGATAATGTGTTGAACTAGATCGGCAATTGTGTGGGTGACACCAAGAATGAGGGTGTAGTGGACAGTAAGGAATACTATCATAGCTTGCAGTGGGATAAAATGGGGCTGAAAATGGCAGATGTTATTTAACACAGACAAGCGCAAGGTGTTACACTTCGGTAGCACCAGCCATGGTAGGTTTTACACAGTGAATGGTAGGGCCTTGAGGTGTGTGATGGGACGAAGGGATTTGGGAATACCAGTCCATAATCCATTGAAAGTGGCGTCACAGGTAGATAGGTTTTAAAGAAAGCTTTTGGCACATTGGCCTTCATAGATCAAAGTGCTGAGTACAGGACATGGGATGTTACATTGATGTTTAAGACATTGCTGAGGCCTAATTTGGAATATTGTGTGCAGTTTAGGTCACCTACCTATTGGAAAGGTGTAAATGAGGTTGAAAGAGTACAGAGGAAGCTTACAAGGATGATGCTAGGTTTGCAAGATCTAAATTATACAGAAAGATTGAATAGATTAGGATTTTATTTCTTGGAACGTAGAAAATTGAGAGATTTGATAGAGGTATACAAAATTATTAGGGGTATAGATGGGGCAAATGCAAGCAGACTTTTTCCACTGAGGTTGGTGAGACTGGAACTAGAGGTCATGGGTTAAGAGTTGAAGGTGATAAGTTTAAGGGGAACATGAGAGAAAACTTCTTCACTCAGAAGGTGGTGAATGTGTGGAACAAGCTGCCAGCAGAAATGATGGATGCGAGCTTGATTTCAGCGTTCAGGACAATTTGATAGGAATATGGAGTGCTTTGGTCCCAGTGCAGGTCAATAGGAGTAGGCAGTTTAAATGGTTTGGTACAGACTAGATGGGCCAAAGGGCCTGTTTCTATATTGTCCTTTTCTATGACTCAAAGGGTGGTGAATCTGGACTTTGTTGCTACAAGTGGCTGTCGAGGCCAGGTTTAAGGCAGATGTTAATAGGTTCTTGATTAGTCTGGGCATGAAAGACTATGGGGAGGAGGCAGGAGAATGAGGTTGAGAGGGAAATAGATCAGCCATGATTAAATGGTGCGGGACAAAAGATTTTGTCCAAATCTTTGACAAACTTCTATAGATGTGTAGTGGAGAGTATATTGATTGGCTGTATCACAGCCTGGTATGGAAACATCAATGCCCTTGTATGGAAAATCCTACAAAACAGGTAAAGCATTGAGTACATCTACATGAACGCTGTCACAGGAAAGCAACATCCATCATCAGGAACCCCACCGCCCAGGCCATGCCCTGTTTTCACTGTTGCTACCAGGAAGGTGGCACAGGAGCCTCTGGACTCACCACCAGGTCCAGGAACAATAATCAGAATCAGGTTTAATATTACTGGCATGTGTCATGAAATTTGTTGTTTTTGCATCAGCAGTAGAATCCAATACATTGTAAAAGTGGGATTAAACTGAATTACAGTATATATATATATATATATATATATATATATATATATATATATTTATATATTATATAAATGTAATAGTTAAATCATTAAATAGTGCAAAAATAGAAATAAAAAAGTAAAAATAAAAAATTGTGTTCATGGGTTAATGTCCATTCAGAAAGCGGATTTCTGAGGGGAAAAGCTGTTCCTGAATGATTGGGTGTGTGCTTTCAGGCTTCCATACCTCCTTCCTGATGGTAGCAGTGAGAACAAGTCATGACCTGAGTGATGGGGGGCAGGTCCTTAATGATGGATATCACCTTTTTGAGGCACTGCTCCTTAAAGATGTCCTGGATAGTACAGAGGCTAGTGCCTTTGATGGAGCTGACTAAGTTTACAACTTCAATCCTCTGTAGTAACCCATATCAGACAGTGATGTAACCAGTTAGAATACTCTTCATGGTACATCTGTAGAAATTTCTCAGAGTCGCTGGTGATGTACCAAATCTCCTCAAACTCAACAATCAGGCTCTTGAACCAAAGGGGATAACTTCGCTTGTCCCATCGCTGAAATGTTTCCACAACCCATGGATTCACTTTCAAGAACTCTTCATCTCTTGTTCTCCACATTTGATTATTATTTCCTTTTGTATTTGCACAGTTTGTCATCTTTTGCACGCTGGTTATACACCCAGTTGATGCTATTATGGTTATTGTATTTATTGAGTAGGCCTACAAGGAAATGAATCACAGGGTTGTTCAGAAGCCCGTTTGTTGCAGGCCACAGTCTCATTTCAGTGCAGAGACAAGTAAACCTCATGGAGTAGTGATCTACACTGGCCCATCCTTTACCTCTGGCCCTGACATCCTGACCTTTTCAGTCTGGCCTGACACTTAAATCATCCAAATTTCAGGTCATTCCTTACTCTGCGACCCCTGCCTCAATTCATCCTGAACCCAACCTTTCCAATTCTGTTCAGTGCTTAAATTGATCAAATTTCGGGTCTTTCCTCACTCTCAGGGCCCACGCTCTGCCTCAACTCTCCTCAGTTCTGCTGCATCGAATTGCCTCCAAGTCCTCTCCAGCAATGGCCCTATATTTGCTCATTCTATCCTGTTGAGCCTGGACCCTGCTATGCCACAACCGTTCTGCACCTTCGAGACTTCGGTTCGTGCTGCAAGATGTCAGGGCATATAGGTGATTCAAAAGCTCGACTCAGAAGTCACAAGCTTTTGTTTTCAGTGTACATTTACCAGAAAAAGTGTGATTAATAAAGAATGTAGCTGACTTTCACCAGCCCCATCTGAAGCTGGTTATATATGGTGACATATATATACACACATTTTTATCTTTATCTTTGTAAGTTTAATTTTGAAGTGGCAGAGACACATCTCTAACAATGCGGTAACAGCAGGAACATTCATCTATAGTCTGTCCCTATGGGACAGAATCCGAATGTCCCACACCCACTGATTAGTTTCACTAGCTACGAAGTTGGAAGTTAAATTGTGAACAGGTTTTATTTCCTAAAGACTGGTTCTCATTTTAGTTCATCCATAATTATGCTTTCCATGAACTTATAACTCAAGAGTGACCCCTAACACCAGGATGTCCAACTTGTATGAGTGTGTGTTTGACAGGCAGGAACCTGAGCTCTGGGGTTAACTCCTCCCTCAGAGTCTCTCACACCCAGGAAGTGTCCCATGGAAAGGGGTTGTGTGGGTGAAAGGTGGGGTTTGACCCAATGAGAGGGATCTTTGTGGCTGTGCCTCCTGTGTCACTCTCCCATAGGTCCCATAGGTCTGCTTTCTGCCCATAGGTCAGTGTGGAACTCACCAAGGTCCTGCTACACCTTGAAGACAAGTTCGGCATTGTGGGATTCACTGGATTGCGGCAGCGGGCACTGGTGGCCCTGACTGTAACCAGCGTGGTTCCCGTGAGTATCGGGTGGGGTGTGGTCCGTGGGCCTGAACCATAAACTGTCTGCCATTGAGCCTACTGCCCCGAGACCCAGCCCTCACTGTCCACTCCCTCTCACTCTTTACCCTTGAACCAGACTGGTGCTGTATGTCCAGTTTCCTCTCCTGGTTCTTCATCCACAGCCTAATTATCAGGATCATGTTTAATATCACTGGCATATGTCATGAAATCTATTGTTATGTGACAGCAGGTCTTTGTAATACATAATTATAAATTATAATAGGACATGTAAATCTGTGTGTATTTGTATGTGTTTTTTTAATATGTATATATAAAAACCAATAACACACAAATAATTATACTACTACTCATCAATACTGAGTACACCATCTAAACAATCACAGCCGAGGTTCAAAAAAGTATGTGATAAAAGTCTGGGGTAATGCCTTCTACAAAAGCTGTTTGGAGTCAGGTGTTCCAGTCAAGGAGATGAGATTGGAAGTGTGCATTGTAAAAATGCCCTACCCTATAAAAACACAAAGTAAATGCTCTTCTGAAGAAGGATCTGTTTATGTGCACCATGCCTCAATCAAAACAACTTTTAGAAGAAGAATTGTAGAGATGCATGAAGCTGGAAAAGGCTACAAAAGACCACCTAGATATTCCACAACACTTCTGGAACAATGTTCTGTGGACAGATGAGACAAAAGTTTTAACTTTCTGGCAGAAATGTACATTGCAATGTTTGGAGAAAAAGGGCAAAGCACACCAACACCAAAATCTCATCTCAACTGTGAAGCATGGTGGAAGGAGCTTCATGGTTTGGCGCTGCTTTGCTGCCTCAGGATCTGAACAGCTTACAATTGTTTGAAGGAACAGTGAATTCAAAATTCTGTCAAGACATTTTACAGGAGATTGTCAGGGTAGTGGAACATCACCTGAAGCTTAATAGAACCTCCATTTGATGGAGGTTCCTGCTGCTAAAGGAGGTTCAGGCAGTTATTATGTACAAGTGTTCACACACTTGTTCCAGCCTGGACTGTGAATAATTAAATATGTTCAATAAAGACATGAAAAGTTCAATTGTTTGTGTGATATTAGTTTAGGCAGATTCTCTTTGTCTATTATTCTAACTTAGATGAAGATCAGACCACATTTTATGAGTAACTAATGAAGAAAAACAGGTATCTGCAAAGGATTCACAAACTTTTTTTTGCAACTGTGTGTGTGTGTGTATACAGTTTTTCTCATTCGTTCATTCCTCTTGTCTCAATCCTGCTGCCCTGACACTCCCCATGTCCCTGAACATCTCCAGTGCAACAACAACTGGGCAGTGTTTATTGAAGGAGAATGGGGGGAGGGAACACATCTATACAGAACTGCTGTTTCACCTTCTGTCCCTCAATCACAGGTCACTCAGTACCTGACCTCAGAGTTCTACGCTGTGAACTACAGCCTGTCCCAGCGCATGGACATCCTGGATGTAAGTAATGGTTAGAATAATAGTTTACAGTGCCAGTGATGACCGTTCGGGGTTCAATTCCCACCGTTGTCTGTATCTGTGCATTCTCCCCGTTAACTGCATGGGTTTCCTCTGGGTGCTCTGGTTTCCTCCCACATTCCAGATGTATGAGGACGGATTAGGGCAAGTAAGTCTGTGGGTATGCTATGATGGCACAGGCAGCATGGTGACATTTGTGGGCTGCCCCCAGCATATCCTCATAATGTTGATTGTTGATGAAAATGACATGTTTTGCTGTTTTTTTCTATGTATGTGTGACAAATGAAACTAAACTTTAATCTTTAAAGTATTTGTGCACCTTCCCAGGCAGTCAAACTGACCTGCGCACACTGAACCCCTGCACTAACTGTCACACTGACCGCTTGTGCTGAAACCCCTCTGATCACTGGCTATCTGTGTCTGTGTACAGGTGCTGGTGCTCTCTGCCCAGGAACTGGCCCAGCCTGGACCTGCAGCAGGCAGCCCGTCAGACGAGAGCGCAGACCCGTTCCTTCAAGTCCAGCACAGGGTGGCGTCCGACCCCAGCCGGCACTGGAAACAAATCATCGAGCAGAGGCTGCAGAACAAGACCCGTCGCTTCAGTAAAGTGGGTCGGGATGGGCAGACAGCTGTAGGCACCGAGGGGAGGGAGAGGAGTGCTGGGGTAAAGTGTCCCCCACCTGCATCAGGTTCTGAGAGGGACAAACGCAATTCCAAGCTCCCCTAGTCTCTCTGTTCCTTCCCCCAGCAGAAGAGGAGAGGTGGTGTCGGGAGGGAGGAGGTGGAACTGGGAATGGAACCTATGTCCATGAGTGGGGATGGGAGTTGAACACAGGCTTCCCTCCAGCTGATGTTACTGCTCTTTGTCAGGGCTGGTTGAAACCAAGACATCAGGCATCTCCCAACCGTCTGGGTCCAGTGGCCGGACATTTCTTCTTCCCCTTGATCAACAACTACGACAGGTAACAGCAACTGACCAATATCCGCCCGTCTCCTCTGCCCTTACCCAATGAAGTTACTTCAATCAACGCAGCTGCCTAGAAGGGGTCGAAATTAATGAAGAAGGGTGGGGGTGGAGCATATTGACGTGGGGGAGGGAAGGGAAATTTAGTGAACATCAGGGGAGGGGCTGTGAGGCAGCAGTTGGTAAATAGAGTATGGGTCAGTATCAGGACTAACCTCTCACCATTTACCCCCAACCTCACGACCCAGACCTAAGGCTGCCTACGACTTCCTGTCAGAGCCACTGATGCTGGGCCGTCTGACCCACAGCCTTGCTGTCTTGGTGTACCTGTCCGTCAATGTGCCGGTGAGAAGGTTGGGGAGGAAGGGCAGCTTTGGGTCTGGGGCCAAGATTAAAACGATGGGGGTGGTGGGTGAAGCAGGTGTGACTGGAGAATGTGGGTGCTGTCGTCTGGTGGGGGTTGCTCTCTCTGTGGTTGGGGGAGTGGGGGAGGGAACTCGGGGGAGTGAGATTGCATTTCAGTGGGATGCCTCTATCCCAACGTCTCTCCTGTGCTGACAGTCACCTTTGCCCTCCCATAGATCATCATTTCCATGGGCATGGCTCTGCTCGGATTTACCTGGGCCCTCCGTTACCACCCAGACACGTAAGTAGCTGGTCATCCTTCAGCCCTTCCCTCCCTTGCTGTAGTCTCTGCTCATCACCTCCTCTGGTCGTCTCCTCTCACAGCCACAGGACATTGATCCACGGGAGGCTTCACTGGTCACTGCTCTAGCTGAACCTTGGCATAGTGACAGGCAGACAGACCCATTCTGATCTCTATTTGCACAGAGCAAGGGTCAGTCATGTTCAGACTGCAGAGATTCGGTTGAGAAACATTTTCAAATCCACTCTGCGTCCTTGGGTCCACTTTCGAGTGTGTTCCCTAGATGTGGGAACTCCGCCCTGGTTCCCTGGGCTCAGGATCACTAATCCTATTTCCCTATGCCATTTTGTCCATGGATGGAGGAGCACCATCTCACATTTCATCTAAATATCCTCCAACTTGATGCATGAACATTGGTTTCTCCAACTTCTGGTAATTTCTTCCTCCCTCCTTTTCTCTTTTTGCATTCCTCATACTGGCTCCCATCTTATTTTTTCTCTTCTGCTCACCTCTGGTTCCCCTCCTCCTTCCCTATCAGATTCCTCCTCCTTAAACCCTTTACCTCTTCCATCTATCACCTCCCAGTTTCTTATTTCATTTCTCTCCTCCCTCCACCCACCCAAGTCTCACCTATCACCTACCAACTTGTTCTCCTTCCCTTCCTCTTACTCTGGCTTCTACCCTCTTCCCTTTCCATTCATGAAGAAGGGTCTCAGCAGAAAGCATCAACTGTTTATTCCCTTCCTTCGTGCTGCCTGACTTGCTGTGTTGCTCTAACAGTGATGCTGCCTTTCCCACCTCAGGTACGTCCGGCAGGGAACACTCTTTGGCTTCTCCTCCTTGCTGCTGACCATTCCCAGCGACCGGCTTCTGGCTGATGTTCCTGATGAGCTCCTGGAAGCAAGATCTTGGCTGGCAGGTGAGTTTTATGTCCCGGGCAGTGAAGGGTTAGTGCCAGTCCCCTGGCACTGAGAACTGGCTTGGGCTTGAACTGGGGATGAGAGCAACAGGAAGGGAGGGTGTCTGGTAGTTGAATGGCAGTATGCATCATCTGCACAGAGGAAACAATTCCTCACCTGCCATACCATCAGCTTGCTGCAGTGAGCTGTGAGGGCTGCCTTCTCTCCTTGCCTCAGAGGTTCACAGGCACAGAGTCACACACCATCAACTTTGACCGCCAGGACGGCTGGCTTCCCTGTGACCATAGAGATGCAACACTGTTAAAGCCCCAGTGACCCAGGTTCAATTCTCACCGACTGGCTTTCTTCCTGGTGTTTCCAGGTCACATGGGTATAATTGGGCAGCGCAGGCTCATTCAGCCAGTAGGGCCTGTTACCATGCTGTATCTCTAAATAAATATAGATTTTTTAATAAAGGATTGAGAATAAATAAATAAATAGAACAGATAAATATAAAATAAATAATTTTTTAAAAATAGATTTTTGCATTTTCTGCTCTACACTCTGCCATTTCTGAAGGTGCCTAGGTGGTGTTGTAGCACTGCACTATACCGTGACTCTCTGGCCCCAGTGCCACAGCCACACCTGCTGCAGATTCATTCATTCATTCATTCATTCTCCCTCTCTCTCCCTCCCCAGACGTTGCAGAGAATGATCCCGACGCTGAATGCCGCCGGCTGGCTCTGCAGAACCTCCTGCTGATGGAAAACCTCAAGAAGAACCTCGGAATCTGCTCAGAGTAGGTGGGCCCCTCCACGGGCAGGACCCAGAGGGGAGTAGTTCTGTGCCATTACCAGGAGGAGCCAGTGCGTCCCGGGGATGGTACTGGTGGCCTGTAAATGCAGATCTGGATGGTGTGACATGAGGCAGTGAGTGACTAAACTGCAGTGGAAGCTGAGAGCCCCGAGCGACCACGTCTCCTGTGTTGGCAGAGGCGGGTTAGTGTCATCTGGCCGTCTGTGTGTATACTTGGCAAGGACCGCTGAGCCCGAGGAGTCTTGGTCCCAGAATTTGGAAAATCCCCTCGTACTGAACTCTCCTGCTGCTCCAGGAGTGACAGGACTGGGCGGCAGCTTTGAACCCAACCTACTGACTGGCAATGACTTCTCACACCACTGGGCACGTTTAAATCCTCAGTAAAAAGAACGTTTTGTCTGTTGTGTAACTATGGTTTCTCTGTGTGTGGTGCTGCGGGAGGGCAGACACAGTCCCAGCGTTTAACCGATTTGGCCGTGGGTCATTGGCTCCCTGCCCTGCACGTCACACTGATTGGACTTCATTCTTCTTATCTTGTCATTTCAAACAATGGACAGAATGTTCCAGAAACAAAGAGATTTATTTCCATCTTTACAAAATTAACAGTGCTTGCTAATGGCCAATTGCACCCAGCGTTCCAGTTCATTCCCAGGCCTGGGTGACATTCAGAGTGGAAGGAAACACCGCTCACAACCTTTTGAACAGGATCTGGTGTCACAGAAACACATCTAAGGGAGCGATCAGTTTACAGACCAACCGTTCCGAGCTTCAAATATCATTCCCCCAGGAGCTTAAATCGATCGCGTTTTATCCACGTCTCAAAGCCCCACTGAATGTAATCATCACAGAGAAATTAGAGGCCCTGTTGTTTGAACTTTGTGCTGCTTGAGGTTATAAGGAAGCAGGGCTGCTAGAGCACAGGTTAGTGTAAACCTCTCTCACTGCCAGGAATAGGTATTCATCCCATGATGTTGCAGGGCAGGACACCAGGATCTGTGTGGGATGGTCAGAGTTAGGCTGTCAGATAGTGTTGCCCTCACCCTTGTCAGGGGTTAAAGGATAAGACCTAGATAGTCTGGACATGGAGAGGATGTTTCCTGTGTGGAGCCTAGGACCAGAGGGATGTCTTATTTAGAACAGAGATGAGGTATTTCTTTAGCCAGAGGGTGGTGAATCTATGGAATTCATTGCCACAGACTGCTATGGAGGACGTAATTGAGTGTATTTAAAGCAGAGGTTGGTAGGTTCTTGATTAGTCAGGGCATCAAAGGTTATGGGGAGGAAGCATGAGAATGGGGTTGTAAAGAGAAAATAAATTAGCTGTGATGGAATAAGCCAAATGGCCTACTTATGGTCTTAAGATAAGGAACCAGATCCGGTGAAAAAGGCAGCAAGTTCCAGCCTCAGCCACATCTCATCAACAGTTTCAGGCACCCGCCATCTCCCCATCCAAATGCATGAAGCTGTCCCACCAACTCCAAGATGGACAGGAACGGGGCTGTCAGGCAATGAAAGGGGAAGCAGGAGGCCTTGCCCACGTTCGTATACAAGAGTTCACATAAATATTAAATCTGCACATTTCTTATAAAGGTGTAATTCCAATAAATAAAACCTTACTTTACAGTACAAAGTTAAAAACATTAATGAGATTTAAATGGGTTAGGCAATTGCACCGAAAAATGAAAATCAGTGACATATCCCAGAACGCATTCAGATAAGATAAAAGCTCACTGTCATACAGATGATCTGGAGACAGCCTCCTCTTTCCCAAAATTAAATTCTGCCAGGTTTTTAAACAATCACTCTCACAATATTCTCATTGCAATGTGCCTGCCATATGCTCTCTCTGTAAATGCAAGGCTTGACGGTGATTATTATGTGGAGGATCCCACCATCCACTACACAGCAGCTATATCCCTGTAGCAGGAAATCAAATTAACATGGGGGGTGCTCAAGATGTCTAAAGTCCTCAGCAGAGAAACTAACCATGGGGAGGGGAATTAACAAACCACCCCTTCGCCTCCTGCCATTGTGGTTGAGTTTTCCTTGGAAAAGTGGCGAGGGTTTACCCCATGGCTGTAGCAGTCACCAGCCACAAGGGTCAAAGGGATTGATAAAAAATAAAGTGACAGAGCTGTGCATTTAAAATCCACCATATGAATCAGGAAGTAAAGAACACTGTGGTAGGCAGTGACGGCACCAGATGCAACTGCAGTTCAGTTCTCATGAAGGCTAGGGCAAAGCTCATAGATTCAATGCTGGCCTGGATAAATGAGACAGGCTTTGAAACGGAGAGGCCCCAGGTCTGCACACACTAGAAACCAGTTTTCATAAATTTGCATACAGCATCTGTGTGCCCATAACTGGATTCCTGGTGTTCCAGGGAGACTCGGACAGAACTCACAAATGGACTGGATTCCAGTGGAAATAGTTGGAAGTGTGATAAACAAGATCACAAAAGGATCTGAAGTTAAAAAGTGAAGCCACTTTATTCAGCACAGAGAGAGAGTCTGATAGTTGGGCAAGTGGATTTAATAAGCCAGCACATCACCTTCCAAAGAGAGGTAGATCATCCCTGATAAAGTAGTAATGGAGAGAGGAGTGAGTATGGATAGGGTCAGTGGGAACCAGTCGGAACTGTTACACAGCTGAGTTCTCCCAATCAGACAAGCGGCTGAAAAATGAATGAGTATTCAATATCGAACATAAGAGATTCTGTAGATGCTGGAAGTTCAGAGCAATACACACACAGTACTGGAGGAGTTCAGCAGGTCAGGCAGTATCTATGGAGGGGAATTCCTTTCCACAGATGCTACCTGACCTGCTGAGCTCCTCCAGCATTTTGCCCCTGGGTATTCTATGTTAAGTGTAGCGGAACAATTTGTCCCTGACGAGTGGGTGAGTTGTGAAGTGCCTTGGTGTTGGACAAACAACACCTGAGCAGGGCAAGGATGTGCTGAAGTCAGTCCACTGCACCCATTCAGCCTAGAGTGTGACATATACGACTGAAGAGGCCAAAGTCACTAGATGTCCCGTCCCCAACCATTGTAAACACACGAGTGTGAGGTTTGGACTGGCGTGGAGCGTGGTGGAGCCACCGCTGTACCTGACCCTGAGGTAGTTAGCTTTCCTCATGTCGCCATCAGCAGGGCCCCTACCTGGAGATGAGGGAGCTGCTGTGCGACTGGCTAGACGAGGTAGTGGCAGCACTGAGCTGCGAGAAGCCGCTATGACAAGACTCGAGACTGGACATGGAGCCCCTGCAAAGATTCAGAATTATTGATCAGACTCATGTACGTCAAACTATACCGTAAAATGCATTAATTATGTTAACCATCAAGATGACCTAAGGATGTGCCAGGGGCGGCCCACATGTCACCACACAGTAGTGCCGACACACAACAACAGCAAATCAAGCTCCTTTCCTCCCTTTGCTAACCCACCACCTCAAACATACTTGCAGGATGTGGGAAGGCAGTGTTCCTAACGACTGCAACTGCGAGAAGTTCATCCAGCTGCAGCTTCTAACAATCTGCATGGGAACTGGGTGAATTCCAGATCACTCAAGAGACTGAGGGGGTGATAGATAGGACATATAGAGAGGTAGTTACACCCAAGGTGCAAGAGACTGGGTGACAGTCAGGAAGCAGAAAGGGGTTAAGGAGCCAGTGCAGGGTACCCCTTCAACAACACTTTGGATTCTGTTGGCAGGGTTGACCTAACAGAGGAAAGTCACAGCGGTCGGGTCTCTGACACTGAGTCTGGCTTTGCAACTCAGAAGGGAAGAGGCACACTGTGGTGATAGGGGATTCGTTAGTTAGGGGAACAGACAGGAGTTTCTGTGGGCGAGAACGATATGTTGCCTCCCAGGTGCCAGATCTGTGGCACGGGTAGCGAGTGGAAGGGTGAACAGTCATGGTCCACATAGGTACCATTGACATGGTTGACAAGGACAAGTGACGAGGTTCTGCATAGGGAGTTAGGTGCTAAATTAAAGAGCAGGATATCCAGGGTTGTGATCTCAGGATTGCTACCTGTGCTACATGTTAGTGAGGCCAAAACTAGGAAGATTATACAGTTTAAAGAAGCTGATGTAGGAGGAAGGGCATAAGATTTCTGCAACATTGGACTCTCTCCCAGGGAAGCTGGGATTTGTACAGATGGGATGGTTTGCACTTGAACTGGAGGGGGACTAATATCCTAGAAGGAGGGTTTGTTAATGCTGCACAGTGGGGTTTAACTAGAGTTGCAGGGGGATGGGAACCAGAGTGCCAGAACAGTTACTGGAGAGTTTGTGAAGGCAAATGTTGGTAAGATTTCAGACAAAGTCAGAAATCATGAGGTTGAACATGGTGTGACTAATATCCTGAACTGCGTATATTTCAATGCAAGAAATATCATAGGAAAGGCGGATGATAGTGCTGGAGATGAGGTGGCTGGTTTACAGAGGCATTGTTTAGTGAAGAGATGCTGTTGATAGGGCAAAATTGCAGTCAACGTGATGAGTTACAACATCAAAGACACAATCGGAAAGCATGAATACAGGACTGATTTTGTTATATTTGAATGTGCTCAGTATACGGAATAAGGTAACTTGCAGCACAGTTACAGATTGGCATGTATGATGTTGGAGGCATCACGGAATCATGGCTGAAAGAAGATTATAGCTGGGAGCTTCATATCCAAGGATACACATTGTATCAAAAGGACAGACAGGAAGGCAAAGGGGGTGCGTTCCTCTGTTGGTAAAAAATGGATTTAAATCATTAGAAAGAGGTGACATGGGGTTGGAAGTTGTTGAACTATTGTGGATAGAGCTAACTGCAAGGGTAAAAGGACCCTGATGGGAGTTGTATACAGACCCCAGACAGTAGTAAGGATGTGGCCTACAAATTACAATGGGAGATAGCATTTTTGGAATGCATTTTCTATGTTACAATAGTCATGGGGGACTTCGATATGCAGGGGGATTGGGAAAATCAGGTTGGTGCTGGATTCCAAGAGGGGGATTTTTGAGAATGTCTGTAAGATGGTTCTTTTTAGAGCAGCTTGTGGTTGAGTCCACCAGGAATCAGCTATTCTGGATTGAGTGTTGTGTAATGAACCAGAATTAATTAGTGAGCTTCAGGTAAAAGAACCCTAGGGGAAAGTGATCACAATATGATCGAATTCACCCTGAAATTTGAGGAGAAGAAGCTAAAGTCAGATGTATCAGTATTGCAGTGGAGTAAAGGGAATTACAGAGGCATGAGAGAGGAGATGGCCAGAACTGACTGGAAAAGAATATTGGCAGGGATGATGGCAGAATAGTAATGGCTGGAACTTCTGGAAGCAATTCAGAAGGCAGAGCACATAAACATTTGAAAGAGGAGGAAGTATTCTAAAGGCAATATGGCACAACCATGGCTAACAAGAGAAGTAAATCAAAGCCAAAGAGAGTGGATATAATAGAGCAAAAATTAGTGAGAAGTTTTTAAATACCATCAGAAGGCAACTAAAAAAGTCATTAAGAAGTTAAAGTAAGGTAGCCAGTAATGTTAAAGAGGATACCATAAAGTGTATAAAAAATGCAAGAGTGGATATTGGACCACTGAAAAACGATGCTGGAGGGGTTGTAACAGGAGACAAGGATACAGTGGACAAACTGAATAAGTATTTCGCATCAGTCTTCACTGTAGAAGACACTAACAGTATGGTGTTAGAGGTCATGAATTGTGTGAAGTTACCATTACTAGAGAGAAGGTTCTTGGGAAACTGAAAGGTCTGAAGGTAGATAAGTCACCTGGACCAGATGATGTACACCCCAGGGTTCTGAAAGAGGTGACTGAAGAGATTGTGGAGGCATTGGTAATGATCTTTCAAGAATCACTAGATTCTGAAATGGTTCCAGAAGACTGAAAAAATTGCAATTGTCACTCCACAGTTCAGGAAGGGAGAGAGGCAGAAGAAAGGGAACTATAGGCCAGTTAGTCTGTCTCAGTGGCTGGGAAGATGTTGGAGTTGATTAGTAAGGATGAGGTCTCAGGGTACTTAGAGGCGCATGATAAAGTAGGCCTTAGTCAGCATGGTTTCCTCAAGGGAAAATCCTGCCTGACAAATCTGTTGGAATTCTGTGAAGAAATAACAAGCAGGATAGACAAAGGAGAATCAGATGATGTTGTGCACTTGGATTTTCAAAAGGCCTTTGACAAAGTACCACACGAGGCTGCCTAATAAGCTATGAGTCTATGGTATTACAGGAAAGATTCTAGCATGGATAAAGCAGTGGCTGATTGGCAGGAGGCAAAGAGTGGAAATTAAGGGATCCTTTTCTGGTTGGCTGCCATTGACTAGTGGTGTTCCACAGGGGTCTGTGTTGGGACGATTCTTTTTATCTTTTATGCCAGTGATTTGAATGATGGAATTTACGGCTTTGTTGCAAAGTTTGCAGACGTTATGAAGACAGGTGGAGGAGCAGGTAATTTTGAGGAAGTAGAGAGACTACAGAAGGACTTAAACCAATTAGAACGGGTAAAGAAGTGGCAGATGGAATATCGTGTCAAGAAGTGTGTGGTCATGCACTTTGGTAGAAGCAATGAAAGGGTTGGCTATTTTCTAAAAGGAGAGAAAATACAAAAAAAAAGAGGTGCAAGGGGACTCGGGAGTCCTTGTGCAGGATTCCCTAGGGGTTAATTTGCAGGTTGAGTCTGTGGTGAGGAAGGCAAATGTGAAGTTAGCATTCATTTCAAGAGACCTAGAATATAAAAGCAAGGATGTAATGTTGAGACTTTATAAAGCACTGGTGAGGCCTCACTTGAAGTACTGTGAGCAGTTTGGGCTCTTTGTCTTAGAAAGGATGTGCTGAAACTGGAGAGGGTTCAAAGGAGGTTCACAAAAATGATTCCAGGATTGAATGGCTTGTCATGTGAAGAGCGTCTGATGGCTCTGGGCCTGTATTCACTGGAATTCAGAAGAAAGGGGGTGACCTCATTAAAACCTATCGCATGGTGAAAGGCCTTGATAGAGTGGACATGGAGAGGATGTTTCCTATGGTGGGAGAGCCTTAAGTCCAGAGCACACAGCCTCAGAATGGAGGGGTGTCCTTTTTGAACAGAGATGAAGGGGAATTTCTTTAGCCAGAGGGTGGTAAATCTGGAATTCTTTGCCACAGGCAGCTGTGGAGACCAAGTCTTTATGTATATTTAAGGCAAAGGTTGATAGATTCTTCATTGGTCAGGGCATACGGGGATATGGGAACTCCACTCCTGAGTCTCTCTCATCCCTCTCCACTCCACGCCCATCTCTCTCGACCCTCTCCCCTCCACCCCCAAGTCCCTCTTGACCCTTTCCCCTCCCGAGTCTCTCACCACCCTCTACCCCCCGAGTCCCTTTTGTCCCTCTCCACTCAAGTCCCCCTCATCCTCTCCACTCCTGCGTCCCTCTCGTCCCTCTCCACTGGGGTCCCTTGTTCCCCTTGTCCCTCTCCACTCAACACCCTCATCCCTCTCTAATCCCACTCATTCCAGCCCCTTTTTGTCTTCTCCCCTTACATTTATTGAACCAGAGACCTGACACGGGGCCCATAGTTAAGCACAGATAATGTGTGGGTGAGTAGAAGGTCTGCACAGCTGCTGTTTGTTCAGTTTTAAGTGCAGCTTTGGTGCTAGTATTGTGGTTGGGTAACTGGGATTGTACCTCAGGGGTCAGACTGCACGGGAGTAAAGTGAGCAGTTTTGGGTCTCATATCTAAGAGAAGATATTGGAGAGGGTCAGGAGAATGATTCTAGGAATGAAAGGGTTAATGTATGAGGAGCTTTTGATGGCTCTGGGCCTGCACTCACTGGAGTGGGTGTGGAGAGGACTTTTCCAATAGTGGGGGAGTCTAGGACCAGAGGGTGCTGAATCTGCAAAATTCAATGCCACATACAGCTCTAGATGCCAAGTCTTTGGGTACATTTAAAGCAGACGTTGATAGGTTCTTGATTATTAAGGGCATCAAAGGTTACAGGGAGAAGGCAGCAGAATGCGATTGAGAGAGATAATAAAACAGCCATGATGGAATAATGGAGCAGACTTGACATGCCAAATGGCCTAATTGAGCTCCTGTGTCTTCTTGGTCCAGGCTACTTGTCCTGAGGTGTCCAGTCCTGCCGTGGGGCTGGATTACAGAGGGAGGAATACCCCATCAAACACCCTCATCCAGAGGTGTTCAGTCCTGCCGTGGGGCTGGATTACAGAGGGAGGAATACCCCATCAAACACCCTCATCCAGAGGTGTTCAGTCCTGCCGTGGGGCTGGATTACAGAGGGAGGAATACCCCATCAAACACCCTCATCCAGAGGTGTTCAGTCCTGCCGTGGGGCTGGATTACAGAGGGAGGAATACCCCATCAAACACCCCCATCCAGAGGTGTTCAGTCCTGCCATGGGGCTGGATTATAGAGGGAAGAATACCCCATCAAACACTCCCATCCAGAGGTGTCCAGTCCTGCCATGGGGCTGGATTACAGAGGGAGGAATACCCCATCAAATACCCCCATCCAGAGGTGTCCAGTCCTGCCGTGGGGCTGGATTACAGAGGAGGGAATACCCCATCAAACACCCCCATCCAAAGGTGTCCAGTCCTGCTGTGGGGCTGGATTACAGAATACCCCATCAAACACCCCCATCCAGAGGTGTTCAGTCCTGCTGTGGGGCTGGATTACAGAGGAGGGAATACCCCATCAAACACCCCCATCCAAAGGTGTCCAGTCCTGCCGTGGGGCTGGATTACAGAGGAGGGAATACCCCATCAAACACCCCCATCCAAAGGTGTCCAGTCCTGCTGTGGGGCTGGATTACAGAATACCCCATCAAACACCCCCATCCAGAGGTGTTCAGTCCTGCTGTGGGGCTGGATTACAGAGGGAGGAATACCCCATCAAACACCCCCATCCAGAGGTGTTCAGTCCTGCTGTGGGGCTGGATTACAGAGGGAGGAATACCCCATCAAACACCCCCATCCATCAGTCCTGCTGTGGGGCTGGATTACAGAGGGAGGAATACCCCATCAAACACCCCCATCCATCAGTCCTGCTGTGGGGCTGGATTACAGAGGGAGGAATACCCCATCAAACACCCCCATCCAGAGGTGTTCAGTCCTGCCATGGGGCTGGATTATAGAGGGAAGAATACCCCATCAAACACTCCCATCCAGAGGTGTCCAGTCCTGCCATGGGGCTGGATTACAGAGGGAGGAATACCCCATCAAATACCCCCATCCAGAGGTGTCCAGTCCTGCCATGGGGCTGGATTACAGAGGAGGGAATACCCCATCAAACACCCCCATCCAAAGGTGTCCAGTCCTGCCGTGGGGCTGGATTACAGAGGAGGGAATACCCCATCAAACACCCCCATCCAAAGGTGTCCAGTCCTGCCGTGGGGCTGGATTATAGAGGGAAGAATACCCCATCAAACACCCCCATCCAGAGGTGTCCATTCCTGCCGTGGGGCTGGATTACAGAGGGAGGAATACCCCATCAAACACCCCCATCCAGAGGTGTTCAGTCCTGCCGTGGGGCTGGATTATAGAGGGAAGAATACCCCATCAAACACCCCCATCCAGAGGTGTCCAGTCCTGCCGTGGGGCTGGATTACAGAGGAGGGAATACCCCATCAAACACCCCCATCCTAAGGTGTCCAGTCCTGCCGTGGGGCTGGATTACAGAGGAGGGAATACCCCATCAAACACCCCCATCCAAAGGTGTCCAGTCCTGCCGTGGGGCTGGATTACAGAGGAGGGAATACCCCATCAAACACCCCCATCCAGAGGTGTTCAGTTCTGCCGTGGGGCTGGATTATAGAGAGAGGAATACCCCATCAAACACCCCCATCCATCAGTCCTGCCGTGGGGCTGGATTACAGAGGGAGGAATACCCCATCAAACACCCACATCCAGAGGTGTCCAGTCCTGCCGTGGGGCTGGATTACAGAGGGAGGATTTACCCTCATCTCTCACTCACCTGAAGTCCTCTGATGCCAGTACTTCAGTGTAGAACATAATTTTACACTTGTAGGAGGAAACTTGCAGGCTAGCTAAGACGTCGTCAACACGAGGGAGATTGGAGTTGCATGGGCTTGGTGTCAACATCTTCCACTGTAGGATGTAGGAGCCAGACCAGCGGGTCACATGTGAGCCCTGTGGACAGACAAACTGTGCATCTGAGATCCCCAGACAAAACCACCTTACCCCAGCTAGCTGGTTCATGCCATGCTTCAGAGCCTGGCAACTCCAAGCAAAGGAGAATAAATCAGACTATTTTCTAAACAGGGAAAAAATTCAAAAATCAGAGGTACTAAGTCCTCGTGCAGAATTCCTTCAAGAGTAACTTGCAGGTTAAGGAATGCAAATGCAATGTTAGTATCCATTTTGAAAGGACCAGAATATATACAGCAAGGATGTAATGTTGAGGCTTTATAAGATATTGGTCAAACTACATCTAGACTATGGTGAGCAGTTTATCTAAGAAAGGATATGGTGGCATTGGATTCAAAGGAGGTTCATGAGAATGATTCAGGAATGGAAGGATTAACATATGAGAACATCTGACGGCTCTGGACCTACACTCGCTGGAGTTCAGAAGGATAAGGGGGCAATCTCATTGAAACTTACTGAATATTGAAAGGCCTAGATAGTATGGATGTGGAGAGGATGTTTCCTACCAGAATACAGGGTCTATTTAGAACACAGATTAGGAGGAATTTCTTTAGCCAGAGGGTTGTGAATCTGTGGAATTCTTTGCCACAGGCAGCTGTGGAGGCCAAATCATTGGGTATATGGGTTTGAGAGGGAAAATAAACCAGCTATGATGGAATGATAGAGCAGATTCTATGGTTTAAATGGCCTAATTCTGTTCCTATGTCATATGATCTAAAGGGAGGGGGAGAGGGTAAATTGAGGGCAGACCTTCCCCAAACCTCTCAGTTCTGTAGGAGGGTCCTTCAACTCCACCCCCCCCCCCCGAATTCCTTCCCAACATCAACATTGGGCTCGCTCTACCTTGTTTGCTCCCTCCCACCAGCCCCACCCCCCGATGTTCCCATTCATCAAACACATTACATAAATGCATGGTGGGGGTGACAGTCCAACGCTTGGCTCGAAAGCAAAAACAAGCTCCACAGAGAGTGAACTGAAGGGTTTAAATATTCATGAGAAAACGATCAGTGAGGATTCATCTAATACCCAAAGTGAAAAATGAGTTTGGAATCTAGAAGAGAATTTTTCACTTCATTAAATTCTGAGCCATTGTTTAGGCAGAATGAGAAGCATTAAATTCCAATTATAAAGCAGTTACAGTAATAGACCATGCTTAACCCATGTCCTGGAACACAAAACTCATGTCCATCAAATGGCAAAGAGCAGAGAACTCCCAATGTAAGGACAGCACCTTTCCGATGCAGGGTGAAACTCCCTTTATAATAGAGAGGCAAGAAACTAGAAATACAGATGAACAGCTAGAGCAACCTGGTGGGTCAGATAGCATCTAGGATGGAAAAGTCAGTGGCTGTTTTGGGCCGAGACACTTCACCTGAATTTGTCACTTTATAACATACACATTATAATGGAACTTTTCCCCAGCCTGGGGAATGTTGGCTAAATAAAAGTACTGTAGCTATCTCTTGTAAGGCAGGATGGACCAGGGTTTATCAAAGACCCTTCCCACCCTGAATATTCTCCCTTCTCAGAAGATGTGAAAGCCCATACCACAGCTTCTATTCCGTTATTAAGAACATTGAATGGATCCCTAGTATGACCCGATTGGCACTTCATTATCTACCTTGCTACAAACTCATCAAAAAGGCTGGATCTCCCTTGGCTACAACCTGGACTCTTTTGAGTTAGTGGTGGAAAGGAGGTCACTAATGAACTTTATCCATTATGGACAATCAGACACATCCTCTCCATGACCGACTGAATAAATTGTGGAGCACCCTTTCGAACAGACTCATTCAGCTCTGCTATCAAATCTCTCCAACCAAATGCAATAAGCATGTACAACAGTTCATCTCTGTGCAACAGGAGAACACACATCATAGTACAACAGTCTCTGCTTTGTTATTTCGTACATTATTATTGCAGTGTTAAACTATTATTGTGTATATTATTCTGTACTTTATTAATAGTTAATATGATTATTTATTATTGCTAAGTGTGTTTTTAAATGTTGCTGCTGTAAGTAATTAATTTCCTACTCTGGATCAATAAAGTACTTATTATTATAAGTAATAATAATAAGCAGATTGGGAGGCAGATTTTGGAAAGGTGCAAAAATAACAGGGTTGTTATCATGGGTGACTTTAACTTCCCTAATATTGATTGGCACCTGATTAGTTCCAAGGGTTTAGATGGGGCAGAGTTTGTTAAGTGTGTCCAGGATGGATTCCTGTCACAGTATGTCGACAGGCTGACTAGGGGGAATGCCATACTAGATCTAGTATTAGGTAACGAACCGGGTCAGGTCACAGATCTGTCAGTGGGTGGGCATCTGGGGGACAGTGATCACCGCTCCCTGACCTTCAGCATTATCATGGAAAAGGATAGAATCAGAGAGGACAGGACAATTTTTAATTTGGGGAAGGGCAAATTATGAGGCTATAAGGCTAGAACTTGTGGGTGTGAATTGGGATGATGTTTTTGCAGGGAAATGTACTATGGGCATGTGGTCGATGTTTAAGGATCTCTTGCAAGATGTTAGGGATAAATTTGTCCCGGTGAGGAAGATAAAGAATGGTAGGGTGAAGGAACCATGGGTGACAAGTGAGGTGGAAAATCTAGTCAGCTGGAAGAAGGCAGCATACATGAGGTTTAGGAAGCAAGGATCAGATGGGTCTATTGAGGAATATAGGGTAGCAAGAAAGGAGCTTAAGAAGGGGCTGAGAAGAGCAAGAAGGGGGCATGAGAAGGCCTTGGCAAGTAGGGTAAAGGAAAACCCCAAGGCATTCTTCAATTATGTGAAGAACAAAAGGATGACAGGAGTAAAGGTAGGACCAATTAGAGATAAAAGTGGGAAGATGTGCCTGGAGGCTGTGGAAGTGAGCGAGGTCTTCAATGAATACTTCTCTTCGGTATTCACCACTGAGAGGGAACTTGAAGACAGTGAGGACAATATGAGTGAGGTTGATGTTCTGGAGCATGTTAATATTAAGGGAGAGGAGGTGCTGGAGTTGATAAAATACATTAGGATGGATAAGTCCCCGGGACCCGACAGAATATTCCCCAGGCTGCTCCACGAGGCAAGGGAAGAGATTGCTGAACCTCTGGCTAGGATCCTTATGTCCTTGTTGTCCACGGGAATGGTACCGGAGGATTGGAGGGAGGCGAATGTTGTCCCCTTGTTCAAAAAAGGTAGCAGGGATAGTCCAGGTAATTGTAGATCAGTGAGCCTTACGTCTGTGGTGGGAAAGCTGTTGGAGAAGATTGTTAGAGATAGGATCTATGGGCATTGAGAGAATCATGGTCTGATCAGGGACAGTCAGCATGGCTTTGTGAAGGGCAGATCATGCCTAACAAGCCTGATAGAATTCTTTGAGGAGGTGACCAGGCATATAGATGAGGGTAGTGCAGTGGATGTGATCTACATGGATTTTAGTAAGGCATTTGACAAGGTTCCACACGGTAGGCTTATTCAGAAAGTCAGAAGGCATGGGATCCAAGGAAATTTGGCCAGGTGGATTCAGAATTGGCTTGCCTGCAGAAGGCAGAGAGTCATGGTGGAGGGAGTACATTCAGATTGGAGGGTTATGACTAGTGGTGTCCCACAAGGATCAAACTCCAAGGCAGAGTACAAAGTAAATGGCAGGATACTTGTTAGTGTGGAGGAGCAGAGGGATCTGGGGGTACATGTCCACAGATCCCTGAAAGTTGCCTCACAGGTAGATAGGGTAGCTAAGAAAGCTTATGGGACGTTAGCTTTCATAAGTGGAGGGATAGAGTTTAAGAGACATATTGTAATGATGCAGCTCTATAAAACTCTAGTTAGGCCACACCTGGAGTACTGTGTCCAGTTCTGGTCGCCTCACTATAGGAAGGATGTGGAAGCATTGGAAAGGGTACAGAGGAGATTTACCAGGATGCTGCCTGGTTTAGAGAGTATGGATTATGATCAGAGATTAAGGGAGCTAGGGCTTTACTCTTTGGAGAGAAGGAGAATGGGAGGAGACATGATAGAGGTGCACAAGATATTAAGAGGAATAGACAGAGTGGACAGCCAGCGCCTCTTCCCCAGGGCACCACTGCTCAATACAAGAGGACATGGCTTTAAGGTAAGGGAGGGAAGTTCAAGGGGGATGTTAGAGGAAGGTTTTTCACTCAGAGAGTGGTTGGTGCATGGAATGCACAGCCTGAGTCTGTGGTGGAGTCAGGTACACTAGTGAAGTTTAAGAGACTACTAGACAGGTATATGGAGGAATTTAAGGTGGGGGGTTATATGGGAGGCAGGATTTGAGGGTTGGCACAACATTATGGGCCAAAGGGCTTGTAATGTGCTGTACTATTCTATGTTCTATGTTCTATTATTATGACCTTGCATCTTATTATCTATCTGCATTACATTTTCTCTTTTTTCTGGAATATGGTGATGGGACATGTATGGTCATGCATTTTGGTAGAAGAAATGAAAGAGTTGACAATTTTCTAAATGGAGAGAAAATACAAAAAACTAAGGCGCAAAAGGACTCGGGAGTCTTTGTGCAGAATTCCCTAAAGGTTAATTTGCAGGTTGAGTCTGTGGTAAGGAAGGCAAATGTGATGTTAGCATTAATTTCAAGAGGACTAGAATGTAAAAGCAAGGATGTGATGTTGATAAAGCAGTGGTGAGGTCTCACTTGGACTATTGTGAGAAGGCTTGCACCCCTTAGAAAGGATGTGCTGAAACTGGAGACGGTTCAAAGGAGGTTCACGAAAATGTTTTCAGGATTGAATGGCTTGTCATGTGAAGAGCGTTTGATGGTTCTGGGCCTGTGTTCATGTGAACATATCATTGAAACCTATTGAATGGTGGAAGGCCTTGAGTGGATGTGGAGAAGATGTTTCCTGTGGTGAGAGAGTCTAAGACCAGAGGACACAGTCTCAGAACTGAGGGACGTCCTTTTAGATCAGAGATGAGAAGGAATTTCTTTAGTCAGAGAGTGGTCTATCTGTGGAATTCTTTGCCGCAGTCAGCTATAGATCAAGTTTTTATGTATATTGAAGGAAGAGGTTGATAGCTTCTTGATTGGTCAGGGCATGAAGGGATACGGGGAGAAGGCAGGAGATTGGGGCTGAGAGGAAAACTGGATCAGCTATGGTGAAATGGTGGAGCAGACTTGATGGGCCAAATGGCCTAATTCTGCTCCTATATCTTATGATCTTATGGTAAATGTAACACATTATTCTGTATTCTGTTATTGTTTACCTTGTATTACCTCAAGGCACTGATGGGATGTGATGAAATGATCTGTTTGGAATGCATGCTAAACAACACTTTTCACAGTACCTTGGTACATGTGACAATAATTAACCAATTTACCATTTACCCAGGGAGTTCTCATCCACAGCTCCAGCAAAGCACATACAACCATTTCCCTGAGTTGCTTCCTCAATTGCATCCTCTGAGAAGAGGATTGATGCAAAACACCCATTTGATCCTCCTGATACCTGCTTATTTTTCAGTTTTGATTCCCCAGAGTGTGGGGAATATAAGCCTAGCACACACTTTCTTAACCTGTTTTTAACTACTGTAGAAACTCTGCTGAAGTGTTTTTTCACTTGGAGTCACAGAACACTACAGCACGGAAACAGACCTTTCATTTCCTCTAGTCCATACCGAACTCTGAATCTGCCTAACCCTATTGACCTGGACCATCGCCCTCCCATCTAAACGGAATAAGATCAAACATGCCCACACTGGACATTCTGAAAGCTCGCTCCCGCAGAAGACATTAAACATTTGAACAGTCGACTTTTCGGGTTGAGACCCTTCATCAAGGGGGAAGATGCCAGAGGAAGAAGGTGAGGAGGGAAAGGAAGGCTAGCTGGAAGGTGATAGGTGAAATCGTGGGTGGCAGAAGTTAGAAGCTGTGTGGGAAGTGGTGGAAAAGGTAAAGGTCTGGAGAAGGAGGAATCTGATAGGAGAAGGAAATGGGAGACAGGAAGGGCACCAGGGGGAGGTGATAGGCAGGTGAGGAGAAGAGAGGAGGTAAGAAGGGTGCCATAGTGGAATGAAAGAAGAGGGGAGGGGGAAAATTACGAGATGTTGGAAAAATCAATGTTTATGCCATCAGTTGGAGGGTACCCAAACAGAATACTGTATGAGGTGTTGCTCCTCCAATCTGAGATTGGCAGAAGAGGATGCCATGGACCAACATGCTGAAATGGGAACAAGGATTAGAATTTAAAAGGTTAGCTATTGGAAATCCTGCTTGCAGTGAAGACTCTCGACAAATCAGACCCCGACCTACAGATGCCACACCTGCTTTGGCTACTGCTCTCCCTGTGACCACAAGAAACTGCACTGAGTTGTGGACAGATCTCAGCTCAGCACAGTAACCAGCCTCCCCTCCACAGACTATACTTCCTGTTGCCTTAGTAAAGCAGCCAAAATAATCAAGGA
The DNA here is from genome assembly GCF_030144855.1 of Hypanus sabinus. Classification (NCBI taxonomy): domain Eukaryota; kingdom Metazoa; phylum Chordata; class Chondrichthyes; order Myliobatiformes; family Dasyatidae; genus Hypanus; species Hypanus sabinus. The sequence continues at coordinate 4,184,889 of NC_082714.1, forward strand.
GCCTCCTACCACGGTCATTCTTTCCCACCCTCCCATCAGGGTGAAAATTCACAATTACAGCTTGGGGCATCGGAGTTCACAGTTCAATTCCAACGTTCTGCAAGAAGTTTGTATGGCTTTCCCATGAGCACATGGGTTTCTTCCAGGTGCTCCGGTTTCCTCCCACAGTCCAAAGACGTTCGGGTTAGCAGGTTAACTGGTCATTGTAAATTGTCCTGTGATTAAGCTAGGGTTAAATAGGTGGGCTGCTGGGCAGCACGTATTGTTGGGCAGATGGGCCTGTTCCATGCTGTATCTCTAAATAAGTGAATAAATAAATAGTTACATAAATGGATGGATGAATCAATAAACAAACAGACCAAATTTGAGCTCCAGTTGCAAATTCCAAGTCAAGAGTTTGTTGCTGGTCAAGGCGGATTGAAGCACAATACATGCTGAGTGTGACACACCTGGATGCTCTCTCCCTCGTGGCAGACGAGTGGTGACTCCACAGAGCTGAAGTCCTTCCCCAGCACCCAGCTCCTGTCTATCAGCTGCATGTTGTTGCCGACAGCAAAGGCACCGATCGAGCCAGCCGGGTCCCTGCCATGGGCCAGCAGTGGTTGCTTGGAATGGAAGATGTTGAACACCACGTCACCCTTCAGTATGTCGAAGTCCCAGGTGATGACCGATGTGGGTTCTAGAATCTCAATCACCTTCTGCAAAACAGGCCAGCACAGAACTGAGAGCAGGACCAGAGCCAGAGGAAACACACCTTCCTGTGTGGGGTGCAAAAGCCTGAAAGCACGGACCACCAGGCTCAAGGACCTCACAATCTGGCTCCTTATCATCTTTTACTTCCTCTGTAACTGGAACGTTGCATTCTGCTTTAGCTTGTCTCTCGTAAAGATCCGCTCACTCCAACATTCCCTCTTCCCTCTACCATTGGCCTAAAAGCACAGACCACCAGGGTCAGGGACAGCCTCAACCCCACTGTTATCAGACTATTGAATGGTTCCTCATGACTTGAGCTCATGTTTGACTTTGACCTGTTGTCTGCCTGCACTGCACTATCTCTATATCTGTTAGACTTTATTCTGCACACTATTGCTGTTTTACAGTTGCTCTAACAGAATGCACTGTGCAAATAATGGATTTGCATGAACAGTATGAAAGGTAAGCTCTTCACTGTATCTCTGTACACGTGATAATAATAAACCATTTCCAGTTGGGTGTCAGAGCTTATTGAGCCAAATCTCCTCATTGATAACTTTGCAGTCATCAGTTCAGTGGCTTTGTTCTGCTCAAATCCTGCAGGTTCTCCAGTTCCAAGAGCAGCCCACATACTTTGGAGAGCAGTGCAGACACCACAAAGGAGCAGAGTTGAGGACTCTGTGGCCATTGGACCCACTGGGACTGAAAACATAGGTCACAGAACATCAGCATCATTAGACATGAAGCACGAAATGCTGGAGGAACTCAACAGGTCCGGTGGTACCTATGGAGGGGATGTTTCATCAGGCCTGTCTCCAGCATTTGGTGTGTTGCTCTGGATTTCCTGCATCTGCAGAATTGCCTGTGTTTATGTAGATATATTTTATATCAGTGATTAGGTTTGAAATGTGAGCAGTGACATATGAGTAGACTGCTATATTTCTGCAGATCCTATGAATAACATTTATTCTTAATAAAACAGAACAGAGTTTATTCTGTAGGGTTAACATGAAATAGCCACAAGCCATGAATGACTGGGAGAATTTACCTCATGTGGAGCTCCCTTGAAGATGTTGGCAGACTGGTAAATGGTTTCTGTCCAGAGTCGAATGTGATCCGTATTATCCAGCATTTCCTCAGACTGGTATAAGGATTTGGGGACCATTCCTCCCTCTGGGATATTGCACTGTGAATGGAGTACAGATACCTTGAAATACTGTGGGCCACCAACTCCACAAGGGAACCAGCCCTGGCCACAGCTGCAGAGACACTTGCATTCTGCCCGCTGATCGGGGAGCTGGGGCCACTGGGAGAGATTGGTATTCAGTGCGCAATCAACAGCAATCTGCCTGTTAGAGCTTGAACCACCAAGCGCCCAATGCTTTCTCCTTTCTTAGATATGAGAGGAGACTGAGCAAAACAATAACTTGATTAAAACTACAACCATAATATAACAGTGTCCTAAGGTGTTTGTAAGACTTTTATCCAACAAAAAACCCACACTGAACATCACAATATCGGTCCTGTGTCGGGGTTGAAGGCCAGCCTGTGTGTGTGAAGTGGGAAGGCTGCTTTCTTGTTGTTCTGCTGAACATTGTGGAACTGCTACATTGGTGTTGGAATGTGTGGTGATACGTGCAGGCTGGCCCAGCTCATCCTTGGGTTGTGTTGGTTGTTAAAATAAACGACACATTTCACTGTAGGTATTGACGTACCCATGATAAATCAACCCGAATCCGAAAACTGGCCCCACTCCTCCCACCCACTCCACACCCCTTCCCCTCACCACACCCCTTCCTCTCACCCCACACCCCCCACCCACTCCACACCCCTTCCCCTCACCACACCCCCCACTCACTCCACACCCTTACCACCCCTCACCCCCCCACCCACTCCACACCCCTACCCCTCACCACACCCCTTCCTCTCACCCCACCCCCACCCACTCCACACCCCTTCCCCTCACCACACCCCTTCCTCTCACCCCACCCCCCACCCACTCCACACCCCTTCTCCTTACCACACCCCCCACTCACTCCACACCCCTTCTCCTCACCACACCCCCCACTCACTCCACACCCTTACCACCCCTCACCCCCCCACCCACTCCACACCCCTTCCCTCACCCCACCCCCCCACACCCCTTCCCCTCACCACACCCCTTCCTCTCACCCCACCCCCCACCCACTCCACACCCCTTCCCCTCACCACACCCCTTCCTCTCACCCCACCCCCCACCCACTCCACACCCCTTCCCCTCACCACACCCCTCCCTACTCTACACCCCTTCTCCTCACCAAACCACCACCTACTCCACACCCCTTCTCCTCACCACACCCCTTCCCCTCACCCCACCCCCCACCCACTCCACACCCCTTCCCCTCACCACACCCCTTCCTCTCACCCCACCCCCCACCCACTCCACACCCCTTCCCCTCACCACACCCCTTCCTCTCACCCCACCCCCCACCCACTCCACACCCCTTCCCCTCACCACACCCCTTCCTCTCACCCCACCCCCCCACCCACTCCACACCCCTTCCCCTCACCACACCCCTTCCTCTCACCACACCCCTTCCTCTCACCCCACCCCCCACCCACTCCACACCCCTTCCCCTCACCACACCCCTTCCTCTCACCCCACCCCCCACCCACTCCACACCCCTTCCCCTCACCACACCCCTTCCCCTCACCCCACCCCCCACCCACTCCACACCCCTTCTCCTCACCACACCCCTTCCCCTCACCCCACCCCCCACCCACTCCACACCCCTTCCCCTCACCACACCCCTCCCTACTCTACACCCCTTCTCCTCACCAAACCACCACCTACTCCACACCCCTTCTCCTCACCACACCCCTTCCCCTCACCCCACCCCCCACCCACTCCACACCCCTTCCCCTCACCACACCCCTTCCTCTCACCACACCCCCCACTCACTCCACACCCCTTCTCCTCACCACACCCCTTCCCCTCACCCCACCCCCCACCCACTCCACACCCCTTCCCCTCACCACACCCCTTCCCCTCACCCCACCCCCCACTCCACACCCCTTCTCCTCACCACACCCCCCACTCACTCCACACCCCTTCTCCTCACCACACCCCCCACCCACTCCACACCCCTTCTCCTCACCACACCCCCCACCCACTCCACACCCCTTCTCCTCACCACACCCCCCACCCACTCCACACCCCTTCTCCTCACCACACCCCTCTCCTCCCACCCCTCCCCGGTCATACCAGGCAGTCTCCACCCAGGAAGTCGGGAAGGAGGTCCCTCTCTATGTAATCGAGGAGACCTCCTGCACCCTGAAAGTTGCTGCCGCTGTAGATAAGGAACTTCTGCCGGGTGTTTTCGTTGATGAATGGACTAACCTGAGGGTGGTGAGAGACAAAAGCTTGGTCAGTGTGTGGAGCTGGGCACCTCTACTGAGCTTCTCATTAACATAGCTGGTGGCTACAGCCCAGCCCTTTATGATCCCACGGTGTACCCAGCGTTAGGGTTGGCCATGTTGGTGAGGGTCAGGATAGACGTGGAATAATGGGGGCACTGCAGAGCACATTCACCGCTGTCCTACACCTCCTCTGTGAGAGCTTGTTCTGCACTCTACCACAATGCACTGTGTGATGATCTGATCTGTATAAACAGATAAACTTCTCACTGTATCTTGGTACATGTGGCAATAATTAACCAATTTACCCATTTATTTTCCACTGCTGAATAAAGCTGAGTTCCCACTCCTTTTTCCAGGACCAAGTCTTTGAGCATATTTAAAGCGGGAGTTGACAGATTGTTGATTAGTCAGGGCATCAAAGGTTACGGGGAGAAAGCAGGAGAATTAGGTTGAGGAGGATAATAATACAGCCATCATAGAATGGTGGAACAGACTCAATGGGCTGAATGGCCTAATTCTCTCCTTTGTCTTCTGGTCTTTCTGCATCCTTGAGAAACACAGTGTCTGTCTGTCTGCAGGCTGGCTAGTACGATCAGATGGACTGTCGACCTCACAATCAGGACCCCACAGCCCTGCTGAAGAGTCTCAGCCCGAAACATCGACTGTACTTTTTTCCATCGATACTACCTGGCCCGCTGAGATCCTCAGCATTTTGTGTGTGTTGCTTCGATTTCCAGCATCTGCAGATTTTCTTCTTTGTGATTGGCTCACGATCCAGCTCGTTTTGATCTTGCACCTGTCTGTCTGTCTGCCTGCACTGCACTTCCTCCATAACTCTGGCACTTTATTCCACATTGTTCCTGTCTTACTTTGTTCTTCCTCAATGATTTGATCTGTACAGATAGCATGTAAGTCAATTTTCACTGTATCTCAGTTCATGAAACAGTAATACATCTTCAGCAATTTTGTGAGGTCCCTGACCGAACCCTGCTCTGTGATCTGACACACACTCACTGCCCTGCTCACACATCCAGGGGTCACCTCCATGTAGAGAGGGGTTGCTGTGTGTCCGGCTCCAGACCCAAACCCACTGGGTGTGACGTACATCTCCTCACCCCTCCTCTCGCCTTTCTACTGACAGTTTCAGATCCTTGATCCCTTAGCCAAGGGAAAGGCACCTCCCTCCTTTACGTAGACCTCAGCCATTTGATTCTATCAACAGACCCCACCCCTGTCATCTCCTTTTCCCGGAGCTGTGCCAGTGTCTGGGGGAGATAAAACAGTTCCTGCTTCTAATCCACTTGCACACTTGCTCATCTCCTCCCAGGACACTGATAACTGTCCCAAAATCTCAACGTGTCATTATTATTATAGATTTCCGCCCTGCTCGCGCTTTAGTAAATCTGTCTCTACCCGTTCCTGACCACACACGGTAGTGTAATGCTTTACATGTCAGCAGTCAGGATTGAAATCCCCCGCTGTCCGTGAGAAGTTTGTATGTTTGCCCCGTTTCCTCCAGGGGCTCTGGTTTCTTCTCTCATTCCAAAGGCATTCAGGTTAGTAAGTTGTGGGCAAGTGAGTTTGGCGTCAGAAGTGTGGCGACATTTGTGACTGCCCCCAGCACATCCTCAACTCATCACTGTATGTTTCACTGTACATGACAAATAAAGCTCATCTTTCATCTTCAAGCGCTGCGTCCATTTCTGATCACTTTGTCATAGGAAGGATGTTATTTAACTAGAAAGTGTGCAGAGAAAGTTCCTAGAATGTCACCTGGACTTGGGATCCTGAGTTAGAAGATGAGATTGTGTAGGCCAGGACTTTCTTCACTGGAACTTACGAGACTGGGGGGTGAACCCCAGTACACAAGATCATGAAGGGCATGGACAGGGTGAAAGCAAAGGCTTTTTCTCAGGGAATGGACACTAAAAGAGACAGATGTTTAAGATCTGAGGTGTGAGATTTAAAAGGAATATCAGAGGCTGCTTCTTCAGACAAAGAATGGTTTGTATTCAGAAAGAGCTGCCAGAAATAGTCATTGAGGCAGGCACATTAGCAATGTTTAAAATCCATCTAGATAAAGAACACACAAAGAATGCTGGAGGACCTTAGCAGGTCAGGCAGATCAATGGAAATTAATAAACTGCTGTCATTTCGGGCCAAGACCCTTCTGCAGGACTGGAAAGGAAGAGGGAAGACACCAGAATTTAAAAAGGTGGGGGGTGGGAAGGCGGAAAGCTAGAAGGTGATTGGTGAAGCCAGGTGGGTGGGAAAGGTAAAGGGCTGGAGGGGAAGGAATCGATAGGAGAGGAGAGTGGAACAATAGAAGAAAGCATCCTGTGGATGCTGTGCAGGACAGACACAGCAGGCAGTGGGAGTCCAACACAGGTAAGTGTCTCCCCACCATTGCGCACATCTGCACAGAGCACTACACTGTCACAGGAAAGCAGCATCCATCAGCAGGGACCCCCACCACCGAGGCCATGCTCTCTTCTCAATGCTGCCATCAGGCAGGAGGTACAGGAGCCTCAGGACTCACACCACCAGGTTCAGGAACAGTTATTACCCCTCAACCATCAGGCTCTTGAACTGGAGGGGATATTTCATTCATTCCAACACTAACTCTTCCACAACCTATAGACTCACTTTCAAGGACTCTTCATCTCATGTTGTCAATATTAATTGCTTATTTATTTATTATTATTTGGTTTTATTTTTTCTTTTCTTGTATTTTCTGTGAACGCCTGCAAAAAAATTTATTACAGGAAAGATACTAGCATGGGTCAAGCAGTGGCTGATTGGCAGGAGGCAAAGAGTGGGAATAAAGGGAGCCTTTTCTTGTAGTCTGCCAGTGGCTAGAGGTTTCAGTTGGGACATTATATGTCAATGATTTGGATGATGGAATTGATGGCTTTGTTGCAAAGTTTATGGATGATATGAAGATAAGTGGAGGGGTAGGTAGCTTTGAGGAAGTAGAGAAGGACTTAAACTAGGAGATTGGGCAAAAAAGTGGCAGATGGAATACAGTGCCAGGAAGTATCTGGTCATGCGTTTTGGTAGAAAAAAATAAAAGGGTAAAGTATTTTCTAAATGGAGAGGAAAATTCAAAAATCTGAGGTGAAAAGGAACTTGGGAGTCCTTGTGCAGGGTTACTTAAAGTTAATTTACAGGTTGAGTTGGTGATGAGGAAGGCAACTGTGCTGTTGGCATTCATTTCAAGAGGATTAGAGTACAAAAGGACGTTATGTTGAGGCTTCATAAAGCACAGGCGAGGCCTCACGGAGTATTGTGAATGGTTTTGAGCCCATTATCTTAGAAAGGATGTGCTGAAACTGGTGAGGCTTGAAAGGAAATTACAGGATGGAATGGCTTGTCAAATGCAGACTGATGGCTCTGGGCCGGCATTCACTGGAATTCAGAAAAATGAAGAGCGACTTCATTGAAACCTATGGAATGGTGAAAGACCTTGATAGACGTGATGCAGAGAGGATGTTTCCTATCGTGGGAGAGTCTAAGACCAGAGTACAAAGAGCATACAGGGAGGTCCTTGCAGAACAGAGATAGGGAGGGATTACTCAGCCAGAGAGTTGTGAATCTGTGGAATTCTTTGCCACAGGCAGCTGTGGAGGCCAAGTCTTTCTGTATATTTAAGAAAGGTTGATAGATGCTTGATTGTTCAGGGCATGAAGGGATACGGGGAAAAGGCAGGAGATTGGGGCTGAGAGAGAAATTGGATCAGCAGAGCAGACTAGATGAGCCAAATGGCCTAATTCTGCTCCTTTATCTTATGGTCTTAAAATGAACCTCAGGATTGTATATAGAAATATATAGACTACTTCAATAATAAATCTACTTCACACTTTGATGATGCAGAAGCAGCAGGGGAGGTTAATTGAGAGGCAGAACCAGGCCAGTTGGAACTCACCAATGTCCAGAGCACGGGGAAGACTCGGGGAGCTCGGAGGATGAGCAACCGCCCGAGGGTCTCGGGATAATTTGTCTCCACCACCTCGATGATCCTAAGCAGCGTTTTCACTCCCGGTCGCCATAGGTGCCTCATGTTCAACCCCTCCATGTCCACCAGACACGTCCAGGAACTGGCGAAGATCAGATACTGCAGTCACCCATAGGTGCTGGCACATGGAGAGATCACCCATCACCCCTTGCACCCACCCAGCAATCTACCCCTGAAGCCCCAACAATCCTCCGTCCTCCGCCCCAACCACTGCCTTGCACCCACACCTCAAACCTTTGGCTCTCCCAACCATCACTCTCACCCGTCCATTTTGTCTGACACAGTCCTCTTTACCTCCCCTCCCTCACTGTCCCACAAAATGATTGCTTTGTACAGCCCTCCACCCTCACATTCCCCTCCACTCTCACATCCCCCTCACCCTCACAGCCCCCTCACCCTCACATTCCCCTCCACTCTCACATTCCCCTCCACTCTCACATCCCCCTCCACTCTCACATCCCCTCCACCCTCACATTCCCCTCCACTCTCACATCCCCCTCACCCTCACAGCCCCCTCACCCTCACAGCCCCCTCACCCTCACATTCCCCTCCACTCTCACATCCCCCTCCACTCTCACATCCCCTCCACCCTCACATCCCCCTCACCCTCACATCCCCCTCCACCCTCACATCCCCCTCCACTCTCACATCCCCCTCCACTCTCACATCCCCCTCACCCTCACATCCCCCTCACCCTCACATCCCCCTCCACTCTCACATCCCCACCCTCTCATTTCCCTCCATTCTCACATCCCCCTCACCCTCACATCCCCCTCCACTCTCACATCCCCCTCACCCTCACATCCCCCTCCACTCTCACATCCCCCTCACCCTCACATCACCCCCTTCCTGCCCTGCCCTGCCCCTGGATCCACATCCCAGCTGGAGGCTGGGTTACCGAGCTGGGGAGTCAGGTGGGAAATACAAGGCCTGGAGGACTTTACTGACGTGATGGGACGCCCGAAGACTCTGGTGTTCTCCTCACACCTCCGTTGGCCATCCTCGTTGATGGACAGCACCTGGGGCGAGAGAGGGGGCTCAGTGAGAGGGTGCCCCGTGGCCATTACCCGGTCTGTTCAGGCTGAACAAACTACGCGAGCGAGCACACGCAGGGAACACAACTGTGCAAGATCAAGAGGCTGAGAAGGCCAGGGGAAATTTCACGCAGTTTGTGCTGTGTGGTGTGGCTGTGACCCTGGAGCTGAGCTTTCAAACAGCCGACAGTCAACTGCCATTGAGTTCTGCTGAGGATCAGGTGTTAACGAATGGTAGGTGAAGGCTTCCTACAGCCCCTGTACAGCACATCAAAGGGGCAGAATGGCCTCTGCTCTCTCCGTACAGCAGATTGGAAGGGCAGAATGGCCTCTGCTGTCCCTGTACATATAACGAGGGGCAGAATGGCACCAGCTGTTCCAGAAACTGAGTTGATTTCACTGCAACAAATACAGCTATAACTACCAGATGCTACCTAGACTGGACAGCAGGTCCCACATTGAGAGGTTAAGCACGCTAGGACTTTTCTCGTTAGAGTGAAGGAGGATGAGAGGTGACTTGATGGAGGGGACAAGATGATAAGAGGCTCAGATCGAGTGGAGAGCCAGAAATGGCTAACATCAAAGGATGCATTTAAGGTGATTGGAGGAAAGTAAAGGGTGGGGGGGGGGCTGTCAGAGGTAGGGGCTTTACACAGAGAGTGGTGGGTGTGTGGACACCCTGCAAGAGGTGATGGTACAGGCAGGTACATTAGAGACATTAGATTAGATGTGAGAGGGAAGGATTAGATTCAGTTTAAAGTCGGTTTAGGGGTTGGTATCACATTGTGAGCCAAAGTGTCTGCAGTGTCCTATGTGCAATACAACAACTGCATTACAATTTTCCCACCCTGATCAGGGTGCAATTTATCGCCTGCCGTGCCCATGGATAGACAGAGCTGCTCATTCTCCCTCGCCCCAGTCAGCCTAGGGGGAGCTCCCCCCTCCCCTCTGACAAATGCTCGGGCCTAGCAGCAGCCCCAGCCCCTGGATTACTCACGTGCCGCAAAATGGCCTCCTCCCCAAGAGCTTTCAGTAGCCCCTTGGTATCCATCTGTCCCAGGCGCAGGATGTAGAGCGGCCGGCCGTCTGTCTCAGTCAGGGGTGGGGGGTGGGAAAGTGGTTAGTCAGGTGGGATCGCCCTCTCTCAGTGACCCCCACCCCTCCCCTCTCCCTGTCCTCATCCCTCCACCTCCTCCCAACCCCTTTCTCCACCCCCACTCCCATTCTCCCCTGCCCCTCCCCTCCCTTCCCTTTCCCTCTCCCCCTCACTGTCCCGTCCCTTCCCCCGAGTTTACCTCGGTCATGGTAGTGCCACCCTGCTGTATAGTAGTCCTGCAGGACTGGGGGAGGCCTCCACATCTCAAGGATGTGGTCCACCTGGTTCTGCTTTCGCCACGTGAGGGACTGACACAGGATCTCACGCGTCCTCTCCAGGTTAAAGTCCCGTGACCTCAGGAAACGCAGAATGTGCTGATCTTTGGGAATCTACAAAATACAACAGTGGCAAAGACTCGCCCTCCGAGTTCACACTTGGACACAACACCAGCACTCCCCTCACCAAAGCCGCGCTCAAACACTCCGCTTCCACACTGCAGTTATGTCAGGAAAACTTGGGGACACAATGGAAGCATAACGATTAGTGCAAAGCTATTACAGCTCAAGGCATTAGAGTTCAGAGTTCAATTGCAGTGTCCTCAGAAAGCAAGTTTGTATGTTCCTTCCTGTGTGCACGTGGCTTTCCTCCAAAGGCGTACTGGTTAGTAGGGTAACTGGTCATCGTAAACTGTCCAGTGGTTAGGCTGGTGTTAATTGCTGAGCTCTAAGGGCCTGTTCTGCACTTTAACTCTAAATAAATTATGAATAAAACCAGGAAACGCTGCGAGTACCGAGCACAGTAGCAGAGTGGTTTGTGTAACACCGTACTACACCAGCGACAGGGTTCAGTCCCTGCTGCAGTCTGTAAGGAGCTTGTACGTTCACTCCGTGACCACGCTGGTTTACTCCCACATTCCAAAACGGGTGGATTAGGGTTAGTAAACTGTCGGCATGCTATGTTGACACTTGTGGGCTGTCCCCAGCACAATTGTCGGATCATGTGGGTTGTTGTCGGAAAAGACACCTTTCACTCTATGTCTAAATATTTTAATGTGCAGATGTATCTTTATCTTTCAGTCTTTAGCACACAAACTGCTGGAGGAACTCAGCATGTCAGGCAGTGTTTATGGAGGGAAATGGAAGCCAATGTTTCAGCCTGAGACCCTTCGTCAGGAGTGGAAACTATAAAAGGGTGGGGAAAGGGGATAGTCATAAACTGGCAGACGAGAGGTGAAAGGTAGGTAAGGTGGGCGCGAAGGAAATACTCAACCAGTAAGGCAGCTTCTGTGGAATGAGAGCGCAGTCAGTGGAAACGTTAGTGGTACTACAGAGGAAAGGAGGAGGGAGTTTTATCGAAGAGTCAGGTGGAAGAGAGATGACAGAGTTGCCATGGTACAAGTCAGTGGTGGAGGAGCGGGCAAATGGAGGGTTAGGATTGTGCAAAACCAAAATTAGAATCAAAGGGAGATTTAAACTGAGCAGAGGAAATATGAATTTAGAGGCTGGGACGGGTGGGCATGTGAAAATGTTGAATCTGGAAGGCTGTGATAAGGTGAAGTGCTGTCCGGTGCTTTCACTGAACCTTGTTGGAAAAGTGCAGAAAGTCAGAGCAAGATTGAGACTGGGACGAAGGTGAAGGTGTCAGAAAGCAGGAATGGCCTGCAGCCTTGCCAGCCAAGTGTGTACGGCATTTTCTGCTTTCACTTCAGATTTCCCGACTGAAATATTGTAATTTTGACAGATGGGCAGCATGGTACTGTAGCAGTTAGCATAACACGATCACAGAGCCAGTGGGCCGCTGCTGTCTGTGAGGAGTTTGTACGTTCTCCCTGTGACCACGTGGGTTTCCTCTGGGTGCTCTGGTTTCCTCCCACAGTCCAAAGACGTGCAGTTGGTAGGTTCATGGTCACGCATTAGGGTGTAAGTGGGCAGCTTGTTGGCAGGTGCCTGTTACTGTGCTGCATCTCTGAAAATAAAGACATACAGCAGATATTTACAGTCACACAGGGCCACCTTCTGCATGAACACCAGACTCACTGTGCCCCGACATCTGGTGCAGACTCATGGTTCAATTTGCTGTTGGTTTGTGTTGGGTTTTAAAGGTTAAAGGTTAGCTTTATTTGTCACATGTACATCAACATATTGAAACATACAGTGAAATGTATTGTTTGCATCAATGACCAACACCGCGGGCCGCTCGAGAGTGTGCTGGGGACAGCCCGCAGTGTCATCATATTTCCAGGAGCAACATAGCATGCCCACAGCTCACTGACCCTAACCTGTTAGTCTTTGGACTGCGGGAGGAAACCCTCGCAGTCATGGGAAGAACATACAAGCTTTTCACAGACAGCAGCGGGAACTGAACCGATTGGTAATCCCAGGCACTGTAAAGTGTTACACTAACTGCTGCCCTACCATTTTGGTCAGAAACCTCCTGTCTTGTCATCGGGGATTTTGTGTGAGGTCCAAGGGAACACAGCAAGCACATGCAGATCTCTTGACCAACACACTGGCATTTTGGATGAATCTTACAACTAAGGGGAGCAGTCTGCACGTAAATGTACGTGTAAGGATTGAGAGCAGTGTCTGTGTGTGTGTACAATGGGGACGGGGGTGATGGAGCCAACCTCTTAGTAGCCAGTGAATGATACAAAGGGACAAAGGGGACCGGGGCCTGTTACACAGTGGGGATCCCCGGCTGCTTGTCTTTTCAGCCAACGGGAGTTCACTCTTTACCTGTGCTGTGCATCCTGAGTTACATTTTATTAACTTATCTATGGTAAAGTTTTGGTTTGTGTGCTACGTGTGTGATGTTATGTGGGTGCACTGTGGTCCAGAGGAAAGTTGTTCGTTTGATTCTATAAACGTACAGTCAGGTGACAATGAAATTGAACTTGAATGAATGAGGTAAAGTTAGTGACACAATCAAGTTTAAGATACAGTTTATCTGGTAACAGGTTGTGTCAGTACCTTAGGGTGTGGTTCTGGATGTCAGAACGAGCTGTTTTTCTTGTTCTCTGAACAACGCTTAAACTAACATACCCAGACATGAAACATATATATAAACACACAGAGGAAAACATTACCTTCTCTGGTTTCCAGTCCCCCGCCTCAGACTACAAAAGCACAGAGAAAGAGGTAACTGAGGTTCAGAACGTACAGAACACAGAACAGTACAGGCCATTTGGCCCACAATGTCGTGCTGACATATCAACCTACTCCAAGAACAATCTAACCCTTCCATCCTACACAGCCGTCCATTTTTATGTTTATCTGTGTGTCTGTCTAATGTATCTGAGTCTACCACCACCTCTGGCAGGGCGTCCCACACAGCCGGCACTCTGCTTAAAAAGCCCACCTCTGATATCCCACCACCATACTTTCCTCCAATCACATTAAAATTATGCCCCCTTGTATTTTCACAGCCCGGGAAAAGGTATCCAGCTGTCCACACTACCTATGCCTCTCATCATCTTGTACACTCTAACATCCTCCTTTGATTCAAAGAGAAGAGCCAAGCTCGCCCAGCCTATCCTCACAAGACACTCTCTCTAATCCAGGCAGCATCCTGGTGAATCTCCTCTGCACCCTCTCGAATCCAGGCAGCATCCTGGTGAATCTCCTCTGCACCCTCTCTAATCCAGGCAGCATCCTGGTGAATCTCCTCTGCACCCTCTCGAATCCAGGCAGCATCCTGGTGAATCTCCTCTGCACCCTCTCTAATCCAGGCAGCATCCCGGTGAATCTCTTCTGCACCCTCTCTACTCCAGGCAGCATCCTGGTGAATCTCCTCTGCACCCTCTCTAATCCAGGCAGCATCCTGGTGAATCTCCTCTGCACCCTCTCTAATCCAGGCAGCATCCTGGTGAATCTCCTCTGCACCCTCTCTAATCCAGTCAGCATCCTGGTGAATCTCCTCTGCACCCTCTCTAATCCAGTCAGCATCCTGGTGAATCTCCTCTGCACCCTCTCTAATCCAGGCAGCATCCTGGTGAATCTCCTCTGCACCCTCTCTAATCCAGGCAGCATCCTGGTGAATCTCCTCTGCACCCTCTCGAATCCAGGCAGCATCCTGGTGAATCTCCTCTGCACCCTCTCGAATCCAGGCAGCATCCTGGTGAATCTCCTCTGCACCCTCTCGAATCCAGGCAGCATCCTGGTGAATGTCCTCTGCACCCTCTCCAATCCAGGCAGCATCCTGGTGAATCTCCTCTGCACCCTCTCGAATCCAGGCAGCATCCTGGTGAATCTCCTCTGCACCCTCTCGAATCCAGGCAGCTTCCTGGTGAATCTCCTCTGCACCCTCTCTAATCCAGGCAGCATCCTGGTGAATCTCCTCTGCACCCTCTCGAATCCAGGCAGCATCCTGGTGAATCTCCTCTGCACCCTCTCTAATCCAGGCAGCATCCCGGTGAATCTCCTCTGCACCCTCTCTACTCCAGGCAGCATCCTGGTGAATCTCCTCTGCACCCTCTCTAATCCAGGCAGCATCCCGGTGAATCTCCTCTGCACCCTCTCTAATCCAGGCAGCATCCTGGTGAATCTCCTCTGCACCCTCTCTAATCCAGTCAGCATCCTGGTGAATCTCCTCTGCACCCTCTCTAATCCAGGCAGCATCCTGGTGAATCTCCTCTGCACCCTCTCTAATCCAGGCAGCATCCTGGTGAATCTCCTCTGCACCCTCTCGAATCCAGGCAGCATCCTGGTGAATCTCCTCTGCACCCTCTCGAATCCAGGCAGCATCCTGGTGAATCTCCTCTGCACCCTCTCGAATCCAGGCAGCATCCTGGTGAATGTCCTCTGCACCCTCTCCAATCCAGGCAGCATCCTGGTGAATCTCCTCTGCACCCTCTCGAATCCAGGCAGCATCCTGGTGAATCTCCTCTGCACCCTCTCGAATCCAGGCAGCTTCCTGGTGAATCTCTTCTGCACCCTCTCAAATCCAGGCAGCATCCTGGTGAATCTCCTCTGCACCCTCTCTAATCCACACAGCATCCTGGTGAATCTCCTCTGCGCCCTCTCTAATCCAGGCAGCATCCTGGTGAATCTCCTCTGCACCCTCTCTAATCCAGGCAGCATCCTGTTGAATCTCCTCTGCACCCTCTCTAATCCAGGCAGCATCCTGATGAATCTCCTCTGCACCCTCTCTAATCCAGGCAGCATCCTGGTGAATCTCCTCTGCACCCTCTCTAATCCAGACAGCATCCTGGTGAATCTCCTCTGCACCCTCTCTAATCCAGACAGCATCCTGGTGAATCTCCTCTGCACCCTCTCTAATCCAGGCAGCATCCCGGTGAATCTCCTCTGCACCCTCTCTAATCCAGGCAGCGTCCCGGTGAATCTCCTCTGCACCCTCTCTAATCCAGGCAGCGTCCCGGTGAATCTCCTCTGCACCCTCTCTAATCCAGGCAGCGTCCCGGTGAATCTCCTCTGCACCCTCTCTAATCCAGGCAGCGTCCTGGTGAATCTCCTCTGCACCCTCTCTAATCCAGGCAGCGTCCTGGTGAATCTCCTCTGCACCCTCTCAAATCCAGGCAGCATCCTGGTGAATCTCCTCTGCACCCTCTCTAATCCAGGCAGCATCCTGGTGAATCTCCTCTGCACCCTCTCTAATCCAGGCAGCATCCTGGTGAATCTCCTCTGCACCCTCTCGAATCCAGGCAGCATCCTGGTGAATCTCCTCTGCACCCTCTCGAATCCAGGCAGCATCCTGGTGAATCTCCTCTGCACCCTCTCGAATCCAGGCAGCATCCTGGTGAATGTCCTCTGCACCCTCTCCAATCCAGGCAGCATCCTGGTGAATCTCCTCTGCACCCTCTCGAATCCAGGCAGCATCCTGGTGAATCTCCTCTGCACCCTCTCGAATCCAGGCAGCTTCCTGGTGAATCTCTTCTGCACCCTCTCGAATCCAGGCAGCATCCTGGTGAATCTCCTCTGCACCCTCTCTAATCCACACAGCATCCTGGTGAATCTCCTCTGCGCCCTCTCTAATCCAGGCAGCATCCTGGTGAATCTCCTCTGCACCCTCTCTAATCCAGGCAGCATCCCGGTGAATCTCCTCTGCACCCTCTCTAATCCAGGCAGCGTCCCGGTGAATCTCCTCTGCACCCTCTCTAATCCAGGCAGCGTCCCGGTGAATCTCCTCTGCACCCTCTCTAATCCAGGCAGCGTCCCGGTGAATCTCCTCTGCACCCTCTCTAATCCAGGCAGCGTCCTGGTGAATCTCCTCTGCACCCTCTCTAATCCAGGCAGCATCCTGGTGAATCTCCTCTGCACCCTCTCAAATCCAGGCAGCATCCTGGTGAATCTCCTCTGCACCCTCTCTAATCCAGACAGCGTCCTGGTGAATCTCCTCTGCACCCTCTCTAATCCAGACAGCATCCTGGTGAATCTCCTCTGCACCCTCTCGAATCCAGGCAGCGTCCTGGTGAATCTCCTCTGCACCCTCTCCAATCCAGACAGCATCCTGGTGAATCTCCTCTGCACCCTCACGAATCCAGGCAGCGTCCTGGTGAATCTCCTCTGCACCCTCTCTAATCCAGGCAGCATCCTGGTGAACTTCCTCTGCACCCTCTCTAATCCAGGCAGCATCCTGGTGAATCTCCTCTGCACCCTCTCTAATCTACACAGCATCCTGGTGAATCTCCTCTGCACCCTCTAATTCACACAGCATCCTGGTGAATCTCCTCTGCACCCTCTCTAATCCAGGCAGCATCCTGGTGAATCTCCTCTGCACCCTCTCTAATCCAGGCAGCATCCTGGTGAATCTCCTCTGCACCCTCTCTAATCCAGGCAGCATCCTGGTGAATCTCCTCTGCACCCTCTCAAATCTAGGGAGCATCCTAGTGAATCTCCTCTGCACCCTCTCAAATCTAGGGAGCATCCTAGTGAATCTCCTCTGCACCCTCTCTAATCCAGGCAGCATCCTGGTGAATCTCCTCTGCACCCTCTCTAATCCAGACAGCATCCTGGTGAATCTCCTCTGCACCCTCTCTAATCCGGGCAGCGTCCTGGTGAATCTCCTCTGCACCCTCTCTAATCCAGGCAGCATCCTGGTGAATCTCCTCTGCACCCTCTCCAATCCAGGCAACATCCTGGTGAATCTCTTCTGCACCCTCTCCAATCCAGGCAGCATCCTGGTGAATCTCCTCTGCACCCTCTCTAATCCAGGCACCATCCTGGTGAATCTCCTCTGCACCCTCTCTAATTCAGGCAGCATCCTGGTGAATCTCCTCTGCACCCTCTCGAATCCAGGCAGCATCCTGGTGAATCTCCTCTGCTCCCTCTCTAATCCACACAGCATCCTGGTGAATCTCCTCTGCACCCTCTGTAATCCACACAGCATCCTGGAGAATCTCCTCTGCACCCTCTCTAATCCAGGCAGCATCCTGGTGAATCTCCTCTGCACCCTCTCTAATCCAGGCAGCATCCTGGTGAATCTCCTCTGCACCCTCTCTAATCCAGACAGCGTCCTGGTGAATCTCCTCTGCACCCTCTCTAATCCAGACAGCATCCTGGTGAATCTCCTCTGCACCCTCTCGAATCCAGGCAGCGTCCTGGTGAATCTCCTCTGCACCCTCTCCAATCCAGACAGCATCCTGGTGAATCTCCTCTGCACCCTCACGAATCCAGGCAGCGTCCTGGTGAATCTCCTCTGCACCCTCTCTAATCCAGGCAGCATCCTGGTGAACTTCCTCTGCACCCTCTCTAATCCAGGCAGCATCCTGGTGAATCTCCTCTGCACCCTCTCTAATCTACACAGCATCCTGGTGAATCTCCTCTGCACCCTCTAATTCACACAGCATCCTGGTGAATCTCCTCTGCACCCTCTCTAATCCAGGCAGCATCCTGGTGAATCTCCTCTGCACCCTCTCTAATCCAGGCAGCATCCTGGTGAATCTCCTCTGCACCCTCTCTAATCCAGGCAGCATCCTGGTGAATCTCCTCTGCACCCTCTCAAATCTAGGGAGCATCCTAGTGAATCTCCTCTGCACCCTCTCAAATCTAGGGAGCATCCTAGTGAATCTCCTCTGCACCCTCTCTAATCCAGGCAGCATCCTGGTGAATCTCCTCTGCACCCTCTCTAATCCAGACAGCATCCTGGTGAATCTCCTCTGCACCCTCTCTAATCCGGGCAGCGTCCTGGTGAATCTCCTCTGCACCCTCTCTAATCCAGGCAGCATCCTGGTGAATCTCCTCTGCACCCTCTCCAATCCAGGCAACATCCTGGTGAATCTCTTCTGCACCCTCTCCAATCCAGGCAGCATCCTGGTGAATCTCCTCTGCACCCTCTCTAATCCAGGCACCATCCTGGTGAATCTCCTCTGCACCCTCTCTAATTCAGGCAGCATCCTGGTGAATCTCCTCTGCACCCTCTCGAATCCAGGCAGCATCCTGGTGAATCTCCTCTGCTCCCTCTCTAATCCACACAGCATCCTGGTGAATCTCCTCTGCACCCTCTGTAATCCACACAGCATCCTGGAGAATCTCCTCTGCACCCTCTCTAATCCAGGCAGCATCCTGGTGAATCTCCTCTGCACCCTCTCTAATCCAGGCAGCATCCTGATGAATCTCCTCTGCACCCTCTCTAATCCAGACAGCATCCTGGTGAATCTCTCCTGCACCCTCTGTAATCCACACAGCATCCCGGTGAATCTGCTCTGCACCCTCTCTAATCCAGGCAGCATCCTGGTGAATCTCCTCTGCACCCTCTCTAATCCACACAGCATTCTGGTGAATCTCCTCTGCACCCTCTCTAATCCACACAGCATTCTGGTGAATCTCCTCTGCACCCTCTCGAATCCAGGCAGCATCCTGATGAATCTCCTCTGCACCCTCTCTAATCCAGGCAGCATCCTGGTGAATCTCCTCCGCACCCTCTCTAATCCAGACAGCATCCTGGTGAATCTCCTCTGCACCCTCTCTAATCCAGACAGCATCCTGGTGAATCTCCTCTGCACCCTCTCGAATCCAGGCAGCATCCTGGTGAATCTCCTCTGCACCCTCTCTAATCCAGGCAGCATCCTGGTGAATCTCCTCTGCACCCTCTCTAATCCAGGCAGCATCCTGGTGAATCTCCTCTGCACCCTCTCTAATCCAGGCAGCATCCTGGTCAATCTCCTCTGCACCCTCTCTAATCCAGGCAGCATCCTGGTGAATCTCCTCTGCACCCTCCTTTCTATAATGAGGTGACCAGCACTGAACACAATATTCCCAGTGTGGTCGAACCAGGATTTTATAGAGCTGCACTATTACCTTGGAGCTCTTGACTAATGAAGACCAACACACTGTATGCTGCCTTAACCACCCTTCCACTTCCTTATCTTATCACCCCTGCTTTAAATACACTCAATAGCCTGCCTCCACAGCCATTTGCGGCAATAAATTCCTCAGATTTATTAACCCTCTCAACCTCATTCCCATGCCTTCTCTCTGTAACCTTTGATGACGTGACTAATCAAGAACCTATTAACCTCTGCTTTAAATATACCAAATGACTTGTCTTCCACAGTTGTCTGTGGCAATGAATTCCACAGATTCATTACCATTTGGCTAGAGAAATTTCTCCTCAGCTCTGTTCTAAGTGGATGTCCTCCTGTTCTGTGGCCATGCTCTTTGGTCCTAGACTCCCCCGCTACTGGAAACATCCTCTCCACGTTCATTCTATCTAGGCCTTTCAATATTCGATAGGTTTCAATGACATTCCCCTCCCCATTCTTCTAAACTCGAGTGAGTACAGACTCAGAGCTATCAGATGAGCCTCCTACATTAACCCTTTCATTGCCGGAATCATTCTCATGAACCTTCTCTGGACCCTCTCCAGTGCCAGGACGTCTTTTCTATTGAGCTCAAAGCTGCTCACAATACTCCACACATGCTCTGACCAGTGCTGTTTTTAGCCTCGGCATTACAGCCTTGCCTTGTATTCCAGTCATTTGCAAGTGAAGCCTTCCTCACCGTCAACTCAGCGTGTGAGAATGCAGACTGACTCTGCAGCAGATATGTGGGGCCAATACTCCAGGTGTCACTCTAGGACCAAGACTTACAGCATCCCTGACACAAGAGTCCCATTCTCCTGAACCCACCCCTCATTCCTGGGTGTCAGTATCTCTGAGGATCCATCCTGGAAAGCACGACAGCAGCTACATTTCACTGGACTTGGTCTGTCACCAAAGACACTTGCACATTTCTACAGATTACTGTGGAGAGCATTCTAACTGGTCGCATCACTGTCTGGTATGGAGGGGCCACTGCACAGGATCGGAAAAAAAGCTGCAGAAAGCTGTAAACTCAGCCAGCTCCACCATGGGCACTAAACTCCCCAGCATCAGGGACACCTTCAACAGGCCACGCCTCAAATAGACGACATCCATCATTAAAGACCCCCATCACCCAGGACATGCTCTCTTCTCCTTGTTACTGCCAGGAAGGAGGAGGGTAAAGACCACATTCAACATTTCAGTAACAGTTTCTTTCTATCTGTGATCCAATTTCTGAGTGGACAGCACCCACTACATCATCATTGTTTTTGCTTTTGCACTACTTAAAATGTTCTATCTATTTCCTATTGTAGTTTATAGTTTCTTTTTATTGTGTATGGTGATGTGTTGCTGCTGCAAAATGACACCTTTCATGACATACACAAGTGATATCAAAGCCGATTCTGATTCTGAGAATTTTAATTCAGCTTTCTGGGCCAACCCCCATTCACCAGCCTCTGTAGACAGGTCCCCCCAACTGCATTCACCTCCGATCCCCATCATCCATCACCCCCGAGGCGGCTGCATGTCCTCCCCTGATCTGCCCATTGCCCCCGAGGCGGCTGCATGCCCTCCCCTGCTCTGCCCATCACCCCCGAGGCAGCTGCATGCCCTCCCCTGCTCTCACCCCCGAGGCGGCTGCATGTCCTCCCCTGCTCTGCCCATCACCCCCGAGGCTGCTGCATGCCCTCCCCTGCTCTGCCCATCACCCCCGAGGTGGCTGCATGTCCTCCCCTGCTCTGCCCATCACCCCCGAGGTGGCTGCATGCCCTCCCCTGCTCTGCCCATCACCCCCGAGGCGGCTGCATGCCCTCCCCTGCCCATCACCCCCGAGGCTGCTGCATGCCCTCCCCTGCTCTGCCCATCGCCCCCGAGGCGGCTGCATGCCCTCCCCTGCTCTGCCCATCACCCCCGAGGCGGCTGCATGTCCTCCCCTGCTCTGCCCATCACCCCCGAGGCGGCTGCATGTCCTCCCCTGCTCTGCCCATTGCCCCCGAGGCGGCTGCATGCCCTCCCCTGCTCTGCCCATCACCCCTGAGGCGGCTGCATGCCCTCCCCTGCTCTCACCCCTGAGGCAGCTGCATGCCCTCCCCTGCTCTCACCCCCGAGGCGGCTGCATGTCCTCCCCTGCTCTGCCCATTGCCCCCGAGGCGGCTGCATGCCCTCCCCTGCTCTGCCCATCACCCCCAAGGCGGCTGCATGCCCTCCCCTGCTCTGCCCATCACCCCCGAGGCGGCTGCATGCCCTCCCCTGCTCTGCCCATCACCCCCGAGGCGGCTGCATGCCCTCCCCTGCTCTCACCCCCGAGGCGGCTGCATGTCCTCCCCTGCTCTGCCCATTGCCCCCGAGGCGGCTGCATGCCCTCCCCTGCTCTGCCCATCACCCCCAAGGCGGCTGCATGCCCTCCCCTGCTCTGCCCATCACCCCCGAGGCGGCTGCATGCCCTCCCCTGCTCTGCCCATTGCCCCCGAGGCGGCTGCATGCCCTCCCCTGCTCTGCCCATCACCCCCGAGGCGGCTGCATGCCCTCCCCTGCTCTGCCCATCGCCCACCTTGCCTTTGTGTGTCTCCTGCAGCCACTGGCGCAACTGGATCAGGCAGCTCTCTTGCATCGGAGACAGATGGCCCAGGTGACGCTCGATGTAGTCGGTATCAAGCTTGTCGGCTGCAAAGTACAGGGGTAAAACCCAGCGTCACTGAGGCTACAGCATTTGCTTCCAGGAAGACCAGCTGAATTAGGTTCATCAGCGGCTGAACTAGTGCGAGACGAGGGACTGCTGCGGTCTCTTCCTGCAGAAACGTGGCTCCAGGGCAACATCTCCTGCACCTGTGAACTTCAGGCCTTGGCCCTCAGGCACTTGGGCTCTATTATTATGATTTGATCTGTCTATTTTTGTAACTGTATGTCCCACTGCTAAAATTACATGTGCCTTGTTGTGTGTGTGACTGTTGGTTCTGTGCTTTGCCCCTTGACCCCAGAGAAACAAATGTTCCACATGTATAGTTGAATGACAGTTAAACTCGAACTTGAACGAACTCAGTAATGCGGTCACATCAAACCAGCTGCAGCAGAGCAGAGGGACAAAGCTTGCAGCTACCCTGCACTTTGGGAAATTTATAAGCTAAATTGAAAAAATGTTGTAAAATTCACAGACCAGCCAGATTAAACCCAATCAACCACTACCATCTGGGGCAAGCAAATTCTGAATCCAGGCAGCCAGTTCACGTGGATCCCACGCATCTTGAACTTCTGGAGGAGCCTCCCCGAGGGAGCTTGTCTAACGCCTTACTAAATTTCACATAGACAACATCGACAGCTCTGCCACGACTGGTCACATGGGGTGGTCTCTCCTTTTCTCCACCCCTGCCCACACAACCCATCATGTGATCTCTCGCTCTCCTCACAGGGAGGAGAGTGATGTCGATTGCCGAAAAACACTAACCATCAGACGCTGTGGGTTCACACAGACTGGCCGCTGCCTCCCCGGGGGTGCCGTCTGTCTCTGTGTCCGATGGCTCGGTCCCGAGAGGTGCCGAGGATACTGGTGCAGGACAGCTGGACACTGGCACCTCATCATTGATAGGGGCTGACACAGGAGGAGTCCAACGAGGGATGTGTCGAGTTCCCTGTGTTGTCAGTTCCCTTAGGTAGTACTCGATAACTTCCTTACCCTGAAACAGCAGAATCTGTTACTGAGGGATGGCAGCTCACTCCGGGCAAGAGGTCAGCCTAATAGCTGGAGAACAACTTAACCAAGTGATAGCGTGCATCAATCGGCACGTGTCAATCAGTGTGTCCATATCAATCGGCATGTGTCAATCAGCATGTGTCAATATCAATCAGCACGTGTCAATCAGCGTGTGTCAATATCAATCAGCACGTGTCAATCAGCATGTGTCAATATCAATCAGCATGCATCCATATCAATCGGCACGTGTCATTCAGCATGTGTCAATATCAATCAG
This sequence comes from Hypanus sabinus, assembly GCF_030144855.1. Classification (NCBI taxonomy): domain Eukaryota; kingdom Metazoa; phylum Chordata; class Chondrichthyes; order Myliobatiformes; family Dasyatidae; genus Hypanus; species Hypanus sabinus. The sequence continues at coordinate 4,208,350 of NC_082714.1, forward strand.
CACGTGTCATTCAGCATGTGTCAATATCAATCAGCATGTGTCAATCAGCATGTGTCAATATCAATCGGTATGTGTCAATCAGCATGTGTCAATATCAATCAGCACTTGTCAGTCAGCATGCATCCATATCAATCGGTGTGTGTCAGTCAGAGTGTGTTAATATCAATCAGCATGTATCTGGGGAGATCTCCACCAGCTACCAGACATGAATGCAGGTCCCCTTCATTCAAAGAAAAAGAGCCCATCTAATATAGTATTAAATCCAGGTCACTTTCATTCAAAGAGGAAGAGCCAATCAAATGCAGGGTTGGTGTCAGATTTCTATCCCATCATCACTGATCCCCTCACCCCAAACCCCACCATAAACTGGACTCCTTACCCTCTTGACATTGGCTGTGTACTGTCTCATTGCAATCTTCTCCACCGTGCTCTCAAAGCCAAAGAATGACTTGATGTCCAGCGATGCAGACTGTTCGAAGCAGGTCCAGTCCTCATTGTCTGGGTGAACCTGGAGAAGAGAATGGAGACACGTTGAACCCAGAATTCCAGAAAATCCCAGAGTCTGGCTGGGCTGTCTCGCCTAGGGGACAAAGCCTCAAGATTCGAGGGGAAAGATTTCGGTCAGAGATGAAGAGAAATTGCTTCTCCCAGAGTTGTGAATTTGTGGGATTCTCTGCCAGGAAAGCAACAGATGCTGCCTCATAGCCAGGAAATTCTGGGTTCTGGGGAAAAGGCAAGTAGATGAGCCATGATTGTATTGAAAGGTGGAGTAGGTTCGACAGCAATCACTCATTGACATTCAATTCCCGCTGCTGACTGTAGGAAGTTTGTACGTTCTCCCTGTGACTGCATGGGTTTCCACCAGATGCTCCAGTTTCCTCCCACAGTCCAAGGCTACAGGTTAGGATTAGCAAATTGTAGGCATGCTACATCAGCGCCTGAAGCAAACTGGCAACTCTTGCGGGATGCCCAGCACATCCTTGGACTGTGCTGGTTGTTGATAAAAGGAGACATTTCACTGTACACGTGACAAATAAAGCTAATAGTAGATAATTGAGACACATTTCAGTGGATTTTTGCATAGTGGGGGAATTACGGGTCTGGGGAGAAGGCAGGTAGGTGAAATTGAGCCCAGCCTTGATCATATTGAATGCTGGAGCAGGCTCAACCAGCCAAATGACTAACTCCTACTCCTGGTTCGTATAAATGCCAGAGATTCTGCAGATGCTGGAAATCCAGAGTAACACATACTAATGCTGGAGGAACTCAGCAAGTCAGGCAGCATCTATGGAGAGGAATAAATAGTTGACATTTTGGGCAGAGAGGGACTGGTTAGTTCTGATGAAAGGTCTTGGCCTGGTACACTGACTGTTTATTCCCCTCCATAGATGTTGCCTGACTTGCTGAGTTCCTCCAGCATTTTGTGAGTGTTACTCCAGTTTTTGATGGTATCCCACAGGCACAGACATTGATGCCTGGCCTCCAGTAATGTGGGGACTGCACAGAAAACAGGAAGACAGTGGTTTAAGTGTCAAGAGGGCCATGACCTTGTCATGGTTTAGAGGCTTGTGTGCCTCAATAACCCAGAGAGCCATGTTGGCTGGAGTCAGGGCTTTATGCTTTGGCACTTTGCAGGGTCACCCATGTCAAAGAGGTGAAAGGGTCAAGGCCAGACTAAGAGTGGTTCACCGGTCCTCCAGGGTCGGGGGTTCAGCTCAGGGTTAACCACCCCGACTGGTCAAACAAAATTGTTACAGAAACAGCAATGAAGAATCCCTCTGCATCTGAGTGTGATGGTTTTCCTGAGCCTCCACGCAGACCTTGCATGAGTGACAGTGGTGAAAACCGAGAGCACAATGAAAAGAGCCATGAACACCGCCAGAGATGGAGGACCTTCACTGCTGCCTGAAATGCCAGCGGCGTATTGGGCAGTAAGTAAGTTACACATTGGATTCTCAGTGCTGGGACTCACTCTGTAACTGCAGACCTCGTTGACCAGGACCCGGTTGGCGAACGTCTCGTTGTGAGCCTCGATCAGCAGTGTTCGCTCCTTCCAGTTGAGTGTGTTCTTCTGGATAAAGTAGACGTACTCCACTCCTGCGATCTGCAACGGGCCACAGAGGTTTGTCCTTGTTTGTTGGAGGAGTCCAGCCCTGTCTGACCCAGAACAAGGGTCTGCCCACCACCGGGTCAGGCTTCCAGCACAGGCACCTGGAACACACTCCGTATCCCTCACCCCAGTCCAACATTTGGATGTCGCCCAGCAACTCATCCAAATCATTTAATGTTAATTAAATAATTAAAATAAATGAATCTCCCATTTCATCCTGACTTCCCATTCTAACATGTCTGTCCACAGCCTCCCGTACTGCTACAATGAGGCCACTCCCAGGTTGGAGGAGAAACACCTCATATTACATCTGGGTAGCCTCCAACCCGATGGTATGAACATCAATTTTTCTATCTTCAAGTAATTACTCCAATCTCCCTCCTTCTTTCAGACAGACAGACAGACAGACTTTATTGATCCCGAGGGAAATTGGGTTTCATTACAGTCGCACCAAGAATAGTGTAGAAATATAGCAATATAAAACCAGAAATAATTAAATAATAATGTTGATCATACCAAGTGGAAATAAGTCCAGGACCAGCCTATTGGCTCAGGCTGTCTGACACTCCAAGGGAGGAGTTGTAAAGTTTAATGACCACAGGCAGGAATGACTTCCTATGATGCTCTGTGTTGCATCTCGGTGGAATGAGTCTCTGGCTGAATGTATTCCTGTGCCTAACCAGTACATTATGGAGTGGATGGGAGACATTTTTTTTGTTCTCAATCCCCATTCCAGTTACCCTCTCATCCCTTCTCTTCTCCTCGCCTACCCAACGTTTCCCTCTGGGTCCCCTCCACCTCCCCTTTCTCCCATGGTCCACCGTCCTCTCCTACCAGACTCTTTCTTCTTTACCTTTTCTACCTATCACCTCTGAGCTTCTTACTTCATCCATGCCTCACCCCCTCACCTGGTCTCCTGGTCTCACCTTTCACCTGCCAGCTTGTCTTCCTCCCCCTCACACTGATTTCTTATTCTGGCTTTGCTCCCCTTTCTTGGTGAAGGTTCTCAGCCTCAAACATTCACCATTTATGCCTCTCCATGGGTGCCATTTGCTGAGTTCCTCCAGCATTTTGTGTGTGTTGCTCAAGATTTCCAGCACCTTCAGGATCTCTTGTGTAAATGGGAGACCATCTATCCCACTGGACCTGTCCTTTGAGCAGCTCTCTAGCTACCTGGACCCTTACAAGTGCTTTTTCCTCATCTTTTCAGTTCCTTCCTGAAAATTCCTTCCTGTGCTCTGACGGTTATCTGATCTCCTAACGTGAATCAAGTCCCAGTCTACCTCTGCTACACCCTCCCATTCCATCCCAGGCTAGGTCTAGTTCTTCCAGGTCAGATGCTGTCAGACACAAGAGAGAATGCAGGTCCCGGTAATCTGAAGCATCGCACACAGAATAGTGTAGCCATGGTGGTTATCGTAGCTCAGGGTTCAATTCCGGCATCCTGTGTTTCCACATTCTTCCCATGAACACGTGGATTTCCTCCCGCAGTCCAAAGATGTACCAGTTAGTAGGTTAATTGGTCATTGTAAATTGTCCTGTGGTTAGGCTAGGGTTAAATAGGGAGGTTACTGGGCGGTGTGGCTCATTGGGCCGGGAGGGCCTGTTCCCCACAGTATCTCTAAATGAAAATGCTTAGTCAGTCAGGCAACGTCTATGGAGAGAAAAGAAGAGTTAATGTTTTGGGTCGAGACCTTTCATTTGGAATCTGCTATTACCCAGACACCACCAACCCAATCTGTTTTCAGCTGAGTGGGGAACACAGGTGTGAGGTCCCTGCAGAGCCCCCCTCCCCACTCACCTTCTTCAGCAGCCGGGGGGCCTCCACGTTCAACTTGCAGCTTCGCTCCACAACATGCAGCGAGCCATCCTCATTCTTGTACTCACTGAGTTTCTCACTCCCCAGGAAAACCGGGATCAGCAGGCATGTCGGGAATCTCTTCTCATAAGCCTGGAATAGGAAGTGAGGTAAAACTCAACACCCAGAAGAGATCTCTAACTGGTCTGGTGTGGAGGGACCACTGCAGAGGGTTGTAAACTCAGCCAGCTCCAACATGGGCACTAGCCTCCCCACCACCAAGGACATCTTCAAAACGTGATGCCATCATTGAGGATCCTCGCCAACCAGGATATGCTTGCTTCTCATCTCTACCATCCGGGCAGAATACAGGAGCCGAAAGACACACACTCAATGTTTCTTCCCCTCTGCCACTGGATTCCTGAATGGCGACAACCTCATATTTTGCTCTTTTTGCACTCATGTTTTTTTTTACATTTCTTACTGTCATTTTTTAATATCTTGCACCGTAGTGCTGCCACAAAACAATGACCACGTCAGTGATTCTCATGCTGAAGGCACTGGGGACAGCAGAGGGTGCCGATGCTAGGACGTGGGACAGCAGATTCTGCTGAACTCTGCTCTCTCTGAGGCTCTTGCAGTATTGAGAGCAGTTTTGGACTCCTTATCGGAGAAAAGATGTTCAAGGGTCCAGAGGAGGTCCTTGAGAATGAAAGGGTTAATGTGTGAGGAGTGTTTGCTGGCTCTGGGCCTGTACATGCTGGAGTTTAGCAGAATGGGGGTGTGGGGGGGATCTCACTGAAACCTATTGAATATTGAAAGGCCAAGATAGAGTGGATGTGGAGAGGATGTTTCTTTTGGTGGGGGGGTCTAGGACCTGAGGACACAGCCTCAGAATAGGAGGATGTCCATTTAGTACAGAGATGAGGAGGAATTTCTTTAGACAGAGTGTGGTGAGTCATTGCCACAGACATACGTGGAAGATGGGCTATTGGATATTTTTAAAGCAGAGGTTGATAGATTAGTCAGGACATTGAAGGTTACGGGGACAAGGCAGGAGAATGAAGTTGGGGGAGTTAATAAATCGGCCTTGATGGAATGGCAGTGCAGACTTGATGGGCCGAACAGCATGATTCTGTCCCTATGTCTTAAGGCCTAATGGTGAAGGAGCTCAGCAGGTTGAGCAGTTGTCCAACTGCAATGCAGAAACTGGTCTGAGGGCCCAGTTGTTGACTCTCTCTCCCTGGACTGATCATTCAACATGGTGGAGAGGCACACAGTGCCACAACAGTGACAGGCAGAGTCACAGAGCAACACAACAATGACAGGTGGATAGAGCCACAGGGCAACACAATAGTGACAGGCGGATAGAGTCACAGAGCAACACAACAGTGACAGGCGGATAGAGTCACAGGGTAACACAACAGTGACAGGCGGATAGAGTCACAGGGCAACACAACAGTGACAGGCAGACAGAGTCACAGGGCAACACAACAGTTACAGGCAGACAGAGTCACAGAGCAACACAACAGTGACAGGCGGATAGAGTCACAGAGCAACACAACAGTGACAGGCGGATAGAATCACAGAGCAACACAACAGTGACAGGCGGACAGAGTCACAGAGCAACACAACAGTGACAGGCGGATAGAGTCACAGAGCAACACAACAGTGACAGGCGGATAGAGTCACAGAGCAACACAACAGTGACAGGCGGATAGAGTCACAGGGTAACACAACAGTGACAGGTGGATAGAGTCACAGGGTAACACAACAGTGACAGGCGGATAGAGTCACAGAGCAACACAACAGGGACAGGCGGATAGAGTCACAGGGCAACACAACAGTGACAGGCAGACAGAGTCACAGAGCAACACAACAGTGACAGGCGGACAGAGTCACAGAGCAACACAACAGTGACAGGCGGATAGAGTCACAGAACAACACAACAGTGACAGGCGGATAGAGTCACAGGGCAACACAACAGTGGCAGGCGGATAGAGTCACAGGGTAACACAACAGTGACAGGCAGATAGAGTCACAGGGTAACACAACAGTGACAGGCGGATAGAGTCACAGGGCAACACAACAGTGGCAGGCGGATAGAGTCACAGGGTAACACAACAGTGACAGGCGGATAGAGTCACAGAACAACACAACAGTGACAGGCGGATAGAGTCACAGGGCAACACAACAGTGGCAGGCGGATAGAGTCACAAAGCAACACAACAGTGGCAGGCGGATAGAGTCACAGGGTAACACAACAGTGACAGGCGGATAGAGTCACAGGGTAACACAACAGTGACAGGCAGATAGAGTCGCAGGGTAACACAACAGTGACAGGCAGACGGAGTCACAGGGTAACACAACAATGACAGGCGGACAGAGTCACAGGGCAACACAACAGTGACAGGCGGACAGAGTCACAGAGCAACACAACAATGACAGGCGGATAGAGTCACAGAGCAACACAACAGTGACAGGCGGATAGAGTCACAGGGTAACACAACAGTGACAGGCAGATGGAGTCACAGGGCAACACAACAATGACAGGCGGATAGAGTTACAGGGTAACACAACAGTGACAGGCAGACGGAGTCACAGGGCAACACAACAGTGACAGGTGGATAGAGTCACAGGGTAACACAACAATGACAGGCGGATAGAGTCACAGAGCAACACAACAGTGACAGGCGGACAGAGTCACAGAGCAACACAACAGTGACAGGCAGATGGAGTCACAGGGTAACACAACAGTGACAGGTGGATAGAGTCACAGGGTAACACAACAGTGACAGGCGGATAGAGTCACAGGGCAACACAACAAGGGTACAGGCCCCTCAGTCCAACTAGTCCATTTAGTCCCAACTTCCTGTCCCGTATCTCTCTAAGCCACACCCTCCATGTACCTGTACAGGTGCTTTTTAATGAAACTATTGTACCCACCTCAGCCAGTTCCTGTGGCAGCTCAATGCTTAAACTCACCACTCTCTGGGGAGAGAGTTGCCTTCAGGTCCCTTTTAAATCTTTCCCCTCTCACCTTAACTCTATCCCCCCTAGTTTTGGTGTCTCCTACTCTGGGGAAAAGGCTGTTACCATTCTCGTTATCTGTGCCTCACATCATTAAACCCCTCGTTCTCCTACACTCCAAAGAATAAAGTCCCAGCCTGGCCAATCTCTTCCTCCAGCTTAGGCCCTTTGGTCCTGGCAACATCCTTGCAAATCTTTTCTGCGCCCTTTCCTGTTTAACCACATCTTTCTATCACTGAGTGATCAAAACTGTACACAGTACTCCGAGGGTGACTTTGCCAATACTCACACACTGCAGCATGATATCCCAACTCCCGTACTCAGTGACTGATCACCTTTCCCACCCTACCCACCTGTCAACATGAAGAAAGTTACCTTTACTTGTCACACTACAGAGAAACATACAATGAAATCTGTCATCTGCATCAGAGCCTGAGGATACGGCACCATCGGGGATCCTCCCCGTCACTGGGGGGGTTTCTTACGATTGCTCCGCTTTCCTGCCACATTGCAAGGAGATACGGGCTAGTGGGGTGTGGGCGTGCTACGTTGGTGCCGGAAGCACGGTGACCCTTGCCCCAGCACATCCTCGGACTGTGTTAGTTGTTGAAACAAGTGACACATTTCACTGTATGTTGTGATGTAAATGTGACAAATAAAGCAAATCTCTTTTAATCTTTCAGTGCTCGTGTGTGAATCCAATTACACACCTCTCTTACACACCACTCCCACCCCTCTTTACAACAGTGGCACTGCAGTGCAAACTGCAAACAGTTTCAAACTCCTGCAGACAGCACACCTTGTACAACCCCTCATGGTCCCAGAGCACACCCTACACAATCACCAACACCTCTGCTTTCCGAGGAGGTTGAAGAGAGCTGGACTGTGCACATCTATACCTGTGTCTTTCTATCGATTCTTGCTAGAGAGCATCCCAACAAGCTGCATCACTACACGGTCCAGAAACTGCACTGTGGTGAACAGTAAGGCTCTAGAATGGGTAGTCAAAACTGCCCAATGATCACCGGCACCAGCCTACCCACCATCGGGAACATGTATGCAGAGTGGTGTAACATCATGAAGGGTCCCACCCACCCTGCTCATGGACTGTTTGTCCCACTCCCATCAGGGTGGAGGCTTCGTAACATCCACATCAGGACCAATGGACTCAAAAACACACACAAAATGCTGGTGGAACACAGCAGGCCAGGCAGCATCTATAAGGAGAAGCACTGTCGATGTTTCAGGCCGAGACCCTTCGTCAGGGCTCATGAGTCCTCGTGTGGACACAAAAACAGTTACTTTCCCCAAGCAGTAAAGCTGATCAACACCCCCAACCAGTAACCCACCCCTCCACACCCCCAACCACCACCACTTTATCATCTCCGGTCAGTCACCTTACATACAGACACTCCTGTGCTAGCATCACTGTCTGGACATACAATCTACACATATAAGCCAGCTTTTGTATTGCCACTTATCATGTTCCTTGTCTGATTATGTGTTTTTTGAGCTGCATCAGATCCAGAGTAACAATTATTTCATTCTCTTTCACACTTGTGTACTGGAAATGACATTGAACAATATTGAATCCCCCCTCAGGAAATCTTGCCTTCAGTTCCTGAAGCCAAGGACTCTAGAATTCCCACAGTAAGCCTCCCTGGCAAAGTCTAAAACCCTACCAGGCTCCTGTCAGATGATGTCTGGTGACGATCTGCAGAATGAAATTGGGGTGTTATAAACACAAAAAATGCTGGAAACACACAGCAACCCATACAAAATGCTGCAGGAGCTCTTGAGTTTCTCTGGCCTGCTGAGTTCCTTGTTTGTGATGGAATTTACCTACTGCCTGCCTGTCACTCTGCTGGCATTCTGGGTTGTTATACTTTGTAGAACAAATGGCAGCTGCCTCACTGCACTACAATGTGATGATCCTGATAATCTCTTTCATTTTACAAACATTTCTATTTAAATAAATCAGACACACCTTTATTCAAAGTCATCAATAGTTGAGCACCAAACCAGCACAGACCAGAGATAAAAACCCTGACAACATGGGGGTGACAGAAGGGAGCAGGGACGCAAGTATGAAGGAGACTGAGTATGTGTGAGTATGTGGATAAGATAGGGAAGACACACATACACGCACACTTAGAGACAGAAATACACAGAGAGAGAAGATAGGGAGAGATAGAGAGGAGAGGGAGAAAGATAAACACAGCAGGCCAACACAAGACCAAGTTTGACAATGAGAAACACACAGTCCCAATGACAGTGGTACAAGAAGAAACAAAGAGTGAATCAACATTAAATTTCAAATTTACTCAGAGTCTCTTAAAAGTGTTTTAAAGTGTAAGAGTACATTAGCATAGGGGAGTCTCACATCCCAATGGAACAGACTTTACATGTGAAGTCATGTTGTCCGGATAATCTTGGAGCTTTGCTGGCTCAGTGCCTAGCTACTGACAGCATCTAATAAAGAAATGTTTGCTTTATTTAAATAACATTGTGTAAGAGAGTATTGAACAGACACAGCATGAGAAGGGAACGAGGAGAGAGGGAGTTATCATTTCCGAATGAATTAAAATCTGTCCTGTGAGAAAGAGACTGACAGAAATGACATCACTTCACTTAGTCTTTTCTGCATTTATGTGAGCAGCAAGTTTCAGCATTTCAAAGCCCGTGGACAATGCAATCCAAGAGGAACTAAAACTAGTGTGGGCAGGAAGACAAAAGAGAAGTTTGGAGTTCTTCTTCGTCTGGACAGATCTCTGACTTCCAGGCGAAGTTTCAAATCCTCCTTCATACGGATGACCTCAGACAGTAGGAACTCTCGCACACAGAACAACAGGAACTTCTGCTCTGAGGGGAGTAGAGGAGGATTACATGGCCGCTTCTTTTCCGCAGCAGCCCTTTGGAGTCGAGCAAGGCAATGCAGGATGGGTCGCTGTGTAACATTTCGAAATGCTCGACACACATGACATCAAGAGAGCAGATCTGTGTTGGAATGTACTTTGAGAAAGGTCACCTTAAAGCTCATTACTGGCAGGTGACCATCACAGTCCACACCCTCTTGTTCTCTCATTCTTGTGCTTTGTGTTTCTGAGCTGTGCTCACTACATGCCTGAGAACTAAAGGAAATACCTACTCAGTCACAGAATTAGGAAATTAGACTCCTAGAGTCAGCAAAGAGGGCTTGAGGAAAGGGACTGGATCGACTCCTGTAAAGAAACAAGGCATTAAGGGATGGATGTATGGGGTGTCCAGAGAGGGGTAGCACCTCTGGTGAAGGGGCTGGTCATGTCCAATCACTCATCTTTGGGGCCCACCGGACACTCAGCTCTCACCTGTGGCTCCAAGTAACTGTTTGCACGTGAAAGCGGCCACACCCTGGTACACCATTTCAACAGGTGGGCTAAACCAGGTGAGGGTAGCTGGCAGGCTTCATACCCCAGTGAGATAGGGACATGCCTGTCCTAGCATGTGAAATCAGCTCTGGTGGACTGGGCGGATTAAATCATCAATGAGGTCCAGCAGCCAGGAAAGTGGTTCTGCAACACTTTGTGGAGAGCGAAGGGCATGACAAGGCACAGGAGATGTCACGGTCATCCACTGCCAACAAGGAAGACCCCAGTTTACGACGACCACTCGTCCTACTGGACTTGAACTTCCGAGGGTGAGAGAGTGTCACTGCCCCAGTGCAACGGCTTTTCCGCTTTAAAAACTTCCCGCGCAGGTTTCCTGTTATCATTAGATGTGATGGACAACCAGCAAGGGGCATTAAGGGGGAGAGGAGCAACTAGCAGACAACGCAGGGTAACTGGATTAACATCAACAGAGCCACTAACACAGGCATGGGGAGAAGAGGAATCACTGGGTCTGAAGAGGCACTCCCTTTTAGAAAATAATCTACACCTTTATTCCTTCTATCAAAGTCCATGACCAAACACTTCTCTACACTGTATTCCATCTGTGACTTCTTTGTCCATTCTCCTAATCTGTCCAAGTCCTTCTGCAGGCTCCTTGCTTCCTCAACACTTCCTACCCCTCCACCTATCCTTGTATCGTGTCCATGCTGAAGGCCCTTTGGCCCATCAAGTCCATGCTGAGCTGATATTCTGCCTAGTCCCATCTACCTGCATTCGGGCCCTATCCCTCCAAACTCTCTGATCCATAAATCTATCCAAACTTCTCTTAACTGTTACAATTGAACTTTGATCTACCACTTCTGCTGAGTGGATGAAGGCTGTGCTGGGGTGAATTTGCTGCATCATGTTTTAGTAAGAGGTGAAGTCATTGTGGATGTGGGAATCTGGAGCCAAAACTTGCTGAAGGAGCTCGACCCTGTGAGTTCTTCAGTATGTTTGTTGTTTATGGAGAGCTGTCTCCCTTGACACACGTTGCACCTGAGAACAGACAGTGTTATCACTGATAATCAAATAACTGCGACTCAACCACACTTTATTTTACTTGTGCACAAAGAGAACAGCATGGTCCTGTCACCACACTGTTCTCAGGCCAGAACAGATAACTGCTATTTGGTACACTGTGTATATTTGAAAGTCCTTACCCTAAAGAACAAACTCTGTTCATAATAGAGGTGTTAAAAGTCCATAGAATCTACAAGTTGCCAACCAGCAATACTTTAATGTTAGTAAAGCAATTGTCCCTTGGTTGGTGTGTGTGCCTTGGGTCTTGTCTCCGGAACTCTGCTGTGCAAGGGGAATCTAAGAACTTTCTTGCCTGGGCTGACATCATTCTATCTGTAGTCTGTCCTTGCCTGGATATTATGTTAACCCTTGCCTTACCACAACTTCCACAGCAGTTGTGTGCATCTCTGCCTATTTACACATTGCTATGCATAGTGCAATCGTTTTGGATCCCCTTGCCTCTGGGCCAAGAACTCTCTGTCAAGCCCACCTCTTAGCTGGGGAGTACTGGGAACCCCACGTTAAAACAATTAGTGCCCAGTCATCTTCTGCTCCTCAACATAAAGTCTGGGACTTGGACCATCAGCACACTCCACATTGAGGACTTCCTCAAAAGGCACTGCCTCAAGAAGGCAGCATCCATCATGAAGGACCCTCACCAACCAGATATGCCCCCTTCTCATTACTACCAGAATCCGAATCAAGTTTAATATTACTGGCTATTTCATGAAATCTGTGTCTGTGGAATATCTAGCCACACAGTCATAGGTTAGAGAGAGTAGAGCAGTGGGCTAAGCATGCATCCTTGAGGAAAGAGATACTGGATCCTGAAGACGCACACTCATTGTTTTAGAAACAGCTTCTTTCCCTCCACCATCAGATTTCTGAACAGTCCATGAACACTACCTCACTACTTGGTCTCTTTCTGCACTGCTTATCCTTTAAAATATCCTTCCTGTAATTATGGTAACTTTGACGTATGGCACTGAACTGATGCCACAAAGTAACACAATTCATGATATACATCAGTGATAATAAAGCTGATTTTGAGCCATTCCCTCAGCATTCCATTGTCGTCATGGCATGAGCAACACTCTTTAACATTGACATCTCACACGGAGCAAGATCGGGCAAGCTCACCTAACCCCAGTAGAAACAGGGTCAAACGATGATTAGGTCTAGCTGATCAGTGAAACTAGTGCCCCGTTCCTGTATTCTCATCATCTCCTGCCGACCTGCCAAACTCTTAAACAGAGCATCATTGCCTCAGACTAAAGAATTAGAATCAGGTTTCATATTACTGGCATATGTCATGAAATTTGTTTTGTGACAGCAGTACATTGCAATACATAATAATAGAAAAAACTATATTCATTCAGAAATCTGACAGCAGTAGGGAATAAGCTGTTCCTAAAATGTTGAGTGTACATTTTAAGGCTCCTGTACCTTCTCCCTGATTGTGGTAATGAAAAGGGAGCATGTCCTGGGTGATGGAGGTCTTTAATGATAGGTGCCACCTTTCAAGGTGTCCGTGATGCTAGGGAGGCTAGTGCTCCTGATAGAGCTGGCTGAGTTTACAACTTACTGCAGATTTTTCTGATCCTGTGCAGTGGCCCCTCCATAAACTCAATAGCACGGGAGGTTCACATTCTGGTGTGACTTAAAATCTCACCAGACTCCACTGTGCAAGGAACAGTTAAAACTCACTAATATACTTTTAAATGCAAAGATCACACTGAAAACATGTGGGTTGGGGGACAACCGGTGAGAGAAACTTACTGCCATCACCATCTCAAACGTGTACTTGTAGACCCGCACGGGGGACTGGTATTTCTGCACCATCTTCTCTCTGGAAATTCAAACAAATCTCATCACTCAACAGCAAACATGTGTACATTTCTACAATATCTGTCACACATCCTTTCAGCCAGCACATAGTGAGCTCCCACAAACTGCAAGTAGCAAGGATCATCTGTTTCAGACATGTAGACAGACATGTCAACATTGTGTGGGCACTGAGTACGGTGAATGTCCTTGAATTTATTCACAGCTGGGGTCACTGAAGGTGATCATTGATACCAGATTTAGCACAGGATTAGTCATGGTCATAGTGAATGGCTACCAGAGCCATTCAGACAACTTGTAACATCATGAAGGATCCCACTGACTGCCCAATCAGGAGAAGGCTACAGAGCATCCACCCCAGGACCATCACACTCAAACAAGGTTACTTTCTCCAAGCAGTAAGGCTGATCAACACCTCCTCCCTCTGGCCCACCCCAAACACCACTACTTTATCATTTCCTGTCAGAATCAGCACCTGTGCCTGGTGTTACTTTTATAGACATACAATCAATCTATGTTTATTAACCATCTAACAAATTTATATTTACTGTATTGTGTGGTTTTTAATTATTATTATTATGATGTTTTTTGCTGCATTGGATCTGGAGTAACAGTTACTTGGTTCCATTTTACTGGAAATGACATTAAACAATCTTGTCCTTTTATATATTATGATATAGATCATAGTCATTGAGTAATACATCTTAGAAAGAGGCCCTTCAGCCCATCGGGTCATGCTGACAGCATCCTTCCTGCTAATCTGAGTTCAGCCCATTATCCTCCATGGCCCTTCTCCAAATGTCTCTTAGCTGTCGCAATTATACCTACCTTGACCATTTCCACTGGCAGTTCATTCCAGGTACTCACTGTGTAAAGAAACTGCCTCTCAGATCTCTTTTAAATCTCTCCCATCTTATCTCATATGTGTGCTCTCTTATCTTGAACTCCCTGACCCTGGGGAAAAGACAATGACTGCCCACCTTTCCATATCCTTTATGGTTTTATAAATTTCTGTGAGGTCACCCCTTATTCTCCATACTCAGGGAGTAAAGACCCAGTGTGGGCAATCTCTCCCTATAACTCGGGGAGTAAAGACCCAGTGTGGGCAATCTCTCCCCATAACTCAGAGTAAAGACCCAGTGTGGGCAATCTCTCCCCATAACTCGGGGAGTAAAGACCCAGTGTGGGCAATTTCTCCCCATAACTCAGAGTAAAGACCCAGTGTGGGCAATCTCTCTCCATAACTCAGGGAGTAAAGACCCAGTGTGGGCAATTTCTCCCCATAACTCAGAGTAAAGACCCAGTGTGGGCAATCTCTCTCCATAACTCAGGGAATAAGGATCCAGTGTGGGCAAACTCTCCCTATAACTCTGGGGGTAAGGATCCAGTGTGGGCAATCTCTCCCCATAACTCGGGGAGTAAGGATCCAGTGTGAGCAATCTCTCTCTATAACTCGGGGAGTAAGGATCCAGTGTGGGCAATTTCTCCCCATAACTCAGGGTAAAGACCCAGTGTGGGTAATCTCTCCCCATAACTCAGAGTAAAGACCCAGTGTGGGCAACCTCTCCCCATAACTCAGGGAGTAAGGATCCAGTGTGGGCAATCTCTCCCTATAACTCGGGGAGTAAAGACCCAGTGTGGGCAATCTCTCCCCATAACTCAGAGTAAGGATCCAGTGTGGGCAATCTCTCCCCATAACTCAGAGTTAAGATCCAGTGTGGGCAAACTCTCCCCATAACTCAGGGGTTAAGGATCCAGTGTGGGCAATTGCTCCCCATAACTCAGAGTTAAGATCCAGTGTGGGCAAACTCTCCCCATAACTCAGGGGTTAAGGATCCAGTGTGGGCAATCGCTCCCCATAACTCAGGGAATAAGGATCCAGTGTGGGCAAACTCTCCCTATAACTCTGGGGGTAAGGATCCAGTGTGGGCAATCTCTCCCCATAACTCGGGGAGTAAGGATCCAGTGTGGGCAATCTCTCCCCATAACTCAGGGAGTAAGGATCCAGTGTGGGCAATCTCTCCCCATAACTCGGGGAGTAAGGATCCAGTGTGAGCAATCTCTCTCTATAACTCGGGGAGTAAGGATCCAGTGTGGGCAATTTCTCCCCATAACTCAGGGTAAAGACCCAGTGTGGGCAACCTCTCCCCATAACTCAGGGAGTAAGGATCCAGTGTGGGCAATCTCTCCCTATAACTCGGGGAGTAAAGACCCAGTGTGGGCAATCTCTCCCCATAACTC
Source organism: Hypanus sabinus (assembly GCF_030144855.1). Classification (NCBI taxonomy): domain Eukaryota; kingdom Metazoa; phylum Chordata; class Chondrichthyes; order Myliobatiformes; family Dasyatidae; genus Hypanus; species Hypanus sabinus. The sequence goes on from NC_082714.1 coordinate 4,223,804, forward strand.
AGAGTAAGGATCCAGTGTGGGCAATCTCTCCCCATAACTCAGAGTTAAGATCCAGTGTGGGCAAACTCTCCCCATAACTCAGGGGTTAAGGATCCAGTGTGGGCAATTGCTCCCCATAACTCAGAGTTAAGATCCAGTGTGGGCAAACTCTCCCCATAACTCAGGGGTTAAGGATCCAGTGTGGGCAATCGCTCCCCATAACTCAGAGTTAAGATCCAGTGTGGGCAAACTCTCCCCATAACTCAGAGTTAAGATCCAGTGTGGGCAATCTCTCCCCATAACTCAGGGGTTAAGAATCCAGTGTGGGCAATCGCTCCCCATAACTCAGAGTAAAGACCCAGTGTGGGCAATCTCTCTCCCATAACTCAGAGTAAAGACCCAGTGTGGGCAATCTCTCTTCATAACTCAGAGTAAAGACCCAGTGTGGGCAATCTCTCCCCATAACTCAGAGTAAGGATCCAGTGTGGGCAATCTCTCCCCATAACTCAGGGGTTAAGGATCCAGTGTGGGCAATCTCTCCCCATAACTCGGGGAGTAAGGATCCAGTGTGGGCAATCTCTCTCTATAACTCGGGGAGTAAGGATCCAGTGTGGGCAATTTCTCCCCATAACTCAGGGTAAAGACCCAGTGTGGGTAATCTCTCCCCATAACTCAGAGTAAAGACCCAGTGTGGGCAACCTCTCCCCATAACTCAGGGAGTAAGGATCCAGTGTGGGCAATCTCTCCCTATAACTCGGGGAGTAAAGACCCAGTGTGGGCAATCTCTCCCCATAACTCAGAGTAAGGATCCAGTGTGGGCAATCTCTCCCCATAACTCAGAGTTAAGATCCAGTGTGGGCAAACTCTCCCCATAACTCAGGGGTTAAGGATCCAGTGTGGGCAATCGCTCCCCATAACTCAGAGTTAAGATCCAGTGTGGGCAAACTCTCCCCATAACTCAGAGTTAAGATCCAGTGTGGGCAATCTCTCCCCATAACTCAGGGGTTAAGAATCCAGTGTGGGCAATCGCTCCCCATAACTCAGAGTAAAGACCCAGTGTGGGCAATCTCTCCCCATAACTCAGAGTAAGGACCCAGTGTGGGCAATCTCTCCCCATAACTCAGGGGTTAAGGATCCAGTGTGGGCAATCGCTCCCCATAACTCAGAGTTAAGATCCAGTGTGGGCAAACTCTCCCCATAACTCAGGGGTTAAGGATCCAGTGTGGGCAATCGCTCCCCATAACTCAGAGTAAAGACCCAGTGTGGGCAATCTCTCCCTATAACTCGGGGAGTAAGGATCCAGTGTGGGCAATCTCTCCCCATAACTCGGGGGGTAAGGATCCAGTGTGGGTAATCTCTCCCCATAACTCAGGGGGTAAGGATCCAGTGTGGGTAATCTCTCCCCATAACTCAGAGTAAAGACCCAGTGTGGGTAATCTCTCCCCATAACTCAGAGTAAAGACCCAGTGTGGGTAATCTCTCCCCATAACTCAGGGGTTAAGGATCCAGTGTGGGCAATCGCTCCCCATAACTCAGAGTAAGGATCCAGTGTGGGCAATCTCTCCCCATAACTCAGAGTAAAGACCCAGTGTGGGCAATCTCTCCCCATAACTCAGAGCAAAGACCCAGTGTGGGCAATCTCTCCCTATAACGGAGTTATTTGGGGTGGCAGGGTGGAGATCTGTTTCTACCAAAGGAGGAATAATGTGCTTCTTCCCTCTGCTCGCCTGCAGTTCACCCTTGGGAAAGGTGAACCCCCTCCACCCCAATCTGGGTCATGTTAAGTCTTGGGAGGTGGTGGATGGTCGAATGAGCAGCTGGAGCAGATAACAAATCCTGGTTATGCGACCACTGACGCCAGGCAGACAATCTCTGAAGAGTATTGATAATGGCTGGGGTCACCTGTCTTGTAAAGACACTGTTCAGAAGAAGGCAATGACAAACCACTTCTGTAGAAAAAAATGCCAAGAGCAATTATGGCCACGGAAAGACCACAATCGCCCAATTCATAAGAGCTGCCACACAACGAAGGAACGACTGTTAATTATCTTTTGGTTTGACTTTCCTGCACTTGCTTGTATCTTTATATAATTGTCTATATAGGTGTGTTTGCATTTGCTCACGGAATTTTCCAGTAATTGTCGTATTGTTGCTTCTGTGTTTTTCTAGCTCCTTCTCAGATTTTTGGTAGTAGATATCAAACCACTTGAATCTGGTTATTTCAGAGGGTAATTGCTGTTTTTCAGTTGGTACTGGTTACTTTAGGAGCTGAGCAGGATTGTTTGCCTTTGCTCTTGTAACACTCGATAAATTGGCTGTAAGCAACGAGCCTTATGCCTCATTCTTGACTTAGGAATTCCAGATGGCAAAATCACCAGGATCCAGCAACCAATGTAGCTGGTGAGGATGGCAGCCGTTCCGGCTGGTCTGTCTCGGAATGCCGTGGCACACTGGTGAGGGTGGCACCAGGTCCGGCTGGTCTGTCTCGGAATGCCGTGGCACACTGGTGAGGATGGCAGCCGTTCCGGCTGGTCTGTCTCGGAATGCCGAGGCACACTGGTGAGGGTGGCACCAGGTCCGGCTGGTCTGTCTCGGAATGCCGTGGCACACTGGTGAGGATGGCACCAGGTCCGGCTGGTCTGTCTCGGAATGCCGTGGCACACTGGTGAGGGTGGCACCAGGTTCGGCTGGTCTGTCTCGGAATGCCGTGGCACACTGGTGAGGATGGCAGCCGTTCCGGCTGGTCTGTCTCGGAATGCCATGGCACACTGGTGAGGATGGCAGCCGTTCCGGCTGGTCTGTCTCGGAATGCCGTGGCACACTGGTGAGGGTGGCACCAGGTCCGGCTGGTCTGTCTCGGAATGCCGTGGCACACTGGTGAGGATGGCAGCCGTTCCGGCTGGTCTGTCTCGGAATGCCGTGGCACACTGGTGAGGGTGGCACCAGGTCCGGCTGGTCTGTCTCGGAATGCCGTGGCACAGTGGTGAGGATGGCACCAGGTCCGGCTGGTCTGTCTCGGAATGCCGTGGTACACTGGTGAGGATGGCAGCCGTTCCGGCTGGTCTGTCTCGGAATGCCGTGGCACACTGGTGAGGATGGCACCAGGTCCGGCTGGTCTGTCTCGGAATGCCGTGGCACACTGGTGAGGGTGGCACCAGGTCCGGCTGGTCTGTCTCGGAATGCCGTGGCACACTGGTGAGGATGGCACCAGGTCCGGCTGGTCTGTCTCGGAATGCCGTGGCACACTGGTGAGGGTGGCACCAGGTCCGGCTGGTCTGTCTCGGAATGCCGTGGCACACTGGTGAGGATGGCAGCCGTTCCGGCTGGTCTGTCTCGGAATGCCGTGGCACACTGGTGAGGATGGCAGCCGTTCCGGCTGGTCTGTCTCAGAATGCCGTGGCACACTGGTGAGGGTGGCACCAGGTCCGGCTGGTCTGTCTCGGAATGCCGTGGCACACTGGTGAGGGTGGCACCAGGTCCGGCTGGTCTGTCTCGGAATGCCGTGGCACACTGGTGAGGGTGGCACCAGGTCCGGCTGGTCTGTCTCGGAATGCCGTGGCACACTGGTGAGGATGGCACCAGGTCCGGCTGGTCTGTCTCGGAATGCCATGGCACACTGGTGAGGGTGGCAGCCGTTCCGGCTGGTCTGTCTCGGAATGCCGTGGCACACTGGTGAGGATGGCAGCCGTTCCGGCTGGTCTGTCTCGGAATGCCGTGGCACACTGGTGAGGGTGGCACCAGGTCCGGCTGGTCTGTCTCGGAATGCCGTGGCACACTGGTGAGGATGGCACCAGGTCCGGCTGGTCTGTCTCGGAATGCCGTGGCACACTGGTGAGGATGGCACCAGGTCCGGCTGGTCTGTCTCGGAATGCCGTGGCACACTGGTGAGGGTGGCAGCCGTTCCGGCTGGTCTGTCTCGGAATGCCGTGGCACACTGGTGAGGATGGCACCAGGTCCGGCTGGTCTGTCTCGGAATGCCGTGGCACACTGGTGAGGATGGCAGCCGTTCCGGCTGGTCTGTCTCGGAATGCCGTGGCACACTGGTGAGGATGGCACCAGGTCCGGCTGGTCTGTCTCGGAATGCCGTGGCACACTGGTGAGGGTGGCACCAGGTCCGGCTGGTCTGTCTCGGAATGCCGTGGCACACTGGTGAGGGTGGCACCAGGTCCGGCTGGTCTGTCTCGGAATGCCGTGGCACACTGGTGAGGGTGGCAGCCGTTCCGGCTGGTCTGTCTCGGAATGCCGTGGCACACTGGTGAGGATGGCAGCCGTTCCGGCTGGTCTGTCTCGGAATGCCATGGCACACTGGTGAGGGTGGCACCAGGACCGGCTGGTCTGTCTCGGAATGCCATGGCACACTGGTGAGGGTGGCAGCCGTTCCGGCTGGTCTGTCTCGGAATGCCGTGGCACACTGGTGAGGATGGCACCAGGTCCGGCTGGTCTGTCTCGGAATGCCGTGGCACACTGGTGAGGATGGCAGCCGTTCCGGCTGGTCTGTCTCGGAATGCCGTGGCACACTGGTGAGGATGGCAGCCGTTCCGGCTGGTCTGTCTCGGAATGCCGTGGCACACTGGTGAGGATGGCAGCCGTTCCGGCTGGTCTGTCTCGGAATGCCGTGGCACACTGGTGAGGATGGCACCAGGTCCGGCTGGTCTGTCTCGGAATGCCGTGGCACACTGGTGAGGATGGCACCAGGTCCGGCTGGTCTGTCTCGGAATGCCGTGGCACACTGGTGAGGATGGCAGCCGTTCCGGCTGGTCTGTCTCGGAATGCCGTGGCACACTGGTGAGGATGGCAGCCGTTCCGGCTGGTCTATCTCGGAATGCCGTGGCACACTGGTGAGGATGGCAGCCGTTCCGGCTGGTCTGTCTCGGAATGCCGTGGCACACTGGTGAGGGTGGCACCAGGTCCGGCTGGTCTGTCTCGGAATGCCGTGGCACACTGGTGAGGATGGCACCAGGTCCGGCTGGTCTGTCTCGGAATGCCATGGCACACTGGTGAGGATGGCACCAGGTCCGGCTGGTCTGTCTCGGAATGCCGTGGCACACTGGTGAGGGTGGCACCAGGTCCGGCTGGTCAGTCTCGGAATGCCGTGGCACACTGGTGAGGGTGGCACCAGGTCCGGCTGGTCTGTCTCGGAATGCCGTGGCACACTGGTGAGGGTGGCAGCCGTTCCGGCTGGTCTGTCTCGGAATGCCGTGGCACACTGGTGAGGATGGCACCAGGTCCGGCTGGTCTGTCTCGGAATGCCGTGGCACACTGGTGAGGGTGGCAGCCGTTCCGGCTGGTCTGTCTCGGAATGCCGTGGCACACTGGTGAGGATGGCACCAGGTCCGGCTGGTCTGTCTCGGAATGCCGTGGCACACTGGTGAGGATGGCACCAGGTCCGGCTGGTCTGTCTCGGAATGCCGTGGCACACTGGTGAGGATGGCAGCCGTTCCGGCTGGTCTGTCTCGGAATGCCGTGGCACACTGGTGAGGGTGGCACCAGGTCCGGCTGGTCTGTCTCGGAATGCCGTGGCACACTGGTGAGGGTGGCAGCCGTTCCGGCTGGTCTGTCTCGGAATGCCGTGGCACACTGGTGAGGGTGGCAGCCGTTCCGGCTGGTCTGTCTCGGAATGCCGTGGCACACTGGTGAGGATGGCAGCCGTTCCGGCTGGTCTGTCTCGGAATGCCATGGCACACTGGTGAGGGTGGCACCAGGTCCGGCTGGTCTGTCTCGGAATGCCGTGGCACACTGGTGAGGATGGCACCAGGTCCGGCTGGTCTGTCTCGGAATGCCGTGGCACACTGGTGAGGATGGCACCAGGTCCGGCTGGTCTGTCTCGGAATGCCGTGGCACACTGGTGAGGATGGCAGCCGTTCCGGCTGGTCTGTCTCGGAATGCCGTGGCACACTGGTGAGGGTGGCACCAGGTCCGGCTGGTCTGTCTCGGAATGCCGTGGCACACTGGTGAGGGTGGCAGCCGTTCCGGCTGGTCTGTCTCGGAATGCCGTGGCACACTGGTGAGGGTGGCACCAGGTCCGGCTGGTCTGTCTCGGAATGCCGTGGCACACTGGTGAGGGTGGCACCAGGTCCGGCTGGTCTGTCTCGGAATGCCGTGGCACACTGGTGAGGGTGGCAGCCGTTCCGGCTGGTCTGTCTCGGAATGCCGTGGCACACTGGTGAGGGTGGCACCAGGTCCGGCTGGTCTGTCTCGGAATGCCGTGGCACACTGGTGAGGATGGCAGCCGTTCCGGCTGGTCTGTCTCGGAATGCCGTGGCACACTGGTGAGGGTGGCACCAGGTCCGGCTGGTCTGTCTCGGAATGCCATGGCACACTGGTGAGGATGGCAGCCGTTCCGGCTGGTCTGTCTCGGAATGCCGTGGCACACTGGTGAGGGTGGCACCAGGTCCGGCTGGTCTGTCTCGGAATGCCGTGGCACACTGGTGAGGATGGCACCAGGTCCGGCTGGTCTGTCTCGGAATGCCGTGGCACACTGGTGAGGGTGGCAGCCGTTCCGGCTGGTCTGTCTCGGAATGCCGTGGCACACTGGTGAGGATGGCAGCCGTTCCGGCTGGTCTGTCTCGGAATGCCGTGGCACACTGGTGAGGGTGGCACCAGGTCCGGCTGGTCTGTCTCGGAATGCCGTGGCACACTGGTGAGGATGGCAGCCGTTCCGGCTGGTCTGTCTCGGAATGCCGTGGCACACTGGTGAGGATGGCACCAGGTCCGGCTGGTCTGTCTCGGAATGCCGTGGCACACTGGTGAGGGTGGCACCAGGTCCGGCTGGTCTGTCTCGGAATGCCGTGGCACACTGGTGAGGGTGGCACCAGGTCCGGCTGGTCTGTCTCGGAATGCCGTGGCACACTGGTGAGGATGGCAGCCGTTCCGGCTGGTCTGTCTCGGAATGCCGTGGCACATTGGATCCTGATACAGAGTCACTGAAAGACGCGTCAGCATAGCTTTATGCACACGGTTCGACACACTGCCCAGCTAACTTTCCAAAGTACAACGTACGTGAACGATCTGTTGTGGACAAAGGAGGCAGGATGGCAGTTCACCGATGTCATAGATGTGGAGGGTGGGCAGAGTGATATCGCTGTGCGGGCGAAGTGGGCTGAGAAATGGAATTCAATGGCGCTTGGGAGCACTAATGAGGCCAGGACGTGCACCACGAGGGGTCCCAGGAGAGTATCTGACAAGCCTGCCCGAGCCAGATCAATCTGATCCGTATCCATTAAACCTTTCCCATCCATTTAACTGTGGAAATGCGGTTTAAATGTACCCACCTCCTCTGGCAGTTCGTTTCATACAAAGACTATCCACTGCATTAAGCAATTGCTCCTCTAGTTTATATTCAACCTCTCCCTCCTCGTCTTAACCCTAGTTTAGATTCACCAATCCTGGGAAACAAACTGCTTTCACATTAAATAATCTTGACCTTGTCACATATACACGGAAACATCTCCACTTCTCCTTACACACCTCTCAGTCTCCTGCACTGCAGTGAAAAGGTCCTATAACTCAGCCCCTCAAGTCCCGGCGACAAACTGGAGGATATTTTCTGCAAGTCTTCGGGTTTAATTACATTTTTCCTATAAAGATCAAAACTGAACTAAATACTCCAAGTGCATCCTCGCCAACATCTCGTTCTAACTTCTAGACTCGGTACTCTGGAGTGATGAAGGCCAGCGCGTCAAACACCTTCTTCGCCACCTTGTCTACCTGTGACTCCACTTTCAGGGAGCCACGTACAGAACGCATACTCCAATTTCCTAGATTACCCAGTGAGGATCTACTCACTCATCCAACCCCAAAACTCTCCCCAACGCCGACACCCCATCCGCCAGCTCCCCACACCAAGCGCCACCTTCCATAAGGGTCGGGGACCGTCCGCATCCCCTACCGGCATCTGTCCCGGGCGGGCAGCCCAGGTGGAGTCGCTCCGCTGCCGCCGGGAACGGGGAGAGGATGCCGGTGTCCCCGAGCCGCTCTGAGCGAGTTCCGCACTCCCCGTGTCACTGCCCCGTTTAGCTTCGGCGTCCCGGACAGCGAGCGAGGAGAGCGCAGCCAGGCGCACGAAGCAGCTCCCGGGCGGCAGGCGCTCTTTCGCCGGGACCGGATGAGGCGAAGCGAGTTCTCTGGCTCCTCGCTTACAGTCGGAAGCCCACAGCGACCTGACTGTGTCCCCGCCCTCGGTTCTAGGCAGATTTTGGGGGACTTTCTACAACCTGTGGCCCGGGACAAGGTCACCGAACAGAACGGGACGTGGCTCCAGCTCCCCTTCTAAAGTCAGACCTTCCCCCAAAACCTACAGACCGAACTACAAACTGAGAACGTTACTGACACCTGTACCTGTAACATTAGAGGCGCTTCCCAAGCCACTGGGCGTTTTCAGCGTTTTCTCATTCAATTCCCCAAATACTGGGTTTGTAATGGAAGGTGAGAGGCCCGCGGGGTAACCTGTAAAGTCAGTAACACCTCTCGTTCCCCCGGTCCCGCCCACCGCGCGCGCGCGCACACACACACTACACACTCACTCCACACTACACACTCACCACACTCACTCCACACTACACACTCACCACACTCACTCCACACTACACACTCACCACACTCACTCCACACTACACACTCACCACACTCACTCCACACTACACACTCACCACACTCACTCCACACTACACACTCACCACACTCACTCCACACTACACACTCACCACACTCACTCCACACTACACACTCACCACACTCACTCCACACTACACACTCACCACACTCACTCCACACTACACACTCACCACACTACACACTCACCACACTCACTCCACACTACACACTCACCACACTCACTCCACACTACACACTCACTCCACACTACACACTCACCACACTCACTCCACACTACACACTCACCACACTCACTCCACACTACACAGACACCACACTACACTCACTCCACACTACACACTCACTCCACACTACACACTCACCACACTACACTCACTCCACACTACACAGACACACTACACACTCACCACACTACACACACACTACACACTCACCACACTACACACTCACCACACTCACTCCACACTACACACTCACCACACTCACTCCACACTACACACTCACCACACTACACTCACTCCACACTACACACTCACCACACTACACTCACTCCACACTGCACACTCACCACACTCACTCCACACTACACACTCACCACACTCACTCCACACTACACACTCACCACACTCACTCCACACTACACACTCACCACACTACACACTCACTCCACTACACAGACACACTACACACTCACCACACTCACTCCACACTACACACTCACCACACTACACAGACACTACACACTCACCACACTCACTCCACTACACAGACACACTACACACTCACCACACTACACAGACACACTACACACTCACACTACACAGACACTACACACTCACCACACTCACTCCACTACACAGACACACTACACACTCACCACACTACACAGACACACTACACACTCACCACACTACACAGACACTACACACTCACCACACTCACTCCACTACACAGACACACTACACACTCACTCCACTACACAGACACACTACACACTCACCACACTACACACTCACCACACTACACAGACACTACACACTCACCACACTCACTCCACTACACAGACACTCCACTACACAGACACACTACACACTCACCACACTACACAGACACTACACACTCACCACACTCACTCCACTACACAGACACACTACACACTCACCACACTACACAGACACTACACACTCACCACACTCACTCCACTACACAGACACACTACACTCACTCCACTACACAGACACTACACACTCACCACACTACACACACACCACACTACACTCACTCCACACTACACTCACCACACTACACAGACATTACACACTCACCACACTCACTCCACTACACAGACACACTACACACTCACCACACTACACAGACACACTACACACTCACTCCACTACACAGACACACTACACACTCACCACACTACACAGACACTACACACTCACCACACTACACATACACTACACACTCACTTCACTACACAGACACACTACACACTCACACTACAGACACTACACACACACCACACTCACTCCACTACACAGACACACTACACACTCACTCCACTACACAGACACACTACACAGACACTACACACTCACTCCACTACACAGACACACTACACACTCGCCACACTACACAGACACACTACACACTCACTCCACTACACACACTACACATTCACACTACACACTCACTCCACTACAGACACACTACACACTCACCACACTAGACACACTACACACCCACTACACAGACACACTACACATTCACCACACTACACACTCACCACACTACACAGACACACTACACACCCACTACACAGACACACTACACACTCACTACACATAGACACACACACACACACTACACACTCACCACTCTACAGACACACTACACACTCACTCCACTGCACACTCACCACACTACACACTCACACCACTACACATTCACTACACTACATACATACTACACACTGATACACTACACACTCACTCCACTACACACTCACCACACTACACACTCACTACACAGACACACTACACACTCACCACACTACACAGACACACTACACACTCACTACACTACAGACACACTACACAGTCACCACACTACAGACACACTACACACTCACTACACAGACACACTACACACTCACTACACTACAGACACACTACACATTCACCACACTACACACTCACTCCACTACACACACTACACATTCACCACACTACATACTCACCACACTACAGACACACTACACTCACCACACTACAGACACACTACACAGACACACTACACTCACTCCACTACACAGACACACTACACACCCACTACACATTCACTACACTACACAGAAACACTACACACTCACCACACTACAGACACACTACACACTCACCACACTACACAGACACACTACACTCACTCCACTACACAGACACACTGTACACTCACTACACATAGACACACAGAGACACACTACACACTCACCACTCTACACACTACACACTCACTACACATAGACACACACACACACTACATACTTACTACACTACACACAGACACACTACACACTCACTCCACTGCACACTCACTACACTACACACTCACACCACTACACATTCACTACACTACATACATACTACAAACTGATACACTACACACTCACTCCACTACACACTCACCACACTACACAGACACACTACACACTCACTACACATAGACACACACACACACTACACACTCACCACTCTACAGACACACTACACACTCACTCCACTGCACACTCACCACACTACACACTCACACCACTACACATTCACTACACTACATACATACTACACACTGATACACTACACACTCACTCCACTACACACTCACCACACTACACACTCACTACACAGACACACTACACACTCACCACACTACACACTCACTACACTAGACACACTACAGTCACCACACTAGACACACTACACACTCACTACACAGACACACTACACACTCACTACACTACAGACACACTACACAGTCACCACACTACACACTCACTCCACTACACACACTACACATTCACCACACTACACACTCACTCCACTACACACACTACACACTCACCACACTACACAGACACACTACACTCACTCCACTACACAGACACACTGTACACTCACTACACATAGACACACAGAGACACACTACACACTCACCACTCTACACACTCACTACACATAGACACACACACACACTACATACTTACTACACTACACACAGACACACTACACACTCACTCCACTGCACACTCACTACACTACACACTCACACCACTACACATTCACTACACTACATACATACTACACACTGATACACTACACACTCACCACACTACACAGACACACTACGCACTCACTGCACTACACAGACACACTACGCACTCACTATACTACAGACACACTAAACATTCACTCCACCACACACACACTACACATACTCCACTACAAACACACACTGCACTACACACACACTTAACGCTCATTATATTGCACACACACACTACACTCACTAACTACACAGCCACACTACACACTCTCTACACTACACACTCACAATATGCACACAGGCACACTACACACACATACTACACAGTCACTTCACTATACATACACACACAAACACACTCACTGTACACCAGACACACAGCTACACCACACACCCACTACATTGCACACATGCACACACAAAAAAACAAACCCTGGTCAAACATCCTGTGTCCTACCCGGCAGGTCAGGAACTCTACTTCATCTCAGTCCTGTTGCTTCAGACCAAAATGTCAACAATTGCCCCCTTCCCACTTATGTTGCCTGATCTCTGAGTTCCTCCAGCAGATTTTTTGTTACTGCCCTGTTCCTTCCCTCTTCTCCCAGGAAAGCAGCTCTCCTAGCTAGCTACATCTGCTTAGATTAAGAAGTTTCTATTGCCGGACCTCTGGGCCAGATTTGTGGAATAAAACAGCATTTTTTACCTCTGTCCCAGTTCTAACCATTAACCCGAAACGTTGTTTCCGCATCTCTCACCTCCATTCAGGGCACCAGACAGTCCTTCCAGGTGAGGTAACATTTCAGCTGTCACTCTGTTGGGGTCATCTACTGTATCCATTGCTCCCAATGCAGCCTCCTCATCATTGGTGACACCCAACATTGGGGACCACCTTCTCAAGCACCTCAAAAAGCATAATTCATCCACAAAAAGCATAATTTCCCAGTGGCCAACCATTTTACATCCTAGCCCCATTCCCATATTGTCAGTCCATGGCCTCCTCTTCTGCCATGATGATGCCACACCCAGGTAGGAGGAACAAGACCTCATAATCCATTTGGGCAGCCTTCAACCTGATGGCACAAACATCGATTTCTCTAACAGTCAGTAATTTTTCTCCTCAACTGCCCATCATCTTGCCCTGGTGCCCTTTCTCCAGTGGCCCACTCTCCTCACCTATCAGATTCCTCCTTCTCCCATCTTTTACCTTGTCCACCTATAAGTTCCCAGCTTCTTGCTTCACCCCCTTTCACCACTCACTTGTTTCTAGTTTGTATGCCTCCCTCTCCCCCATCTTCTTATGCTGGCACCTTCCCCCTTCCCTTTCAGTCCTGATGAAGGCTCTCGTCCTGAAACATCAACTGTTGATTCATTTCCATAAATGCTGTCTGACTTGTTGAGTTCTCCTACTTTTTGTATTTGTTGCTTTCTCTTCACTGATGCAGCCGGTCCTGCTGAGTATTTCCAGTATCTGCTTCTAGTTTGTCATTAAAGTCGTTGTCTGCCTGATCTGCTGCAGAAGATTGTAAATTTGGTCGGCTCCATCTTGGTTACTAGCCTACAAAGTACCCAGGACATCTCAAGGAGCATTGTCTCAGAAAGGCAGCGTCCATTATTAACAACCCCCAGCACCCAGGGCATGCTCTTTTCTCACTGTTCCCATCAGGAAAGAGGTACAGAAGCATGTAGGCACACACTCAGCGATTTGGGAACAGCTTCTTCCCCTCTGTCATCCGATTCCTAAATGGACATTGAACCCTTGAACACAACCTTACTTGTTTAATATATATTATTTCTGCTTTTTTGCTCAATTTTTAATCTATTCAATATATGTACACTGTAATTGATTTGTTTATTTATTTATTATAATTTTTTTCTTCTATATTATGTATTGTATTGAACTGCTGCTGCTAAGTTAACAAATTTCACAGTACATGCCGATGACAATAAACCTGATCCTGATGTGTGGGGGGGTTAGTGCCTGCTCAAAGGCCCTGTGCACACTTCAACATGCTGTAAAAGGTATCGGAACATCTCAATGCTGTGAATGTCGATTTATAAATGTGTATTTTCAGGTCTTGGCCTGAAACATCGATTATTTATTCCCCTCCACAGATACTGTTGACTTGCTGAGTCTCTCCAGCAATTTTTGCATGCTGCTATGTAAATGCATGATAGTCTTTGGAAACCTCAGATGTCAGCATGCAAATGGTGGACAGAAAGTGATCCATTCTCATGTCACCCAACATCCTGAGATGTGCACTCAGGGGGAGTAATTCCCCCGACACAGGCTGGGTATGAGTCTGCTTACCCCAACCCACACCAATAACTCCATGGTGATGTGACCTTGGTTTGGCTTGAATTATGCTGAGACCTCGGTGTATTAGGAAGGCCAGTTCCAAATTTCGAAGACTGTTCACCACCTTCACAGGCAGTAGACTTTGGGAATATAAAAACGTTCTCTGATACATAAATAAAAGAGTATCTGAAGATGCTGTAAATATCGAGCAGCACACACAAAATGCTGGGGGGGATTTCAACAGTTCAAGCAGCATCTACGGAGGGGAAAACTGTTGAAATTTTGGGCTGAGCCTTTATCGGGATTGGAAAGGAAGGGGACAGAGCCTGAAATAAAAAGATTGGAGGAGGGGGGAGGATTACAAGCTGGCAAGTGATAGGTAAAATCTGGTGAGGGGGAAGGTGGGATGAAGTATGAAGTTAGGAGTGGACAGGTGGAAGAGGTAAAGGGCTGAAGAAAAAGGAATGAGAGAACAGTAGACCATGGAAGAAAAGACAGGAGGAGGGGAACCTGAGGGAGGTGATGGGCAGGTGAGGAGGAAGGGTGAGAGGAGAGCCAGAATGGGGAATGGAAATAGAGATGGGGGGAGGAGGAAGAAATTACCAGATGTTAGAGAAATCTATGTTCATGCCTTTGGGTTGGAAGCTATCCAGACAGAATATAAGGTGTTGTTCCTCCAACCTGGGTGTGGCCTCATTGAGGCAGTACAGGAGGGTGTTATGTTTTGAAAGGAAGACAAGAGAGCTGAGAAATGCAAGTGTTAGTTCGTATTTACTTTAAGCAAGGCCTACACGTATCATGTGGTGGCATCATGACATATACATTTCATGTGTTTTTACATACAGCCCGTAATGAATTACTTAAACAAACATCTCACAGCTACCATTGGGCAGAACGTTCAGCAGCCTGAATTCCCACATCAGCAGGTTCAGGTACAGCTACTTCCCTTCAATCGGCAAGCCCTAATCACTACCTTTCAGCAACACTATGACTAGTATCATCTCTGTTCTAACTGCACCCTTTTCATATAAGAAGTGTGCATACCCAGTAATTTATGTTTCTCTTCAGTGCTGCTTATCTGATACTATGTTCGTGCAATGCTGCTGCAAGTAAGTTTTTTCTTTGCATTAATGCCTACATGTATTTATTCAAATGCCAATAAATTTAAATTTGAGATTCCTTACAAGGATACCTTCAAAAGGTGATGCCTCAAGAAAACGGCATCTGTCACTACGGGCCCAGGAGATGCCCTCTTCTCATTACTACCCTGAGGGAGGAAATACAGGAGTTCAAAGAGTGTCACTGAAAAGCTTCTTCCCCACTGCCATCAGATTTTTGAATAGGGGAACACACAAATTGCTGGAGGAACTCAGCAGGTCAGGCAGCATCTATGGAGAAGAAGAAAGAGATGATGTTTCAGGCAGAAAACCTTCATCAGGTCTGGAAAGGAAGGTGAAGTAGCCAGACTAAGATCTTCAATATTTGCATAATCTCTTGTTTTTAAGAGTTCTGAATGGTCCATGAAGCCATGAACACTACCTCTTCCTTTGCTCTCTTTTTGCACAACTTAACTATTTTTTATATTTCATATTGTTACGGAGTAATTATTTAATATATTGCTGCTGCAAAACAACTTTCACAACCTACTGTGTGTCAGTGATAATAAACATGGTTCTGATTCCAGCATCTGCAGTCTATTGTATTTTCTAATTAAACTGTCAGAGCCCCTGCTATTTCTACACTAACTTCCCTCAAGGTCCTAGGGAATATGCTGTCAGGACCTGGAGATTTATGCACTTTGATATTCCTTAAAAGCACCAGCACTTCTTCCTCTTTAATTGTCATAGTTTCCATAACTTCCCTACTTGTTTTCTTTACCTTACACAATTCAATATCCTTCTCCTTAGTGAATACCGAAGAAAAGAAATTGTTCAAAATCTACCCCATCTCTCTTGGCTCCACACATAGCTGTCCACTCTGATTCTCTAAGGGACCAATTTTATCCCTCACTATCCTTTTGCTATTAACATAACTGTAGAAACCCTTTGGATTTATTTTCATCTTACTTACCAAAGCAACCTCGTGTCTTCTTTTAGCTTTCTTTCTTAAGATTCTTTTTACATTCTTTATATTCCTCGAGCACCTCATTTACTCCATGCTGCCTATATTTATTGTAGATCTCTCTCTTTTTCCAAACCAAGTTTCCAATATCCCTTGAAAACCATGGCTCTCTCAAACTTAACCTTTCCTTTCCACCTAACAGGAACATAAAGATTCTGTACCCTCAAAATTTCACCTTTAAATGACCTCCATTTCTCTCTTACATCCTTCCCATAAAACAAATTGTCCCAATCCACTCCTTCTAAATCCTTTCGCATCACCTCAAAGTTAGCCTTTCTCCAATCAAAAATCTCAACCCTGGGTCCAGTCCTATCCTTCTCCATAATTATATTGAAACTAATGGCATTGTGATCACTGGACCCGAAGTGCTCCACAACACATACCTCCATCACCTGACCTATCTCATTCCCTAACAGGAGATCCAACACTGCCCCATCTCTAGTTGGTACCTCTATGTATAGCTGCAAAAAACTATCCTGCACACATTTTACAAACTCCAAACCATCCAGCCCTTTTACAGTATGGGCTTCCCAGTCTATGTGTGGAAAATTAAAATCTCCCACAACCACAATCACAACCCTGTGCTTACTACAAATATCTGCTATCTCCTTACAAATTTGGTCATCCAATTCTCGCTCCCCATTAGGTGGTCTATAATACACCCCAATAAGTGTTACTACACCTTTCCCATTCATCAATTCCACCAAAATAGTCTCCCTAGACGAGCTCTCTAATCTATCCTTCCAGAGCACTGCTGTAATATTTTCTCTGACAAGCAATGCAACACCTCCCCCTCTTGTCCCTCCAATTCTATCACACCTGAAGCAACGAAATCCAGGAATATTTAGTTGCCAATCACACCCCTCCTGCAACCATGTTTCACTAATAGCTACAACATCATATTTCCAGGTATCAATCCATGTTCTAAGCTCATCCACCTTTCTTACAATGCTCCTCGCATTAAAATAAATGCATTTAAGAAATTCTCCACCTCTTCCTCTCTGTTTATCTCCAATGGTGCAAACAACTTTACTATCTTCTTTTTCTTCCTTCTCCCATACATCTGTTCCTACACTCTGGTTCCCCTCCCCCCTTGTATCTAGTTTAAATCCACTGGAGCCTCTCTAGCAAACGTACCTGCAAGATTATTTGTCCCCCTCCAGTTCAGATGTAATTCCTCCCGCTGTAACAGGTCCCACCTTCCCTGGAAAACTACCCAATTACCTATAAATCTGAAACCTTTCCTCCTGCACCTTAGAGGTGGGAACTTTATGTGCAAGGATACACAAGGCATCGAAAGGATAGGCAGGAAGGCAGAAGGAGTGTTGGTAAAAAATGAAATCAAATCATTAGAAAGAGGTGACATAGGATCAGAAGGTGTCGAATCTTTGTGGATAGAAACTGTAAGGGTAAAGAGACCCTGATGTAGTGAGGATGTAGTCTACAAATTACAACAGGAGATAGAAAATGCATGTCAAAAGGGTAATGTTATAAGGGTCATGGGTGATTTCAATATGCAGGTAGATTAGGAGAACCAGGGTGGTGCTGGATTCCAAGAGGGGGAGTTTGTAGAATGCCTACGAGATGGCTTTTTAGAGCAGCTCATGGTTGAGTCCACTAGAAGATCAGCTATTGGGTGTTGTGCAATGAACCACAATTGATTAGAAACCTTAAGGTAAAAGAACCCTTAGGGGAAAATGATCATAAAATAACTGAAATGTAAGAAGGAGAAGCTAAAGTCAGATGTATCAGTATCACAGTGGAATAAAGGAAATTACAGAGGCATGAGAAAGGAGTTGGCCAGAATTGATTGGAATAGCAAAACAGCAATAGTTGGAATTTCTGGAAGCAATTTGAAAGGGACAGGAGAAATACATCCCAAAAAGGAAGAAGTATTCTAAAAACAAGATGACACAATCATGGCTAACAAGAGAAGTCAAAGCCAAAATAAAAGCCAAAGAGAGGGCATATAATAGAGCAAAGATTAGTGGGAAGTTAAGTATTGGGAAGCTTTTAAAAACAACAGAAGGCAACTAAAAAGTAATTAAAAAGGTTAAGATGGAATATAAAGTAGCCAATCATATTAAAGAGTATACCAAAAGTTTCTTCAGAAACATAGTGTAAAAGAGAGGTGAGATTGGATATTGGACCGCAGGAAGTTATGCTGGATAGGTAGTAATGGGGGACAATGAAACAACAAATGAACTGGGTAAGTACTCTGCATCAGTCTTCACTGTGGAAGACACTAGCAGTATGGTGGAAGGCCCAGGAGTCAGAGGTCATGAAGTATAACTGGAGAGAAGGTTCTTGGGAAGCTGAAAGGTCTGAAGCTAGAGAAGTCACCTGGAACAGATGTACACCCCAGAGTTCTGAAAGAGGTGTCTGAAGAGATTGTGGAGGCATTTGTAATGAATCATTAGATTCTGGAATGGTTCCGGAAGATTGGAGAATTGCAAATGTCACTTCAATCCTCAAACCTAAGCTCCTGGAGCTTCGGAGACAATGGTACCTAAGGCGGCTCTTTTGCTTGCACCTTTGGAAACCGCTCTACTTCTATCTCTATTTTTCCCTTTCAGGGTTCTTTTGAAGAGCCTGACCTGGAGCTACACACTGGCTTCGGTTCTTTGTGGGAATTGGACTCGCTCTCGGGGTCTCAAGACTGGCTGCAATTGAATATACCAAGGACACGGCTAGAAGACGAGCATGCTGCAGGGTTTCAGGGTTTGGTGGATCTGGAGGCTGGCAGACTCGAGGTCAGTGCCTCAGCAGGAGATCGGTGTGTCATGAGAGTACATGGAAGATCGAAAGCAGCAACTGGCTGCTGACTGTCTGCCCCAGAGACCTAAGTTCTTTAAGCATAGAGCTCAGAAAAAGTGGTGCAATGGACTTTTAACACCATAAATCAGCAAGTTGTTTCGTTATGTCTCCCCTCTCGCTGTGAAATGGGGACACCTCTTTTTCCCTTATTAGGGAGAGTGGTATATCGAATGACCAGGTGAACGAGCTGTCTTTGGGGTACTGCGTCTTTATTGATGCTTTGCTGCACGCTTGAGTGCTCAGTGGGAGGTGCTAATGCTTTTATTTTGCTGGTGGGGGAGGGGGGATCATCGCTTTCCTGCTGCTTATGCGTGGGAGGGGGGAGCTGGGGGGGCTTTAGGGTTCTAACGTTTAATTGTCATTCATTCTTTGGGACACTCCTCTGTTTTCGTGGATGTTTGTGAAGAAAAAGAATTTCAGGATGTATATTGCATACATTTCTCTGACATTAAATGTAGCTTTGAAACTCTTCAAAAAAGGAGAAAGGCAGAAGGAAGGAAACTATAGGCCGGTTAGTTTGACCTCAGTGGTTGGAAAGATGTTGGAGTTGATTATTAAGGACAAGGTCTCAGGGTACTTGGAGGCACATGATGAAATAGGCCATAGTCTACATGGTTTCCTCAAAGGAAAATCTTGCCTGACAAATCTATTGGAATTCTCTGAAGAAGTAACAATGGAGAATCAGTAGATGTATGTGCTTGGATTTTCAGAAGGCCTTTAACAAAGTGCCACACACGAGGCTGCTTAACATGCTATGTGTACATGGTATTACAGGAAAGATTCTAGCATGGATAAAGCAGTGGCTAATTGGCAGGAGGCAAAGAGTGGGAATAAAGGGAGCCTTTTCTGGTTGGCTGCTGTTGATTAGTGGTGTTCCACGAGGATCTCTGTGGGGACCGATTCTTTTTACATTATATGTCAATGATTTGGATGATGGAATCGGTGGCTTTTGCAAGATTTGTAGATGATATGAAGATAGGTGGAAGGGCAGGTAGGTTTGAGGAAGTAGAGAGGTGCTTCACCATGGCAGAAAGCAGAGGCCAAGGACCGACATGCCGGAATGTAATTGCATAGCAATTGAAATTGTTGACCACCAGGAAATTCTGCTTTTGGCTGACGGAGCTGAGCTGCTCGTCAAAGCACCTCCCCGATTTATGTTGGGTCTCACCAATGCAGAGGAGGCTGCATCAGGAGCACCAGATATGGTACACTAATACATCTGGTGTACACAGAGCCACAGTAACATAGTGATTAGTACAACACTATTATCAATTGTGACGTTCCGGAGTTCGGAGTTCAACCCGGGTGTCTTCTGTGAGGAGCCTGTATGTCCTCCCCATAGAATGCATGGGTTTTCCCCAGATTTCACAGTCCAAGTGTGTACTGGGTAAGGATAGGTCATTCATTGTAAATTGTCCCGTGATTAGGTTAGGGTTTGTCGGGGGTTGCGGTTCAAAGGGTCATCTGTGCTGATGTACACAGCAGTCAAAGGAACAAAGATTCTTTGTAATGTTAGTCATTCCCAGTTCCAGTACTGACATGGTTAAACTTGGTGTCATTATTCATTGCTTCAGTGCTAGTATTCACAGTGTTAATTATACTCTCCAGTAAAATTTGTAGGTTTAACCTAGGTCTGGGTGACTCTCTGCCAATGGACATTTCTCATTAAGAAATAGAAAGTGAAAGAGAACCAGCAGTGACAGACCAAAACTGGTTTGGATCCTCTACAGGGACAGATCCGCCTATACTGCCAGGGGTAGCCTTTCACCTGGGTAACGGAGCAGGGATCTGGGTGGGCAGCTCACACTGTAAATGGCTTCTGGTCTGGGCCTGTGCTCCCCTTACTCATCTCCAATTTATGCATTACATCACAGTGTCTGCAATTAGGAACATCTCAGTTTCAAAGGAAGTGCTGGTAACATTATATGTTTGTATGGTGGCATCAAATCTTTCTGTCCCAGAAACACGTGGATTCAGCAAACCCAAGAACAGTCTCAGAATGCTGGAGGAACTCAGGAGGTCAGGCACAAACTATGGTGGAAATGGAAGTTTTGGGCCAAGGCCCCTTTTATCAAGACTGGAAATGAAGGGGGAAGAAATCAGAATAAGCATGTAGGGGGGAGGGGAAAGGAGACAATCCAGAAGGTAATAGGTGAAGCCAGGTAGCTGGGGAGGAAGCTGGGAGGTGATAGGTGGAAAATGTAAAGGGCTGGAGAAGAAGGAATCTGATAGTAGAGGAAAGTGGACCATGGGAGAAAGGGAAGGGGGAGAGGCACCAGGAGCAGGTGATAGGCAAGTGAGAAAAGGTAAGAGGCCAGAGTGGGGAAATGAAGAGGGAAGGAGGGGCAACACTTATGGATTTTCAGCATCAGTAGAATCTCTTGTGTTTACCAAGAGCAGCTTCACTGTGTTTGTATTCAATGGCAGAGAATGTGATGTCCACTTTGAACTTAAGGTGGGAAAAAGTGGAAGATGGTGAAATAAGGAGTCAAGGAAACTTAGAGTCATAGACCCATGGAGCAA
This sequence comes from Hypanus sabinus, assembly GCF_030144855.1. Classification (NCBI taxonomy): domain Eukaryota; kingdom Metazoa; phylum Chordata; class Chondrichthyes; order Myliobatiformes; family Dasyatidae; genus Hypanus; species Hypanus sabinus. Next base: position 4,245,477 of record NC_082714.1, read on the forward strand.
AGTAGCAGGCCCTTTGTCCAACCAGTCCATACCAACCACGATGCTCACCCAGCTTGGCCCAATGTCCCATATCCCTCTGAAAGGTGCCTGAAAAGAGCCAGCAACATTCACCCTGCTCATGGACTGTTTGTCCCACTCCCATCGGAGAGGTGGCTATGTAGAATCCATACCAGGATTGACTAGCTGCACCACAGCCTGGTATGGAAACACCAATGGCCTTAGACGGAAAATCATACAAAAAGTAGTGGGTACAGCCCAGTCCATCACGGGTAAAGCTCTACCTGTTTACTGAGCACATCTAGACAGAGATTTGTCGTAGGAAAGCAGTATCTATCTTCAGGGACCCACCACCCAGGCCATGCTCTCTTTTCACTGATGCCATCAGAAAGAAGACACATGAGCTTCAGGACTCACAGCACAAGGTTCAGAAAAAATATTATCCCTTAGCAATCAGGCTGTTGAACTAGAGGAGATAACCACTCAATTCCCACAATCTATGGACTCATTTTCAAGGACTCCTCATCTCATGTTCTCAAAACTTGTCGCTTTTTCTTTTTTCTTTTTTGTATTCACACAGTTTGTTGTCTATTGCACACTGGTCATCTGCCCTGTTGACTCTATTATGGTTATTGGACTTATTGATTATACCCACAAGAAAATAAATCTAGGTTGTATATGGTGACAAATATATATTTTGACAATAATTTTACTTTGAACTTTGAACCACTAGATTCAAAAACAGTTACTTTCCCTAAGCAGTAAGGATGATCAACACCTCCACACCCCCCAGCCACCACTACTTCATCATTTCCTGTCAGAGTCACCTTATGTACAGACACACCTGTGCCTAGTGTCACATTATGGACAGACAATCAATCCATGTATTTAAGCTATCTCATGTACTTATACTTATTGTATGTTTTTTAAAAAAACATTCTATTCTTTATCTAACTGTTTCCTTGTGCTGTATCAGATCCAGAATAACAAATATTTTGTCCTCCTTTACACTTGTTTACTAGAAGTGACATAAAATAATCTTGACTCCATGTACCTAGCTAAGTGCACCTTCAATATTACTACTGTACCAACCTCAACCATTTCTTCTAGCAGCTCAATCAAGAATCAAGTTTTTTTTAACCATGTGTACATTGAAACATAGAGTGAAATGCATCATTTGGATTAACTGCCAATGCACTCAAGGGTGTGCTGGGGGCAGCCTGTAAGTGTCACCACACATTCTAGTATCAGCCTGCTTAGGCCCACAATGCTTAGCAGAAGAACACAGAACACAAAGACATCCTCTTTGTGAAAAAGTTGTCCCTCAGGACCCCTTTTAACTTCTTCACCCATTCATCCTAAACCAATGCCCCATAACTTTGGTTTCCCCTAGCCTGGAGAAAAGACTGTAACCATCCACCTTATATATTCCTTCCACTTGGGTTAATATATGGTAGGTACACAAAAATATGCTAATTTAATGCTGAAAACTCTAGACAAGAACAGGATATGCTGGATACACCCAGAGGTTCAGGCAGTCAGTATGCTTATTGGCTTGCCTGGCTACTTCATAGTCAAGATTAAAATTTATTTATCACATGTACATTGAAACATACAGTGAAATGTATCATTTGAGTTAACAACCAACACACCCAAGAGTAAGCTAGGGGCAGCCTGCAAATGCCACCACACATTCTGGGACCAACACTGCATGTCCAGAATGTTCAGGAGAACATCACAAGCAGCAACAACAATAAAAAAACAAATCAACAACCACAGTGTCACGGTAATGGAACGGTTAGCGTGTGTGGTGAACTACATATACCTGTCTGGACATGCCCCCTGCTGACTGCTCCTGTGGCTCCTCCCACAGACCCCTGTATAAAGGCGATCAAGGCCTGAGCCCGGCCTCTCAGTCTCCAGGATGTAGTATGGTGGTCACTCACTGCTTGTTCCTTCTTCCAGTCAATAAAAGCCAATATCTCGCCTTTATGTCTCAGAGTGAGTTATTGATGGTGCATCAGCGTGATAGATTGGTGCATCAGAGTTCTGAGTTCAATTCTGGTGCGTCTGTAAGGAATCTCTGTATGCCTTCCCTATGCGGTGTGTGTTTCTTTCCCAAGGTGCTCCAGTTTTCTCCCACAACACAAAAACATGCCAGGTAGATTAACTGGTCATTGTAAAATTGTCCTGTGATTAGGTAAGGGTTAACCAGGGTTGTGGGGTTGCTGAAGCCGTGTAGTTTCCAGAGAACAAAAATGGCGCACTCCACATTGTTTCACCAAACAGCAAACGAAGCTCCAATTCAGCCTCACACCCACCCACCTGCACTCACAGAAAGGCCTCCAACTTCAGGCCAGGCCACCTCCAGTCCCTGGGCTGGATACACTGACTTAAAACCATCGGATCCCAAACTTCTGAATAGGCGGAGCCAGAGGCTTTGACTTTTGGCTTTTCCTCTGGACTTGGGCAAACTCTGGGTATTGACCCCCGAACTTGCTGATCATGGTATTCCGACCTCTGGGCTGCGACCTGCAGAGTTGGGGTTCCCCAAACTTAGGAGTATGGGGAGATGGTGTCACCAACCCAAGTGTCCTTCCGGCGTGAACCTCTGACCAGCTGACATGGGTGGGGTGTGGTCACCAGCCCTGGTCTGTGTCCTCTCCCCTGCAGACACGACCTCGGTTCTCAAGGTCTGCTGACCTTTGACTGCAGAGCACTCTGACCTGGATTCCCAACTTTGTCTCCTGCCCCTAACTCTACATTTACTGCCTCTGATCACCAACTCTCCCTCAGTGATGATCCTAAACCACAAACTCACCCCAAACATGCTGTGCTGTTCCTGAAAACCATCTACAGAAACTGAAAAAACAATGCAGCCAATGCAATGATCACAACTGACTTTGCAGTTTGGTCCCATCTTGATCAGTACATCATGGTCTCAATGAGAGAGAGCAGTGACCCATACACCATGGTCTCAATGAGAGAGAGCAGTGACCCATACACCATGGTCTCAATGGGAGAGAGCAGTGACCCATACACCATGGTCTCAATGGGAGAGAGCAGTGACCCATACACCATGGTCTCAATGAGAGAGAGCAGTGACCCATACACCATGGTCTCAATGGGAGAGAGCAGTGACCCATACACCATGGTCTCAATGGGAGAGAGCAGTGACCCATACACCATGGTCTCAATGAGAGAGAGCAGTGACCCATACACCATGGTCTCAATGGGAGAGAGCAGTGACCCATACACCATGGTCTCAATGAGAGAGAGCAGTGACCCATACACCATGGTCTCAATGGGAGAGAGCAGTGACCCATACACCATGGTCTCAATGGGAGAGAGCAGTGACCCATACACCATGGTCTCAATGAGAGAGAGCAGTGACCCATACACCATGGTCTCAATGGGAGAGAGCAGTGACCCATACACCATGGTCTGCATGGGAGAGAGCAGTGACCCATACACCATGGTCTCAATGAGAGAGAGCAGTGACCCATACACCATGGTCTCAATGGGAGAGAGCAGTGACCCATACACCATGGTCTGCATGGGAGAGAGCAGTGACCCATACACCATGGTCTCAATGAGAGAGAGCAGTAACCCATACACCATGTTCTCAATGGGAGAGAACAGTGCCCCATACACCATGGTCTCAATGGGAGAGAGCAGTGACCCATACACCATGGTCTCAATGGGAGAGCAGTGACCCATTCAGCATGGTCACAATGAGAGAGAGCAGTGACCCATACACCATGGTCTCAATGAGAGAGAGCAGTGACCCATACACCATATTCTCAATGGGAGAGAGCAGTGACCCATACACCATGGTCTCAATGAGAGAGAGCAGTGACCTATACACCATGGTCTCAATGGGAGAGAGCAGTGACCCATACACCATGTTCTCAATGGGAGAGAGCAGTGACCCATTCAGCATGGTCACAATGAGAGAGAGCAGTGACCCATACACCATGGTCTCAATGAGAGAGAGCAGTGACCCATACACCATGTTCTCAATGGGAAAGAGCAGTGACCCATACACCATGGTCTCAATGAGAGAGAGCAGTGACCCATACACCATGGTCTCAATGAGAGAGAGCAGTGACCCATACACCATGGTCTCAATTAGAGAGAGCAGTGACCCATACACCATGTTATCAATGGGAGAGCAGTGACCCATACACCATGGTCTGAATGGGAGAGAGCAGTGACCCATACACCATGTTCTCAATGGGAGAGAGCAGTGACCCCTACACCATGGTCTCAATGAGAGACAGCAGTGAGCCATACACCATGTTCTCAATGAGAGAGAGCAGTGACCCATACACCATGTTCTCAATGGGAGAGAGCAGTGACCCATACACCATGGTCTCAATGGGAGAGCAGTGACCCATTCAGCATGGTCACAATGAGAGAGAGCAGTGACCCATACACCATGGTCTCAATGAGAGAGAGCAGTGACCCATACACCATATTCTCAATGGGAGAGAGCAGTGACCCATACACCATGGTCTCAATGAGAGAGAGCAGTGACCTATACACCATGGTCTCAATGGGAGAGAGCAGTGACCCATACACCATGTTCTCAATGGGAGAGAGCAGTGACCCATTCAGCATGGTCACAATGAGAGAGAGCAGTGACCCATACACCATGGTCTCAATGAGAGAGAGCAGTGACCCATACACCATGTTCTCAATGGGAAAGAGCAGTGACCCATACACCATGGTCTCAATGAGAGAGAGCAGTGACCCATACACCATGGTCTCAATGAGAGAGAGCAGTGACCCATACACCATGGTCTCAATTAGAGAGAGCAGTGACCCATACACCATGTTATCAATGGGAGAGCAGTGACCCATACACCATGGTCTGAATGGGAGAGAGCAGTGACCCATACACCATGTTCTCAATGGGAGAGAGCAGTGACCCCTACACCATGGTCTCAATGAGAGACAGCAGTGAGCCATACACCATGTTCTCAATGAGAGAGAGCAGTGACCCATACACCATGTTCTCAATGGGAGAGAGCAGTGACCCATACACCGTGTTCTCAATGGGAGAGAGCAGTGACCCATACACCGTGTTCTCAATGGGAGAGAGCAGTGACCCATACACCATGGTCTGCATGGGAGAGAGCAGTGACCCATACACCATGGTCTCAATGAGAGAGAGCAGTGACCCATACAGCATGGTCTCAATGGGAGAGAGCAGTGACCCATACACCATGGTCTCAATGAGAGAGAGCAGTGACCCATACACCATGTTCTCAATGAGAGAGAGCAGTGACCCATACACCATGGTCTCAATGAGAGGGAGCAGTGACCCATACACCATCGTCTCAATGAGAGAGAGCAGTGACCCATACACCATGTTCTCAATGGGAGAGAGCAGTGACCCATACACCATGGTCTCAATGAGAGAGAGCAGTGACCCATACACCATGTTCTCAATGGGAGAGAGCAGTGACCCATACACCATGGTCTCAATGAGAGAGAGCAGTGACCCATACACCATGGTCTCAATGGGAGAGAGCAGTGACCCATACACCATGGTCTCAATGAGAGAGAGCAGTGACCCATACACCATCGTCTCAATGGGAGAGAGCAGTGACCCATACACCGTGTTCTCAATGGGAGAGAGCAGTGACCCATACACCATGGTCTGCATGGGAGAGAGCAGTGACCCATACACCGTGTTCTCAATGGGAGAGAGCAGTGACCCATACACTGTGTTCTCAATGGGAGAGAGCAGTGACCCATACACCGTGTTCTCAATGGGAGAGAGCAGTGACCCATACACCATGGTCTGCATGGGAGAGAGCAGTGACCCATACACCGTGTTCTCAATGGGAGAGAGCAGTGACCCATACACCATGGTCTGCATGGGAGAGAGCAGTGACCCATACACCGTGTTCTCAATGGGAGAGAGCAGTGACCCATACACTGTGTTCTCAATGGGAGAGAGCAGTGACACATACACACTGGTTCAGGAGCCTGATGGTTGAGGGGTAATAAGTGTTTCTGAACCTGGTGATGTGGGACCTGAGGCTGCTGATCTTTCCAACAGCAGCAGCAAGAAGAGAGCATGGCCCAGATGCTGCCTTCTTGTGGCAGCTAAACGTTAAACGCTTTGAGACAGATCACGTCAGTGTTGTTGCAGAGTGGCAGATTGATATCAAGACTATGTTATGGAATGTGAATGTGAAGAGAATCATACTTCGAGGCATTGGATAGTTTGAATATAGCCGAAATCCTGGGTGTCTGAAGCGTGAAGAATAGAATTTTTATTACCACCATCTGGGAGGTGGTACAGGAACCTGAAGGCATTTTAGCAACAGCTTTTTCCCTCCGCCACCAGATTTCTGAATGGACAATGAATCCATAAACACTATCTCTTTTTTTCTTGATTTGCTCTTTACCCTGACCCACCTGTGTACCGTGAAGTCCAGGGCTGCGACACTGAGCACCAGGGAACAACCAATACCATCACTTGCTGTGGAAGTGGAAATATTCAGACTCAAAGCTGCTGAGTCATCATACGTTATCAAACTCTGAGCCACTTCTAGTTTATCTCTATTTTAATCAGTTTGGCAGTGTGGTTTTAAAAGGGATTGTTTTGCTGAAATAATACTCCAACTTGGCTGTACAATCATGTTTTGTGTAATATATATCATTATAGAACAAAATTCATGATAGTTACATGATTCCTTGTGTGTTGAAATATTTTGGTTCTTTAAGGCTGTCATTTGCTGGGGGGTGGGTGGGGGAGGTTGTGGGAATAAACTCCCTCTGCCTATTAAATACACCCAATGACGTGTTTCTCAAATAGCCTCTAATAACCAAGTCCAGCTCTTGGCCTTCACATGTGGCTTAGCTATTAGACCAATTGGAACAGTACCTATTGACGGGAAGAGACGCAAAAGTAGGTTACTCGTGCCTTAAAATCGATTGCTTCGGTCAGCTGATGTTGGTAGCTCATCCTGGAGAAAGAAAACTCTGATCTCAAACTTCCACTGCCATTCGGCTATACTCACTCATAGGGGAGTCTTTGGGAATGAACCCCAAGGAAAACTCTGAAGCTGGAGTCCCTGAGGGTGTCCTACGTTGAGTTATACGCTGACTGGCAACTCCTGCGACAGTGCTGATGCCAAATTGTATCAATTTTTGCTGTTTCTTTATTCATCAGCAGCATGGGGGGGGGGGGGGGAACTGTTGCGTGGGCAACAGCTTGCTCTCCATATTGTTTTGTCCTGTGTATCACCAGTCAATCCCGACCAGTGGAGGGTCTTAGTTAGTATTTCAGATGGTCAGACATCCTTTATGGCTATTCTGGTCCCCTTCAGCTGGAGCTGCAGGGGCTAGGACCACCCTCCCACTGTTCCCATCTGCCCCCCCACCTCAAAATCTAACAGGCACATTGATCCTCAAATTCTCATCCCCTGCACACACACAAAAAAAGAGAAAGATTGGGTGAAAAACACAGAATATAAAAATCTATAAGACTGAAAAAAATGTCTATAGTCCAAGTCCATATCCAAAACACAGAACACCTGGGTAACATTCTCCAGGCCCAGGGGCAGGCCTTTCCCTCTCTGTAGCAGAGCAATCCCACCAGATATCAAAAGGCAGTCTCACCTCTCCGGCAGCAGAGCGATCACACCAGCAATTGTTACGCCCGTGGCCCCCTCCTTTTTGAGAATCGCAGGATCGTTATTGATTCGAGTCAGGAGACCCAGGAAATGAGAGAGACACACAGATTCCTCAATGGTTGGAATGTTTCCTGGGTCTCCGAGATAAAAAGACACAGAACAGGTTATTGTCTTTTGGAGACGGAATTGTGTATTGAATGCTGTACAATTCATCGAAGCCCCCCCCCCCGGGCAATGAACCGAGGGGGGGGGGGGTTGGTGGAGGGATTGCATCATCCCAACCTGATTGACATCTGAGACCCTGTGAGTCAGGATAAAAGAGAGTCTGTGTGCACAGCCCCTCAGACACACCAGAAGAAATGTTAGCGATCCCGTAATAGCGAAAGCAGGTGGGAAGGCCACGTGCGTCCGTTTCCATTTGCCCTGGAATTGGTTGGTCTTTACCACGAAGGAACGGTTTTTAGCTAACAACAGGGAAATCAACTCCCAACGACTCTCGAAAGATTGACATCATAAAAGTTTTAACCCGTCTTTCTCTCCAACCAAAAAAGCTGCAGCTTGAATGAACTTGCGTGACTTTTATATTTCCATCGGACAATACATTATCCCCTAGACAACGATAGAGCTATTCCTTACTGATTATTATTGTACCCTCGCTTTTAGTTTTAGTATTGACGACGTATATTATCTGTATGTTTGCATTGATATTATTTTTGTGTATTTTTATCAATAAATACTGTTAAAAATAGTACCATCAGACTTCAACGGATCTCTCTATCTTTGCTGGTAAGTGACCCAGTTATGGGGTACGTAACACAATCAAAAGGTTAACAGCCAGCACTCACCTTCCACCTTCACCTTGATGTTTCAATCTCTTTTGTCGTTTTAATTGGTAAACAAGAGAAGTTTTAATTGACAAAATGGAGCCAAACACTGGCTTGCACCCCACAGCGATCGGGCAGCCTTCTTGCCACAAGGTTCCTGCACTCTGCCTCTGAATCCCGGAATCCTCTCGAAGACTGCAGAGCGCCAAAACACCCAAACGATCTGCAAACTGCAAACCGCAGGCTCCAACAGTTCCAGAATCACATTCAAGATAAAAACATGTAAAGGACAAGTGAAATATATGATTTCATGATCTATCCAAAAGATGCTGACTGAAGGAGTGTTAAATGTAAGCACCATCTTGACTGGAAACTCACATGCACCACTTGTGCTGGCAACTCATTTCACACTCTCACAACCCTTTGATTGAAGAAGCTCCCCCTCATATTCCCCTTAAACTTTTCGCATTTCACTCTTAACCCATGATCTCTGTTGTAGTCTTACCCAACTTTAGTGAAAAAAGCCTGCTTGCATTAACCCTATCTATAACTCTCATAATTTTGTATACCCCTATCAAATCTCCCCTCAATCTTCAATGTTCTAAGGAATGAAGTCCTAACCTACTCAATCTTTTCTTATAACCCAGGTCCATCAGACCTGGCAACATCCTTGTAAATTTTCTTTGTACTCTTTCAAACTTATATACATCTTTCCTGTAGGTAGGTGACCAAAACTGCACACAGTTCTCCAATTTAGGCCTCACCAACATCTTAAACAACTTCAACATGACATCCTATCTCCTGTACTCAATACATTGATTTATGAAGGCCAATATGCCAGAAGTTTTCTTTATGATCCTATCTATCTATGATGCCACTTTCAAAGAATTATGGACCGGTATTCCCAGATCCTTTTGTCCTACTGCTCACTGTGTGAGATTTACTCTGGTCAGCCCTACAGAGGTGCAAAACCTTGCACTTGTCTCCATTAAATTCCATCTGTCATTTTCAACTAATTTTTCCATTTGATGCAGATTCCCCCTATAAGCCATGATAGCCTTCCTCACTGTCCACCACACCCCCAATCTTGGTGTCCTCCACAAATTTGCTGATCCAGTTAACTAGATCATTGATATAGATGACAAATAACAATGGGCCCAGCACAGATCCCTGCAGCACACCACTAGTCACAGGCCTCCAGTCAGTGAGGCAACCATTTACTACCACTCTCTGGCTTCTCCCACAGCCAATGTCTAATCCAATTTGCCACCTCATCTTGAAAACCAAGCGACTGAACCTTCTTAACCAACCTCCCATGTGGGACCTTGCCAAATGCCCTGCTAAAGACCATGTAGATAACATCCACTGCCTTGCCTTCATCCAGTTTCCTAATAAATCAAGCCAAGGGACTTGCTGTGTTGTCTTGAAGATATTTCTCCATTCATCCAAGAGACTTCTTCAGTTTTAATCCATGGTGGGTAGTTTTCCGGTTATAATTTTCTGAGTTGCTTAAAGGTTTAGCAATCACATGACAGTCATTAAGAGCCGCAGAGATAATGAGAGTGTCATTAGCCTTATCTTTGCATGAATGGAGGTGTGAATTGTTGTGGAGATGCCAGGGTGGAGATGTTAGAACTGCATTGTAAGTAGCTGATAAGTGGTGTCATACCCATCCCCTCTGTTCAGGGATGGGTTTTCCAGTTTGACAAAGATGGCTTCTTTAACTGCTCTTTTAAACCACCTGTCCTCCCTGTCCAAAATGTGGACATTGTTAACATTGTTAACATCAGAGGAGTGTCTCTCTGATGGTAGTGTCGGAAAAGAGGATGCTTTCCAAGTTGCATGCCATCTTGAACAATGTCTTCCATCCACTCCATAATGTGCTGGTTAGGTACAGGAGTACATTCAGCCAGAGACTCATTCCACCGAGATGCAACACTGAGCATCACAGGAAGTCATTCCTGCCTGTGGCCATCAAACTTTACAACTCCTCCCTTGGAGTGTCAGACACCCTGAGCCAATAGGCTGGTCCCGGACTTGTTTCCACTTGTACTCATTATTATTATTTAATTATTTATGGTTTAATATTGCTATATCTCTACACTATTCTTGGCTAGTGCAACTGTAATGAAACCCAGTTTCCCTTGGGATCAATAAAGTATGTCTGTCTGTCTGTCCCTTGTCCCGAGTCTTAACCTGAGGCGTTAGACCTCCTATGTTGGGCTATCTGTTTGTGAAGTGGTGGTTTTGTCTCACTGATATACAGATCTGTGCAGTTCTAATTGCATTGGATAGCACATACAATGATGTCAAACTCACCGGTTTATAATTTCCTGGATTATGTCTCCAGCCTTTCATTAAACAATGGAATAACATTGGCTATCTCCCAATCCTTTGATAGCTCTTGTGTCACTAAGGATGATTTAAATATCTTTACTAGGGCCCTGGCAATTTCTGTACTTGCCTCCCGCCGGGTCCAAGTGAACACCATTTCAGGCCTTAGGGATATATCCATCCTGATTCACCTCAGGGTAGCAAACACCTTTTCCTCTGTAATCTATACAAGATCATGAAGTTATTGTCACTTTGCCTCACATCTATAGACAGTGTCCATCTCTCAAGTAAATACAGAAGCAAAAAAATATTTAAGCTCTGCCCCATCTGATTTGGCTCCACACATGAATTACTATTCTGATCTTCCAGAGGACCAACTTTGTCTCTTGCAATACTTTTGCTCTTAACATATCTGTAGACCTTGTCCACTAGTGCAACTTTGCACCTTGTTTTAGCCTTCTTGATTTCTTTCTTCAGTGTTCTCTTGCATTTCTTATACTCCATAAGCGTCTCATTTGTTCCTTCTTGCCTATACCTGCTATGCACCTCCTTGTTTCTTTTAACCAGGGCCTCAATATCTCTTGAAAACCAAAGTTCCCTACATTTGTTATCTTTACACACAAGCTTTGTACTCTCAAAATTTTGCTTTTGAAGTCATCCCACTTACCAAGTACACCTTTGCCAGAAAACAGCCTGTCCCAACCCACACTTGCCAGATAATTTCTGATACCAGTAAAATTGACCTTTCACCAATTTAGAATCTCAGCCCATGGACCAGACCTATTTTTTTGCATATTTACTTTGAAGTTAATGGCACTGTGGGAGTTCCAGTCAGTATGTGGAAAGTTCAAATCATCTACTATAACAACCATATGTTTTTTGCAACAGTCGGCAATCTCTCTACAAATATGTTCCTCTCAATCCCTTGGACTGTTGGTTGATGACATTTCCTTGACTAATTAAAGCCATCTCTCCTCCTTTAATACCCCCTCACTCTGTCACAGAACCCTGGAATATTGAGCAGCCAGTCCTGCCCCTCCCACAACCAAGTCTCATTAATGGCTACAACATCATCATTCCAGGTGTTGATCCATGGCAAGGTCATCTGCCTTTACTACGATATTTCTTGCATTGAAATACAGGCAGCTCAGGACACTAGTCACACTATGTTCAACCTTTTGATTCCCAACTTTGACTGAAGTCTTACCAACATCTGTCTCCACAACCTCTCCACTAACTGTTCTGGCACCCATGCCTCTGCAACTCTAACTTAAACCCCATTGTGCAACACTAGTGAAACTTCTCACTAGGACATTAGTCTCCTTCCAGTTCAGGTGCAAAGCCTTCCCTGAAAAAGAGACCAATGATCTAAAAATCTTATTCCCTTCCTCCTATACCAACTGCTAGTGTTAATCTTCCTGTTTCTGGCCTTAATAACAGGTGGCACGAATAGCAATCCTGAGATCACAACCCTGGAGGTCCTACCCTTTAACTTAGCACCTAACTCCCTTTTGCAGAACCTCGTCACTCTGGCTTTCACCCCCATTCCAAAGACATATGGGATAATAGGTTAGTTGGTCACATGGGTGCAATTGGACGGCGTGGACACATTGTGCAGTTACCCCAGGCACAACTCTAAGTAAATAAATCCCAAAAGCCAGTTTACATATATATTAAAAACAAGAAGGTAGCTAGGACCATTCAAAGAGAGTAATTTGCATTGGTATTCACCAAGGACAAGCACATGGAGGATACTGAGATCAGGGAGGGGTGGTGTTGATATTCTAGGACATGTAATACCAAGAAAGTGGAGTTGTTGGGTCTCTTGAAGAAGACTATGGATAAGTCCACAGGGCCTGATGGGATCCATCACAAGTTATTGAAAGGCAAAAGAGGAGATTTCTGTGGCCTTGACAGAGATCTATCAATGCTGGTGATTCTAAACCTGATTCTGATTTTGGAAGAAGGAGTTTAATCTGACAAGTGTGAGCTGTTTCACTTTGGGAGATCAGCTGTCAGAGGAAAGTATTCACTAAACAGCACAACCCTTAGGAGCACTTCCGCAAAGAAAGATCTTGGGGTTCAAGTCCATAGCTCCCTGAGAGTATGAACAGTTACGAAGGCATATGTCATTTTTGCTAGAGGCACTGAGTATAAAAGTTGTCAAATCATATTAAAGCTGTATAAAACTTTAGTTAGGCCACACTTGGAATATAGTGTGCAGTTCTGGTTACCACATTCCAGGAAGGATGTGGAGCCTATGGAAAGGGTGCAGAACAGTTCACCAGGACTGAAGAGTATTAATTAAAAGAACATAGACATTACAACACAGTACAGGACTTCTGGCCCATGCTGTTATGTGGCTTTTTAACCTGCTCCAAGATCAATCTTTTAAAAATGTAAATAAAGTAGTGAGGAAGTGTACGTAGGTCCATTCTCCATTCAGAAATTAACCTATGATGGCGGTGGGGAAGAAGCTGTTCCTGAAACACTGACTGTGTGCTTCAGGCTCCTGTACCTCACAGTTGCTGTAGCAATGAGAAGAGTGAATGTCCTGGTTAATGGAGGTCCTTAATGATGGATGCTGCCTTTTTGAAGCATTTCCTTTTGAAGATATCCTTGAGGCCGGGGAGGCTTGTACCCGCGACGGAGCTGCCTGAGTGTACACTGAACACTTCTAACTTGCATGTTCTATTTTCAATAATTTCCTGTCATTTCTTGTAAATAGCCTTGCCAAACCCTTCCAAGGAATTTATTTGAAAGAAAGATTGACAGGTATTTTGCTGCTTTGCATACAGCTGCACTGACACAAGTTGTTTTATCTAGTGTTTCTGCCAATTTCCCAAGGCACATCCTCTGGTGATTCTCCCTCCTACCTGTTGGATTCCAGTTTTTACTCCAAGGTCCTTTTAGATTTTGGGAAAGAGGCACATAAACTTGTTGCTTCATGATCATTTTGTTAAGCGTCAATAGAACAAAAAGAGTTGAAAAACAGACAGTGATGAGAGATAACCGGCAGCAGTTTTTTGGAGCTTTGACCAGCGACCAATTGACATTTGGGATTGATTGGCAAGAGCAAAGTAAAGGAAAGCAGGCAGGGGCAAGTGGAGTGGCCATCTTTGGAGTGAACAGAGTTAGAGCGGAGATTTTGATGCTTTAGCTCTTCGAGAGTTCAGTCAGAGAAAACAAAAAAGAAAAGCTGTGGGTAGAGATCCCCCAGAGATCTTCTGGAGTGTAAGAATTGCAGGAGAACACAAGAAAGAAATCAGGAAGGCTAAAAGAAGACATGAAGATGCTCTTACAGAGAAGGTGAAGGAGAATCTTAAGGGATTCTAGATATGTTAAGAACATAAGGATCGCAAGAAACAAACTTGGTCTTCCGGAAGATCATAATGGTAATTAGTGCGTGGAGCCAAAACAGATGGGGGAGCTCATAAAATCTTTTTTGCATCTGTATTTACTCGAAAGATGGATGCAGAGGCAAAGTTGCACAAACTTCATGGATGCTGTACAGATTACAGAGGAAGAGGTGTTTGCTGTCCTGAGTCAAACCAGGTTGGTTAAATCCCCAGGGCCCGACAAGGTGTTTGCTCGGATCCTACAGGAGGCAAGTACAGAAATTGCTGGGACCCTAGCAGAAATATCTATATCATCCTTAAAGGAGAAGTACCAGAGGATTGGAGGATGGACAATATTATTCCGCTATTTTAAAAAGACCCTAAACAGAAACCAGGCAATTATAGGCCAGTGAGTCTGACATCAATTGTGGAAAAGTTAGTGGAAGGTATTCTAACGGACTGGATATATGTGTATTTGGATACACTTGGACTGATTAAGGATAGTCAACATAGCTTTGTGCATAGTATGTAATGTCTAACCAAACTTATAGAGTTTAGAGGAAGTTACCAGGAAAGTGGATGAAGGGAAGACTGTGGATGTTGCCTACATGGACTTTAGCGAAGCATTTGAGAAGGTCCCATATAGAAGATTGGTCAAGAAGGTTCGATCACTCAGCATTCAAGACGAGCTAGTAAACTGGATTAGAGCAAACACGAGGACATCTGCAGATGCTGGAAATTCAAACAACACACACAAAATGCTGGTGGAACACAGCAGGCCAGGCAGCATCTATAAGGAGAAGCACTGTCGACATTTCGGGCTGAGACCCTTCATCAGGACTGATGAAGGGTCTCAGCCCGAAACGCCAAACTGGATTAGACATTGGCCTTGTGGAAAAAGCCAGACAGTGGTAGTAGATGGTTGCCTCTCTGACTGGAGACCTGTAGCTAGTGGAGTGCTGTGTCCGTTGTTGTTTGTCATCTACTGTATATCAATGATATGGATGATAATGTAGTTAACTGGATCAGCAAATTTGTGGCTGACACCAAGATTAGGGGTGTAGTGGACAGTGAGGAAAGTTATCCTGGCTTGCAGCGGGATCAGGACCAGCTGTAAAAATGGGCTGAAAATGGCAGGTGGAATTTAATGCAGCGAGGTGTTGCACTTTGGTAGGACCCACCAGGGTAGATGTTACACAGTGAATGGCAGGGGACCGAGGAGTTCAATAGAACAAACGGATCTGGAAATATAGGTCCATAATCCATTGAAAGTGATGTCAAAAGTAGATGGGGTCATAAAGAAAGCTTCATTTTGAGTACAAGAGATGGGATGTTGAAATTATATGTCAGTGCAGCATAATTTGGAGTTTTTTTGTACAGTTTTGTTTACCTACCTACAGGAAAGATGTAAATAATGTTGAAAGAGTACAGAGAACATACACAAGGATGTTGCCAGGTCTGAAGGACCTGAGTTATAAGGAAAGACTGAATAGGTTAGAACTGTATTCTTTAGAACATGGAAGATTGAGAGGTGATTTGATAGAGGTATACAAAATCATGAGTGGAAAAGATAGGATAAATGCAAGCAGCCTTTTTCCACTGAGTTTGGTTGGGACTACGACCAAAGGCCATGGGTTAAGGGTGAAAGGTGAAAAGTTTAAGGGGAATATACCCAAACAATATGAGGGGATATTTCTTCACTCAGAGGGTGGTGAGAGTGTGGGATGAGCTGCCTGCACAAATGGTGAATGCGAGATCAATTTCAATGTTTAAGAGAAGTATGGATAGGTATAGGCACATGGATAGTAGCGGTATGGAGGGATACGGTCCAGGTGCTGGTTGATGGGAGTAGGCAGGTCATCATAGAGTAATGAGCCAAAATCATCTCTAAGACTACAGAGGTCTACTGAAGAAGAAGAAAGCCCTTAACTCCAAGCAGAGTTATCAGGATGCCATCATGACAGCTTTTTAAAACAGGCTTTCTTATTTTTACAAGGCCGAGTTGCTAGCTCGACTCAAGCGTGCAAGGGAGCCAGCTGGAGTTGAACTCAGGAGCCTTCGCTCTGAAGTCCGGTGCTGTACCACTACGCCACCAGCCAGATAGAGGTCTAGTAATTGAAGAGAAGGAATAGCAAAATGGCAAAAGGCAAAAAGACTAAGACAGAAGATCCCCCCCATAGATAAGACAAAAACATTCACGTTTGTAGGTAAGAGTCAACAAATCAGGTAGTTCCTATTCAAATAACTCAGCACCAGAGAAGCTTCCAGAACTTTCCAGAATCATACATATGTTACCACTAGTGGACACACTGAACAACTGCATATACATACAATGACCACCAGAAACCGTAGTAAGCAGTTACATGTATATAAGAGCATATATACATATGTTCTGTATATATTATATTCTTAAAATACAAGCAGTTGTTAAACTGTAAAGACAATAACAATGAAACAGTCTAAAAAATAATCTAATTCAGCACAGGTCTGCCTAGTTCTATATGCAGTGGGAGCCCTCTGGTAGCTGGCTAAAAAGGCTATGTTGCCAGCTGTGAGCTCAGACAGCAATGGTGATCCAGCTAGTACAGAGTACAGAGTCAAGTCTTGAATTTTGATCCAAATATACCCAAACAACATTTGCTGGGTTTTGTGAATTGGAGCCAGGATTTGGTTGTTCTTGACCCTCTCCCTTCTTCAGCAACACTGACATCAATGTACCACAACCGAGAACGCAATTTGATTTACAGAGTACTACAGAAGACCATCTAGACCATACCGAACTATTATTCTGCCTAGTCCCATCGACTTGTACCTGTACCATTGCCCTCCATACTCCTCCCATACGTGTACTCACCCAAATTTCTCTTAAATGTTGCAATCGAACCTGCATCCAGCACTTCCGCTGGCAGCTTGTTCCACATGCGTTCCCCACTCTGAGTGAAGAAGTTTCCCCTCAGGATCCCCTTAAATATTTCACCTTTTACCCTTAACCTATGGCCTCTAGTTCTAGTCTCACTTAACCTTAGTGGAAAAAGCCTGCCTGTATTTACCTCTCATGTGACTGGTGGGGTGGTTCACTGCTACAATAATTGAGAGGATTCTATACCCTCATAATTTTGTAGACCACATTCTGGTTTATCTAATTGAACGTTTTCCTCATAGATCTACTACTGCATCCTAAGTCAATGCAGCTGTTTGCTCCAGCAGATTTCTATGATGTTACAGCCTCATTGTTCCTGACGCCAGCCATTCAATGTTCAGCTGTGCCATGCACTGCTGTGCACTCCAGCTCAGTGACAGCCTGTGATATGGGCACAAAGTCAAAATCAAACTTATTATCAGTTATCGGATACTGTCTTGAGATTCATTTTTTTTGCAAGGTTTTCCAAGAAAATAAAGAAATACAGTAGAATCTATGAAAAGTTATACATAAATAAAGGCTGACAAAAACAATGTGTAAAAGACAATTTTTATCAAAATAAACTTTATTCATAGCGAAAAGAATTATTTACAAGAATGGGGCAATGCCTTTTCAATCTTACCTTCATAGATAATGTGTTAAGCAGTGTTCTATTACATTTCTTAAAATCAATAACACTGCTGCCTCTCATGAAGCCCCCTGGGGTAGTTCAGTACTCCAATAATTGAGGGAATTCTTCCTCAACATGGCACTTTCCTCTTCAGTAGGAGAACACTACAATGTGGTTCTTCCCCACCGAGCCCTTTCGGTGGCTGCAACAAGCTTCAATGAGTCTCTCAGAATGTACTCCTACTGCCTAGAATGTGCCAGCTGGTAGCCTTCTTCCACAGACTCCTTGAAGTGCAGATAAAAAATATACTGAGAACATGAGTTTTAAAGAGTCCTTGAAGGTCAGTCTGTAGGTTGTGGAATCAGTTCAGTGTTGAGGTGAGTTCAAGAGCCTAATAGTTGCAGGGTTATCCCTGTTCCTGAACCTAGTGGTGTGGGACCCAAGGCTCCTGTACCTGTCCAATCGTAGTATTGAGAAGAGAGAATGGCCTGGATGCTGGGGTACTTAGTGATGGATGCTGCTTTCTTGTGGCAGTGCTCCATGTATTTGAGCTCGATGGTGGGAAGGGCATTGCATGTGATGGACCGGGCTGAATCCACCACTTTCTGTACATTTTTTCCAAGGTGCAGTTAGCACGACACTATTACTACTTGGTGCGTCGGGTTTCAGAGTTTAATTTCGATGTTGTCTGTGAGGAGTTTGTATGTTCTCCCCATGAGCAGCTCCGGTTTCCTCCCATATTCCAAAGAAATAATGGTTAGTAGGTCATTGTAAATTGTCCTATGATTAGGCTAGGGTTAAATAGGTGGTAGAGGTATAAGGGGTAGCACCTCTGGTGAAGGGGCTTGTTGTGTCCATTCTGGGGCATCTCATTCACCTTTGGTCCTCACCAGACACTCAGCTCTCACCTGTGTCTCCAAACAGCTGTTTGCATGCGACAGTGGCCACACATTGGTACACCACTTCAACAGGCGGTCTAAACCATTTGAGGGTAGTCTGTGGGCCTCATAGGGACATGTCTATCCTAGCCTGCAAAGTCAGCTCCGGCGGGCTGGGCAGATGAGATTAACAGTGAGATCCCACGGCCAGGAAGACGGCTCTGCAATACTCCATGGAGAAGAGCATGACAAGGCACTGCAAACAGAAAGACCCCAGTTTGTGACGACTACTCATACCACTGGAACCAGATTTACTCAGTTGAGAGAATTCCCACAATGCAATGGTTTTTCCACTTTAAAAATTCTCCCGCACAGGGTCAGAACTGTCTCTATTTCCTGAGGAGACTGAGATCCTTTAACATCTACCGGACAATGCTGAGGATGTTCTATCAGGCTGTGGTGGCCAGTGCTATCACGTTTGCTGTTGTGTGCTGGGGCAGCAGGCTGAGGGTAGCAGACACCAACAGAATCAACAAACTCATTCTTAAGGCCAGTGACGTTGTTGGGGTTGAACGGGACTCTCTGACGGTGGTGTCTGAAAAGAGGATGCTGTCCAAGTTGCATGCCATCTTGGACAATGACTCCCATCCACTCCATAATGTACTGGTTAGGCACAGGAGTACATTCAGCCAGAGACTCATTCCACCCAGATGTAACACTGAACATCACAGGAAGTCATTCCTGTCTGTGGCCATCAAACTTTACAACTCCTCCCTCGGAGTGTCAGACACCCTGAGCCAATAGTCTGGTCCTGGACTTATTTCCACTTGGCATGATTAACTTATTATTATTTAATTATTTATGGTTTTATATTGCTATATTTCTATACTATTCTTGGTTGGTGCAGCTGTAACGAAACCCAATTTCCCTTGGGATCAATAAAGTATGTCTGTCTGTCTGTTTTCCTGTCATGTCGGATACAACAGGCAACCACCAAATAGATTGTTTTCTGGTGGTGCGGCTCACTGGGCCAGAAGGGCATGTTCCACCTCATATCTCTAAGTAACTTAAAAATTAACAAATAAATCTGTCTGGCTGTCTGATAGCCTTACGTCAGCTGAGGTTGATGTGTGAGCTGCTATGAAAACCTGCACAGGCATAGATTACCAACACAATAAAAGGCAAGCTATAACAAATTTTTAGTATGCATTTGTGAAGGTTGCATCTCCCTGCTAAACACAGCTTTACTTGATAAATTTTAAGACTGCCTTCCTCTAGGAAAAACATTTTGCAAATGGATCAAACTGCAGAATATTAGACCTGTTACAGCTCTCTGAAATAATGGGAGCATTTAAACTCCTGTTCAGTCAAAGCAAGCACACTTCCTTAAAAGGTCTCACATTTATAAGACACCCCCAGGATTTGACAAGGGTTTTAGAGCCAGTGAGGACTATTTTTTTGGAAGTTACAGCTCTGTAAAACTCTGGTTAGACCATACTTGGAGTATTGTGTTCATTTCTGTTTGCCTCATTATAAGAAATATATGGAAGCTGCAGAGAGGATGCAGAGATTTACTGGGATGCTGCTTGGATTAGAGAGCATGTCTTATGGGGATAGATTGGGCAAGCTAGGGCCTAGCTCTTTGGAGCTAAAGAGGATGAGGGTTGACTTGATAGAGGTATACAAGATGATAAGATACATAGATAAAGTGGACAACTAGAGACTTTTCCCCAGGGCATATAAGACAAGGGGGCATAATTTTAAGGTGATTGGAATGTATAGGGTGGATGCCAGAGGTAGTTTCTTTCCCCCCACATTGAGTGTGGTGTGTCGAATGTCCTGTCAGGGTTGGTGATCGAGGCAGATATATTAGTGACATCTAAAGCTCTTACACAGGCATATGGATGATAGAAAAATGAAGGGTTCTGCAGGAGGGAAGCATCAGATTCATCTTCTAGTAGGTTAAAAGATCAGCACATCATGAGCCAAAGGACCTGTATTGTACTGTTCTGTTCTGTGTTCAATGTATTCACTGGGCCAAAGGACCTGTATTGTACTGTACTGTTCTGTGTTCAATGTATTCACTGGGCCAAAGGACCTGTATTGTACTGTACTGTTCTGTGTTCAATGTATTCACTGGGCCAAAGGGCCAGTATTGTACTGTTCTGTGTTCAATGTATTCACTGGGCCAAAGGACCTGTATTGTACTGTACTGTTCTGTGTTCAATGTATTCACTGGGCCAAAGGGCCAGTATTGTACTGTTCTGTGTTCAATGTATTCACTGGGCCAAAGGGCCAGTATTTTACTGTACTGTTCTGTGTTCAATGTGTTCACTGGGTCAAAGGGCCTGTATTGTACAGTACTGTTCTGTGTTCAATGTGTTTACTGGGCCAAAGGGCCTGTATTGTACAGTACTGTTCTGTGTTCAATGTGTTCACTGGGCCAAAGGGCCTATATTGTACTGTTCTGTATTCGATACAGACACTGTTTCAGTATAGGAAAGCACAGAAGCCAAGATGACAAAACAAGAGCCCAAAAACAACAATGGGATAATGACTTTACTATCACTTAAGACATTGATTAAGGGCCAAGTATTAATATTGAATGTTCGTTGTGGGCATGCTATGTTGCACTGGAATGGGTAGTGGACACTTACACCTTTGGGTGCTCTCTTTCTCTTTTGCCCATCACACCGCTGGCGTTCAGGGCAGCAATGAAGGTGATCCATCCCTGGGGGGTTTTCGTGGCTTCCTTCATCTGGTAGTACCATTATGGGAATCATATATAGGCCACAGATAGTAGCCAAAATGTGGGGTTGAGATTGCAAAGGGAGCTGGAAAAGACATGTAATAAGGGTAATGTCACAATTGTAATGAGGGACTTCAATATTGAAAGGGATTAGGAAATCAGGCAGGTGTCAGATTGCAAGAGAGGAAATTTATTGAATGCCTATGGGATGGCTTTTCAGAGCAGCTTGTGCTTGAGCCTACTCACAGAAAGGTTATCTTAGATTGGGTGCTGTGTAATAACCCTGATCTTATCAGGGAGATTAATGTAAAGGAACCCTTAGGAGGCAGTGATCATAACATGATTCAATTCATACTGTAATTCAAGAGGGAGAAGCACAATTCCGATGCATCAGTATTGCACTGAAATAAAGGAAATTACAGAGGCATGAGAGAGGAGCTTGCCCAGGTGGAGTGGTGGAGGATACCAGTGGGGATGATAGCAGAGCAGTGGAGTTTCTGGGAGAAGTCCTACAGAAGTCCTCAAATAGCCAGCAACCATGGCTGACAAGGGAACTTAAGTACTGTATAAAAGCTAAGGAAAGGACATAAAAGTGAGTAGAAGTGTGTGGGAAGTTGGATGACAGGGAAGCTCTTAAAATCCAAAAGAAGCAACTAAAACAGCTTTGAGAAGGGAAAAGATGAAATATGAGGGCAAACTAGCAAATAATATAAAGCAGAATAGTAAAAGCTTTTTCAGTTATATAGAATAAAAGGGAGGTGAGAGATGATATTGGACCACTGGAAAATGATGCTGGTGAGAAAGTAATGGGGGACAAAGAAATGTTAGATAAATTTAATGGATACTTTGCATCAGTCTTCACTGTGGAAGACACTAGCAGTGTGTCAGATGTCCATTAGTGTCAGGGAGCAGGAGTAAGTGCCATTGCTATTAGGAAGGGAAAAAGTGCTAGACAAACTCAAATATCTTAAGGTGGATAAGTCACCTGGACCAGGTGGACTACATTCCAGAGTCCTGAGAGAGGTTGTTGAAGAGATAACAGATGCATTGGTCATGATCTTTCAAGAATCACTTAATTCTAACATGGTCCCAGAGGACTGGAAGATTGCAAATGTCACCCCACTCTTTAAGAAGGGAGGAAGGCAAAAGACAGGAATGATAGGCCAGTTAGCCTAACCTCAGTGGCTGTGAAAGTGCTGCAATCTATTATTAAGGATGAGTTTTCAGGGGTACAAGGAGACTAATGACAAAATAAGTCAAAGTCAGCATGGTTTTTGTAAAGGGAAATCTTGATTGACAAATCTGTTAAGAGTTCCTCGAGGAAATAACAAGGAAGATGGGCAAAGGAGAGGCAGTAGATGTCATTTACTTGGATTTTCAGAAGGCATTTGATAAGGTGTCACACATGAGGCTGCTTAACAAGATAAAATCCTATGGCATTACAGGAAAGATGCTGGCATGGATAATGGAATGGCTGACAGGCAGAAGGGAGCAAGTGGGAATAAAAGGGGCATTTTCTGGTTGGCTGCCACTGATGAGTGGTGTTCCTCAGGGGTCAGTATTGGGACGACTTTTCACGTTGCTTATCAGTGATTTAGATAATGGAATTGACAGCTTGATGGCAAAGATGATACGAAAATAGGTGGAGGAGTAGGTAGTGCTGAGGAAGGAACGTAATTGCAGCAGGACTCAAGACAAATTGGAAGAATAGGCAAAAAAGTGGCAAATGGAATACAGTGTTGGGAAATATATGATAATGCATTTTGGTAAAAGGAACAATAGTGCAGACTATTATCTAAATGGGGAGAAGGTTCAAAATTCAGAGGTGCAGAGGGACTTGGGAGTCCTCTTGCAAGACTCCCAGAAGGTTAATTTACAGGTTGAGTCTGTGGTAAAGAAGGCAAATGCAATGCTGACATTTATTTCAAGGGGAACAGAATATAAAAGCAAGGAGATAATGCTGATGCTTTATTAGACACATATCAGACTACACGGAGTATTGTCAACAGTTTGGGGCCCCATATCTCAAAAAGGAAGCGTTGTCATTGGAGAGAGTCCAGAGGAGGTTCACGAGGCTCATTCCAGGAATGAAGGGGTTAACATATGAGGAGTGTTTGGTAGCTTTGGGCTGTACTCACCGGAATTTCGAAGAATGTGGAGAGATCTCATTGAAACCTACTGCATGACTAGTTAGGGTGGATGTGGAGAGGATGTTGTGGCTGGACTTGAAAAGAGCTGTTCATTCACGATCCCCATGCAATTCAACAGAGTTTGAGCAGTTTTCCAAAGAAGAATGGGGAAAAACTGCAGTGTCTAGATGTGCAAAGCTGATAGAAACCTATCCATACAGACTCAAGGCTGTAATTACTGCCAAAGATTCATCTACTAAGTACTGACTTGAAGGGGTTAGTAATGTTTCCTATGGTGAGGGTATCCAGAACTAAAGGGCACAGCCTCACAATTGAGGGGCAATCTTTTGGAACAGAGGTAAGGAGGAGAGTAGTGAATCAGTTGAATACTTTGCCACAGATTATGGTGGAGGCCAAATCTGTGGGTATGTTAAGGTGGAAGTTGATAGTTTCCGGATTGGTCAGGGCATCAAAGAATATGGCGAGAAGGCAGGTGTTATGGGGTTGACTGGGATCCAGGATCAGCCATGATTAAATAGCAGAGCAGACTGGATCAGCTGAAAGGTCTAATTCTGCTTCTTTGTTTTATGGTCTTCCTTTCACTACTGTCAGTGATGCAAGTCCCGGATGGAGATTCAGGAATACCTCTACTTCAGATACAGAAGATTCTTCGTTGCTGTTTCCCTAACAGCATTTTTTTGAGAGTCAGGGTTGTCAGCCCTGAGCTGAACCCCTGAAACCTGGAGGACTAATGGACCACTTTTAATGTGGCCTCTACCTTTTGACCGGTTTGACATGGGTGACCCTACCAAAAGCCAAAACATAGAAGCCCTGATTCCAGCCAACGGTGCTCTCCTGGTCATTGAATTATGCAAGCCTCCAGACCACGACAAGGTTGTGGTTCTCTTGGAGGGCACATCTTAGGTTGCGTTGGTTGTTAACACAAAAGACACATTTCACTGTATATTTTGATGTAACAAATAAATCTGGAGCTGAATCTGGTCAATCTGCTTTGCCTCAGATAGTCTGAATCAGAATCTGTTTTATTAATCCTGACTTCTGATATGAAATTTGCTGTTTTGTGTAAGACATGAAATCTATACATTATTAAAGCAAATAATGAAAAAAAAAAGTGTGGCAGTGTTCCTGGACCGAAGGCAGAGGGGAAGTGGCTGTTCCTAACTTGAGTCCTGACGAAGGGTCTCGACCCGAAACAGTGACCTGCTGAGTTCATCCAGCTTTTCCGTACGTCTTGTTCCTAACTTGTTGAGTGTGGGGCCTCAGGCTCAAGTACCTCCTCCCCTATGGTAGTAATGAGACACTGCAAGGGTAAAAGAACCCTGATGGCAGTTATATACAGGACTCCCAACAGTGGCTGGAAGGTGGACCACAAATTACAACAGGAAATAGAAAAGGCGTGTCAAAAGGGCAACGTTGTGATAGTCATGGGAGATTTTAACAAGCAGCTCAATTGGGAAAATCATGTTGATAATGGATCTCAAGAGAGTGACTTTGTTGAATGCCTAAGGGATGGCTTTTTAGAGCAGTTTGTTGTTGAGCCTACTAAGGGATCAGCTATACTGGATTGGGTGTTATGTAATGAACCGAAGGCGATTAGGGAGCTTAAGGTAAAAGAAACCTTAGGAACCAGTGATTACAATATGACTGAGTTTAACTTGAAATTTGATAGGGAGGAAGTAAAGTCTGATGTAGCAGTAGTTCAGTGGAGTAAAGGAAATTACCTCCTTACCTGTGTTCCAAAAGATTGCCCCTCAATTGTGAGGCTGTGCCCTTTAGTTCTAGATACCCTCACCATAGGAAACATCCTCTCCACATCCACCCCGCATCCACCCTAATTAGTCATTTAGTAGGTTTCAATGAGATCTCTCTGCATTCTTCTAAATTCCAGTGAGTACAGGCCAAAAGCTGCCAAATTCTCCTTATATGTTAATCCCTTCACTCCTGGTGTGAGAGAGGAGTTGACCAAAGTAAATTGGAAGGAGCTGCTGGCAGGGATGTCAGCAGAGCAGCAATGGCGTGTGTTTCTGGGAAAAATGAGGAAGGTACAGGACATGTGAATTCCAAAAATGAAGAAATACTCAAATGGCAAAATAGTACAACCATGGCTGACAAGGGAAATCAAAGCTAATGTAAAAACAAGACAGGGCATACAACAAAGCAAAAATTGATGGTAAGATAGAAGATTGGGAAGTTTTTAAAAATCTACAGGTAACAACTAAAAGAATCATGAAAAGGGAAAAGATGAAATATGAAAGTAAGCTGGCAAATAACATCAAAGTGAAAGCTTTTTCAAGTATGCAAAAAAAAAAGAGATGAGAGTGGATATAGGACCACTAGAAAATGGGCAGGAAAAATAATAACAAGGGACAAGGAGATGGCAGATGAACTGAGTGAGTATTTTGCATGTCTTCGCTGTGGAAGACACTAGCAGTATGTCAGATGTTGTAGTGTGTGAAGGAAGATAAGTGGGTGCAGTTACTATTACAAAGGAGAAGATGCTCAAAAAGCTGAAAGACCTAAAAGTACATAAGTCACTCGGACCAGATGAACTGCATCTTAGGGTGCTGAATGAGGTAGCATTAAAGATTGTAGTGGCATTAGCAACAATCTTTCAAAAAAAAAATCACTGGACTCTGGCATGGTGCCAGAGGACTGGAAAATTGCAAATGTCTCTCAACTCTTTAAGAAAGGGGAAGGCAGCAGAAAGGAAATTATTGAGCAGTTAGCCTGACCCCCGTGGTTGGGAAGCTGTTAAGAGTCAATTGTTAAGGATGAGGTTATGGAGTACTTAGTGACACAGAAGATAAGGCAAAGTCAGCATGGTTTACTTAAGGGAAAATCCTGCTTGACGAACCCGTTGGAATCTTTTGAGGAGATTATAAGTAGGATAGATTGAGGGGATGCAGTGGATGTTGTATTTGGACTTTCAGAAGGCCTTTGACAAGGTGCCACACCTGAGGCTGCCTACCAAGTTAAGAGCCCATGGTTTTACAGGAAAGCTACTAACATGGTTAGAGTATTGGCTGATTGGTAGGAGGCAGAAGGTGGGAATAAAAGGACCCTTGTCTGGTTGGCTGCCAGTGACTAGTGGTGTTCTGCAGGGGTTGGTGTTGGGACCACTTCTTTTTATGCTGAATGTGAATGATTTAGATGAAGAAGATGGCTTTGCTGCCAAGTTTACAGATGATACAATGATTGGTGGAAGGGCAGGTAGTGTTGAGGAAACAGGTAGGATGTAGAAGGACTTAAACAGATTACAAGATTGGGCAAGAAAATGGCAAATGAAATATAATATTGGAAAATGCATGGTCATGCACTTTGGTAGTAGAAATAAATGTGTGGACTATTTTCTAAATGGGGAGAAAGCCCAAAAATCTGAGATGCAAAGGGACTTGGGAGTCCTTGTGCAGAGCACCCTGAAGGTTAACTTGCAGGTAGAGTTGGTGGTGAGGAAGGTAAATACAATGTTAGCATTCATATCGAGAAGTCTCCAATACAAGAATAAGGATGTGATGCTGAGGCTTTATTAGGCATTGACGTGGCTTCACCTTGAGTATTGTGAACAGTTCTGGCCTCCTCATCTAAGAAAATATGTGCTGGCTTTGGAGAGGATCCAGAGGATGTTCACATGGATGATTCCAGGAATGAAAGGGTTATCAAATGAGGAATGTTTGATGGCTCTGGGTCTGTACTCACTGGAATTTAGAAGGATGGGGGGAGGAAATAGACAGATTGGATGTGGAAAGGATGTTTCCCATGCTGGGAGAGTTCAGGACAAGAGGGCACAGCCTCAGGATAGAGCAGCGTCCATTCAAAACAGATGTGGAGAAATTTATTTAGCCAGAGGGTGTGAATTTATGAAATTTGTTGCCACATGCAGCTGTAGAGGCCAGGTTGTTGGGTGTACTTAAGGCAGAGATTGATAGGTTCTTGATTGGATATGGCATCGAAGGTTACGAGGAGAAGGCTGGGAACTGGGTTTGAAGGGGGAAAAAGATCAGCCATGATTTAATGGTGGAGCAGACTCGATGGGCCAAATGGCCTAATTCTGCTCCTATGTCTTATTTCCTGGATGGGGAGGTCCCTTAATGACAGATGCCACTTTCATGATGCACTGCACCTTGATCATATCCGTGATGGCGGGCAGGGTTGAGAGCTGGCTGAGTCTACAACCCATTGCAGCCTCTCACAATCCAGTGCAATCACAGACTCCATACCAGGCAGTAATGCAACCAACCTGTGGGAGAAGGACCAGAGTCTAGCCTCCTTCCTTTATTGCACACAGGGGGCAGCATTGGGTGGAAAGCTCCTTGAACAATGGAAGACCGTCCACAGCAGCGGCAATGTTTGTGTTAGTTTACGATATTGAGTGTTAGAGCCATGGAGGTAAAACTTTGCTATACTCGTTAGAATTATTTCATTAATAATTTAGCCCTTTGTCTCTCTTTTCTCAAAGTTCACTCTAATGAATAGAACCACAAGACATAGGAACAGAACTTACATCGCTCAGCATTGAGTCTGCTACTCCATTCCATCATGGCTAATTTATTATCCCTCTCAACCCAATTTTCCTGCTTTCTCCCTGTAACCTTTAACAGCTTGTATTGTGTTTGACTGCTATAACATTCACGGACCCAGGGTCTTGGTTTCTATTTTTGGTGTGACTGTATTTTACTGCAATCCTATACTCGCTGTATGTGCCTTCTGACTGTAGTTAAAGGTGTCACCTGGGCCCCAGAGGAATGTTGTTTCGTTTGCCGGTATTCATAGGTACTATTGTGGTTGAATGACAATTGAACTTGAACTTAATCAAGAAACTATCAACCTCTGCTTTAAATATACTCCATGACCTGGCCTCCACAGCCGCCTGTGGCAATGAATTCCACAAATTCACCACCTTATGGCTTAAGAATTTTTTTCTTCATCTCTGTTCTAATGGGAGGTCTTTGCACTCTAAGGCTGTTCCCTTTGGTCCTAGATCTCGAGACGAGTTCACGGTTTCTATATTTGTATATTATTTCATATCATACCGTCTAGTTTTGAAATAAAGTCTCTCTACATGTCTGGGTCTAAATGCCAGAGCCCATTACTCACAGCCATGGTGGGAGTCAGTCACCTCACCAGAGGGACGCTAATGCTGCGAATCCAGTGATTTCAGACACAAAGACCGGGGACAGGGGCGGGTGGCGCTCCCACTGGCACCATCCGTTCTCACCCGGGGTCGACGGACGCCCGAAACGCAGCCACGCTGGAGGAGGCCCTGAGGGGAGCTAGAGTCCGGTAGGGGAGGGCCGCGGCGTTAACCGGGGCAACGGCGACGCACTTTCCGGTGGTTGGGCCCGCGCTGTGACGTCATGTCCGTTTAACGACCTTAGCAAAGGGACGGTGTCGCGGACCGCAGGTACGGGGGGGGGGGGTGGGCAGGGGCAGGGGCAGGAGGGGAGGGGGACAGGGGCAGGTACGGGGGGGCAGGAGGGGAGGGGGACAGGGGCAGGTACGGGGGGGGGGCAGGAGGGGAGGGGGTCTCTGCACCTTTCACTCTGCCTGACTGTCACTTCTGGTGTCCGCAGCGACCCCGACCCCGACCCCGACCCCTGCCGCATCACCTCATTCCATGCCGTGCCAGTACCGAGCTCCAGCGACTGAACAATGGTGCCCGGCGAAGACGAGGAGTCCAGAATGGATGGGGACATTGTCAGGTTTGCCATGTTTAGCGGGTTATTTAATTAATGAGGGGGGTGTTGTGTGTGGGGGGGGGGGGTGAGGAGGGAGGATAGGTAGTTTGTGAAGTGATTTGCTTTATTCTGCTTCCAGTGCTTTTGTGGGCGTCATCGTGTCCGAGTTGTATGGTCCTGAGGTCCTCAATATCATCTGCTTTTCTTTTATATTGAGTGATACACCATAAGAACTAGTTAGGCCATTTGGCCCATTGTTTCCGCTTTGCCATTTCATCAAAGCTGATCCAATTTTACTCTCAGCCCTAATCTCCTGCCTTCTCTCTGTATCCCTTCATGCCCTGAACAATCAGGAACCTGTCAACCTCTCCCTTAAAGATTCATAAAGACTTGTCCTCCACAGTTATCTGTGGCAAAGAATTCTACAGATTCACCACATTCTGGCTCAAGAAATTCCTCCTCATCTCTGTTCAAAAAGGATGCCCCTCTATTCTGAGGCTGTGTCGTCTGGTCTTAGGCTCTCTCACCCCAGGAAACATTCTCTCCACATCCACTCTATCAAGACGCTGCACCATTCAATAGGTTTCAATGAGGTCACCCCTCATTCTATTGAATTCCACCGAATCCTGACCCAGCGCCATCAAATGCTCTTCATATGACAAGCCATTCAATCCTGGAATCATATTCGGGAAACTCCTTTGAACCCTCTCCAGTTTCAGCACATCCTTTCTCAGATAAGGAGCCCAAAACTGCTTACAATTCTCCAAGTGAGGCCTCACCAGTGCTTTATAAAGTCTCAACATTACATCCTTGCTCTTGTATTCTAGTTCTGTTGAAATGAATGCTAACAATGCATTTGCCTTCCTCACCACGGACTCAACCTGCAACTTAACCTTTAGGGAATCCTGCAAAAGGACTCCCAAGTTCTTTTGCTCCTCAGTTTTTTGTACAGTATTTTCTCTCCATTTAGAAAATAGTCAACCCTTTCATTTCTTCTACCATGGTCATATACTTCCCAACACCATATTCCATCTGCCATTTCTTTGCCCATTCTCCTAATCCCAAGTGCTTCTGTAGGCTCTCTACTTGTTCAAAACTGCCTGCCCCTGCACCTATCATATAGTCAGAAAACTTTGCAACAAAGCCATAAAGTCCACCATCCAAATTGTTGACATACAATGTAAAAAGAATCTGTTCCAACACAGATCCCTGTGAAAACACCACTAGTCACCGGCAGCCAGCCAGCAATGGCCTCCTTTATTCCCACTCTTTGCCTCCTGCTAATCAGCCACTGCTTTATCCATGCTAGAATCTCTCCTGTAATACCCTGGGCTTGGAGCTTGTTAGGCAGCCTCATGTGTGGCACTTTGTCCAAGGCATTTTGAAAATCCAAGTGCACAACATCAACTGATTCTCCTTTGTCCATCCTGCTTGTTATTTCTTCAAAGAATTCCAACAGATTTGTTAGGCAAGATTTTCCCTTGAGGAAACAATGCTGCCTACGGCCTATTTTATCATGGGCCTCCAAGTACCCTGACACCTCACAACATTTTTTCCAACCATTGAGGTCAGACTAACTGGCTTGTAGTTTCCTTCCTTGAAGAGTGGAGTGACATTTGCAATTTTCCAGTCTTCCAGACCTTCCAGAATCTAGTGATTCTTGAAAGATCAATACTAATGCCTCCATGATCTCTTCAGCCACCTCTTTCAGAACTCGGGAGGTGTACACCATTGGATCCAGCTGACTTGTCTACCTTCAGACCTTTCAGTTCCCCAAGAACCTTCTCTATTCAAGCATTTCATGATACCCGACATCTTGAATCCACCATATTGCTAGTGTCTTCCACAGTGAAGGCTGATACAAAATACTTATTCAGTTCATCCACCATTCCATTGTCCCCCCACTACTCTCCAGCATCTTTTCCAGCAATTGTCCTTTACACTTCATGTAAAAACACAACATGGAAACAGAATTATCCTGGGAATGAAAGGGTTAACGGATGGAGTGTTTGAGGGGTTTGGGCCTGTACTCATTGAAGTTTAGAAGAATGAAGGGGATCTTATTGAACCCTACAGAATACTGAAAGGCTTAGGTAGAGTGCATGTGGAGAGGATGTTTCCTATAGTGGAAGAGTCCAGGACCAGTGGGCACAGCCTCTGAAAAGATGGACGTCCCTTTAGAACAGAAGAATTTTTTAAGCCAGAGGGTGGTGAATCTATGGAACTCATTACCACAGACAGCTGTGGAAGCCAAGTCATTTGGTATATTTAAAGCAGAGGTTGTTAGGTTCTAGAGTAGTCAGGGAGAGGACAGGAGAATGGGATTGAGAGGGAAAATAAATCAGCTATGATCAAGTGGCACAGCAAACTTGATGGACCAAATAGCTTAATTCTATTTCTATGTCTTACTAACAGACTTCCATTACCCTGGGTTTGCGGGACGATTGTGGCACTCAGCTTCAATTTTGGTGGCTGGAATGTACACATTCTGATGTCAGCTGGTTCAAGCATCTCAGGCTCATTAAAGGTCTCCCAGGGTGGTTGGAGAGTTGATATTTCTGATTGATGGCTGAGTTGGCCAGGACCAGAGATCACAGACCCACCACAAGGGTTGGCCGTTTAGGACAGAGACAGATTTTCCTCATTGAGGGTGGGGATTCATGGGATTTCTCAACCCTTGAAGGGCTGTGGAGGTTCAGTTGCTGAATATCAAGGCAGAGACTGATAGTGGTGTGGGCATTGGCAGAATTGAGAGATCTGTGGCAAGAGCTGAAAGGAGCAGTGAGGTAAAAGATGAGACACTGTGGAGCAGGTACAAGAGGACAAAATTCTCCACAAAAACACAAAGGTTAGTGGTGTTCTGGATCGTGTAGAAGGTTGTCACAGGTTACACCAGGACATTGACAGGATGTAGAGCTGGGCTGAGAAGTGGCAGATGGAGTTCAATCCAGAAAAGTGTAAAGTGGTTCATTTTGAAAGATGGAACTTGAAGGTAGACTACAGGGTTAAAGGCAGAATTCTCAACAGTGAGGAGGAACAGAGGGGTCTCAGGGTCCACATCCATAGAACCCTCAAAGTTGCCACACGAGTTGATAGGATTAAGGAGGTGTATGGTCCATTGTGGTTCTTACTCTATCTGCTCCCATTCGGTCAGATTATTTCAAAACACACGGTGAATTACCACAGCTACGCAAATGGCACAACTGTAATTGTCCATTACACCAGATGAGCATAAGGCTCTGAACCTCCTTGTCCGATGTCTTAGTAGCATTATAGAATTGATGAGTTTGAATTTCCTGAAAATAAATAAGGAAAAAACATTTTAGTTATTGATAGCAATAAAAAAGTGAGGATCTTAGAAATAAACTTGATTATCTGGCTTAACAAAACAAGCCAGAAGTAGAGAATTTTTTATTGACTGAGCTAAGTGTCAGATCACAAATTAACCAGATTACTAAGACTGCGTACCTTCATTTAAAAATTTGATTTCTTATAACATCTCAACATGCAAAAAAACTGATACAGTTTTGATTTTAGCCAATTAGGCCACTGTTATGGACTCTTTTTTTCAGGACTGCTTAAAATAGATATAAATCGGCTGCAGCTTGTTCAAAATACAGCAGCAAGAGTCTTAACCAAAGAAAGAAAATCTGAGCACATTTCATTGGTTTTGGTATCATTTCAGATGCTTTCAGATCAATTTTAAAATGCTCTCAGTTGTATACAAGACTCTGAATAATCTAGATCCTCATACTGGTTTGCTTAGTGTTTCTAGAGCCAAACGTTCAAGAACTGTTGATGCAGCCTTTTGCTCTTGTGCACTAAAAATCTGGAATACTCTACTTTCTGAGATATGCCAGGCTAGTACAGTGAAATGTTTCAAAACACTTCTAAACATCTACTTTTTAAATTTGGCTTACTTATAGGAATACTTAATGCCTGGTGGTGTAGCTTACATTTACACAATTTGCTATGTTTTATTATATTTTATTCCGTATAATTATGATTTTAATTTTGTCTTATTTTTATGACTATATTGATTTATCTTTACAAGCTATGTAAAACTCTTTGAGCCTATATTTTAATGTATGAAAGGTGCTATAAAAATAAAGTTATTATTTATTTTTTCTTCGCTCAAGCTGGTAAATGAGCCAAGCATGCTAATTTCTCAATTGCTCAAAACTTTTGGACTATTCCAGTGGTGTTTATTATTGTGGCTTTCTGGAGATTTACATAGATATTACTGTGTAGGTCTAATTGTTTAATGCTATTGTGTAGTGCCTTTGGGATGATTCCAGTTGTAAATATTACTATCGGGACAATGATACCCTGTACATGTTCCAAAGTCTTTCAGTTTTCTCTTTATTATTGTGTGTTGGCATTCATTAATCAGGGAATTGAGTTCAAGAGTTATGATGTAATCTTTCAGTTCTATAAAACCCTGGTTAGGCCAACTTGGAATATTGTGTTCTGTTCTTGTCACCTCGTTAGATGTGCAATGTTTCAAGAGGATGCAGAGGAGATTTACCAGGATGATGCCTGGAGTAGAGAACAAATCTTATGATGATAGGTTGAGGGAGCTAGGGCTTTTGTTTTTGGAGCGGAGGAGGATGAGGGGACACATGATAAAGGTGTACAAGATGATAGGAGGCACAGTGGGTAGACAGCCTTTCTTCCAGGGCAGAAATAGTTATAGGAGGAAAGTACAGGGAGGATGTGGTGGGTGTATAGAACACACTTCCAGGGGGTGGGAGAGGCAAATGCAGTGCCTCCATGACCTGGACCCACATGTCGATGTGTGGAGAGTTACATGTCAACGTTGCTTGGATTAACCGTAAGTGTCATTTAGGTGCGTCTGGATGGGGTGTGGGATCGGTCATTTGGGTATGCCTGGATGAGGCATGGGGATGGCCTCAACAAACATATAACAAACGAGTGTAGGCTTTTTCTATTGAATTTGGGAGGTTTCTGAAAATTTTTGCAGCTAAGCGATGCAGCAGACTGAGTTACCAGCAAGAGAGTGAGTAGAGTTAGTTGAAGAGTTCACTACTGCAGTGGTAGTTCCTAATATTTCTCCGCGTCCAGAAGATTGTGATAATTTGCGGCACACACTGCATATTTGATATGTGACTGTCACTTTGTATGATCCATACATAGAATTGGGTGTGTTATGTGGTGACCGCTTGTGTTAAGGACTATTCCCTGACTGTCACCTTGTGATATCCCTATGTGGATTTTGGAACTTAGGCGTCACTTTGTTATTCCTGTGTGGACTCCAGTATTTAAGTGACGACCACTTGACATCTGGAATCTTCTGTGACTGTCACCTCGTTATCCCTGTGTGGATCCACTTGCCTTCTGGAATTTTCCATGATCATCACCTTGTGTCATCTTAATGTGGATTTATGAACCCTTCCTCACAGACACCTGTACCTGTTCCCGTGGATTCCGGAACCTTCTGGATTGCCATCCTGGGACTCTGTTTGAGTAAGACTTAGGAAGAACAATTTCCAGACCTTCACAGTTTGTGAGCTAAGATGCATTGCACTGTTAATTTTTGGTTAGGGGAGCCATTGTTTTAATTGTCTATATTTTGGGTAGGTATTGAAAATATCTTTGTTTAACATTAAAATCCGAGTCTGT
Source organism: Hypanus sabinus (assembly GCF_030144855.1). Classification (NCBI taxonomy): domain Eukaryota; kingdom Metazoa; phylum Chordata; class Chondrichthyes; order Myliobatiformes; family Dasyatidae; genus Hypanus; species Hypanus sabinus. The sequence goes on from NC_082714.1 coordinate 4,280,250, forward strand.
GGTCTATGGCTGTTGGCACGTAACAGGACGCTTATGTATTTCAAGGACTCCATCAGGTGCCGTCAACTCAGAGCCACCCCTGTTGGAATGGCTGTGGAGAAGATTGATCCTGCCCTGCCTCCCGGACAGACAGCTCAAGTCTACCCCTTTCGGGCCACACTTCATCATTTGAAGCACGAGAAGTGTGAAGAGAAAAACACCTGCCTTGCAAAGCAACAACAAAGTGGCTGTAAAAAAATATTCACCCCCCCCCATTGGAAGTTTTCACGTCTTATTGTTTCCTACATTGAATCGATGGATTTAATTTGGCTTTTTTGGCACAGATTAACAGAAAAGACTTGAATCAAAGTGAAAACAAATTTCTACAAATTAGTCTAAATTTATTACAGTTATTAAACACAATTATTGATTGCATAATTACTAACCCCTTCAAGTCAGTACTTAGTAGATGAATCTTTGGCAGTAATTACAGCCTTGAGTCTGTATGGATAGGTTTCTATCAGCTTTGCACATCTAGACACTGCAGTTTTTCCCCATTCTTCTTTAGAAAACTGCTCAAACTCTGTTGAATTGCATGGGGATCGTGAATGAACAGCTCTTTTCAAGTCCAGCCACAACTTCTCAGTTGGATTTAGGTCTGGATTCTAACTTGGCCACTACAAGACATTAACTTTGTTGTTTTAAGCCAGTCTTGTGCAGCTTTGGCTTTATGCTCGGGGTCATTGTGTTGCTGGAAAAGACATCTTCTCTCAAGTTGCAGTTCTCTTGCAAGACTGCATCAGGTTTTCCTCCAGGATTTCCCTGTATTTTGTGCATTCATTTTACCCTCTACCTTCATGAGCCTTCCAAGGGCCTGCTGAAGGGAAGATACAGCATGATACAGCCACCACAACGATTCATGATAGAGGTTATGTGTTTTTGATGAAGTGCAGTGTTAGCCTTACACTAAAAGTAGCATTTAGTCTGATGGCCGAAAAGCCTAATAGCTCAATTTTGGTTTCATCAGTCAATAACACCTCTTCCAGCTGACTTTAGAGCAAACTCTATCTGAGATTTCTTGTGAGTATTTTCCAATAGTGGCTTTCTCTTTCCCAGTCTCCCATAAAGCTGTGACTGGTGAAGCTCCCGGGCAACAGTTGTCATATGCACAGTCTCTCCCATCTCAGCCACTGAAGCTCGTAACTCCTCTGGAGTGGTGGCCTCCCTGACTAGTCCCCTTCTTGCACGGTGATTCAGGTTTTGAGGACAGTCTGCTCTAGACAGGTTTACAACTGTGCCATATTCTTTCCATTTCTTGATTGACTTAACTGTACTCCAATAATAGTCAGTAACTTGTAAATTTTCTTGTAACCATCTCGTGATGTGATTTTTGCAGAGTTGCTTGGAGTGTTCTTTTGTCTTCATGGTGTAGTTTTTGCCAGGATACTGACCCACCAGCAGTTGGACCTGCCAGATGCAGGTGTATTTTTACTACAGTCAATTGAACAGGCTCCAAGGGTGGTCATAGCCAAAGGGTGGTAGTGGGGACGAGCTCTCACTGCTAAACAAATGCTCTTCATGGCGTGCGTCTCAAACAGCCTCTGACAACCAAGTCCAACGTCTGGTGTAGTTCTTATGCCCGGCGGAGCTGTTCTCACTGAGAGGAGAAGGGGCAAAGGCGGGCCACTGCTGCCTTAAAACCAGTTGCTCTGGGCAGATGGGGCTCATTATCCACGGATAGTAGCTCGTCCAGGAAAGGAAAAACTCCAATTTCAAACCTCCGCTGCCTTGCGGCTATACCCGCTCACAGGAAAGGCTTTGGGCGTAAACCCCGAGGAAAAATCCGGAGTCGGAGTCCCGAAGACGGCTGACTGCTGTACCCAGCACCGGCACGGCGACTCCTGCGATGCTGCTGGCACCAAACTGTACCGACTCCCGTCGTTCCTCTGGACCCGTCGTCAGCACGGGGAGGGGGGTCCCACTGCATGGGCAACAGACAGATCTCCATATCAACTCTGCCCTGGAGAAGCCACTCCTGGTAACTACCAGAGGCGCAGTACCCATGGTCGACACGACTGACGGAGGCCACCTTGAAACACCTTGACTGCGCACAGGTGATCTCCATTTAACTAATTATGTGACTTCTAAAACCAATTGGCTGCACCAGTGATGATTTAGTGTGTCAAATTAAAGTGGTGAATACTTATGCTATCAATTTTTTGTTTTATATTTGTAATGAATTTAGATCACCATGTAGAGATTTGTTTTGACTTTGACATGAAATTCTTTTTCTATTGATCAGTGTCAAAAAATCCAATTGAATCCACTGTGATTTGATGTTGTAAAACATGAGAACTTTCAAGGGTTTGAGTACTTTTTGTAGGCACTACACCCCAGACATTTAAGAGACTCTTAGTTAGACTCATGGATGATAGAAAAATTGAAGGCTATGTGGGAGGAGAAGGGTTAAATCGATCATTGAGTAAGTTATTGTTGTTGTAGAATTGTAGAATACACCATGCGTTGGCGCGTGGGCAAGGCATCAGACTAGTAACCTGAAGGTCACTGGTTCGAGCCTCAGCTGAGGCAGCATGTTTGTGTCCTTGAGCAAGGCACTTAACAACACATTGCTCTGCGACGACACCGGTGCCAAGCTGCATGGGACTTCGTGCCCTTCCCTTGGACAACATCGGTGGCGTGGAGAGGGGAAGGCTTGCAGCTTGGGCAACTGCCTGTCTCCCATACAACCCTGCCCAGGCCTGCGCCCTGGAAACTCCAGGCGCAGATCCACGGTCTCTCAAGACCGACGGATGCCACCAGAATACACCTACTGGGGCTACTTGGACACATCTTCAGTGATGAACACGGGGTTGTAGGATGTTTCAGGTCTTTAATCATCAGACACCCTTGCCAGGGCAACCCAGCCGGGGTGATCAGACCCCGACTTCTGTCCAAGTGGCACACTAGTCCATGGATCCCCCCCTCGAAGGGGAAGAGTTAGATTGATCTTCGAATAAGTTTAAAGGTCAGCACATCATTGTGGGCCGAAAGGCCTGTACTGTGCTATTATGTTCTAGATCCACTTTTCTTTCCTGTTTTGAAATGGTAGACAGCAAGAACTTTTCAGCCATTTTGAGCAATGACTATGGTGTTCTCAGGCACAAGGACAGCTGAGATGGGAATGGGATTTTGTACTTCTCCAAGATTGGGGTAGATTGCATATCAGAGTGTCACTGCACTGTACTCCACCCAGGAATATTCTCAACCTCTCAACAAGTAAAGTCAAAATATTGTTTACTTTCTGAGAAGCAAACTGTTATCAATCTAGGTGTTCCACTTGCTTGTACCCCAATTGATTTGCTGGCCCTTACCCGCTAATGGCTAGCTCTGATTGTCTTCTTCCACCCACAGTCCCACAGACCTGTCAGAAATCCTGAAGGAAGGGACAAAGGAATCACATGACCGAGCAGAGAATACTCAGTTCGTCAAGGACTTCCTCAAGGGCAAGATTCATCGGGAGTTGTTCAAGGTAGGGCTGATTCTACTTGCTGCCTGTGTTGTCTGGATTATGAGGGGTTGGAACAAAGGAACACCTATCCTGTGTATATTGACCAAGATGCCATTCTACTAGTCCTGTCTGCCTGTACATGGCTTGAATCCATCTGTTCCCTTCCCATCCACCTCGGTCTAAATGCCTCATAAACGTTTTTGTGAAGTTGTAGAGGTGATGTATGCCTGGAAAACTGCCCACCTGGTGCCCTTACCTAAAACAAAGATACTATAACACTGGAGTCAGTTAAAGGAGGGTCACCAGGATAATTCCTGTGACAGGGTGATGACTTCTTCTCTGTAGGCTGCCTCATTATTATTTGAGATTAGGCCAATCAATGTAGTGTCATCAGCAAATTTAATTAGCAGATTGGAGTTATGGGTGGTGACACAATCATAGGTATACAGAGAGTAAAGGAGGGGGCTTAGTACACAGCCCTGAGGGACTCCTGTGTTGAGGATCAGAGGTGAGGAAGCCCACTCTTACCATCTGCCGGCAATCTGACAGGAAGTCAGGAATCAGTGGATTTAATTTGTCTTTTTTGGCACTGATCAACTGATCAAAAAAGTCTTGTGTTAAAGTGAAAACAGATCTCTACAAAGTGATCTAAATTAATTACAACTATAAAACAAAAAATAATTGATTGCATAAGTATTCACCCCCTTCAAGTCAGTATTTAGTAGATGCACCTTCAGCAGCAATTACAGCCTTGAGTCTGCGTGGATAGGTCTCTGTCAGCTTTGTACATCTGGACACTGCAATTTCCCCCCATTGTTCCTTACAAAACTGCCCAAGCTCTGTCAGACTGCATGGGGCTTGTGAGTGAACAGCCCTTTTCAAGTCCAGCCACAAATTCTCAATTGAATTGAGGCCTGATCTCTGACTTGGCCACTCCCGGACATTATCTTTGTTGTTTTTAAGCCATTCCTGTGTGGCTTTGGCTTTATGCTTGGGCTCATTGTCTTGCTGGAAAACAAGGCTTCTCCCAAGTTGCAATTCTCTTGCAGACTGCATGAGGTTTTCCTCCAGGATTTCCCTGTACTTTGCTGTATTCATTTTACCTTGTGCCTTCACAAGCCTTCCAAGGCCTGCTGCAGTGAAGCATTCCCACAATATGATGCAGCTGCTATCATGCTTCACGGTAGGGGTGGTGTGTTTTTGATGAAGTGTGATGTTTGGTTTATGCCAAACATAGTGTTGATTCTGATGGCCAAAAAACTCAATTTTGGTTTCATCAGACCAGAGAACCTTCTTCCAGCTGACTTCAGAGTCTCCCACGTCTTCTGGCAAACTCTAGTCGAGATTTCATGTGAGCTTTTTCAACAGTGGTTTTCTGTTTGTCACTCTCCCATAAAGCCGTGACTGGTGAAGCACTTGGGCAACAGTTTTATGCACAGTTTCTCTTACCTCAACACTCAACTCCTCCAGAGTTGTCATAGGTCTCTTGAAGGCCTTTCTCACTAGTTCCCTTCTTGTACGGTCACTCAGGTTTTGAGAATGGCCTGCTTTAGGCAGATTTTCAGTTGTGCCATATTCCATTTCTTGTTGGTTGTATGCCAAGGGACATTCAGTGACTTGGATATATCCATTCCTGATTTGTGCTTTTCAATAACCTTTCACAGAGTTGCTTGGAGTGCTCTTTTGTTTACAGGGTGTAGTTTTTGCCAGGGTACTGACTCACCAACAGTTAGACATTCCAGGTACAAGTGTATTTTTACAATCAATTGAAACTCCTTGACTGCCCTCACGTCTCCAAAAACAGATCCCTATTTAACTGATCATTTGACTTCTAAACCAATTGGCTGCACTAGTGTTGATTTAGTGTGTCACGTTAATGGGGATGAATACTTGTGCAATAATGTCTTTGTGTTTTATATTTGTAATTAATTTAGATCACTTTTTATTTTAAGGCATCTTTTTCTGTAGATTAGTGTAAAAAAAAGCCAAATTAAATCCACTGTGATTCAATGTTGTAAAACAATAAACCATGAAAAATTCCAAGAGGGTGAATACTTTTTATTGGTAGTGGAGCATGCCCACAACTTACCAACCCTAATCTGGAATGTGGGAGCGCGCAGACAAAACCCATGTGTTCATGGGGAGAACGTCCAAACTCCTGACAGGAATTCGAATCAGAATCAGGTTTAATATCACCGGCATAGGTTGTGAAAGTTGTTTTGTTGCAACAGTACATTGCAATATATGACAATAAAAAATCTATAAATTACAGTAGGTATATATTAAAAAAAAGATAAATGGTACAAAAAGAGAGAAGGAAATAGTGAGGGAGTGTTCACGGGTTCATTGTCCATACAGAATTTTTTTCTGATCCTGTGCAGTGGCCCCGCCATATCCAGTTAAACCCTGATTGCTGCCACAGTAATGTGTAGCACTAAACTCTACACATCCATACCCACCCTGTTCAGACTGGGCTTCGTAGGGTGTGTGGTAGTTCGTGACATTTGGCACTTTGGACCTCTGGATTACCCTTATAAAATATTTGGATCATTCCCTATAATTGTTTCCCCAATGATCTCCCCCCCCCCCCCCCCCCACCACCACCAGAGGGTTGGGAAAATGAAGAGACAGCTGATCTAAGCTTTCTTTCCATTCTGGGAGGACTTTCAGCAAGCTCCTTGTGGAGAAAGAGGTGAGGGTGTGTGGGGAAGTAGATGAGCCTGGTGCATGTAAGGCTCCCTGTCACAACACTGTCTGGTCTTGTGTTACAGCTTGGCACGGTAGCCCTTTACTACACCTACAGCGCCCTGGAGGAAGAAATGGATAAGAATGCCGAGCATCCAGCCTTTGCTCCCCTGTACTTTCCCCTCGAGCTGCATCGCAAGGAGTCTCTTGCTAAGGATCTGGCATTCCTATGGGGTCCCAGCTGGAAGGATCAAATCCAGTGCTCGGAGGCTACGAGGAGATACACAGAGCGGATCCATCACATTGGGGAGCATGAGCCTGAGTTGCTGGTTGCCCATGCCTACACCCGCTACATGGGGGACCTGTCAGGGGGGCAGGTGCTAAAGAAGGTGGCCCAGAGGGCCCTCAGCTTGCCCAGCTCAGGAGAGGGTGTCCTCTTTTACACCTTTGACAACATCTCCAACCCAAGTCGCTTCAAGCAGCTCTACCGCTCGAGGCTCAACAGTCTGGAGCCCAGTGAGGAAATCAGGCAGAGGATTGTGGAGGAGGCTAACCAGGCCTTCCGCTTCAACATGGAGGTGGGCTTTGGACCTGGACATTTGCAGTGAGCGGCCGGCACAGTGGCCAATTGCCTGTTCTGGTTGTGTGATGGGATGCAGCTAGTGAGAGTTCCTGCAAAAGTGTTGGCATGGAGTCCCTGAGATTACTGAATCAGAATCAGATTTAATATCACTGACTTATGTCACAAAATTTGTTGTTTAGCCACAGCAGGGCATAATAACAAAAATATATGAACAAATAAATAAGTAGTGCAATAAAAAAGGATTTCTTCGTGAGTAAATCATGAAGAATCCCACCCATCCTGCTCCTGGGCTGTTTGTCCCACTCCCATCAGGGAGGAGGCTATGTGGCATAGAACATAGAATAGTACAACACATTACAGGCCCTTTGGCCCACAATGTTGTGCCGACCCTCAAACCCTGCCTCCCATATAACCCCCCACCTTAAATTCCTCCATATAGCTGTCTAGTAGTCTCTTAAACTTCACTAGTGTATCTGCCTCCACCACTGACCCAGGCAGTGCATTCCACGCACCAACCACTCTCTGAGTGAAAAACCTTCCTCTAATATCCCCCTTGAACTTCCCTCCCCTTACCTAAAAGCCATGTCCTCTTGTACTGAGCAGTGGTGTCCTTGGGAAGAGGCACTGGCTATCCACTCTATCTATTCCTCTTAATATCTTGTACACCTCTATCATGTCTCCTCTCATCCTCCTTCTCTTCAGAGAATAAAGCCCTAGCTCCCTTAATCTCTGATCATAATCCATACTCTTTAAACCAGGCAGCATCCTGGTAAATCTCCTCTGTACCCTTTCCAATGCTTCCACATCCTTCCTATAGTGAGGCGACCAGAACTGGACACAGTACTCCCAAGTGTGGCCTAACCAGAGTTTTATAGAGCTGCATCATTACATCGTGACTGTTAAACTCTACCCGTCGACTTATGAAAGCTAACACCCCATAAGCTTTCTGAACTACCCTATCAATCTGTGAGGCAACTTTCAGGGATCTGTGGACATATATCCCCAGATCCCTCTGCTCCTCCACACTACCAAGTATCTTGCCATTTACTTTGTAATCTGCCTTGGAGTTTGTCCTTCAAAAGTTTACCACTTCACACTTCTCTGGGTTGAACTCCACCTGCCATTTCTCAGCCCACTTCTGCAACCTATCAATGTTTCTCTGCAATCTTCGACAATCCTCTACACTATCCACAACACCACCAACCTTTGTGTCATCTGCAAACTTGCCAACCCAACCTTCTACCCCTACATCCAGGTCGTTAATAAAAATCACGAAAAGTAGAGGTCCCAGAACGGATCTTTGTGGGACACCACTATTCACAACCCTCCAATCTGTATGTACTTCCTCCACCACGACCCTCTGCCTTCTACAGGCAAGCCAATTCTGAATCCACCTGGCCAAACTTCCCTGGATCCCATGCATCCACACCGAGTCCACCAGACTCAAAAATGGTTACTTTCACCAAGCAGTAAGACTGATCAACACCTCCACCCACTAACTCCACTCTCCATACCTCCAACCACCACTACTTTATCATTTCCTGTCAGTTCCCTTATGGACATACAATCAGTCTGAGCAAGACACACAAAATGCTGGTGGAATGCAGCAGGCCAGGGGGCATCTATAGGAAGAAGTACAGTCAATGTTTTGAGCCGAGACCCTTCATCAGAGTATATGTTATCTTTTGTATTTATGTTTATTGTTATTTATTTTATTATTGTGTTCTTTATCTTATTGCATTTTTTTTGCTGCCTCAGATCCAGAGTAACAATTAGTTCATTGTCCTTTACACTCATATGCAGGAAATGACATTAAACAATCTTGAATCTTATAACCCAATCCCTTCATCCACATGAATCTTTTCTGCACCTTTGCCAGCTTTCATAAGACATAGGAGCAGAATTAAGCCATCTGGCCCATCGAATCTGCTCTGCCATTCCATCATGGCTGATTTATTATCCCTCTCAACCCCATTCTCTTGCCTTCTCCCTGTAATCTTTGACACCCTGACTAATCAAGAACCTATCAACCTCTGCTTTAAATATACCCAATGTCACAGTCGACTGTGACAATGAATTCCAGATTCACCACCCTTTGTCTAAAGACATTCCTCTTCATCTCTGTTCACAAAGGACATCCTTCTATTCTGAGGCTGTGCCCTCTAGTCCTGGGTGAAATTTTCACACATATTCAAATTCCTCTAAGCTGAGAAAAGAATTCAAGGGGCAAAAACTCTAGTTAGGCCATACCTGGAGTATTGTATACAGTTCTGGTCACCCCATTAGAGGAAGACTGTTGAGGCTTTGGAGAGGGTGCCGAAGAGGTTTACCAGGATGCTGATTGGATTAGAGGGTGTGTGCTGTAAAGTGAGGTTTGACAAAATTGAGTTGTTTTCTCAGGAGTGGTGGAGACTGAGGGGAGATCTGATAGAGGTTTATAAGATTATGAGAGGCATAGTTAGAGTAGACAGACAGGGTTAAAATGTCAAATACCCGAGGACATGCATTTAAGGTGAGAGGATAATTTCAAAGGAAATGTGAAAGGCAAGAGAAAGTGATGGGTGCCTGGAATGTGCTGCCTGGGATGGTGGTAGAGGCAGAAATATTAAGGACTTTTAAGAGATGTTTAGATAGGCACATGAATGTGAGGAAAATAGGATATAGAAGTTGTGTAGGCATAAGTGATAAGTTCCGTTGGCTATTTGATGAGTAAATGTAATTGGTTTGGCACAATACTATGGGTTGAAGGGCCTGTTCCTCTGGTGTAGTGTTCTATGTTCTAAGTTAATGGGTGGTGAGGACTTTAATAAAATTATTGTGATGGTAACAATGGATAAGCTAAATGTTGTGGGGTGGGGGTGGTGGTATGTCTGGTGCCACAGAGACATGCAGACAATAGCAGGCTCTTTGGCCCATCTGGTCCATGCTGACCAAAATGTCCATCCGAGTTGTCCTATTTGTCAGCATTTGGCCCATCATCTTCTAAACATTCCCAATGTATGTATCTGCCCATGTCTCAGCTCATTGTACAGATCACCCTTTGTGTTTAAAGTTTACCCTCGTTACTAGTAAATTTGTCCCCTCCCTTTAGATCTAAGCTCTCCAGTTCCTAATTCCCCAACCACAGGGAAAAGACCAAATACTGAGTGTATATGTCTCATGATTCCATACACCTCTACAAGATCCTCTGTGTCCTGCACTTCAGGGATTAAGGTCCTTAACATGCAGTGTTGGTAATCAAGGATTTGGGCTCCTACAGCTTGGAGTTAACCTGCAGATACAGCCTTCAGTGGGAGGAGGTTAGCCTGAATTGGGAGGCTTTTAATTCAGTTTTACTGGATTTTAGTGAATCCACACCTGCAATTGTGAACTGTTTTGACATCCTCGCAAGAGCAAAGGTCTACTTGTAATAGAGTGGATATCACGAAGGGCACTGGATTGATTCTGATGATCAGAGGGCTCACCTTTGAGGAACAATTGTTGCCTACTTGGACTCATTGGCCACAGCCTTCCACCCTTTAATCTTTATTCTATTTACACAATCTCACAGGTATTTGAGGAACTGGATAAAATAGGAAAAACCCTTAAAGGAACGGGTCAAGAAGATGGAATCCCACTTCACGATGGCAAAGGAGATGTTCGAAAGTGTCCTTTCTATAATGCCAAAGGTAAGCAAGCAGGGCAGAATCAGAAATGGATTTAATATTGCTGGCATATGTTATGAAATGTTGCTTTGTGGCAGCAGTACAGTGCAATATATAATAAAAATAGATCTATAAATTACAAAATTACATAATTAAATGTAAACCAGAAAAAATATAGTGAGGTAGTGAACATGGGTTCACTGCCCATTCAAAGGATTGATGATGGAAAGGAAAAAGCTGTTCCTAAATGTTGAGTTGTGTCTTCAGGCTCCTGTACCACCTCCCTGATGATGATAATAAGAGGGCATTTCTGGGTGATGGGGGTCCTTAATGACAGATGCTGCCTTTTGAAGATCACCTTTGAAGATGTCCTCGATGATGGGGAGGCTAGTGTGCATGATGGAACTGACTGAGTTTACAACTTTCTGCAGCATTTTACTTTACTTTATTGTCACCAAACAATTGATACTAGAGCGTACGATCATCACAGCATTATTTGATTCTGCACTTCTTGCTCCCTGAAGTACAAATTGAAGTAAATATAATAAAAATTTAAATTATAAATCATAATTAGAAAATAGAAAAGGGAAAGTAAGGTAGTGCAAGTCAGGTCCGGATATTTGGAAGGTACGGCCCAGATCCGGGTCAGGATCCGTTCAGCAGTCTTATCACAGTTGGAAAGAAGCTGTTCTAATTGGGTTGTGTCCTTGATTATCCTGGCAGCACTGCTCTGACAGCATGCGGTGTAAAGTGAGTTCAAGGATGGAAGATTGGTTTGTGTGATGTGCTGGGCTATGTTCACGATCTTCTGCAGCTTCCTCCGGTCTTGGACAGGACAACTTCCATACCAGGTTGTGATGCACCCTAGAAGAATGCTTTCTACGATTATGGTGCATCTATAAAAATTAGTGAGGGTTTTAGGGGACAGGCCAAATTTCTTCAGCTTTCTCAGGAAGTAAAGGCACTGGTGGGCCTTCTTGGCAGTGGACTCTGCTTGGTTAGACCAAGTCAGGTCATTTATGATATTCACCCCGAGGAACTTAAAGCTTTTGACCTGTTCCACCTGCACACCACCGATGTAGATGGGGTTGTGTGGTCCACTACTCCTTCTGAAGTCAACAACCAATTCCTTCGTCTTGCTGACATTGAGGGATAGGTTATTGTCTTCGCACTATGCCACCAGGTTTTTAATTTCCTCTCTGTACTCAGACTCATCATTACCCAAGATACAGCCTACAATTGTGGTGTCATCAGCAAACTTGTATATTGAGTTCGATGGAAACTTGGCTACACAATCACAACTTGGCTACACAGTGAGTACAGCACAGGGCTGAGTACACAGCCTTGTGGGGCACCGGTGCTCAGAGTGATTGTAGAGGAGAGCTTGTCCCTTATTTTTACAGCTCGGGTCCTGTCTGAGAGGAAGTTGAAGATTTAGCTGCAGATCTGAGTGCTAAGACACAGGTTCCAGAGCTTAGGAATCAGTTTATTTGGAATGATGGTATTAAGGGTATTATTTTACAATCATGTGCAGTGGCCCCTCCATACCAGACAGTGATGCAACCAGTTAGAATACTCTCCATAGTAATCTGTCAAAATTTGCACGTCTTTGATGACATACCAAGTCTCCTAATGAAATAGAGCTGCTGTTATGCCTTGTTTGCAATTGTATCAATATATTGAGCCCAGGAAAGACACTCAGGAACTTGAAACTGCTCACCTTTTCCACTGCTGATCCCTCATTGAAGAAACACATTACAATCTTCAATTTCTCCTCCCTGGTCCACAATCCTTCCTTGGTCTTACTGAATTTGGCCAAAGTTGTTGTGACGCCACTCAACCAGCTGATCGGACTCGCTCCAGTATGTTTGCTTGTGCCTACTTGACACCATCTGAAATTCTGTCAATAGTTGGCAAATTTATAGTGTTTGAGCAGTGCCTAGCCGCAGTTGTGGATTAGAGAGTAGAATAGTGGGCTGAACAATCACCGGTATTGATGGTCAACAAGGAGATGTTATTTACGATATGCACTGACTGTGGTCTTCTGGTGAGGAAATCAAGGATCCAGTTACAGAAGCCCAGGTTTTGGAGCTTGCTGATTAGTACTGAGGGAATGATGGTCATGGCAAACAAGTGGAATGTGACTGGGTTGAGACAATGTCCTGCGCTCAAATGGGTAGCCCAGGACTGGGAATGGCATGGTTGATGGCTGGAAAACCTGGAGTTTGCTTGTGTAGGACTGGAATAGTGGGAGGGAAGAGATGGTTCTGCTACTATGGGTAACAATTGACACTGTTGGGAAGAGCATCCTAGTAAAGATTGCAGTGGGGACCATCTGAACAGTCCAGGAAATCCCCTACTCTACATTTGTTAATTCCCAGTATACTGAAATGAGTCACAAAGGAAGTGATTTGCTGCTTGTTCCTTTTTATAGTGTGGACTGTTTGAAGCAACATCCGCTGTCTTTGCAAGTAGAACAAGATGTTGCAGGACTACCAAGGGCAGGCCCTAGAGTTCATAAACACAAGGCAATTCTACAGATGCTGGAAATCTAGAGCAACAGATAATGCTGGAGGAACTCAGCAAGTCAGAAGAATAGAGTTGAGATTTTGGGCTGAGACCATTCATTAGGTCTGAAATTTTAGCTCTTATTCCTTTCCAGAGATGTTGGATTAGACTGCAAAATTGGTGGCAGCTGCATTGCATTATTTGCATAGGGGCTATCTTTAATTTAAATGGTATTTGTTATCTATGGAAATTCAATAGAATAAGTAAACTGGTATAACAAGAGCAGAGCACGATGGCTATCTACTCCGTCTTTGACTTCTTTGCCACCACTCTCCTTTTCAAAGTTTTCTTAGCATGTATGCATGTTCTGAAAGAACATCAACTGAAAAACATCAGAAAACAACTGAGTTCCTCCTGCATTGTGTGTGTTATCCTGTAGTTGAATGTCATATGCTGGTAGCAGGATATGGCAATTTGATATTGCATGCTTCTCTCTCCCCCCCCCCCCCCCCAACCATCATTAATTCTTTGGCTCTTTCTTTCCCTCTAGGCAATGGTGAAATGGGGTGCCCACTTCATGGAATGATGGCCATCGTGCAGAGCTCTCCTTTCCAGGTAGTGATGGCTGTTCTTCTGGCACTGGCTGCCAGCTGGTATCTGCTATGAGGCCAACTGTCACAGACAGACAGTCCAAAGTGATGCAAAACTCACCCCTTGATGTCTAACATTGATGCAATTGAGACCCAGCAGGACTGGCAATGAGAAAGTCAGTGTGGACGGCTGTCCCTTTGAACACAGTGGTTGGCCTTCGTCACTGTGGCCTGTTTGTTTAATGTCCAAGATCTCAGCTGCATTTCTTGAACTGTACCATTTCAGGCTGTTCTTCGAGAATTTTTCATTCATTTTATTGAAGGAGCATAGCTGTTTATAATTGACAAAACCCTTTACTGAGACAACATGCTTAAAACTCACCTGGTCCTCACTCACATAACACAGGCTTCAGACTGATCAGATAGGCCTGCAGCTAGAGACAGTTCCCACTATTAAAGTGGTTGGGGTATAATTAAACTGTAATGCTGAAATTCCACTTTCTGTAATATGTGGTTAAATCTGTCATTAATTTTTCAATGTTATTTACCCAGTATTTATGCACAAATATTAAACGTTCTAACCACCACTGACCTGTCATTAGAAACTGACTGCACTTTATTTATAAGCATGGGGTAATTAGAATATCTCACCACTCTATCCTGTTGAAAGTCAATGAATGACCAACAGGAGCAGTTTTCTTCAACGTGGAGAGAACTGGTTACACACGAAAGGAAGAGTGAGTGTTTGGAGCTACTCAAACTTGCTGCTGCAACACTCCAGCAGGAGTCCAGAACACTCCAGCAGGGGTAAAAGTGGCCAGCAGTCTCAAGCCTGGCTGTGAAAAGAGAAGCCCATCCCATAAATGCCACCAGAAGCTCCGAAGACATCATATTTGGGAGAGGACAAATGCACCAAGAAGATGGGTTACAGCTGGAGACGATGTGAAAGACTAGTCTAGGACAGAGGACTCTGGTGAGATACTAACCGCCGCTTATGCTCCAGTGGGATGTAATGGGATTAAGGAAGTAAGTAGGGAAGAGAGGTGGGAAATTTCTCCAATGAAAGACAGCTCCAAGTAGCAGCACAATTTTATCTCATCCAAAACATCAATCACATAGTGCAATACTGGATCTATCACTATATTTACAGAGCTATTGACATCACTGTACAGAGTAATCAAAACTAAAATTAAATGTAACGACATTCTTGGAAAATGAGTCCGGCTTGTGTTGCTCATCCAGTTCCATGGGAAAGGAATTCCTCCAGCAGCCCTCTGCCCCTTTTGATAACGGTGAGTCATTATACATGCTGCAGAGTACAGGAGTCTGGGCTCAGTTCCCACTCGAGCGTTTTCCTGGAATTAAAGGACATTCTTTGAAACATGACAGGTTTATTACAGTTGTGATCTAGGCAAGAACAGGTTGTGTGGAAGCAGTGCCTGAGGTAGTACAAGGATTTTATGTTCACAGAACATTCACACAGGCTGTGCAAGGAATAACCAGGGCTGCTGTGTAGTTTCTAAACCTTCAACCACACGATGTGCATTCTTTAAGACCATGGCTGATTTTCATGCCTGTTTACCTGGAGGCCTGTCCTGGAGTTAAAGGACTATCCACATGGTGAGAGGGAGGAAAGGGTTTTGCAGACTGCCCTCAGCAAATCTTTAGATTGTTTGTTGACAACATTGTCTTTAGAGATACATGGACTAGGCCCTGCCGGCCCTTTGTGCTGCACCACCAGTAACCCACCAATATGACACTAGCCTAATCATGGAACAAAACAAACCCACTAACTGGTACATGGTAGAAAACGTGGGGAGTAGGTACAAGCTCCTCACAGATGACATCGGAATTGAATTCTGACTCTCCAAGCTCTGCTACCGTAGCACCACACAGCACATTTCACTATGTTTTGATGTATATGTAGTAAATAAATCTGAATCTGCTAGACTCCACTATCTTCCAAACATCTACATCTTAGCATTGAGTCTTCCACAGCCCAGTTTCTCAACATGTTGGAATTAAGAAATTTCTCATCCCCATCTTCAGAATTCCAACTCTTGTACTGAGACCATCCACTTAGACCAGGAATCTCGTACGAGGCACAACCTCGTCAACCTTGCAACTCGGGAATCAATGAACATTCTCAGAAATGCAAGTGTACCCCAGAAAGTTACCAAAACTGTACCAAGTATTCCAAATGCATTCTTGCCAATATACTGCTCGTGTTTGGCAACACTTTGTCTCTTTGCTGTTTAAGGTAACAGTCCATTTGCCCAACTCCGTTTGTGTCAGTTAACTGTGTTTTATATAAGACACCTCATCCCCTGAAACATTCTTATTCATGCAAATATTTCACTTTGCCTCACATTTTCCTACAATATAATCACCTGCCAATTCTCTGCCAAGCCAATTTATTTAGCACAATATTCTCCTTAAAACCTGATTATACCTTTGTATAATCATCTCTACATACTTCTGTTTGAGTTAACATGCACTCAGAGGGCACTGAGTGCATGTTTCTGGTCTTCTACTTAAAGAATTGATGTGTTGTCTGTTCAGAGATGCTCTTCTGTACACCACTGTTGATTCATCTGGTTATCTGAGTTACTATTACCCTCCTGTCAGCTTAAACTAATCTGGCCATTTCTTCTGACCTCTCATTAACAAGGTTTTTTTTCTGTAATCCTGGAGACTGTTGTGCGTGAAAATCCCAGGAGAGCAGCAGTTCCTGAGATACTCAAACTACCCTGTCTGGCACCAACAATCATTCCACGGTGAAAGTTACTTAGATCAAATTTCTTCCCCATTCTGATGTTTGGTCCAATCAACAACTGAACCTCTTGACCATGTCTACACACTTTTATGCATTGAGTTGCTGCCACAAGATAATTGAATTAACAAGCACATGTACCTAATAAAGTGGCCACAGAGTGTAGATTGTAAATAGTCAAGAGCTGAGCACCAATCTGTGCAGTCTCAAAACCTATTTCTCTCATGATGATATCTGCAAGAGAAGCTTCCATCTTTTATCCATTTACTTAACTGGCTCAGTGAGTGAATGTGGAGCAGAACTGACACAGCCACATCCTCTCACTACACTTATACCAAAGCTCTCAGGAGTTGGACAAACTGAACAGTCCGAATTGTGAAGGGAAAACAAGATGTCCTACCTCAGAAACATCAACTAAACATTCGCTTTAATTTAGTTAGGAATCCTTCCTTGTTTTCCCCTGGCTCTGCCTGTGGTTTCTCTGACTCTCTCTGCACAGTCTCTGTCCTTGCCCGGGCTTCAGTGCCTGTAGATACAAACAGTGAAAGCCCAGGGTCAGATATCAAGGAAAGAGAAATTGCCAGCAACATGGGACTCAGCACAAGCCAGTCAAATCAAAATAAATGGGTGAAGCAGTGTTAATGGCAACCTAATCATTCCCCTTTAAATCTTTTGGGTCAAACACCCAAGATGTGCAACTTAACGTTATTTCCCCCTCCTTCACAAGAGCACAGAAATCTAGCTAAATGAGAAAAAAACTATCGGTAGGTGCAGAAAAATAATGCACAACTAACTGGGATCATGGGTACTGAAGAAAATACCAAATTTCAAGCGGTAGAGATGGGTTGGGTGAGTTGACAACAGGGCAGGTGTGTACAACATGTCAGGTTATACAATTCAGTAAAACTCATATACACTTCTGTCATTGTCCACCCTGGACACTCTCTCTTCTTCCCTCTCCCAATGGACAGAAGATACTGAAGCCGAAAGTGTGTGCTACCAGGCTCGAGGGCAGTTTTCATTTTGCTGTATATACAAACTATTGAAAGGACCCCAGTATGATAAAAATGGACTCCTGACCTCACAATCAATGTCCTGCATTTATACCCACTCATGGGGAAGGCTTTTGGGGTAAACACCAAGGGAAAAAGCCAGAACTGGAGTCAATGTTGCCAGTCATTCAACGCTGACTGGTACCTCCTACGACACAGCTGGTCCAAGCTGTATCAGTTTCTGCCACGCACTGGATTCATCAGCTGCATGTAGGGGTAGAGGGGTAACCTGTTGCATGGGCAACAGACTGCTCTCCATATTGTACCTCCCTGACTTACCTATGACAGCAAAGACCCAACATCCATGATCGGCCCAATCAACAGGGGCCTACTTTACAGTTATGCAGGGTCCTGGTGGCACCACACTTAGTGTATTGCGTATATTGTTGGTCTTATATCCTGGCTGTAGTGGGAGTGAAGAGATCTGTGAGATTGGTTTTTGGGTGACAGGTCTATCTAATGAGGAGAGATCAAGTAGGGGAAACCTCTGTGCTATACAGTCTAAGAGTTGACCTCAGTCCTCAGTGAGACATGTCAGTGGGTTCAAGAGGGGAGGGGGAGACAGTGAGTGAGTCTCACAATTACACAATATTATTGTGGGGCTCCGTGGCAACATAGCTGTGTCAGAGTTCAGCATTCAATTCCGTTGTCCTCTGTAAGAAAATATGTACATTCTTCCTGTGTGTGTGTGGGTTTTGTCCATCTGCTCTGGTGTCCTCCCATTGTCCAAAGACATACCAGTTAGCAGGTTAATTGGTCATTGTAAAAGGTGTTGTGATTAGGCTGGGGTTAAATCGGTGGGTTACTGGGGGGTGCAGCTTGTTGGGCCAGAAGGGCCTGTTCTGTGTTGACTCCCTAAATAATCACTAACAGCTAGGCTACTTGGAGAGACTGGGAAAAGTTCTGTGTTTGGTGAAATTTAGGAATTCTCTACACTATAGGTTCAGTTATCGGTTGCATACAAAAGAGAGACCGATAGATTTTTGGATATAGGATGAATGAAGGAATCTGGGAAAATACGAGAAAAACATGAGGCGGTTCAGCCACGGTCTTGTTGAAGAGAAGAACAGGCTCTGATTTCTTATGTTCAAAGTTATCGAAAGGATTAATTTGATTTGTCACATGTACAGTGACACATACATTAAAATGTATTGTCTGTGTCAATGACCAACACTGTCGAAGGATGTGCTGGGGGCAGCCTGCAAGCACCGCCATGCTTCCAACATAGCATGCCCATAACTCACCAACATGTCTCTGAAATGTGGGAGGAAATCTGCGGGGTCACAGTGATACCGTACAAATTCTTTACAGTCAGCGACGGAAACTGAACCCTGATCACTAGTGCTGTAAAGCATTGTGCTGACCACTAAGCTACATGATTCACACGCGCATGGGGTTTAATCTATAAAACACACCGGCCGTTTGCTGTACCTGTGTCCTACTGCCTCTGTTTTAACCAATTTTCAGAAATCCCAAGTATTTAATCTCAAACATGGCACCCGCCAGGGATGCCCTTTAAGTCCCTTTCTCTTTGATTTGGCTATGGAACCTCTGGCGATAGCATTTCGAAACTGCCCTGAATTGACTGGGATTTGGAGAGGGGGTGTTGAGCATAAAGTTTCTCTCTATGCCGATGACTTATTACTCTTTCTCTCAAATCCGTCTACATCCTTACCCCTAATGTTTTCACTTCTTGACCAGTTTAGCCAGATCTCTGGCTATAAACTTAATTTACATAAGAGTGAACTTCTCCCAATTAATAAAGAAGCACAAGAACTAACATTTCATGATCTCCCTTTTAAAGTAGTCCATAATCAATTTACTTATCTTGGAATTACAGTCACATGGGAGTTTAAAGATCTCTTTCGTTAAAACTTTGCCAATCTTTCATATGCTATAAAACAGAGTCTGGTACAATGGTCACCTCTATCTATGTCTTTGGTAGGTTGTATTAATGTTGTTAAAATGTATGTTCTCCCCAAATTTTTATACCTATTTCAATCTATCCCAATTTTTATTCCTAAATCTTTTTTTGATTCCTTAGACTCTATTATTTTTGTCATATCTGTGGCAGAATAAGCGCTCTAGAATTAATAAAATCCATCTCCAAAAATCTAAAAAAGAGGGTGGCATGGCTTTACCTAACTTTCGTTTATATTATTGGGCAGCTAATATACGTTGTGCTACCTTCTGGTCTTTCTTCCATGGCCAACCCGAGTGCCCTAACTGGGTGGCGATGGAGCTGAGCTCCACCAAAGAATTATCTACCTCTGCACTTCTTGGCTCTGCACTCCCTAGTAGTCTGCCCAGATCAATAGCTAATCCTCTTGTTAGACACACTTTGCGTATATGGGCTCAGATCAGGAAATGCTATGGTTTCCAGGGGTTTTCAGTTTCCAGCCCTATTGCTCATAATCACCTTTTTTTACCTACTACATACGATTCAGCATTCCATGTTTGGTATAGGAAGGGCATTAGACATTTTGAAGATCTTTTCATTGATAATCGCTTTGCTTCTTTTCAGCAGCTCTCTGTTAAGTTCAATCTGCCCAATGCTCATTTTTTCAGATATCTCCAAATCCGACACTTCATTGCTCCTTTAATTCCTAACTTTCCTGAAATGCCTGCGAAAAATGCTATGGACCTATTTCTTTCCATGAATCCACTAGGTAAAGGCTTAATATCAATCATCCGAGATAAACTAGCAGCCTTACGACAGGCCCCCATGGATAAAATCAAAATGGCCTGGGAGCAGGATTTAAATATCTCCTTTTCTGAGGAGAGCTGGGATTCAGTTCTCAAATCGGTTAACTCAACCTCTCTTTGTGCTCGCCACTGCCTTTTACAGTTTAAGATTGTTCATAGAGCCCATTTGTCTAAATCTAAACTATCTCGATTCTACCCTAGCATTAGTCCACTCTGTGATAAATGCAAGAGGGGCGTGGCCTCTCTCATCCATATGTATTGGTTCTGTCCTAGCTTGGAGAAATTCTGGAAAGATGTCTTCACTACGTTATCGTGTATTCTGAATCAGCACCTGGAACCAAACCCCTTAATTGCTCTGTTCGGTTTTTGGGGTGAGACAGATTTATGTCTGGGTCCGACCAAATGCCGAATATTATCCTTTGCCTCTCTCCTGGCTAGACGCTTGATCCTCCTCAGATGGAGAGATGCCGCCCTGTCCACTCATGCTTAATGGCTTAACGACATCATGGCCTGTTTGGACCTCGAAAAAAATTCATTATTCAGCTCTCAATTCGGATCTAAAGTTCCATAAGGTCTGTGGACCTTTTATCGAGTACTTTCATAACCTTCCTCTTGACTAGGGTGTTTTTTTTTCCTTTCGGTCCCTTGCTTTCAGCTCCTTTTTTTTTCTCTGGTAGAAGGCATTAATACCCTCTGTTGCTGAGTGTATTCACAGTCTGGGAGTTTGGCTGTCCTGACTTATACTCTCTATATTGTGTTGTGGTTGGTCTGGAGTTGCTGTTGTTTTTTCTTGTGTTGTGGGGCTTGGGGAGGACACTAAGTACTTGTCTTTAATTCAGGTGCTTTTTTTTTGCTAAATTCTCTTCCTTTGTAGCATATTGTTATTGTATGCTTAATTTTGCACTGTTTTAATGTTCCTCATTGGGATTTGGGGTCTTTAATTTGTAAAATGTTTTGAAAAACTAATAAAAATTAAATCAAAAACACACTAGCCGTGTGTACTATCACTGTATTTCAATGTTCTCACCTGCAGCCGTGTTAACTATTCCATTAACTGTGCCCTCCACATCGACCTCCTCCTCGGCATATGCTGCCATCAGGGAAGCCTGCCTGGGGGACAGTCTCCTGTCAAGCACAGATAAAGAAAGAACATTCAGCAGACCATTGGGACCCACAATAAAACTCAAATTTGGAGAAACACATCCACGTGGGACCTCATTTCACCCATATTGCTCGAGTAAAAATTAATCACTTGGTTATAATTCATCCCAGTAACACAGGCTGCCCTGAGGCACAAGGACATTTTTTCTCTGGTGTAGTCTCCCCTCAGTGGATCCCAGTGAAATCACACAAGGAGTGGAGGGGCTGTGGGGGTGATAATGTCATTACTCCACAGCCAACAACTTTTCCCTTTATTTCTCCAAGCAATAAAATAAAAACTGTAAATCCTCACTTGTTAGACAAATATCTCATCATAGGAATTTACCACTATAACTTTTCTTTAAAGACAATAATTGTACAAATATTCCAGATCTTTACCCACACATTTAACCTATCTGAATACCTCTTCATAGCCACTTTAAACTCTTCATGGCTTCCTTTTTATCTCTGTCTCATCAAATTTACCAACCATTCCTTCAATGCCTTCATCCATCTTTTTACAGATTGTAAGCTGATGTCCCACACTGATCTGTGGCACATCACTTGTCAATGAAGAGACCTCTCTGCACCTCATCTCCCCTCTCTGCTTGCCAAAATGGTATCACCTGCATTCTGAGATGTTACTGTCTTCAGAAACCTTTGACACTGTAACTTATCAAAAATCTTCCAGAAATCTTAGTACAATATTCACAATTTTCCCTTTATCCATAGCAGAATACTTTAAAAAAAAATCCAACCACCTGGAGGGACACTTCAAATCCCATGTCAAAAAGGGGAGTACGTGATTTAAATGTGTGGGGTAAAATTTTGCTTTAAGCCAGCCTTTAAGCAGACACCACGTTAAGCCGAGCACTCAGTCCCACGAAGATCCAGGTGACATTGATCAAACATGTTTAAGGAGGTGAAATGGCATTTCAAACGAATGCTTATGGTTATTACTATTGGGGAGGAGATACAGGAACCTGAAGAGCCACATTCAACAATTCAGGAACACCTTCTTCCCTTCCACCATCAGATTTCTGCATGTCCATGATCCTATAGTACAAATGTTACCAGATACTACCCTGAGATTCATTCTCTTGCAACCATTCATAGGAAAATAAATTACGATAGAATTTATGAAAAAACTATACATAAACAAAAACACGAGGAAACCTGCAGATGCTGGAATTCAAGCAACACACGCAAAATGCTGGTGGACCGCAGCAGGCCAGGCAGCATCTATAGGAAGAAGTACAGTCGACGTTTTGGGTCCAGACCCTTTGTCAGGACTAACGGAAAAGAGAGATAGTAAGAGATTTGGAAGTGGGAGGGGGAGTGGGAGACCCGAAATGATAGAAGACAGGAGTGGGAGGGATGAAGCCTAGAGCTGGGAAGTTGATTGGTAAAAGGGATACAAGGCTGGAGAAGGGGGAGTAATTAGGATGGAAGGCCTTGGAAGAAAAAGGGGAGGGGAGCAGCAGAGGAAGATGGAGAACAGGCAAGGAGTTATTGTGAGAGGGTAAAGAGAGGGAAAAGAAAAAACAAATAAATAAATAGGGATGGGGTAAGAAGGAAAGGAGGGGCAGTAACAGAAGTTAGAGAAATCAATCTTCATGCCATCAGGTTGGAGGCTACCCAGACAGAATATAAGGTGGTGTTCCTCCAACCTGAGTGTGGCTTCATTTTGACAGCAGAGGAGGCCATGGATAGACATATCAAAATGGGAATGGGACGTGGAATTAAAATGTGTGGCCACTGGGAGATCCTGCTTTCTCTGGCGGACAGAGTGTAGGTGTTCAGCGAAACGGTCTCCCAGTTTGCGCCGGGTCTCACCAATATATAGGCGGCCACACTGGGAGCACTGGACGCAGTATACCACACCAGCAGACTCACAGGTGAAGTGTTGCCTCACCTGGAAGGACTGTCTGGGGCCCTGAATGGTGGTGAGGGAGGAAGTGTAAGGGCAGACGTAGCAGTTGTTCCGCTTACAAGGATAAGTGCCAGGAGGGAGATCCCTTCCCATTGATCTCCCTCCTGGCACTTACACTGTGTCCGGTGAAAGAAAAGATAGTAAGAGATATGAAAGTGGGAGGGGGAGGGGGAAATCTCAACTTCTTCCTATAGACAACACACACAAAATGCTGGTGGAACACAGCAGGCCAGGCAGCATCTATAAGGAGAAGCACTGTCGACGTTTCGGTCCGAGACCCTTCGTCAGGACTCCCCGAAATGTCGACTGTCCTTCTCCCTACAGATGCTGCCTGGCCTGCTGCATTCCACCAGCATTTTGTGTGTGTTGCTTGAATTTCCCAGCATCTGCAGATTTCCTCGTGTTTGCGTGTTCATTATGTACCTATGCTATCTCCTCCGGTTCCATACACATTTTTCCACTGTCACACTTGATTGGTCCTATTCTCTCACGTCTTATCCTCTTGCTCTTTACTTGTAGAATGCCTTGGGATTTTCCTTAATCCTGCTCTCCAAGGCCTTCTCATGGCCTCTTCTGGCTCTCCTAATTTCATTAAGCTCCTTCCTGCTCGCCTTATAATCTTCTAGATCTCTATCATTACTTAGTTTTCTAAACCTTTCGTAAGTTTTTCTTTTCTTCTTCACTAGATTTTCAACAGCCTTTCTACACCACGGTTCCTGTACCCTATCATCTTTTCCGTCTCATTAAAACGTACCTATGCAGAAAGTCACACAAATAGCCCCTGAATATTTGCCATATTTCTGTTGTATATATCCCTGAAAACATCTGTTCCCAGTTTATGCTTCCAAGTTCCTGCCTGTTGTGATGGAAATAACTGGTTCTTTGAGTCTCAACAGTAGAGGCCTGGACACACACATTTTTAATAATAAGGAATTTATTATTAAAGGGGAAGTTGGGTCAACACAAGCAACTACAATACACAGGAAGCGGTGTGGGGACAGGGTATGGTTACACAAACAAAGAACAAGGGAAAAGCACTACGACAGCTATCCCTCTTGACCTTGGATAGCCGCGACTCCCTTACCAGGACAAACGATAGACCTTCCCAAGCATAAATCAATGCACTTACCTCCAATGAGGTGGTCTGTAAGAGACCAGGGACGTCTCACCTTTTATAGCATGGGGCTGGGTGTGATAATCCAATTAAGGTGACCAATAATTTAGGTGTGCATTGATTAGTTGGGAGGGACCAAATGTTGATTGGCATGTGGTGTGTCCTCCGACCAGTCAGGTGGCAGTGCGTCTGTCACGTGGCCGGTATCTCTGGATGCACTGCCTGATAGATTCATTTTTCCCCTTACTCCAATTAAAGGCTTTCCTAACTTGTCTGTTCCTATCCCTCTCCAAAGCTATGGTAAAGGAGATAGATTCTCCAAAAGGCTCTCCCACTGAGAGATCTGACACCTGAGCCATCCAAGTCTCTGTAATGGCCACAACATCATAGCTCCAAGTACTGATCCATGCTCCAAGCTCATCTGCTTTGTTCATGATGCTTCTTGCATTAAAATAGACACATCTCAAACCACTGGTCTGAGCATATCCCTTCTTTATCACCTGCCTATCCTCCCTCTCGCACTGTCTCCAAGCTTTCTCTATTTGTGAGCCAACCGCCCCCGACAGATATAATCACATACAACACATAAAACGAATCACCATAAATAAATTGAAAATATAATTCAAAATGCACATAGAATGCAGCACAGGTAAACAGTAAACAGCTCACTGTCCCAGTGACAAGACCCTGGTGGTACAGGGTATTCATTAGTCTCACAGCCTGAGGGAAGAAGCTACCACTCAGTCTGACAGTCCTAGTCCTGATGCTCCTGTACCTCCTTCCTGACTGTAGTGGGGTGAAGAGATTGCGGGATGGGTGGTAGGGATCCTTAATGATGTTTTGGGCCCTTTGTCTAGAACACTCCCAGTTAATGTCACAAATAGGCGAGGGAGACCCCAGCAATCTCTGCGCTTTTTTACCATCTTTTGTAGGGTCTTGCATCAATCGTAGCACACAATGCAGCCAGACAGGACACTCTATACGTAGTTTACTTCTATACAAAAACTGCTGTAAATCAACCCCCCCCCCCCCCCCCACCCCCAGACAGGCCAACTGTAAGATATAAACCTAACAGTTAGGGGTTTTCAGCTGCCTCTAGCTCCTGCCTCAACAAGCAGCATACTCACTTTGGGATTTTCACCTTGATGTGAATATAGTGATCTCCATATCCATGGCTATTGACTTTTGGGATACCTTTGCCAGCTAGTCGAATCCTCTGATCAACCTGAATTCCAGCTGGGATCTGCAGACAGACAAGGCGTATAATCAATTCCAGGTAGCAGAGGGTCGACACTCATCACCATCCGGCAGCGAGTACAGTACAACATTCAATACAACACGTGGCAGATGATGGAACTCACTCAATGCTCCAGGGACAGTTTCTTCCCCTTTGCCATCAGATTTCTGAATCGGCAATGACCCCATGTACACTACCTCACTATTTTCTTCCTTTTTTAACTTTTTAATTATTTAATATTATTAACTAAATAATATAATTGTTCAATATTATACATTTATTGTAACTTATAGTGGTTTTATTATGTATTGCAATGTACTGCTGCCACAAGACGACGAATGCCAATGATATTGAAGACATGGTGATACAGGCCAATACAATTAAGTATAAAGTTTAGTGTTATTTGCTACATGTGCAGAGAAACATACAGTGAAATGTGTCATTTGCATCAATGCCCAACACAGTTTGAGGTTGTACTGGGGAGTTTGTAAATGTTGCTACAGTCAGTACCAAGAGAGCGTGCTAGAACTTGCTACTTCAAAGTGTGGGAGGTGACCTGGAGGAAACCCACGCAGTCATACAGAAAACGTACAAACTCCTCACAAACAGTGGCAGGAGCTGAATCCTGATTGCTGGCACAGTAAAGCATAGCGTAAACTGCTGTGCTACCATCCCACCCCAAAAAGCAACACAAAATGTGGGTACACAGATAGGTGAAGTTTGCAGGAATGTGGGCCAAATGCAGACAAATGGCATCAGCTTAAAAGAGAATCTTGGTTGGCATGGACAAGTTCAAAGTTCAAAGAAAATTTATTATGAAAGTACATATACTGCTCTGAGATTCATCATCTTGCAGGCATTCACAGTAAATACAAAGAAACAGAATAGAATCAATGAAAAGCCATACACAATTATTGTTGGGCCAAAGGGCTTACTTCTGTGCTCTATTGCTACAAATTTGATCCTTGTAGTGATACATTGATTCTGAAAGTAATATTTGAGGATGAAAATTTTAAGTCAACGTGTTGGTGCAAGACTGTGGTGAACCAGTCTAACCATCACACAGCTGCTGCCCTCTGGAGGCCAGTCACAGCATTGAAGGCCAACCAGTCCAAGAGTGAAACCAGCTGTAGCAGGGGTCTTGGTCACACTTGCAAAGGGACTAACTCAGACATTAACCCTTTCATTCCTAGAATCATTCCTGTTAATTTCCTCTGGACCCTCTCCAATGTCAGCACATCTTTTCTTAGATAAGGGGCCCAAATTTAGAGCACATCTACCTGAAACGTGCCATAGAAAAGCAGCATCCATCAAAGATCCTCAGCACCCAGGCCATGCTCTTTTCTTGCTGCTGCCATCAAGTAGAAGGTACAAGTGCCTCAGGACTCATCACCAGGTCCAAGAACAGCTATTATCCCTTGCTCTTGAACAAAGGGCCTGTATTGTGCTGTAGGTTTTCTATGTTTCTATTCGAGGTGCAAAAGGACTTAGGAGTCCTTGTGCAGAGTTCCCTAATGGTTAACTTTCAGAATGAGTCAGTGGTAAGGAAGATAGACACAATGTTAGTATTCATTTCAAAAGGACTACCGTATAACAGTAAGGCTGTAGCGCTGAGGCTTCATACGACATGTCAGACTACACTTGGGAGTTGTGTGAGCACCTTTGGGCCCCTTGCCTGGGAAAAGATGCACTGGCATTTGAGAGGGTCCAGAAGAAATTCACAAGAATGATTCAGGGAATGAAAGGGTTAACATATGAGGAGCTCTTGATGGCTCTGGGCCTGTACTCACTGGAGTTTAGAAGAATGAGGGGTATCTCATTAAAATGTATTGAATATTGAAACGCAGAGATAATGTGTATGTGGAGAGAATCTTTCCTATAGTTGAGGGGTCTAGGACCAGAGGGCACAGACTGAGAATAGAGGGATGTTCATTTAGAACAGAGATGAGGAGAAATTTCTTTACCCAGAGGGTAGTGAATCTATGGAACTCACTGCGATGAACAGCAGCAGGGGCCAAGTCATTGGGGTATATTTAAAGCAGAGGTTGACTGGTTCTTGATTAGTCAGTGTGTCAAAAGGTAATGGGAGAATGGGGTTGAGAGGGATCAGCCATGATAGAATGGTGAAGACGGTGGACCGAATGGCCTAATTCTGCTCCGATATACTAGGGTCAAACTGCAACTCAATGACACCCACCGTGATGTTGATCATTTCATGTAGTCCCTGAGCTCGAGCGGTGCCCCCGAGTATGGCCTGGGCTATGGATATATACAGGTCAGAATGAATGTCTGCTCCATCCCGTCGAAATGTCGAGCTCCTCTGAACCTAAATGACAAAGAGAAAGTCTGAAGCATTCAGGATTCAAGATTAAATAGCCCTCCAGAAAGACATTCCCTCACTCCCACACAGTACTGGTTGTTAACCGTCAGGCCAAAATCATCTGCTATACACATTGTGTGCTTCCCTCCCCATGTAATCAGACAGGTTCACCTCTTGCTTTTGACACAGAACAGATAAGGAAGCAAACTCAATAAAACAGGTAACTAATACTGTAAGGCATGCAATTAAAGATGAGAAGGAGTTAGTTCATGGGAGATTACATTTAGAGATACAGCAACCCTGAATTAACCCCAGCTTAATCATGGCACAATTTACAATGACCAGTTAACCTACTAACCCGTACATGTTTGGATGTGGGAACAAACCCAGACATTCCACATACAAGCTCATTACAGAGGACACTGGAATAGCATCATGCTAATAATGATGCTCCTTTGTGTAGGTTGTGGATTTTTTAAGCTCAGAGTGTTGAAATCTGCTGCCAGGGATGGCGGCTATGATAGAGGCATTCAAGAAGCTAATAAATACATACAGCTCGGGTGCCTAAGACCTTTGCACAGTTCTGTATTTGTCAACGTGGAGCAGACAGCAAGTTTGTAAATCTGGTGGGAGTAAAGGATGTTGGGAATGGCGAGGGTGCAGTGCCACGGGAGGAATGTGGGACAAGTTGGAGAGAAGAAATGCCGGGGGAGGTGAGAGGGAAGACACACCCAGCCCCTGAGACACCAAGCAAGGTCATTTGATTTTGAACAATTGATCATTACAGAATGTCTCTCTGGCACTTCGCACTCCTTCCCCTTTTCCCACCACGATTCCCCTCCCCCTGTCCCCTTCCTACTCTCAGTCCACAATAGAGACCCATATCAGAATCAGCTTTATCATCACTCAAAAATGTCATGAAATAATTTCTGCGGCAGCAGTACAGTACAATACATAAAATTACTACAGTACTGTGCAAAAGTCTTAGGCACACTAGCTATGTAGGCCTGAAAGAACTACAGTCTACAAATCAGTGAATTGAGGATGGAGGAAGCAGTCAGACCAGTCGTCTTTTTCTCGCCATGTGCTTGGAGATGAAAACTGCCATTTTATGAAGAGACTGTGTTCTCCATTTTATAAGCTAAAGTCGCTTGGCTTGATCAGTGATTTAAAGTCGACACAATTATGCTCCAGGTAACCTGCTGGACTCAGGATCAGAAATTATTTGTGAGGTACATGCAGATTTGTAATTGTTGGGGTCTGTATTTTCCCTGTGTGATTCAAGCTGGTTCTGAAGAGACCAAAGAGCCATAGATTACCTATTGTCACTTGCTGGGAAGAGGGCAATAAATGGATGCTGGCCTGGAGCAGAGCCAGTAAAAAGGTGTTGTACAGTATCGTACAACAGTCTTAAGCAAATTGTGGAGAAGTGGCAGATGGAGCGCAGAGTGCTGCACTGCAGGATTGGATATGGTGAAGGGTAGGACCTGAGGAACAATGATGTACAGAGGGAGAGTGCACAGAGTGAGAACACAGGCAGAATGGCACTGTTCAGCGTGCTTGCTTTCATTGGTGAGGACATTGGGAAGCCCTGTTGCAGTCATATCGAACTTCCAATAGGCTCCATTTGAGTTTTGTGTGCAGTCTTGCTGCCCCATTACAGGAAGGATGTGGAGATGTTCAAGAAAGAGATTCACCGGGTGTTGCTTGAAATAGAGTGGATTAGGAGGTTGGTCCACTAGAGCTTCGGGAGCTGAGAAGTGACCTGATAGAAGTTCATAAAATTACCAGAGGTAATAGGTAGGGTGGTCTTTTCTGCTGGAAGATGTAAGACTGGGAAAATTTGAGAGTTAGTGTTTGTTTCTACACAGAGTGGTGTGTATCTGGAAGCAGAAATAACGGCAATATTGAAGTGGAATTTAGACAGGCAGGAATTGGAAGGAAGTGGACCACAAGGGCAGGTGGGGTTATTTAAATTGGTATCACGATTGCAACATACGATGGGCTGAAGGGCACGTTCCTGAGCTTGTGTTTCAATCCTGGTAACACTGAGGATCATCAGCCCGGGGGAGGGGGGAAGGGAAGAGAAAGAAATGCTTTTCCATATGGTGACTGACCCTAAAGGTGATGAAGATCTCTTTGCGTCCCACGGGCATCCGCACAGTCTGTCCGTCCTCCACACCTGTAACATACACACACTACGTCAGGGACAGCAGTCATGGCTACCAAAGGTTCAAAATACATTTATTGTTGAACTATGTACGCAGTCTACAGCCTGAGATTCGTCTTCCCACAGACAGCCACAAAACAAAGAAACACCATGGAACTCATTCACAGGAAACATCACACACCCAACACGCAAAAAAAAAAGAACAAATCATGCAAAAGCCAAAAAGCCAGTGAAAAACACATAATATTAAACACCAAGCCACAAGGTAATTGAAACAGTCCAGGAGTGTTCAATTCAGTTCAGCGCCGTGTGCAGGCCAGAGCCAGTCTGCCCACTCGTGCCAGGACCAGCAGCAGACTGCTCTCAGAGAATGACTGGATAAAGCTGGCCCAGAGTCAGCTGTTGCTCTTGGAAAGAGAGTCAGTTATTGTCTAGCCGCATCTACTGGACACTGGCTGCTCACTGACAGTGAGGGCACGATCCCAGCTCGATGGAGGTATAACAACAGCAAAAGCTGAAAGAGGTGACTCGGTCTCTGGCCTGTGCTGACATTCACACTGCAGATGATCTACTCAGTTCCACACACCCAGAGGTGAACACCAACACACACAAAAT
This sequence comes from Hypanus sabinus, assembly GCF_030144855.1. NCBI lineage: Eukaryota > Metazoa > Chordata > Chondrichthyes > Myliobatiformes > Dasyatidae > Hypanus > Hypanus sabinus. The sequence continues at coordinate 4,310,807 of NC_082714.1, forward strand.
GCAGCAGGAACTCAGGTCAGTCAGCATCTATGGAGGTGAATAAACAGTCAATATTTCTGGCCAAGACCCTTCATCAGGACTGGGAAGGAAGAGGAAAGATGCCAGAATAAGAAGATTGTGGGTGGGGAAGGAGTACAAGCTGGAAGATGATAGGTGAGGCCAAGTACGTGGGGGTGTGGGAGAGGGGGAGGGATGACATAAGAAGCTGGGAGGCAACAGGTGGAAAAGAGCTAGAGAAGCCCTATCAAATTCCTTCTTCTCTACCCCTTTACCTTTTCCACCTATCACCTGCCAGCTTCTTACATTGACACCCCCACCGCCCCAGCCATGCACCTTCCCCCTTCACCTGGTCTCACCAATCACCTACCAGCTTGTACTCCTTCACCACCCCCTTCCACCTTCTTATTGTGGCTTCTGCTCCCCCCTCCTTTCCAGAGCAGATGAAGGGTTTCGGTCTGAAACACCGACTGTTTATTGCTTTCCAGTGCTGTCTGACCTGCTGAGTTCTTCCAGCATTTTGTGTGCATTGCTCTGGATTTCCAGCATCTGCAGAACCTCTTGTTGGTGAACGTCAATAGTCTGTCTTGGTCCAACCACGTAGATGCCACAGCCAGGAAAGCTAAATGAACACCTCTACTTTTTTTATAGCCAAAACAAAAATTTGGCATGTCACCTTTGACGCTTACCGATTTTTATTGATACACCCTTGAAAGCATCTTACTGGGAGGAATTGTGGCTTAGTAAGGCAAACGCTTTGCCCAGGACAGCAAAAACTTCACAGGTGTGGGGAATATAATGTTATATTAGTGATGGACCGAGGACAGAAACTTCACATCGTTAGAGTGTGTTGGTTGTAAACACAAACAACATTCTACAGCAACTTTTGATGTATACGTGATAAATACATTTGAATGTCGACTCAAAGTGCTGACTGTTTATTCCCCCCATAGATAATGCCTGACCTACCAAGTTCTTCTGGAATTTTGTGTGTTGCTTTGGATCTGCAGAATCTCGTTTCAAATTTTGATTTGTTAAACAGAATCCATAATACATCGGAACAGAATTAGGCCATTCAGCCCATCAAGTCCGCTTCATCATTGCATTGTGATTTATTATCCCTCTCAACCCAATTCCCCAGCCTTCTTCCAGTAACCACTGATGCCCTGATTAATCACATCTCCTTTAAATATACCCAATGACTTGGCCTCTACAGATTCACTGTCCTCTGGTCCCAGACTCTCTCCACATCCACTCTATCTAGGCCTTTCAATACTCAATAGGTTTGAATGAGATCCCTCCTCAATGTTCTAGTGCAGGCTCAGAGCCATCAAACATTCCTCATATGTTAACCCAATCATTCTTGTGAACCTCCTGAACTGGAGATGATAGAGCTGGGCTGGGCAGAGAGGATCTAAGGCACTAAGAGAATCAGTTCCACACTTCAAGGTAGTGCGCGATGCTTGGGTTTGCTGAGATTGCCTCTGTTACACCCTCGCCACAGTTCTCAGGCCAGAGGCCTGACTGTTGACCAATTCTCACCAGCTGGAACCGGCACCACAACCGTCTTCTTCTGCTTGCTCTGTCCACTCCCTCGGCACACAATGCAGGGCGTAGTCATCACGGATCCCCGCCCACCACACCGGCGGCACGTGGAACGCATCACAAACGGACCGGTGTTCAGGGTTTCCTGCCAGAGAAACAGGAAAACATGTGGTCACTCTGCTGCCCCGACAGAGCTCGGGCAGTTTATGTCCTTGGGGTTATTGATGAACTGAAGGCAGTTCAATGTTAGATTCATTTGTCACCTTGCATTGAAGCATACAGTCATTTACATCAAATTAATGAGGATTGTGGTAGGGGCAATGCTTCTAGCGCCAACATGGCATGCCCATGACTGTGTTTCAATGTAAATGTCACAGAAGTATTCCCATTACTCTTTATACGAACAGAAATGCTTCCTGAAAAACCCAGCAGCAATTCAAAGCCCTAGACCCGCAGGTGCCACACGGTGTTGTAGCAGTTAGCACGATGCCGTTACAGCTCAGGGCATCAGAGATCCGAGTTCAATTCTGGTGCCGCCCGTAAGGAGTCTCTGTACACCCTCCCTGTGGAATGCATGGGTTTTCCCTGAGTAGGTTAATTGATCATTGGAAAATGTCTTCTGATTAGGTTAGGGTTAAATTGGGGTTGTCAGGAGCATGCTGTATCACTAAATAACTTCAGACTGAGGAACTGACAGCATGGCTGGCATCCTTTGCTCTCCTGTGAACTGCAGTGGCCTTCTCACATACCAACTCTTGTGGCCAACTCCATCATTTCCATGGGGAGGTAGCCTGAATTATGAAGCTCTAGTCTAGAGGCAAAGGCTGCAACAGTAAGCAAAGCCCTCAGATTCTCCTCTTTAGACAATAGACAGAAGGTGCAGGAGTAGGCCATTCGGCCCTTTGAGCCAGCACCGCCATTCAATGTGATCATGGCTGATCATCCACAATCAGTACCCCTTTCCTGCCCTCTCCCCATATCCCTTGACTCCGCTATCTTTAAGAGCTCTATCTAACTCTTTCTTGAAAGCATCCAGAGAATTGACTTCCACTGCCTTCTGAGGCAGAGCATTCCACAGATGGGTGAACAGATTCCACAACTCTCTGGGTGAAAAAGTTTTCCCTCAACTCCGTTCTAAATGGCCTACCCCTTATTCTTAAACTGTGTCCTCTGGTTCTGGACTCCCCCAACATCAGGAACATGTTTCCTGCCTCTAGCGTGTCCAATCCCTTAATAATCTTATATGTTTCAATCAGATCCCCTTTCATCCTTCTAAATTCCAGTGTATACAAGCTCACTTGCTCCAATCTTTCAACATATGACAGTCCTGCCATCCTGGGAATTAACCTCGTGAACTGAAACTGAACTCCCTCAATAGCAAGAATGTCCTTCCTCAAATTTGGAGACCAAAACTGCACACAGTACTCCAGGTGGGGTCTCACCAGGGCCCTGTACAGCTGCAGAAGGACCTCTTTGCTCCTATACTCAACTCCCCTTGTTATGAAGACTAACATGCCATTAGCTTTCTTCACTGCCTGCTGTACCTGCATGCTTACTTTCAGTGACTGATGAACAAGGACACATAGATCTCGTTGTACTTCCCCTTTTCCTAACTTGACACCATTCAGATAGTAATCTGCCTTCCTGTTCTTGCCACCAAAGTGGATAACCTCACATTTATCCACATTAAACTGCATCTGCCCACTCACCTAGGCTGTCCAAGTCACCCTGCATTCTCATAACATCCCCCTCACATTTCACACTGCCACCCAGCTTTGTGTCATCTGCAAATTTGTTAATGTTACTTTTAATCCCTTCATCTAAATCATTAATGTACGTTCTAAATAGCTGCGGTCCCAGCACTGAGCCTTGTGGTACCCCACTAGTCACTGCATGCCATTCTGAAAGGGACCTGTTAATCCCTAACTCTGTTTCCTGTCTGCCAAACAATTTTCTATCCATGTCAGTACCCTACCCTCAACACCATGTGCTCTAATTTTGCCCACTAATATCCTATATGGGACCTTATCAAAGGCTTTCTGAAAGTCCAGGGACACTACATCCATTGGCTCTCCCTTGTCCATTTTCATGGTTACATCCTCAAAAAATTCCAGAAGATTAGTCAAGCATGATTTCCCCTTCGTAAATCCATGCTGACTCAGACCGATCCTGTTACTGCTATCCAAATGTGCCGCTATTTCATCTTTTATAATTGACTCCAGCATCTTCCCCACCACTGACGACAGGCTAACTGGTCTATAATTACCTGTTTTCTCTCTCCCTCCTTTCTTAAAAAGTGGGATAACATTAGCTACCCTCCAATCCTCAGGAACTGATCCTGAATCTATAGAACATTGGAAAATGATTACCAATGTGTCCACGATTTCTAGAGCCACCTCCTTAAGTACCCTGCGATGCAGACCATCAGGCCCTGGGGATTTATCAGCCTTCAGTCCCATCAGTCTACCCAACACCGTTTTCTGCCTAATGTGAATTTCTTTCAGTTCCTCTGTTACCCTAGGTCCTCTGGCCACCATTACATCTGGGAGATTGTTTGTCTCTTCCCTAGTGAAGACAGATCCAAAGTACCTGTTCAACTCGTCTGCCATTTCCTTGTTCCCCATAATAAATTCACCCGTTTCTGTCTTCAAGGGCCCAACTTTGGTCTTTAACTAATTTTTTCCTCTTCACATACCTAAAGAAGCTTTTACTATGCTTTATATTCTAGGCTAGCTTACCTTCGTACCTAATCTTTTCTCCCTGTATTGCCTTTTAGTTATCTTCTGTTGCTCTTTAAAAGTTTCCCAATCCTCTGGCTTCCCGCTCATCTTTGCTATGTTATACTTCTTCTCCTTTATTTTTATATTGTCCTTGACTTCCCTTGTCAGCCACGGCTGCTCCTTACGCCCCTTAGAATCTTTCTTCCTCTTTGGAATGAACTGATTCTGCACCTTCTGCATTATTCCCAGAAATACCTGCCATTGTTGTTCCACTGTCTTCCCTGCTAGGGTATCTTAAGAACTGTTAATCTGACAAGATTTTGTCACCTCACTGACTCTGGATTTCAGTTATATTTCATTTATTTGCCCATAATGAAATTCCTCATTTGCTGTGAGGTTTTTGAACATAGAACACTAAGCACAATACAAGTCCTTCGACTCACCATGTTGTGCCAAACTTTTAACCTGCTCCAAGATCAATCTAACCTTTCCTCCCACATAACCCAACAAATGAACTTTGGTGCAGATCATCACACCACAGTGCTAGTATTGCTGAATGACCACTTTGCTAATGTATCTGTCTCCTGACTCCCACTTCATTGTAATATTTTCATCATACACACTCCATCCTCGACACAACTCATGCCCTGCTACAGGAACCTTAGCTTTACAATCCATTTGCAGAAGAGGGTTGTCTCTCATCCCAGCCCCTCCATGATATAAAAACAAGTGTGTGAACAATTTTGTCCCTTTACACAAGTCCACTGTTGGACTACAAAACAACATCTTGCTGTACTTCCGGGCTACTCCCAGCTCATCCTCGGACTGTGTCGGTCATTGATAACAACAAGGCACTTCATTGTATGTTTCAATGCACATGTGACAAATAAACTAGTCCTTCTCATTACTCTGGCCTTGAAGAGAGAACACCACAAGAGTGGGAGGAGGCCGCTCTGATGACTTTACCCAGCTCTTCTGTAGAGCAAACATTAATCACACTGCCCATCAGAATCATCAAGATAAACCAATAAGTACCAATTTCATGCCAACTACCTTTTTGTAAGATTATGGAAGATAAAACAGTCACTGATCTCAATACAAGTCAGCATGGACAGATGGGCCGAGTGGCCTTTTGTTTAATTTGTACACACCATGCCTGTTCCGTTGCAGTAATGACAGTGCTGAACTTTGGTTCCTGGCTCATTCCCTTTGCCATCGCACCGCTGGCACGTGTCCTCCAGATTCACGGTAATCTGCTTGTTCACTCCCTTGGCGGCCTGCGTGAACGTCAGCTCCATGATGTACTGAGGGAGCAATAGGGTTCAGAATCAGAATCTGGTTTCATATCACCAGCATATGTCATGAAATCTGTTTTGTGGCAGCAGTACAGTGCAATACATAGTAATAAAAGCTAGAAATTATAATAAATATACATAAAAATAAAAAATCAAGTAAGTAGTACAAAAGAGAGAAAAATACTGAGAAAGTATTCATGGGTTCATTGCCCATTCAGAAATCTGATGGCAGAGGGGAAATGTTTCAGAATGCGTGACTTCAGGTTCCTGTACCTCCTTGGTGGTAGCAATGAGAAGAGGGCATGTCCTGAGTAATGGGAGTCCTTCATGATGAATGCTGCCTTTTTGAGGCATCACCTTTCGAAGATGTGCTTGATCCTGGGGAGGCTCGTGCCCATGATGGAGCTGGCTGAGTTTACAACTTGCTGCAGCTTTTTCCAATCTTGTGCAATCGTGGCCATACCAGACTGTGATGCAACTGGTCAGAATGTTCTCCACTGCATATCTGTTGAAATTCTACACATTTTGTAGAAACCCCTCGGCTACTGACGGGCTAGTTCCCAAAAGGCAGCATGCAACCGAACCCAAAGAATCTGGAAACAGCTGAGGCAGGTACAACAGCATCATTTACAAAGTTCTTGAATAGGTACATGGAGGGGAGAAGCCCTGCAGAGACTTAGGTCGAATGCAGGTAATCAGGAGCTTGGGGACAACTTGTTCGGTGTGGACTCCTTGGGCCGAAGAGCCTCTCTGCATGCTGTATTGTTCCAACCTGGGGTCCGTGGACCCCTTGGTTAATGGTAAGGCTCCATGGCATTGAAAAGGTTGAGAATTAAACTCAAAACTCTTAGGTGTTGAAAGGTAAGACATGAGCGAGCCTCAGAATGAGGATTATTTTAACTGGTGACACAGGCTCGAAAATTTGTTGATTTGCAGCAGCAGTACAGTGTAAAACGTTAAAAAATACTATGAGTTACAAAAAGAAAAGTAAAAGTGCAAAAAGTGAGGCAGTATTCATGGACCATTCAGAAATCTAAAATGTTGAGTGTGAGGTCTTCAGGCTCCTAAATCTCCTCTCCAAAGGTAGTAAAGGGGTCATGACATGTATGGTGAGGATGCTTCATATTGTACAAGGCAACTCATTGGCTCAGAATATAACCTGGAAGGTTCTACACATGTATGTACCACAAACATTTCTTCAGGAGGGAAGTGCTTTCAATCCAGTGTTTAGGCGAGGGAACAGAGGCTCAGCCTTGGCAGTAGCAGTTCTGAGGATAATGCTCACTCACCTCCTGTGGCTGGTCAAACACGCTGTTGAAATCTGTAAATCGAGATCCAGAAAATTCACCAAAGATGCGCTTGAAGAGTTCCTCTGGGTCCAGTGAAGGGCCCGACTGCCAGTACTGCTGGCCCCTGCCTGCGCCTGCATCAAACCCTGCCGTCCCGTACGTGTCATACTGCTTCCTCTTCACCTCGTCACTCAGTACCTGGAACCAACAATGACATTAACCACCGAAGAGTGAAACCTTGCCCCGTACAGGTCTGCAAGTCTGGGACAGTGTCTGAGCGGGTGCGAGGAAAGGGGCCCGTTTGTGGTTGCTGTTGCTTGTGTTGTTCTGCTGAACATGGTGGACATGCGATTTGGTGTTGGAATGTGTGGCGACCTTGTAGGCTGCCCTCAGCACATCCTCCGGTGTGTTGGTTGTCAATGCGAACAACACATTTCTCTGTATGTTTAGATGTACATGTGATAAATACCACGGCCGCTGGAGAATGAACAATGTTAACACGTCAACTGTGCTGTCCTTCCCAGCAGAAATGGGGCACTTGCTGGTCTGAGCCAGGCCATTCAACCCATCATACCATTCCCACCCTCTCTGATCAACACACACAGCTAATCCCCCTGTGACAACTCGAAGAACCTGGCAAGCAGCCCCTGTCCCTCTGCCCGAGAAGGGTTTTTGCTCTCTCATTGCCCACCAATGCTCCCATAGGATATTAAAAGAGCAGATCCAGTACCTCATAAGCTTCTGCCACCTGGGAAAACTTCTCCTTTGCCTTCGGGTCGTCTTTGTTTGTGTCTGGGTGGTACTTCTTCGCAAGCTGAGTAGCAAGAACAGGAACATGATGTTAAAGGGCAACTTCTTCCCCAAATGCCTTGCTTTTCAATCAGCTTCGAATGTGGAATAAGGTGATGGATTTGGATTTGATTACAGCATTTAGGAGAAATTCGGGTAAGTACATAGATAGGAAGTCCGTGGTCTAGGTGCGGAATCAAAAGGCAAAGTGGCATGAACTAGACGGGCTGAAGTGCCAGTTTCTTTGCTGTAGCACTCTGTGACAGTCTGTGTCAGAGTGTGTTTCATGGTGTATTATGCTATGACAACTTTCAAGAGAAGGTGAGGCTAAAGGACCTGACTTACATCATGTAGCAAATTAAAAGATTTTACTAATGATTCAGCAATGGTTATGTACATTGGCTGCCTGATCAAACAGCGAGCAATAGAATAGGAATTTTCAATCTGGTTTAAATGACATGGGTGGCAGGTTGGAGATACGTCTCTACCAAAGAAGGTGTAGATGCTTTTTCCCTCCACTCTCCTGCAGGTCACCCTTGGGCAAGGTGTAGCACCTGCTTAGCCCCTGATCAGGGTCACATGAAGCCATGGGAGCAGGTGGTGGATGGTGCAGATCACAAATCCTGGTTATGTGACCACTGATACCAGGCAGACAACCTCAGTAGAGTATTGATAATGCTGGGGTTATCCACTTTGTAAAGATACTGTCCAGAAGGTGGCAATGGCAAAACACTTCTATAGAAAAATTTGCCAAGAACAATCATGGTCATGGAAAGAACATGATTGCCCACATATGGCACAGCACATAATTATGATGATGTCACTGTTCTTCATACCTGGTAATAGGCCTTTTTAATGTCCCTCTGCGAGGAGTTTCGTGGGATCCCCAACACCTCATAATAGTCAGTCTTGGCTAAACCTGAGGTTGTGTGAAATCCAGCCACACCTATGGAATGTGCAGAGCCTGGGAGGGAGAAGGAAAAACCATAGTTAGTAAAGGCACTAAATTATCTCCAAGGGAATTATGGAAATGTAACCTAGAGGAAGGCCAAAGGTGGTTCACCAATCCAACTCATGGGTATAGTGGAGTATACACTAGTTCAACATTGGAAACACTGGTCCTGAAGAAAGGTCCTGAAGTATCAACTGTTTATTTATTTCCACAGATGCTGCCTGACCTGCTGAGTTCCTCCAGCATTTTGTGCATTGCTTTGAATTTCCAGCATCTGCAGAATTTCTTGTTTACCAATGTTTCTGTATACAGGACAAGAACTAGCGAACAGTCGAGATCATTCAGTACAGAATGAGACAGTACACTTGGTACCAAACCCATTTACCAGCATTTACTCTGGAGCTTTATAAAGAGAAAGACCAGCTTTTGTTTTGTCACGTTTTATTGAAACCCAGTGAAATGCATTGCACCCAACATTTGTGCCACATAAGTAATACTTTCCACCATCAATAATGCACAAGTCAGGAACTTTCTAGATCCATCAGATTTCTGAACAGTCCATGAACTATTTTGCTCTCTTTCTGCACAACTTTTTATATTTATCATTGCAACTTATTTTATGTGTTGCAGTGTACTGCTGCTGAAAAACAACAAACTTCAAAACATACGTCAGTGATAAATGATTTGTACACTCACTTGCCTGGATGAGTACGACTCCAACAACACTCATTTTTGACATTTTTATCCAGGAGAAAAACAGATACCAACCACACTAACATTCATTCTCTCAACCACTGCCAGCCCGTTGTGGCAGCAAGCACCACCTGCAAGACAGACACCATCGTGCCTTTGACATCACCTCCAACTGGAAACAACCAAGGACAGGGGTAGCTGACGTAAAGCTATGCCACCATTTACAGGCTGCTGTCTAGTCACTGGCCATCTTAGTTCAAGAGACCACCTCCTTCTGAGAGGCAATGAGAAATGAACAAGGAGCAATCGCCTTGCCAACGACATCCATGGCCAGTATAAAAAGGAATTAAAAGTACTTCAGAATCTTAAGCTTCAGTGAGATGTCTCTCATTCTTCTAAACTCCAGCTAGAACCGTAATAAGCCAACCCTTCATTCCATGGATTAGCCTGACACTGTGGAAGTCGAATCTGGAGAGTCACTCAGAGACCATATAAGTACAAACTCTTTACTCAAAGCACCCGGGGCTTACTCAGTCTCTCAAACAGGAACAGTCCGTCTGTGACCGTTCCTGCCTGATCAACAAGCTAACTCGCAATTTCCCTTACAGAAGAGATAGTGTTCAGATACCCCAACACATACCAAGCTGGAGTCAGACTTATGTATTGCTGAGAGGCAAATTACAGAATAGGTATAATGGACAGAACAGGCTGGTCTTTTCTCTGCGCAAATAAACAAAGACCTTGAAACACTGTCTAACTCCAAGAAGAAATATGGCTCAGCATGGTTTAGCACATCTCTTGATCATCAGCCGTTTCTTTCAGAAAGAACAGGCAGCTATTGTTTAACTAACATGTTAACCCTTTTACATACTTTATCAATACTTGCTTCACTGCCATTAAGGCAAACAAGTTCTACCTTAAATAAGAGAAGAGCTGTACAGCTTTCCCAATAGGTCTCCCTAAAGCCCTCTATTGTAAAACAAATGCCATATTTTTGCAATCCATTCCTTTGCAACAAAGACCAACTTCTTGTTTGCTGTGCACGAATTACATTCACTGTACCAAGAACTCATGGATCTCCCACAAACAAAAATGAGCTTTTCTAATCAGGATCAGGTTAAATTTGTTGTTTTGCAGCAGTTCAGTGTGATACATTTACTGTAAGTTACATTGAGAAATATTGAATTAAATATAGTGCAAATAGGGAATAAAAGAGTGAGGCAGTGTTCATGGACCATTCAGAAATCTGATGGCTAAGGGGGAGAAGTTGTTCCTAAAACATTGAATGTGTGCCTTCAGGGTCCTGTAACTCGTCCTTGATGGTAGCAATGAGAAGAGGGCACGTCCTGGGTGGAGAGGGCCCTTCATGAGGCACCACATTTTGAAGATGTCCTCAACTGGGAAGAAGTTACTGCTTATGACAGAGCTGGCTGCGTTTCCAATCCTGTGCAGAGGTAGCTCCATATCAGATGGTGAGACAAACGGTCAGAAAGCTCTCCACCTCACATTTTCTGCTGATGCATTCTGTCTCAAACCCTTTGCAGACTTGTTTCTTCCTCTATCTCCTTCATCAATGCTTGGCTCCACTTCATCCTAGTATGTTCAAGATTAATTGTCATTCATCCTTACGCCATTGAGTACAGACAAACAAAGCAGCATTACTCTGGAGCTTAGGTGTAAGGTTATACTATATATAAGATAGCAAGCACATAAGATATCAGTAAAATATGAAAAAATATATAGTACAAGACCCTGAGTCCATGAATGTTTCAGCAGCCTGCAGCTGCACACAATGTTGCTTGTTTCCTGCCAAGAACACCGACCCCAGCTAGGATGCCACGCCACATTGCCCTGGCACTCTGGTGGAGCACACCAACTCCAACCTTCTCCCCTGGGCGGCTGGAAACAGGTGGCACAGCTGCTCAGGACTTTGCCCTCACCATGACCGAGGCCACTCAGCTCCTCGCCATCTGAAAATAAATCAGACTTGCAGCATTCCACATTAAAAATGTCCAATGGCCAACTCAATGCTGGAATAGACTGCAGTACTTTAAGTTCTTAATGGTTAAAAAAGACAATAACACCTGTCAGTTAGTCCTGTAACTGAGTGTTGGCCCAAATGGGCCAATGAATCTGCTCCGCCATTTCTTCGTGGCTGATCCAGTTTCTTCTGTGACTTCAAATTTTGTAAATGGAGATTTAAAAAAACGGAAGATGCTAAAAGTCAGCAACAAAAACAAAATACTAGGAAAAAAATTCAACAACATCTGTGGAATGAGACAGAGTGCGGACACTAGAGACTGCAGAAGGTACAATCCAGAGCAAACAAATGTGCTAGAGAAACTCAGTGGAGCGAGAAGCATCTGAGGGGAAAGGACGCTTCGGGACAATGTTTCAGGTCAAACATTCTGCGGCTTCTCCATAGTTTTTCCGATAGCTAATGCGGGCGCTGCCAGGTATTTGCCAGAGTTCCTCTCAGGAATCATAAACACACCATATTCATTCACCCACCCACCCCCGGTCACACGATACATTTAATCAAAAGGGGCTGGTTACAGATAATAAGCACTTTATATTTTTTCATCTAGTGCAGCTTAGGACCCTGTAGTTGACCATGAAAAAGATTAAGGACCATTTACACTCCACGGACTTCTGAGGAGGCAACCGTAACTCGCCTCACACGGGTTCCTGGCTTCAAGCCACTGGGAGGGCGGGATAGCAGAGAAATCCCTCACAACCAAGGGAATCGCCTCCTCCCTGCGCGACTCCGGGGCTGAAAGCTCCCGCGTCCTACCTCCGGATGACCGAATACCAACTGACCCCTAACCTCCATGCCTCTACTCACCGGGCCGCTTGAGCCACAGCTCCAGCCCGAGTCTCAGGCCCACCCCTCCAGCCGACAGAAGCCCGCGACCCTTCACGAAGGTGGTGCTGAGTCGGCGGGAAGCATAGACTGGCAAAGCCCCGACATCGAGTAACGGGGCAGCGGCCGCCGGGCCCGAGGACACAGACGCCAAACGCGTTAGGCACCGCACCGCCGCCATCTTGGTGCGCCTGCGCTCTCACGCTCGGTGTCGCACGCCGGCGCGTCACCGCAACACTGCGCCTGCGCGACCGACCCAGCCCATTCCGTTACGGTGCATTGAGGTAGTTCAAGGTAAAACAGTAACAATGCAGAATGAAGTGCAATGTCTACAGCGAAAGTACACTGCAGGCAGACAATGAGGTGGAAAATGACAACGGGGTAGATTGTAAGGTCAAGAGTCCAATTTAACGTACGAGGAAATAAACCATTCAATAGTTTGATGACAATGGGATTAAAAAAATCATTGAGGCTCATGGTGCTTACAGGATTTTGTATCTTCTGCCAAATGGGAAGAGGGAGAAGAGAATGTATGGAGTGGGTGGGGTCTTTGATTATGTTGGCAGCGAGAAGTGTAGTCCGGTGCTGGGGGACTACATAAATAAATAGATTTATGCAAGATGGAATATTCTGTAGTAAAAAACAAGGAGGACTTTCACTTGACAGTAAAAACAGAAAAGCGTACTTTTTTTAAAGGTGAGTGAGATGGGAACACAAATTATGTAAATGTTAACTGCTGAAAGTTTACAGCAATTTGCTTTTATTTCGGACTTATAGCATCTTTAGTTTATTGATTTTCAGGGCAAAGACCTACGCTTACCGATTTAGGACCAGCTTCTTCCCTTTTTCCATCAAATCTGAGCAGTCCATGAACACTGCCTCTGAAAATTTCTAGCTGAAATGGGCAGCCTTCATGACACATTTCATTTTGAGGACTCTAGCAATGTCTTGAGTGGAGCGCATTCTGACTGGTTGCATTACCTCCCGGTATGGAGGCTCTAATTCACAAGATCGAAAGAGGCTGCAAAGGGTTACAGACTGCTCCTTCGGGGGCACAATCCTCCCCACCATTGAGGACATTCTCAGAAGGGGGTGCCTCAAGAAGGCGGCATCCATCATTAAGAACCATCGCCATCTGGAATATGCCCTCATCTGCATGAGGGAGGAGATACAGAAGCACAAAGACATACTCTCAGGAGTTTTAGGAACAGCTTCTTCCCCTCTGCCATCGGATTTCCAGCCGGTCTGTGAACGCAGCTTAGTTATTTATTTTTTCTCTTTTAATTTATTGTAGTTTTTAGTAACTTTGTGCCTTGCCCTGTACCCGATGCTGCATGGTTCCGCCCGCCGCCCACATGTTACCGTCAATTTATGCTAAGCTCCGCCCACGCGCACGCTTATTCGCCGGTTCAAGCCGCGCCCACGCCGCCGCCGGTGATTGACAGGCATCTCGTGACCGGGCCCGGTAGCGTGCAGGCGATCCTAGCCGCTGGCCGAGCCCCGCGCCGACAGCCGGTTCAATCGCTGACCGAGTGGCGGCAGCGTCGCCATGAGTCGCTTTAAGACGTCGAAGTTCAAGAACGCGACGCCGCGGCTGCCGACCCGAGGGGTGAGTGTGTCGCCTCAGCATCCAGCGGGGGAGGGTGGAGAATCCTTCAGCTCGCCCCAGTCAGCGGAACCTGCCTGGTATCTGGGCAACACCCCTATCCTGGCCGTTATCATTCCTGTTAGTGGGGTCTTGCTGTGCACAGGCGCCCGCCCTTGCGAAACTCTGGTTGCGGAAAAGCGTTTTATGTTTCATTATTATTTGAAAGGTGCAATTAAATTATTTTACAAAAGGAATACTGTTTCTATCAGAAAACTGGATTTCTTCCTTTGTGCCTCTCACCTGCGAGTTGGAACAGGATTTTTAAAAACATTTTCTTTGAGGTGGCTGAAGAGGCAGAGATGAAACCTGCACCCTCACACCCAGCTACCGTTCAGGGAGAAATGCTGCAATTTCCTTCCTCTGCCTTTGACAGGGGAAGTGGTCGCGTTTTGCAGCAAGTTGCAATTCTGACCTGCAGGAGGACCAGTGTTAAAGCAGCAGAGGAAACTGTCACCACATCAGAAGTCAGAGAGCAGCTGAGTATGCACAAGCAAAAGCCTTGACAGGAAGGGCGGAAGATCAAAATCAGGTTTATTATCACTGACATAACGTCGTGAAACTTGTTTTTGCGGTAGCAGTACAGTGCAATGCATAACAAATTACTGTAAGTGAATATAAGAAATATATTTATTCGTTATATAGCGTGGGTGATCATGGTCTTTCCGTGACCATGATTGTTCTTGGCAATTTTTTCTACAGAAGTGGTCTGTCATTGCCTTCATCTACAGGTGCCGCACCTTGCCCGAGAGCGACCTGCAGGCTAGCAGAGGGAAGGAGTGCCTTACACTTTCCACTCTGCCACCCATGGAAATAGATAACAAATAATAAAGTAAATAAATAAGTACAGTAATGCAAAAAGAGCAAAATAGTGGCCATAGTCTGTACAGAAATCTGATGGGTGGGGAAGAAGCTGTTGCTAAATCATTGAGTGTAGGTCATCAGGTATCTCCTCACTGGTGGTACTAATGAGAGGAGGGAATGTCCTGAGAGGTGTGGGTCATTAATGACCGATATAGCATTTTTGAGACGTTGCATGTTGAAGACGTCCTCTGCTGGGGAAGCTAGTGTCCATGATGGAGCTCGCTGTCTACACCCCTTGGCAGCTTTTTCCAATCCTGTGCAGAGGTGTCTCCATACTAGGCTGTGATACAGCCAGCCAGAATCTCCAGGAATATCAGCAGAAAACTACTGGTCGTCAGTGGCATGGCAGATCTCCTCAAACTCCTAACATAATATAGCTGCCGATGTGCCTTCTTCGTAATTGCATCAGTACGTTGGGTTCAGAGATGTTGACAGTCAGGAGCTTTGAAGATAATCAGATGGCAAGACATTGAAAATGAAGATGAGTTTGTAAATACAATGGTGAGAGTCATGGGGGAAAAATGTACTCCTGCACTACCTGAGATGGGATGCAATGCATGCACAGGAGTGTAAGAAATAGGGGTAGGAGTAGGCCATCTGCTCTTCTCTGCTGGAGTTGGAATTAGTTTATTATTCTTACATGTACCAAGTCTTGCATACTGTTCACACAGATCAGATCATTACACAGTGCATTGAGGTAGAACAAGGGAAAACAATAACGGAATGCAGAATAAAGTGTCACAGTTACAGAGAGAGTGCAGTGAAGGCAGAGAATAAAAATAACGAGGCAGATTGTAAATTCGAGTCCATTTTAGTTTACTAGGGCACCATTCGATAGTATTCTAACTGGGGTTGAAGCTGGTGGGACATGCTTTCAGGCTTTTGATCTCCTGCCAGGTGGGAGAAGAGAGAATATTTGGGGTTCAGAGTAAATTACCAAAGTAGATATATATCACCATGTACAACCCTGAGATTCATTTTCTTGTGAGCGTACTCAATAAATCCATAATAGAATAATACCCATAATGGAATTAATGAAAGACACCAAGTAGTGTGTTCACCAGTGTGCAAAAGACAACAAACTGCAAATGCAAAATAAAAGAAATAATAATAATAAACAATAAATATTGAGAACAAGAACAGTCCTTGAAAGTGAGTCCATAGGTTGTGGGAACAGTTCAATGATGAGGCGAATTAAGTTATCCTCTCTGGTTCACGAGCCTGATGGGTTCCTGAATCTGGTTGTATGTATCTCTAGGTTACTGTACCTTTTTCCTGATAGCATTGGTCTTTGATCATGATTGTTGCTTTACAGTGTAGACAGAGTCCACGGGGGGTTTCTGTGATGTGCTGAGCTGTGTCCATCAATGGCTAGCAAACCCCTATAGCACAGAGCATGCTGACTGGTTGCAACAGTATCTGGTGTGGGGTTGGAAAAAAGCTGCAGAGGGTCATATTCTCAGCCAGCTCCACCACGGGCACCAGCCTCCCTACCATCGAGAACATCTTCAAAAGGCGATGCCTGGAGAAAGCAGCATCCATCATTAGCGAGATTGCTGTCTTCTCATTACTACCAACAGGAGCCTGGTGATGCTCACTCAACGTTCCAGGGACAGCTTCTTCCCTTCTGCTGTCAGATTTCTGAACGGCCTGTGAACTATTCCTCATTATTATGCTCTCTTTCTGCTCTACTTAATTTTTAATATTTCCCATTGTAACTTGTGTTTTTAATGTATTGCACTATGCTGCCAAAAACAACAAATTCTGTGACATGTCAGTGATGATAATCCTGCTTCTGCCTCAAAGTTCAAAGTAAATTTATTATCAAAGTATGTATATGTCACCGTATACTATCTTGAGATTCACTTTTGAAGGCATTTACAGTAAAACAAAGAAATACCGTAGAATTAATGAAAAACTACATAAACTGTGACCTACAAACAACCAATGTGCAAAAGAAGTCAAACTTTGCAAATGAAAAATAATTAAGTAAATAAATAATACTGAGAATATGAGTTGTAGAGGCCTTGAAAGTGTGTCAATAGATTGTGGAATCAGTTCAGAATTGAGGTGACTGATGTTATCCACGGTGGTTCAGGAACCTGATGGTGAAGGGTAATAACAGTTCCTGAACTTGGTGGTGTGGGACCTAAGGCTCCTGTACCTCCTTCCCAATGGCAGTAGCAAGAAGAGAGAATAGCCCAGATGTTTTGGGGTTCTTGATGAATCTCTTGTGAATGGGGCTTTGCCTCTGACGGACTGTGCTGAGTCCACTGCTTTTTGAAGGCTCTTCCACTCCTCGACATTGGAGGTTTTGATTCTGGTTTATTTGGAAGATCTCCCTACAGTGCAGCAGCTCTCTATGTACTATGCTGGCCTAGCGTTTCCTCCAAGTCTTACAGAGCTGCAGAGGCAAGACTCAGTTTTCAGTGTGATCACATCCTCTGCCCAGACTTGTCAGCGTTCTACAGCATTCCTGGAGTTGAGCAGAACGAGAGGTGGTAGCTTGTAAATTGTATGAGAGAGATCAACAAGCTAACCCGTAGTCATAGATTTAAACAGGCCTTGGACCCAACCCTTCCATGTTGATCGAACTGTCTACCTGAACGGGCAATTGACAAAACACGCCCGTCCTCATCAGGTCAGTAGTGGAAAGGGGGAGCAGCTTCGAGTTCCTGAGTGTGAACGTCTATCTGAGCCTACCACATTGATGTAATCACAAAGAAGACAGGGCAGTGGTTCTGCTTCATCAGCAGTTTGAGGAGAGTTGCTACATCGCCAGAGGTTTGAGAATATTTCTGCAGATGTACCTTGGAGAACGTTCTGACTGGCTGCATCACCATCAAGATGGTAACATTTTGCAGACAGCTTTCAAAACTACTAGATATACTATACATCATCTGAAATGTGCTCGACTGCAGCCCATAATTTCACTTATAAGAATGCATTTCTTGGCTGATTGAATGATCTGGTTCTTCTGCGATCTCCTGGACAGTTCGATCTGGAGTGCAACTACAGCTGTTGCTGCGTCAATTACTAATAGCAGAATGTGAACTCCGTACCGACTGAAGCATCAAACAAGATTAAAATCGATGAGGACGAGAGCGGAAAAAGAAGGGGTGTTCAGTGCTGCCTGTTTGTGTTTGACTGGTCTCCTTGCTACTGTCAGCGGAAGGTACAGGAGTCTTGGGTCCCATGCTCAGCAGCCTGGGATGTGGACTCACTTTCAGTTGCAGTTTAATGTCCTCAGAGCTAAACACGCTTTACTATATACTCTATATGTTTGAGGTGCGTCAGCGCGGAACTGAATCTGCAGCGGTGGCCTGTAGCCATCAGTACAGCACTGAACTGACTGACTCAGCGGCTGTGGCCATGGCCATCGCTCCTGGACCGGCCTTTCTTGCCTTGGCAGCTCATGGCTGTGATCTTAATTTTGAGGACTCTGCAGTTTGATGTTTAATGTTCTGTGTCTTATTTGTTGACTCTTTGCTTGCACGTTTGATGTGGGGCCTCTGGTGTTTCTTTATTTTCTGCCTGTCTGCATGAAGACGAATCTCAAGATTGTACAGTGTATAAACATTTTAAACTTGACTAAAGGCAGTGGGTCACAAGAGGCTACAGAGGGTTGTCGACTCAGTCAGCTCCATCACGAGCACAACCCTTCCCGTCACTGAGATCTTCTAGAAGGAAGCACCTATTAGTAAGGGCCCTCGCCATCTGGGACATCTCCTTTATCTTTACAACCACTAGGGATGAGGTACAGAGGCCCGAAAGACACACACTCAATTCTTCCCCTCCATCATCAGCCTCTTATAAGGTTCATGGTCTCATGAACACTGCCTCATTATTTCCTTTTTTTTTGTAATTCATTGTTATTTTGTCTTTATGCTGAACTGCTGCAAAACAACATTCACGTTATATAAAACAATGATAATAAACTTTATTCTGATTCTATCCCTGTAAACCATTTCTATCCATAATCCTGTCCAAATGTCTTTTAATAATAAGTGGAAGAAAATCTGCCTCATCCACTTCTGGCAGCTTGTTCCATGTACCCTTTGAATGAATGAAAAATTTGCTCTTCAAGACCTCTTTAAATCTTTAAGTCTATAGGTGGTGGATACAGCCCAGTCCATCACAGGTAAACCCTCCCCACCATTGAGCACATTTACAAGGAGTGCTGCCACAAGAATGCAGCATCCATCATCCGAGACCCTCTATCTCTCTCTTGCTAATACCATCAGGAAGGAGTACAGAAGCCTTCGGATCCACACCACCAGGTTCAGGAACAGTTATTACCCTACAACCATCAGGGTCCTGAACCAGTGAGGATAACCTCATTCATCTAAGAGCTGAGCTGATTCTACAACCTACAGACTCGCTGTCAAGGACTCTGTATAATTCATGTTGTCATATTTTAAAGTGTCAAGTTATTTCTCCTTTCACCTATATTTAAAAAAAAAGGTGACCTATTTAAGGGGAACCCAAGACATAGTGCACACCCAGAGGGAGGTACGACCTGCCATGGGACTTTGGATAAGTACCTGGAGGTAAATACAATGATGAGAGGGCTGTGGTCCATATTCAGGCCAATGGGACTAGGCAGAATAACCGTTTGACATGAACTAGATGGGCAGAAGGGCCTGCTTCTGTCCTGTAATGCTCTATGACTAAGCTGTCTTTTTTTTGCACATTGGTGTTTGTTAGTCTTCTTATGCATTTTTGTAAATACTATTGTATTTATTTTTCCTGTACAGCCTGCAAGGTAACAAATCTCAAGGTAGTTTATAGAGATGTACAGATGCAAGAAAGAGTTTGTGAACCCTTTACAATTATTTGGTTTTCTGCACTTAAGCCACAGTAATAGACAAACACAATCTGCCAAAACTAATAACAGGCAAACAATCGTACTACTTCTCATCACTGAGTCCACTATTTAAACAATCACAGTCCAGGTTCAAAAAGTATGTGAACTTCTGGGGTAATGCCTTCTACAAAAGCTATTTGGAGTCATGTCTTCCAATCAATGAGTTGAGATTGGAGGTGAGGGTTGCAGAGGTGCCCTGTCCTTTTTTAAAAAAAAAGACACACTAAGTCAGGTCACTGACAGAATCTGCTCTTCTCAAGAAAGATCTGTTTATGTGCACCATACCTCGATCAAAACAACTTTCAGAGGAGCTTAGAAGAAGAATTGTAGAGATGCATGAAGCTGGAAAAGCTACAAAAGCATTTCTAAAGACCTGAGTGTTCATCAGTCCACAGTAAGAGAAATTGTCTACAAATGGAGGAAACTCAGTATTGTTGCTACTCTCCCTAGGAGTGGGCATCCTATTAAGATCACACCAAGAGCACAATGTGCAATGCTGAAGGAGGTGAAAAAGAATTCAAGGGTAACAGCAAAAGACCTGCAGAAATCTCTAGAACTTGCTAAAGCCTCTGTTCACGTGTCCACAATAAGAAAAACATTGGATGAGAATGGTGTTTGTGGAAGGACACCATGAGGGAATAAAATGGCTGCAAGTCTCAGGTTTGCAAAGACCACCTGCAAGTTACCCAATGCTTCTGCGACAATATCCTGTGGACAGATGAGACAAGCATTGAACTTTTTGGCAGAAATACATGTTTTAATGTTTGGAGGAAAAGGGCAATGCACACCAACACCAAAACCTCATCCCAACTGTGAAGCATGGTGGAAGGAGCATCATGGTTTGGGGCTGTTTTGCTGCCTCAGGGCCAAGACAGCTTACAATTGTTGAGGGAACAGTGAATTCAAAATTTGTGCTTTAAAATGGCCAAGTCGGAGTCCATACCTTAACTCAATTGAGATGCTGTGGCATGACATGAAGAGGGCTGTTCATGCAAGGTATCCCAGAAATATTGATAAACAAGCAGTTTTATATGGAGGAATGGTCTAAAGTTCCTCCAAGCCAATGTGTAGGACTGATCAACTGCTACTGGAAACGTTTGGTTGAAGTTATTGCTGTACAAAGGGGTGACACTAGTTACTGAAAGCAAAGGTTCACATATATTTTCCCAACAAATTAATGTAATATTGTATCACTTTTCTCAATAAATGAACAAAAAATAATGTTTTTTTTGTTATTGGGTTCTTTTTATCTAAGTTTCAGGACTTGCATGAAGATCCGATCACATTTTAGATCATATGCAGAAATAGAGAACATTTTACAGGCTTCAAAAACTTTCTAAGCCCACTGTATACGCACTTTGCAAACAGCCCTGACCATAAGCTGTGCTATGTTATCTAGGAAGATTAATTTGGAGGTGTTTTGCTGTGATGGCTAGCATGGTAAATCTTTTTTTCTGCCTCTCCAGGAATGGATCAATGGAATTCGAGCTGGCCCTGCTGTCTCCTGTGGTAATCACATTAAATCGAGCTGTGCCTTCATCGCCTTCAGTGCCAGCAGCCCAGGTGAATGACCACTTTTGTTGGGGTGCATAGTCCCTGTGGCCAGCCTTTCCTGCCAGAATTTTGCCCCTGGGAGACTCATTCCTGTTGCCTGGGGGAATTTATTTATTTATTTACTCTGTGGCCACTTTAATAGTTATAGAAGTGAAACCGGGTGTGATCTTCAGCTGCTATAGCCCCTCCTCTTCAAGGTTTGGTGTGTTGTGAATTTAGTGATGCTCTTCTGCACAGCACTGATGTAACATGTGGTTATTTGAGTTATTGTCACCTTCCTGTCAGTTTGAACCAGTCTGGCCATTTTCATAGAAACATAGAAAACCTACAGCACAATACAGGCCCTTTGGCCCACAAAGTAGTGCCAAACATGTCCCTACCTCAGAAATTGCTAGGGTTACCTACAGCCCTCTATTTTACTGAGCTCCATGTACCTATCTAAAAGCCTCTTAAAAGACCCTATTGTATCCGCCTCCACCACTGTTGCCAGCAGCCCATTCCATACACTCACCACTCTGAGCAAAAAAACTTACCCCTGACATCTCTGTACCTATTTCCCAGCACCTAAAACCTGTGTCCTCTTATGGCAACCATTTCAGCCCTGGGAAAAAGCCTCTGACTATCCACACAATCAATACCTGTCATCATCTTGTACAACTCTATCAGGTCACCTCTCGTCCTCTTTCACTCCAAGGAGAAAAGGCCGAGTTCGCTCAACCTATTCTCACAAGGTATGCTCCCCAATCCAGGCAACATCCTTGTCAATCTCCTCTGCACCCTTTCTATGGCTTCCACATCCTTCCTGTAGTGAGGTGACCAGAACTGAGCACAGTATTCCAAGTGGGGTCTGACCAGGATCCTATATAGCTGCAACATTACCTCTTGGCTCCTAAATTCAATTCCACAATTGATGGAACGCCAATACAGCATATGCCTTCTTAACCACAGAGTCAACCTGCATAGCTGCTTTGAGCATCCTATGGACTCAGACCCCAAGATCCCTCTGATCCTCCACACTGGCAAGAGTCTTACCTTTAGTACTATATTCTGCCATCATATTTGACCTACCAAAATGAACCACTTCACACTTATCTGAGTTGAACTCCATCTGCCACTTTTCAGTCCAGTTTTGCATCCTATCAATGTCCCACTGTAACCTCTGACAGCCTTCCACACTATTCACAACACCTCTAAGCTTTGTGTTATCAGCAAACTTACTAACCCATCCTTCCACTTCCTCATCCACATCATTTATAAAAATCACAAAGAGTAGGGGTCCCAGAACAGATCCCTGAGGCACACAACTGGTGATCAACCTCCATGCAGAATATAACTTGTCTGCAACCACTCTTTGCCTTCTGCGGGCAAGCCAGTTCTAGATCCACAAAGCAATATCCCCTTGGATCCCATGCCTCCTTACTTTCTCAATAAGCCTTGCATGGAGTATCTTATCAAATGCCTTGCTGAAATCCATATGCACTACATCTACTGCTCTACCTTCAACAATGTGTTTAGTCACATCCTCAAAAAACTCAATCAGGCTCGTAAGGCATGACCTGCC
Organism: Hypanus sabinus; assembly: GCF_030144855.1. Taxonomy (NCBI): domain Eukaryota; kingdom Metazoa; phylum Chordata; class Chondrichthyes; order Myliobatiformes; family Dasyatidae; genus Hypanus; species Hypanus sabinus. Next base: position 4,333,441 of record NC_082714.1, read on the forward strand.
CTTTCCTCTGACCTCTCTCATTAACAAGGTGTATTCACCCACAGAACTGCCACTCACTGGATGTTTTTTTTTTGTTTTTTATCAAGTCAAGTCACTTTTATTGTCATTTCAACCATAACTGCTGGTACAGTACACAGTAAAAACGAGACAATGCTACATGAAATAGTGCAAAAACTACACTGAACTACATAAAAACAACACAGAAAAACAAACTACATTAGACTACAGACCTACCCAGGACTGCATAAAGTGCACAAAACAGTGCAGGCATTACAATAAATAATAAACAAGTCAAGTCACTTTTATTGTCATTTCGACCATAACTACTATGTACAGTACATAGTAAAAATGAGACAATGTTTTTCAGGACCATGGTGTTACATGACACAGTACAAGAACTATACTGAACTACATAAAAAACAACACAGAGAGAAGAGAAAAGACAACAACCACACTGGACTACAGACCTACCCAGGACTGCATAAAGTGCACAAAACAGTGCAGGCATTACAATAAATAATAAACAGGACAGTAGGACAGTAAGGAGTCAGTCCAGGCTCTGAGTATTGAGGAGTCTGATAGCTTGGGGGAAGATGCCATTCTTTGCAAATTTTAAAGACTGTTGTGCGTGAAAATCCCAGGCGATCAGTTTCTGAGATACTCAAACCACCCCACTAGAACCACCGATCATTCCAATGGTCAAAGTCACTTAGATCACATTTCTTCCCCATTCTGATGTTTAGTCTGAATAACAACTGACTCACTTGACCTTGTCTGTAAACTTCTATGCAGAGTTGCTGTCACACGATTGGATGATTAGATATTTGCATTAGTAAGTAGGCGTACCTCAAAGTCACAAACATGAGAAAATCTGCAGATATTCAAAATCTGAAGTAACACACACACACACACACACACACACACACACACACACACACACACACACACACTCACACTCACACTCACACTCACACTCACACTCACACTCACACACACACACACACACACACACACACACACACACACACACACACACACACACACACACACACACACACACACACACACACACACACACACACACACACACACACACACACACACAATGCTGGAGGAACCCAGCAAGCCAGGCAGCATCTATGGAAAAGATAATAGACAATAGGTGCAGGAGTGTTCGGCCCTTCGAGCAGCACTGCCATTCACTGTGATCACGGCTGATCATCCACAATCTGTACCCCGTTCCTGCCTTCTCCCCATATCCCTTGACTCCGCCTGTTTGGCAAAAGTTTGGGCACCCTGCATGGTCAGTACTTAGTAACAGCCCCTTTGGCAAGTATCACAGCTTGTAAACACTTTCTGTAGCCAGCTAAGAGTCTTTCAATTCTTGTTCTTCTTTGCAAAAGGCTTCTAGTTCTGTGAGATTCTTGGGCTGTCTTGCATGCACTGCTCTTTTGAGGACTATCCACAGATTTTTGATGATGTTTAGGTCGGGGAACTAAGGGCCATAGCAAAACCTGCAGCTTGTGCCTCTTGAGGTAGTCCATTATGGATTTTGAGGTGTGTTTAGGATCATTGTCCTGTTGTAGAAGCCATCCTCTTTTCATCTTCAGCTTTTTTACAGATAGTGTGATGTTTGCTTCCAGAATTTGCTGGTATTTAATTGAATTCATTCTTCCCTCTACCAGTGAAATGTTCCCTGTGCCACTGGCTGCAAAACAAGCTTAAAGCACGATTGATCCACCCCCATGCTTAACAGTTGGAGAGGTGTTCCTTTCGTGAAATTCTGCACACTTTTTTCTCCAAGCATACCTTTGCTCATTGCCGCCAAGAGGTTCTATTTTAACTTCATCAGTCCACAGGACTTGTTTCTGAAATGCATCAGGCTTGTTTAGATGTTCCTTTGCAAACTTCTGATGCTGAATTTTGTGCTGAGGATGCAGGAAAGGTTTTCTTCTGATGACTCTTCCATGAAGGTCATATTTGTGCAGGTGTCGCTGCAAAGTAGAACAGTGCACCACCACTCCAGAGTCTGCTAAATCTTCCTGAAGATCTTTTGCAGTCAAACAGGGGTTTTGATTTGCATTTCTAGCAGTTCTCTCAGAACGTTTTCTTGGTTTTCCAGACCTCAATTTCACCTCCACCGTTCCTGTTAACTGCCATTTCTTAATTACATTATGAACTGAAGAAACGGCTACCTGAAAACGCATTTCTTATAGCCTTCTCCTGCTTTGTGGGCATCACTTATTTTAATTTTCAGAGTGCTAGGCAGCGGCTTAGAGGAGCCCATGGCTGCTGATTGTTGGGACAAGGTTTGAGGAGTCAGGGTATTGATAAAGCTTTGAAATTTGCATCACCTGGCCTTTTCTAACCATGACTGTGAACAAGTCATAGCCCTAACAAGCTAATTAAAGTCTGAGACCTTGGTAAAAGTTATCTGAGAGCCCAAGTCTCTTCAGGTGCCCAAACTTTTGCATGGTGCTCCTTTCCTTTTTTTCACTCTAAAATTGTACAAAACAAAAATAATACACTAATCTTGCTCAAAGTGTTGAAAATAATGTTTCATCTTTAACTTTATGACTTTTGGAGATCAGTTCATCTTCTACTCACTCAACTATTCACTGTAACAGAAATTTTGACCAGGGGTGACCAAACCTTTGCATGCCACTGTATATGTCACTAACATATATCGGTAGAGTCTAGGCCAGGTTTGTTAAGGTAACATCTTCTTCCCTGCTAGAAGTTAATAGGAGCAGAATTAGGCCATTTGGCCTGTCAAATCTGTTCTGCTGATACAATGCTGAGCATTCTTTCCTTCTCAACCCTATCCTCCTGCTTTTACCAGTAACCTTTCACACTCTGACTAATCAAGAACCTATTGACCTCCGCCTTAAATACAACCAATGACCCGGCCTCCAGAGCTGCCTGTGGCAACAGCTTCCACAGATTAACCAGCCTTGGGCTAAAGAAATTCCTCCTCATCTCAGTTCTAAATGGATGTCCCTCTAATCTGAGGCTGTGCCCTCTGGTCGTGGACTCCCCCACTATAGGAAACATCCTCTCCATATTCATACTATAGAAACATAGGTGCAGGTGTTTCTTAATTCCATCTACAAAGCTTCAACATTCTCTGACCCTATGTCACCTCTTTCGAAAGATGTTGAAAGAACATCTTTCTTTCGAAAGAACATCTCTTACCAACAGAGCCACACCACCACCTATGTCTTCTTGCCCCTCCTTTTGATATAAAGTATATCCTTTGATATTAAGCTCCCAACTATGACTCAGCATGACTCTGTGATGCCCACATCATCATACCGACCAATCTATAATTGCACCACAAGTTCATCCACCTTATTCTGAATACTACACGCATTTAAATACAGCACCTTCAGTCCTGTATTCTTTGCACTTTTGAATTTTGCCTCTGTGTTACAATGTAACTCTGCTCTGTCTGCATTTATACTCAATCATTGGTTTGTACTTCCTTACTGATGCACCATCAATAACTGAGACGTGGGTTAAGGTAGGCTTTTATTGGCTGGAAGAAAGCACAAGCAGCAAGTGACCATCATACAACATCCTGGAGACTGAGGAAGGGTCTGTGGCTCCAATCGCCTTTATACTGGGGTCTGTGGGAGGAGCCACAGGAGCAGTCAGCAGTGGGGGGGGGGGGGGGGGCGTGTCCAGACAAGTATATGTAGTTCACCACACTTACATTCATATTACACCCATCATCTACTTGTAAACCTGCTGGCTCATCCTCAGCTTTATCATACTGGTTCCCACCCCCCGCTATATTAATTTAAACTGCTCCCAACAGTTTTAGCAAACTTGCCACAAGGATATTGGTCTCCCTTGGATTTCAGTGCAACCTGTCCCTTTAGTACAGATCACACCTCCCCCAGAAGAGGTCCCAGTGATCCAAAAATCTGAATCCCTGCCCCTGCTCCAATTCTTCAGCCATGCATTTATTTGCCACCTCATTCTATTCCTATCCTCACGGTTGCATGGCACAGGCAGCAATCCAGAGTTTACTACCCTCGAGGTCCTGTTTCTCGCCTTCCTCCCAAACGCTTTGTATTTTTTTTCAGGACCTCCTCCCTTTATATACCTGTGTCATTGGTACCAATATATACCACAACTTAGAAACATAGAAAATAGGTGCAGGAGTAGGCCATTTGGCCCTTTGAGCCTGCACCGCCATTCAGTATGATCATGGCTGATCATCCAACTCAGAACCCTGTACCTGCTTTTTCTCCATACCCCCTGATCCCTTTAGCCACAAGGGCCATATCTAACTTGCTCTTAAATATAGCCAATGAACCGGCCTCAACTGTTTCCTGTGGCAGAGGATTCCACAGATTCACCACTCTCTGTGTGAAGAAGTTTTTCCTCATCTCGGTCCTAAAAGGCTTCCCCTTTATTCTTAAACTGTGACCCCTCATTCTGGATTTCCCCAACATTGGAAACAATCTTCCTGCATCTAGTCTGTCCAATCCCTTTAGAATTTTATACGTTTCAATAAGATCCCCCCTCAATCTTCTAAATTCTAGTGAGTATAAGCCTAGTCGATCCAGTCTTTCTTCATATGAAAGTCCTGCCATCCTAGGAATCAATCTGGTGAACCTTCTTTGTACTCCCTCTATGGCAAGAATGTCTTTCCTCAGATTAGGGGACCAAAACTGCACACAATACTCTAGGTACGGTCTCACCAAGGCCTTGTACAACTGCAGTAGAACCTCCCTGCTCCTGTACTCAAATCCTTTTGCTATGAATGCCAACATACCATTTGCCTTTTTCACCGCCTGCTGTACCTGCATGCCCACCTTCAATGACTGGTGTACAATGACACCCAGGTCTCGTTGCTTCTCCCCTTTTCCTAATCAGCCACCGTTCAGATAATAATGTTTTCCTGTTCTTGCAGCCAAAGTGGATAACCTCACATTTATCCACATTAAATTGCATCAGCCATGAATTTGCCCACTCACCTAACCTATCCAAGTCACCCTGCATCCTCTTAGCATCCTCCTCACAGCTAACACCGCCGCCCAGCTTCGTGTCATCCGCAAACTTGGAGATGCTGCATTTAATTCCCTCGTCTAAATCATTAATATATATTGTAAACAACTGGGGTCCCAGCACTGAGCCTTGTGGTACCCCACTAGTCACTGCCTGCCATTCTGAAAAGGTCCCGTTTACTCCCACTCTTCGCTTCCTGTCTGCCAATCATTCTCTATCCACATCAATACTATACCCCCAATACCGTGTGCTTTAAGTTTGCATACTAATCTCCTGTGTGGGACCTTGTCAAAAGCCTTTTGAAAATCTAAATTACCACATCCACTGGCTCTCCCCTATCCACTCTACTAGTTACATCTTCAAAAAATTCTATAAGATTCATCAGACATGATTTTCCTTTCACAAATCCATGCTGACTTTGTCTGATGATTTCACCTCTTTCCAAGTGTGCTGTTATCACATCTTTGATAACCGACTGTAGCATTTTCCCCCACCACCGATGTCAGTCTAACCAGTCTATAATTCCCCGGTTTCTCTCTCCCTCCTTTTTTAAAAAGTGGGGTTACATTAGCCACCCTCCAAACCTCAGGAACTAATCCAGAATCTAAGGAGTTTTGAAAAATTATCACTAATGCATCCACTATTTCTTGGGCTACTTCCTTAAGCACTCTGGGATGCAGACCACCTGGCCCTTCAATCCCTTCAATTTACCTAACACCACTTCCCTACTAACATGCATTTCCCTCAGTTCCTCCATCTCACTAGACCCTCGGTCCCTTACTATTTCCGGAAGATTATTTATGTCCTCCTAGTGAAGACAGAACCAAAGTAGTTATTTAATTGGTCTGCCATGTTTTTGTTCCCTATGATCAATTCACCCGTTTCTGACTGTAAAGGACCTACATTTGTCTTGACCAATCTTTTTCTTTTCACGTATCTATAAAAGCTTTTACAGTCAGTTTTTATGTTCCCTGCCAGCTTTCTCTCATAATCTTTTCTCCCTTTCCTAATTAAGCCCTTTGTCCTCCTCTGCTGGTCTCTGAATTTCTCCCAGTCCTCAGGTGTGCCGCTTTTTTTTGCTAATGTATATGTTTCTTCTTTGGACTTGATACTATCCCTAATTTCCCCTGTCAGCCATGGGTGCACTACCTTCCCTGGTTTATTCTTTTGCCAAACTGGGATGAACAATTGTTGTAGTTCATCCATGCGATCTTTAAATGCTTGCCATTGCATATCTACTGTCAACCCTTTAAGTATCATTTGCCAGTCTATCTTAGCTAATTCACGTCTCATACCTTCAAAGTTACCCTTCTTTAAGTTCAGAACCTTTGTTGCTGAATTAACTATGTCACTCTCCATCTTAATGAAGAATTCCACCATATATGGTCACTCTTACCCAAGGGGCCTCACAACCAAGGGCTAACTAACCCTTCCTCATTGCTTAATACCCAATCTAGAGTGGCCTGCTCTCTAGTTGGTTCCTCGACATGTTGGTTCAGAAAACCATCCCACATACATTCCAAGAAATCCTCTTCCTCAGCACCCTTACCAATTTGGTTCACCCAATCTATATGTAGATTGAAGTCACCCATTATAACTACTGTTCCTTTTTTGCACACATTTCTAATTTCCTGTTTAATGCCATCCCCAACCTCACTACTACTGTTAGGTGGCCTGTACACAACTCCCACCAGCTTTTTCTGCCCCTTAGTGTTATGCAGTTCTACCCATATCGATTCTGCATCCTCCAGGCTAATGTCCTTCCTTTCTATTGCGTTAATCTCCTCTCTAACCAGCAATGCTACCCCACCTCCTTTTCTTTCCTGTCTATCCCTCCTGAATATTGAATATCTCTGGATGTTGAACTCCCATCCTTGGTCACCCTGGAGCCATGTCTCTGTGATCCCAACTATATCATATTCATTAATAACTATCTGCACATTCAATTCATCCACCTTGTTACAAATGCTCCTCGCATTGACACACAAAGCCTTCAGGCTTGTTTTTACAACACTCTTAGCCCTTATACAATTATGTTGAAAAGTGGCTCTTTTTGCTTTTTGCCCTGGATTTGCATGCCTGTCACTTTTACTTTTCACCTTACTACTTTTTACTTCTACCCTCATTTTACACCCCTCTGTCTCTCGGCATTTGTTCCCATCCCCCTGCCACATTAGTTTAAAGCCTCCTGAACAGCAGTAGCAAACACTCCCCCTAGGACATTGGTTCCAGTCCAGCCCAGATATTAATGAAATATCTCACCCCCCCATTATTCTAAATTCCAGTGAGTACAGGCCTAGAGCCATCAAATGCTCCCCATATGATAACATTTTCATTCAGAATAATTCTCATGAATCCCTTATGAACCCTGTCCAATGTCAGCCAATCCATTCTTAGATAAGAGAGCCAAAACTGTTCACAATACTCCCAAGTTAAGTCTCACCAGTGCTTTAGAAAACCTCAGCATTACCTTATAAAGCCTCAACATTACATCCTTGCTTTTATATTCAGGAACTCTCGAAATGAATGCTAATATTGCGTTTGCCTTCCTCATCATTGACTCATCCTTCAAGTTAACTTTAGGGAATAATGAACCAGATGAGTTTTTCGTGATGGCGGTAATTGAACTGGCTTTTTATTCAGAGTCAGAACTGAGTTTGTCAAGAGTCAATTTTATTCGCTGTGCACATTTGTGTGTTAGGAGTTGCTGTGGTGTGTTGGTATGACATGCAACAGAAAGAACGACTTTCAACAATTAAATATAAGGAATTAAAAACTCTGCCATTGGCAGTCCCAAGCCCTGTTACCAAATCCATCCTGTGAAAACCCAAAGCTATAGAAATGTCAACAAGAACTCCAAAGGCCTCATCCCTGGGAGAAGAAGAATCTTCAAAGGTGGCTATACTTGGAGACAGTTCGGAAGGCTGACCCAGGACAGAGGTCTCTGGTAAGCTGCTGTCGGCAGCCTACACCCTAGTAAGGTTGATGGGGCAATAAAATGTTCATAAGTACGTAAATCCCAACATTGCCTCCATCAGGGAGGAGGGACAGAAGCCTGAATGCATGCACTCAACGATTCAGGAACAGCTTCTTCCCCTCTGCCATCCGTTTCTCAAATGGACATTGAAACCATGAACACTACACTTTACTTCCTTTTTTTTGTATTACTGTTTAATTTAACTGTCGTTATGCACACTGTACCTCAGTTTATTTTTCTATTATGTATTGCATTGTAGTGCTGCTGCAATGTTAACAAGCTGAACGATATAATAAACCTGATTCTGATGTAGTTCCAATGTAAAAGTATTATAAACAGTGGTTTGAAGTGTTCCCAATGCAGTGACTGGTGTTATAGATGAGGGGGGGGGAAGAACTAGAATAGTTAACCAGATTAACTGCTGAGGGGAAGAAACTTTTAAGATTTTGTTTAACGGCTCATATTGGCACATGCATGGGTACGTGTATGCACAGGTGATGTGAAAAACTTGCAGCAACATCACAGGCAGATAGCATCATAGAAGCAGCATTCCTGAGCAAAACATAAACTATACACATTTTTACAAGAACAAGAAGAAAAGCAAAGTCCAATTTTAGTGCAAAGTGATCATAGTGTTGCTAAAGTGAGGTAGTGATCTTGGGTTGAGCCGGACGACTGAGCTGTTCTAGAAGCTAGTGGTGTGGGACTCCAGGCTTCTGTACCTCCAGTTCAATGAAAATCATTAAAGTCCACAGTTTCCAATGTGGGATTTCAACCCCTGTCTCCAGAGCAGTACAAAGATGTCGGGATAATTTTCCAGTAACCTGACCACTGTTACCACATGCTGCCTAGTGGCAGTGCATTGCTGTGGGGAGGGAGGATGGAATTCAGCCACATACAAGAATACAGCCAAACGAAACGGTGTTCCATTGGGCCCACGGTGCAAACCACCGTACCAGCAGTCACATACAGCACGCATAATTACAATAGAGATAAACATACAGTTATAAAAAATTAAGTAAGAATTATAGCCTGTCCCTATGTGTCATGGCCTATAGATTTATGGTGCATGGAAGTTGTCCTGGAGCCACGTTTCTGCAAGAACAAGCTCACAGCAGTTCCTCATCTCGCATGTGCAGCTGCGGATGAATGCAATCCAGCTTGTCCTCCACTGAGTGAACATTTAAACAGGAATCACAGCCTTTCACTTCGATGATCACAAGGATGTTGAATCCTCCCTTCCCAAAGAAACTGTGAAGGCTGGGGATCAGTTTGCACTTCATAAACAGAACAGATTCTGCAGATGCAAGAAAACTAGAGCAACAAACTCAACAAGTCAGGCAGCTTCTACAGTGGCAACTAAACAGTCAACGTTTCTGGCCCAGACCCTTCATCGGGACAGGAAAGGCCTGTGTTGTTCTGCTGACCCTTGTGGCACTGCAATACGCTAGAATTTGAGGTGACACTAGTAGGACATGTTACTGCAACCAGTCCATTTAATCATTTATCTATTATTTATTTAGAGAGACAGCATGGAACAAGCTCTTGTGGTCCAATGAGCCCCACCACCCAGCAGCCCACGGATTTAACCCTAGCCTGATCACAGGACAATTTACAATGGTATTGGACTGTGGGAGGAAATCGGATGAAACCCATGCATTCCACGGGGAGGACGTGCAAACTCCTTACAGAGGACACTGGAATTGAACTTCAAACTCCAATGCCCCCATCTCTAACATACTGGCGCTAACCACTACTCTACTATGGCACCCAATATTTCACTGTATATTTTTGATGCTTGTATGATAAATGAATGAATTTTAATCTGAATCCTGCCTTCCAAGTGACTGTTTCTAAAGTACTTTGTGTTTTCATGCAGGTGGCGGGACTCTTGGAATTTTACCGCTGGAGAATGGACCCCAGGATAAGCGGCAGGTGTCAGAACTTCCTTGTCACGCAGGTAACAGTGAGACCTCCGACCGAGTTGTGCTGACCAATAATATTAATCCAATGGTTAAATAATCTCCTCTGCCTAAGTAATGTCCATATCCTTCCATTTTCCTCATGTCCATATGCCTATATAAATGTTTCTTAAACATCCCTAGTCAAAGTTCAAAACAAATTTATTATCAAAGTACATATCTGTCACCAGGTAGAAACCTGAGATTCGCTTTCTGCGGGCATACTCAATACATCCATAATAGAATAATAACTGTATTACAATCAACGAAAGATTGCACCAATGACTCTAATGTTTCTGCTTCCAGGCAACCTCACTCTTTATTTTAAAAAAAACTTTCTACTCGCATCTCCTTTGAAATGACCTGCTTTCATCATAAACTCATACCCTGTGATTAGACATTTCAACTCTGGGGAAAAATCATTGTCTGTCCACTCTATCTGTACTTCTCATAATCTTATAAACCTCTCTCAGGTCTCCCCTTAGCTTCTGCCACTCCAGAGAAAATAACCCAAGTTTGTCCAACCTCTCGTCGTAGCACATGCTATAACTCTCTAATCCAGACAGCATCCTGTTAAACCTCTTCTACACTTTCCAAAATCTCGACCTTTCAGTCAGGTTTAAAAACCAGAGCTTCACGGCAGTTTTCTCCGGTTGGACAATCAACTTCAGGAGTGTGTAAAAAGAGCTAGCTTTTAACCAGGATGGTGATTGAGATTTTAAAGGCAGAGTTTTTGCAGGGATTTCCCTGAGTTGTGACCAGTTAGCAAGAGGGATACATCAGAAGGGGATGATTTAAAATTAACTCGAGTGTAAGCAGTGCGGCCATTCTCTTCAGTGTTCCAGTCTTTAGAGTGGCTTTGACTCGTCAGGCTTCTGTGAGGTGAAGTATCTTGTAAGTTACTCTCTTTCTGTTCTTATTTGTTCATTCCTCATCTGTTAGGGCATAGTAGTTCAGTGAGAGTGGCTCCAGGGACAGTGTTTTGTACTGTATGTGGGAAGTCTGGGAGACCTCCAGTCTCTCAGGTGAACACATCTGCACCAGATGCACTGAGTTGCAGCTCCTGAGAGAACATATCAAGGAACTGGAGCTGCAACTAGATGACATTCTACTCATACGGGAGAATGAGGAGGTGATGGACAGGAGCTACAGGGAGGAAGTCACCCCTAGATTGCAGGAGACAGGCAACTGGGTGACTGTCAGGAAGAGGAGGGGAAATGCACAGTCAGTGCAGAGCACACCAGTGGCCGTTCCCTCAATAATAAGCATACAACTTTAGACTCTGTTGAGGGGGATGACCTTGTGGGGAGCCACAGTGACCAGGTCTCTGATACTGTGGCTCAGAGGAGAAGAGAACTGCAGTGCTGATAGGAGATTCCTTCATCAGAGGAATAGAGACAAGATTCTCTGGGCAGGACACAGACACCTGGATGGTATGCTGTCTCCCTTTTGGCAGGATCAGGGGTGTCTCAGATTGGGTCCACGCCATTCTCAAAGGGGAGGGAGAGCAGCCAGAGGTCTTGGTACATATTGGCACCAATGACATGGGTACACAAGGTAAGGAGGTCCTGAAGAAAGATTTTAGGGAGCTAGGTAGCAAGTTGAGAAACAGGACCTCCAGGGTAGTAATCACTGTGTCACATGCCAGTGAGAGTAGTAGGATGATTTGGCAGATGAATGTGTGGCTAAGGAACTGGTGCAGGGGGCAGGGGTTCAGATTTGTAGATCACTGGGCTCTCTTCGGGGGAAGGTTCTTCTTCAGCCGTGCATTGATTTCGATGTTGACTGAGGCCTGGGGGAGGTTGTCTGGGAGACCAGCAGTTGCCCAGGCTGCAAGTCTCCCTTCTTCGCGCCACCGATGTTGTCCAAGGGAAGGGCAAGGGCTGATACAGCTTGGCACCGGTGTTGTCGCAGAGCAATGTGTGGTTAAGTGCCTTGCTCAAGGACACAACACACTGCCTCAGCTGAGGCTTGAATCAGTGACCTTCAGATCACTAGACCAATGCCTTAGCCACTTGGCCACATGCCAACACTGGGGAAGGTGCAACCTGTCCAAAAGGAATGGGTTACCCCGAGCCCAAGGGTGTCCAATATCCTTGCAGGTTTAAACTAATTAGGCAGAGGATGGGAACAGGAGTGATGGTGCTGAAAATTAGCTAGTTGGATTACAAACCAAGGCAGTGTACAGTGAGACTCCTAGCAAAGAGAGGCTGATGATAGGGCAAAATTGCAGGCAACAGGATGAGTTGCAATGTAAAAGGTGGACAAAATCAAAAATGGTGAATACAGGGCTGAAGGTGTTGGGCTGACTCTGTGCGCAGTATACAGAATAAGGACAATGTACTTGCAGCAAAGTTACAGACTGGAAGGGATGATGTTGTAGGCATCACTGAATCATGTCTGAAAGAGTATAGCTGGGAGCTTAATGTCCAAGGATACACATTGTATCGACAGGATAGGCAGGAAGGCAGAGAGAGGGTTGCGTTGCTCTGTTGGTAAAAAATGAAATTATATCATTAGAAAGAGGTGACATGGGGTTGGAAGGTGTGGAATCATTGTGGATAGAGCTAAGGAACTGCAAGGGTTAAAAGACCCTAATGGGAGTTGTATACAGACCCCCAAACAGTAGTAAGGACATGGTCTACAAATTACAACGGGAGATAGAAAATGTAGGCCATAAGGGCAATGTTACAATAGTCATTGGGGGGGATTTCAATATGCAGGTAGATTGGGAAAATTAGGTTGGTGCTGGATTCCAAAAGGGGGAATTTCTAGAATACCTATGAGATGGCTTTTTAGAGCAGCTCATGGTTGAACCCATTAGGGGATCAGCTATTCTGGATTGGGTGTTGTGCAATGAAGGGAAAGTGATCATAATGTGATCGAATTCACCCTGGAATGCGAGAAGAGGTTAAGCCCAGTATCAATATTACAGTGGAGTAAAGGGAATTACAGAGGCATGAGAGAGGAGTTGGCCAGAATTGATTGGAAAAGAACACTGGCAGGGATGATGGCAGAACAGCAACAGCTGGAATTTCTGGAAGCAATTTGGAGGGCACAGGATCTATACATCCCAAAGAGGGAGAAGCATTCTAAAAGCAAAATGGCACAATCGTGGCTAGCAAGAGAAGTCAAAGCCAACATAAAAGCCAAAAAGAGGGCATATTATAGAGGAAAAGTTAGTGGGAGGTTAGAGGATTGGGAAGCTTTTAAAAATCAACAGAAGGTAACTAAAAAGTTCTGGTAAGTAGCAAGTCACAGGCCCTTCTGCTCATCGAGGATTCTGATTTATAACAACTGCCCTGGAGACTGTAGAGGGTTTTGACACCGATTGCGATTCTGATCTGAGGACAAAAATCTGATGGGCTTACTCACTGCTCACACTTAAATAATCAAGAAAGCCTGTTGTTTTCTAGTCGACACATTACAGTCAGCTACAATTCTAAAACTATTTCTTAATGATAGGTGTATAGGGAGGGTTTTGCATGTCCACTGAACTAATCTCACATGCTTCCGTAAATCTTATCAGTCAAGACTTTGCTAGCCAAAATGGTTTCACCTATCATATTCTTTTGGAGAAGGATGAGAGGTGATTTGATAGAGGTGTAAAAGATGATGAGGGGCTAGATTGAGTGGACAGCCAGAGACGTTTTCCAAGGTCGAAATGGCTTTTACGAGGGGGCGTAACTTTGAGGTGTTTGGAGAAAAGTGTGGGGACGATGTCTGAGGTAAGTTTTTTGCACAAAGAGTGGTGAATGTGTGGAATACCCTCCCTGGGGTGATGGTAGAGGCAGATAAATAGTGATGTTGAAGAAACTAGGGTAAGCACATGGATGACAGAAAATAGAGGGCTGTGTACAAGTGTAGGATTAGATTGATCTTAGAGGCTGGCAGAACATCGGGAGCCCAACAGTCCGCACTGCGTTCTAAAATAGATTGAAGTGATGTTGACAACTGCTGTAGAAGAAATGAGAAGCTTCTAGAAAAATATAGAAGCAGCTATGCTACTGTTACTGGAAAATACCCTGAACAATTATGTGTGTTTAAGTGATTATATAAAAATACAAGCAAGCATAGGAAGTTAAACTACCAGAAAAATAAGCTTTCTAATCCAATGCCAGCAACTGTGCTTGGAGATATCTCAGCACCGTGGAGGAAGAAAGAAGGTTTACAGGGAGGCAAGCGGAGGAAATGAGGAAGAAGTGCAGGGAGAGGTGAGGGAGAGTGTGATAGAGACAGGGAAGATGCGGTGGGGGTGTACAGGAAGATTGTGGGATAGGCGTGGAGGGTGTGATGTATGTGATGTGGACACAGTCATAGGTGTGAGCCATTGGTGTGGTCAGTGGGGTGAGCCATCTGCACGGTTAGAGGTGTGAGCACGGTCATCGGTGTCCCAGGCGCGGTCAGGGGTGTGAGCACGGTCATCAGTGTCCCAGGCGCGGTCTGGGGTGTGAACACGGTCATCGGTGTCCCAGGCGCGGTCAGAGGTGTGAACACGGTCATCAGTGTCCCAGGCGCGGTCTGGGGTGTGAACACGGTCATCGGTGTCCCAGGCACGGTCAGGGGTGTGAACACGGTCATCGGTGTCCCAGGCACGGTCAGGGGTGTGAACACGGTCATCAGTGTCCCAGGCACGGTCAGGGGTGTGAGCACGGTCATCAGTGTCCCAGGCACGGTCAGGGGTGTGAGCACGGTCATCGGTGTCCCAGGCGCGGTCAGGGGTGTGAGCACGGTCATCGGTGTCCCAGGCACGGTCAGGGGTGTGAACACGGTCATCAGTGTCCCAGGCACGGTCAGGGGTGTGAGCACGGTCATCGGTGTCCCAGGCGCGGTCAGAGGTGTGAGCACGGTCATCGGTGTCCCAGGCGCGGTCAGAGGTGTGAGCACGGTCATCGGTGTCCCAGGCGCGGTCAGGGGTGTGAACACGGTCATCAGTGTCCCAGGCGCGGTCTGGGGTGTGAACACGGTCATCAGTGTCCCAGGCACGGTCAGGGGTGTGAGCACGGTCATCAGTGTCCCAGGCACGGTCAGGGGTGTGAGCACGGTCATCGGTGTCCCAGGCACGGTCAGGGGTGTGAACACGGTCATCGGTGTCCCAGGCACGGTCAGGGGTGTGAACACGGTCATCAGTGTCCCAGGCGCGGTCAGGGGTGTGAGCACGGTCATCGGTGTCCCAGGCGCGGTCAGGGGTGTGAACACGGTCATCAGTGTCCCAGGCACGGTCAGGGGTGTGAGCACGGTCATCGGTGTCCCAGGCGCGGTCAGGGGTGTGAACACGGTCATCAGTGTCCCAGGCGCGGTCTGGGGTGTGAGCACGGTCATCAGTGTCCCAGGCGCGGTCAGGGGTGTGAGCATGGTCATCAGTGTCCCAGGCGCGGTCTGGGGTGTGAGCACGGTCATCAGTGTCCCAGGCACGGTCAGGGGTGTGAGCACGGTCATCGGTGTCCCAGGCACGGTCAGGGGTGTGAGCACGGTCATCGGTGTCCCAGGCACGGTCAGGGGTGTGAGCACGGTCATCGGTGTCCCAGGCACGGTCAGGGGTGTGAGCACGGTCATCGGTGTCCCAGGCACGGTCAGGGGTGTGAGCACGGTCATCGGTGTCCCAGGCACGGTCAGGGGTGTGAGCACGGTCATCGGTGTCCCAGGCACGGTCAGGGGTGTGAACACGGTCATCAGTGTCCCAGGCACGGTCAGGGGTGTGAGCACGGTCATCGGTGTCCCAGGCGCGGTCAGAGGTGTGAGCACGGTCATCGGTGTCCCAGGCGCGGTCAGGGGTGTGAACACGGTCATCCGTGTCCCAGGCGCAGTCAGGGGTGTGAGCACGGTCATCGGTGTCCCAGGCGCGATCAGGGGTGTGAACACGGTCATCAGTGTCCCAGGCACGGTCAGGGGTGTGAGCACGGTCATCCGTGTCCCAGGAGCTACTAACTGTCACCTTTCCCTTTTCAGATCTGCTGACTGATTTTGATTTCTCTCCGTTTGATGATGCGTTGCTGGCAACATGTTCCGCTGATACGACGGTACGGTGCTGTGCAGGACGTCCCATGCTTGGGAGGAGGGCAGGGGGAAGAGACAGATATACCTGAAACTAATGGGGGGCCCTTCAGTGCAGTTTGTGTCTAGCTAGTGCAGTACGGTGGATCAGGGATATTAATAGAGTGGGCGCTGGGTGGGAGATGGGGAGTCGAAGAGGTGTGAATTGAGGGTGTCAGTCTGGTGGGGGTAGAGGTGAATGTTGGCCTGGGGGAGTGGGGAGATGCAGTTTGATCTATTTTATGGTAATATTTTGTTCCATGTGCTGTCTGTGTATACAGTATATTTTGTGGGTGCACCATGGTCCGGAGGAAGGTTGTTTCATTTGGTTGTATTTATGTACAATCTGATGACAACAAACTTAAACTTGGTTGTTGGGCTGTTTCTGTGCTCTAGAGATTAGTGGGTTCAAGAATGAAGCAAAGTTTTGTGTCTGAAGTTGTACGTTTCTCTTGTCCAGGTGAAGCTATGGCGAATACCGGATTCTGTCAAGCCGATCTCGGGTGCACAGAACATCACACTGGGACCAGAAGCCAAGCGGGTGGAGTGTGTGCTTTTTCATCCGACTGCTGATGGCACTTTAGCAAGCGGAGCAGGAAATGTGGCCAAAGTGTGGGACCTAGTTCAGCAGAAAGCCGTGGCAGGTGACCGTGTCCACTCCCATTCTCATGGCAGAGCTGCTGTAGGAGGAGCGACTAGGCCTCCCTGATCTCAGTGAAATAACCAAAACTATTGTGGCAAACATGAGAAAATCTGTAGATCCAAAGCAAAACACAAAATGCTGGAGGAACTCAGCAGGCCAGCCAGCATCCATGGAAAAGGGCAAACAGTTATAAGAACGTAAGAAATGGGAGCAGGAGTCGGTCATCTGTCCCGTGGAGCTTGTTCCACCATTCAATAAGATCATGGCTGACCTGGCTATGGCCTCCTCTCCAGCTACCTGCCTTTTCCCTATAACCCTTAATTCCCCTACTATGCAAATATCTATCCAACCTTGTCTTAAATATATTTACTGAGGCAGCCTCCACTGCTTCACTGGGTAGAGAAATCCACAGGTTCACCACTCTCTGGCAAAAGCAGTTCCTCAGCACTTCCGTCCCAAATCTACTCCCCTGAATCTTGAAGCTATGTCCCCTAGTTCTAATCTCACCTACCAGTGGAAACAACTTCCCTGCCTCTATCTTATCTGTCCCTTTCATAATTTTATACGTTTCTATGAGATCTCCTCTCATTCTTCTGAATTCCAGAGAGTACAGTCCCAGGTGACTCGATCTCTGCTCCTAATCTCACCCCCTCATCTCTGGATTCAACCTGGTGAATCTCCTCTGCACCGCCTCCAAAGCCAAGTATATCCTTCCTCGAGTAAGGAGACCAGAACTGCACACAGTACTCCAGGTGTGGCCACACCAGAGCCCTGTATAGTTGCAGCATAACCTCCCTGCTCTTGAATTCAATCCCTCTAGCAATGAAGGCCAGCATTCCATTTCCCTTCCTGACGGCCTGCTGCACCTGCAAATCAAACTTCTGTGATTCATGCACAAGCACTCCCAAGTTCCTCTGCACAGCAGCATGCTGTAATTTTTTACCATTTAATAATCTGCTCTTTCATTTTGTTTCTTCAGAAGTGGATGACCTTGCATTTACCAACATTGTACTCCATCTGCCAGGGCCTTGCCCACTCACTTAACCTATCTATACCTCTCTGAAGATTCTTCATATTTTCTGCACAAATTGCTTCTCCACTCAATTTAGTGTCATCAGCAAACTTAGATACACTACACTTGGCCCCCTCTTCCAGATCGTTAATGTATATCGTGAACAGTTGCAGGCCCAGCACCAAACCCGCGGCACACCGATCACCACTGATTACCAATCAGAGTAACACCCATGTATCCCAACTCAATGCTTTCTATTAGTTAATCAATCCTCTATCCATGTTAATACATCACCCCCAACTCAATGCAGCCTTATCGGTAAGTCTTTTATGTGCCACCTTATCGAACACCTTCTGGAAATCCAAGTAAATAACGTCCATCTGTTCCCCTCTATCCACTGCACTCGTTACATCCTCAAAGAACTCCAGTATGTTTGTCAAACAGGACCTGCCTTTGCTGAACCCATGCCGTATCAGCCTGATGAATCCATTTCTTTCAGATGCCTCACCATTTCTTCTTTAGTGATAGCTTCAAGCATTTCCCCAACTACAGAGGTTAAACTAACTGGCCTATAGTTACCTGCCTTTTGCCAACATCCGTTTTTGAACAGTGGCATGACATTCGCCTTCCTCCAATCTACCAGGACCTGGTCAGAGTCCAGAGAATTTTGGTAAATTATCACCAAAGCCTCTACTATAACTTTTGCCATTTCTTTCAGTACCCTGGGATGCATTCCATCAGGACCAGGGGACTTGTCTATCTTCAGGCCCACAAGTTTGCTCAGCACTACCTCTTCAGTGATAGCTATTGTATCGAGGTCCTCACCTCCCATTGCATCCATAACATCCCTCCTTGGCATTTTAAATGTGTCCTCCACTGTGAAGACTGACACAAAATAGTCATTCAAAGCCTCTGCCATTTCCTTGTTACCCAATATCAATTCCCCCCTTCTTATCCTTCAAGGGGCCTACATTCACTATAATCACCCTTTTCCACTTTATATAATTATATTGCTTTTACTGTCCATTTTTATGTTTTGTGCTAGTTTATTTTCATAATCTAGCCTCCCTTTCTTTATTGTTCACTTTGAGGTTCTTTGTTGCTTTTTTCTAAAGGTTTCCCAGTCTTCCAGTTTCCCACTACTCTTAGTGACTTTGTACGCATGAGCTTTTAGTTTGATGCCTTCTTTTATTTCCTTAGTTATCCAAGGTTGGCTCTCCCCACTCTTACTGTCCTTGCTTTTAACTGGAATATACTTCTGTTGAGCACCATGAAAAATCTCTTTGAAAATCTTCCACTGTTCCTCAACTGTCCTACCACGTAGTCTGTGTTCTCAGTCTACACTGGCCAGATCCTCCCTCGTCCCATTTAGTCCCCATTGTTCAGGCATAATATTCTGGTTTTAGATCAAACTATTGCACCCTCCATTTGTATGAGAAGCTCAGTCATACTATGATCACTCTTTCCAAGAGGGACCCTGACTACCAGATTTTACTTGTCTCATTGGACAGGACCAGATCTAAGATAGCACGTTCCCTTGTAGGTTCAGTAACATGCTGTTCAAGAAAGCCATCATGGATGCATTCTATGAAGTCCTGCTCAAGGCTGCCTGGACCAACTTGATTCACCCGATCTATGTGCAAGTTAAAGTCCCCCATGATAACAGCTGTTCCATTCTCACATGCCTCAGATATTTCTCTGTTTATTGCCTGTGCCACTGTAGTGTTATTATTCAGTGGCCGATAGACAACTCCCACCAGTGATTTTTCCCCTAATCTCTACCCAGATAGATTCAACATTCTGCTCCTTAGATCTTATATCATCTCTCACTATCACTCTGATCTCATCTTTAAATAGAGCACTATCCCACCTCCCTTACCTTCCTGCCTATCCTTCCATATTCCTTGATATCCTTGGATATTTAAATACCAACGCTCTCCATTCTGCAACCACAACTCTGTAACGGCCACTAGATCATACCCCTTTGTACTATCTGTTCTGCAAGTTCACTGACTTGGTTTTGAATACTACAGGCATTCAGGTAAAGTGCCCTTACACTCATTGTGCTTTTAAAATCTTGTAATCTTTTTCTCTTTTGCACTTGACTTTTCTTCGCTCCACTCTTATATTTCTCTTTTATCTTTTGCTTTTTTGTCCACACATTTCTCTTGTACTTTATCCATACTTCTCCAATCTACTGAACCCACCCTCCTACTGTTTAGTTTAAAGCCCCATCCACAGCCCTAGTTACACGATTCGGCAGGATCCAGGGCCCAGCATGGTTCAGGTGGAACGTGTACCATTGGAACACCTCCCTCCTTCCCCAAAACTGGTGCCAGTTTCCCATGAACTTAAACCCACTTCTTCCACACCAATCCTTGAACCACATGTTTAACTCTCTAATCTTATTGACCCTGTGCCAATTTGCGCGTGGCTCATGGATTGGCGTGGGAGAAGTGGGTTTGAGTTCATGGGAAATTGACTACCATGAACTACCATGATTACTACCTTTTTGGTTCTGCTTTTTAATTTAGTCCCTAGCTGCTCAAATTCCCTCAGCAGAACCTCTTTTCTCATTCCACCTATGTTGTTGGTACTCACATGGACCACGGCAACTGGATCTTCCCCTCCCACTGCAAATTCCTCTGCAGGTCAGATAAGTGTTCCAAACCCAGGCACCAGGCAGGCAATACAGCCTTTGGGACGATCTGTTGTCACAACAGAGAACTCTGTCCATTCCCCTGACTGTACTATCCCCAATTACCATTACTTCTCTGTTCTCTCCCCTCCCCCCTTGAATGGCTCCCTGAACCATGGCGCCACAGTTAGGTTGCTCATCCTTCCTACAGTCCCCACTCTCACCCACACAGGGAGCAGAAATCTCAGACAAGCTCAAGGGCTGAGGCTCTTCCCACACTGTCTCTTGGATCCCACTACCCAGCTCAATCGCAGTTACACCCTACCTTTTTATTCTAGCATTGTCTCCCTTCCTTTCCAGCCTCAAAGAAGGCTCTCAGCCTGAAATGCCAGCTGTTTACAGTATTCCTTTCCACAGAAGCTGCCTGATCTGCTAAGTTCCTCCAGCATTTTGTGTGTGTTGTTTAGGGGCAAACAGGGAATATGTGTGACTGCAGGAGAGGACCAGTCTAGATATCAAAGTTCAAAGTAAATTTATTATCAAAGTATGTCACCAGGTACAACCCTAAGGTTCATTTCTAGCAGCTTTCACAGCAAATACGAAGAAACACAATCGAATCAGTGAAAAGCTACACATCAAAGATGAGCAAACAATGTTCAAGAGACAATAACTTGTGCAAATACAAAAAAAATCAGAAGGTAATAAATACTAAGAACCTGAGTCTTTGAAAGTGAGTCCATAGACTGTGGATTCAGTTCATTATTGGGGTGAGTGAAACTCCATTTTGGTTGAAGGTTCCGGAACCTGGTGGAGTGGGACCTAAGACCCTGTACCTTCTTTCTGCACCTCCAGCAAGAAGAGAGTATGGACTGGATAGTGGGGGTCCTGGATGATGGACGCTGCTTTGCTATGACAGCGATCCATGTAGATGTGCTCAGTGGTGGGGAGGGCTTTTCCTGTGATGGCCTGGGCTACATCCATTTCCGTTTTTGGGCATTGGTGTTTCCGTACCAGGCTGTGATGCCAGTCAGTGTACTCTCCACCACACATCTATGGCAGTGATAAAAGCTTCAGGTCAGACATGCTGAATCTAAGGAACTGAAGTGCTGCCATGCTGTCTTTGTAATGGCTTTGAGGAAGATCCCCCAGTATTTGTAATCACTGAGTCAGCACAGCAATGTCGAAGGGCCGAATGGCCTGGTGCATTTCTCTATTTCTGCAGCACTAGCTGTGACTTTGACTTGTCCTAAAAAGCAGTCAAATCAGTATTAGAAGAGAATGATGTGTGAATAGCAAATCCAGTCAAAGTGGTCATGATTTTACCCAACTATTGAGAAATCTGGTTATCACTCTGTGCCTTATTGTGCGTTGTCTTCACTTCCAGCTCTCGAAGACCATGGGGACCAAATCCAGAGCCTGACATGGAAGGGAGATGGCTGCCTCCTGGGCACATCCTGTAAGGTGTGTGTAACTGGTCAGTGCACGGACAGAAAGAGGCAGGCGGGCAGAAGTGACAGATAGAATACAGTGTATGGCCATTTACTTTGGAAAGATGTAGATTATTTTCTAAATGGGGTATGAATTCAGAAACTGGAGGTGTAAAGGGACTTGGGAGTCCTTGTGCAAGATTTCAGGTTGAGTGGGTAGTATGGAAGGCAAATGCAATATTAACATTAATTTTGAGAGGACTAGAATATAAAAGCAAGGATGTAATGCTGGGGCTTTATGAGGCCACATTTGAAGTACTTTGAGATGTTTTGGACCCGTTATCTAAGAAGGGATGTGCTGGCATTGAAGAGGGTCCAGTGGACATTCACAAGAGTGATCCTGGTAGTAAAAACGCTAATGTATGAGGAACATTTGATGTCTCTGGGCTTGTACTCACTGGAATTTAGAATGAGGGAGAATCTTGTTGAAACCTGCTGAATATTGAAAGACTTAGAGTGGACGTGGAGAGGATAGTGGGGGAGTCTAGGACCAGAAGGCACAGCCTCTGAATAGAAAGATCTCTGTTTCGAAGAGAGGTGAGGAATTTCCTTAGCTAGAGGGTGAATCTGCAGGCAGTAAAGCTCTACTTGACGTTTCGGACTGAGACCCTTCACCAGGTCCCACATTTGCAGCATCTGCAATAGTGTCCAAAGGTGCGATGTAACGGGGTGCGATGCTGTAACGGGGTGCGATGCTGTAACAGGGTGCGATACTGTAATGGGGTGCGATGCTGTAACGGGGTGCGATGCTGTAACGGGGTGCGATACTGTAATGGGGTGCGATGCTGTAACAGGGTGCGATACTGTAATGGGGTGCGATGCTGTAACGGGGTGCGATGCTGTAACGGGGTGCGATACTGTAACAGGGTGCGATACTCTAGCTACGCACCGTATGCTGGAGGAGCTTAGGTCAAACAGCATCAGTGAGAAGAAAGAAATTAACAACATTTTGGATCAAAACCCGAGTGGCTGGCACAGAGATGAGAGTGGGAACGGTAAGCAAAGATTCTGAGGTGTGTAGTAGACTGAGGAATCAGAATCAGGTTTAATATCACCAAGATATGTCGGAGAAATTGGCTGGTTTGTGGCAGCAGAGCATTGCGATGCTTAATAATAAGAACTAAGAAGTGTGTGTGTGTGTTGTGCAAAAAGAGAGCCAAAAATGATGATGATGTGTACATTGGTTCAACATCCATTTAGAAATCTGATGGCAGAGGTGAAGAATCTGTTCCTGAAATATTGAGTGTGTGTCTTCAGACCCCTGTGCCAGCACCTTGGTGGTATCAATGGGAGGAGGACATATCCTGGGTAATGGGGTCCCTATAATGGATGCCACCTTTTGAAGATGTACTTGGTGCTGAGAAGTCTGGTGCCCAGGATGGAGCTGGCTGAGTTTGCAACCCTCGGCAGCTTTTCCTGGCCCCGGAGGATGACAGGCAGGTGGTTACCTAGGGGAGGTGACTGGAGCATGTGATTGATAGATGGAGGCAGTCGGAGAGATGGAGAGAAAAGAAAAAAACATAAAAACAACAGATGGAGTGAGGTGGGGGAGGGGAGTGTGGAGCTGGAGAGAGATAAGCAGGAATACGAGTACCCAGTTCGGATAAGTAACGGAAGAGAATGGGAAACATTAGGGAAGTAAGGAGGGGTGGACAACCATCAGAACCAAAGGGATGGGGGGGGGGCAGTGAGGGGGAACTTGCTTGTCGTTGGTGCATGGAGCCAGGAGGGGAAAGGGGACAAAGATGGGTGGAGGGGAGCTGGGGTGAGGTTGGGAAAGTGGACAAAAATGGGAGGATGGGGATCAGGAGAAAGGAAAAGAAAAAAAAAACCAATAGGGTGGGGGTTACCTAAAGTTGGAAAACTCAACGTTCGTGCCATTGGGTTGTAGACCTTGCAGGCGGAACATAAGGTGTTGTTCCATCAGTTTGCTGGGCTTCATTCAGTAGAGAGGGCTGCTCGCCCCGCAGAGTTCCTCCAGCATATCGTGCATTGCTCCATATTCCAGCATCTTCGGTCTCCGTCTCCACAGTGATACTCTAATGTGTTCGAGTGGCACGATAGCGCAGTGGTTAGCATAACACATTACAACGTCCGATTCCTGCTGCTGTCTGTAAGAAGTTTGTAAGTTCGCCCCTAGACCACGTGGGCTTCCTCCAGGTGCTCCTGCTTCCTCCCACATTCCAGAAATGTACAGGTTAATTAGGGTTAGTAAGTTGCTGGGCATGTTATGTTGGCGTCAAAAGCATGGCAGCAGTTATGGGCTGTCCCCAGCACATCCTTGACTTTTGTGGGTGCAGAATTAGGCCATTTGGCCTATCATGTCTGCTCTACCATTCCAACAGCTGATTTATTGTCCCTTTCAACCTCTTCTCCCCCTTAACCGCCACTTTAAATGTACCCAATAACCCAGTCTCCACAGCCGTCTGTGGCAATGAATTCCACAGATTCACCACTCTCTTGCTAAAGAAATTCCTTCTCATGTTAGTTCTAAATGGATGTCCCTCTGTTCTGCGGCTGTGTCCACTCGTGCTAGACTCCCCCACAATAGGGAACATCCTCTTCACATCCACTCTATCCAGATCTTTCAATATCAATAGGTTTCAAGGGAGTTGGTTGTTCACACCAGTGATGCATTTTACTGTATGTTTCAGTATACATGTGGCAAAAAAAACCTTTAACCTTTACTGCAGATACAATATTATTTAACTGGACCTCATACTGTAGTTGTCCTGAAGCCATTTCTGGCCATTGCCCACAGGGGGCAGCGTCGCTGCTGGATGGATTGTCTGTGCTATGTCACAGGCAGCCACCAGGTGGCAGGTTCCCCTCAGCGGCCTGAGAGCAGAACCTGAATCACTGACTCAAATGATGTGACGTAATAACAGTGCAGTGCAAAGACATTAAAAACCACAAATTATAATATAAATAAATAATACAAAAAAAGGAACAATGTGGTAGTATTTATGGGTTCATGGACCTTTCAGAAATTTTATTCTGGCGTCCTCTGTAAGAAGTTTTTTCATCCTTCCTATAAGCGCGTGTTTCCTCCCATAGTCCAAAGACAATAGGACACAATGGTCATTGTAAACTGTCCAGTGATCAGGTTGCTGGGCTGTGGGCTTGTTGGACCAGAGAGGCCTGTTCCATGCTACATCTCTAATAAAGAAAAATGAAGTAAAAATCTGATGCTGGAGGGGAAGAAGCTGTTCCTGAAATGTTAAGTGTGTGTCCCCAGACTCCTGTTCCTCCTCCCTGATGATAGTAATGAGAAGAGGGCATTGACGGTCCCTTATGATGGGTGCTCCTTTTTTGAAACATAGAACAGTACAGCACAGTACGATGTACACAGTACATTTACAATCTACGATGTTGTGTCTCCCTGTGTAAACCTACTCCATGATCAGTCTAATCCTTCACTTTTATACAGCCCATAATCCTCCATTTTGCTTTCAACCTTAAGCCTACCTCAAATGTATCTGCCTCCCCCGCAATCCCTGGCAGCACATACTCCGTCTTTAAAAAACCTGACCTTTGACATCGCCCCTGAACTTCGCACCACTCAAGTGGGTAAACTCTGGTGTTGACCATTGCTACCATGGGAAAAAGTGGCTGACCACTCGATTTTTTTTTCCCCTCAGTCTTATAAACCACCATGAAATTGCTACTCATCCTCCTTCACTCCAGAGATAGGCCCTAGTTTGCTCAACTTGACTCATAAACATCTCTAATCCGGACAGAATCCTGGTAAATCTCCTCTGCACCCTCTCTAAAGCTTCCACATCCTTCCTATAATGAGGTGACCAGGATACACTGTGTGGTCTAAACCAGTTTTAAAGAGCTGTGGCAAAATTCTCAATGGCAGCATCCAGTCACAAAGTTTACCCAGGTCATGTCCCACCCCCTCCCTGTCCCCAGCACTATCCCACGCTCACCCATTCCACCCACATACGATCTCGTTCTCCTTTGCCTCTCTCCTCCATCCATTGTCATCACCCTCTCATTTACCTCATCCAAGATCATTGCCCCTCCCTTCTCCAAATGCCCTCTTTCTACACCCGCCCTGACCCGCAGCATTGTTCATTGTGAACGGCGACTTGTCTGGTGTGGCATAAACTGTGTTTGTTAAGTATCAGAGTCGGGTTTATTATCACTGACCTAACGTGAAATTTGTGGTACAATGTTTTATAATTGACAATAAGAAATATATAAAAAATAAATTAGCGGCAAAACAGAGCAAAAGTATCGAGGTAGTGTTCGTGGTCCGTTCAGAAATCTGACAGCAGAAGGAGGAGGCTGTTTCTAAACTGTTGTGTGTGTTTTTACCACCACCTCGAAGGTAGTAATGGGAAGAGGGTATGACCTGGGTGATGGGAATTGTTAATGACCGATGCCATCTTTTTGAGGCATTGCCTTTTGAAGATGCTGGGAGGACCAGTGCATGTGATGAGGCAGGCTGAGTTTATATCCCTAATTAAAATCAACTAACCTAATTCTCTTAATCTCTGTGACTGTCTTTTAGGATAAGATGTTGCGTATTTTTGACCCGAGGACCAAGACTTCAGCTGTGCAGGTATGCGTCTCACTCTTGCTCAATTCTTGCAGGAGACATGTCCCATCACAGGCAGTGGGTGTCTCAAAGTTCAGTGGACACATCACCCTCTCTCTGTGCTCAGATAATGTAGGGCTTGTGCATGTAAACCTCATTCAGTCAAACCCATGCAGGACTTGCTCTCTGGGACAGTGGAACTTGATTCTCATCTCTCCTTCCTATTGCTCCGGACCTTCTCACTGCCCACCCTGGCACCTTACTCTCCCTCACTTGCCCCGCTTTTAACCCACCCCATTTCCCCCTCCCTGTCCACCCTACACCACCCCCTTTCCACCAAGCAGAATAATGCATTTGACTAGGATAACAATTCAACCATGATAGAATGGCTGAGCAGACTCGATGGGCTGAATGGCCTAATTCTGCTCCTGTGTTTCCTGGTCTTATAACTTGTTTTTAATGAATCCTGTTGGTTTTTCTCTGTTACTGAATACTTGTCCAAAGTTACGTCCCTCGTATTAACCATTGAACAGCGGAATGAAGGGCTGGTTTGCAGCTGACGGGTTAATGGCTGTGTACAGCCTCAGCCCTGCTCTCAGACTGGGAGGCCGGCTGAGACATCACAGACCTCTCTCTGCTGACTGTGTCTGGAAACATCACCATGGCAACGGGCTGAAGGAGCAGGCTTGGCTGCTTTTGGAACGTGTGGTATTTGGGCCCTGCTTAATGAGCTGATCCTGTGTAAACAGCCCCAGTCTAATGGTTAGGGTTAGTGTAACAATTTAGCACTTTACAGCACCACTGATTGCCGTTGGGGTTCACTTCCTGCCACAGACTATTGGGAATTTGTATGTCCCCCGAGACCATGTGGGTTTCAGCTGGGTGGGTTTGCTCCAGCTTCCTCCCAATTACAGGCTACCCCCAACACATTCTCGGACTGTGATGATCATTAACGCAAATGACACATTTCACTGTACGTTTCAATGTACATGTGACAAATAAAGCTAATCTTTTTAAAAAAGACTTTTAAAAATTCACAACATAAGTCTTGAGCTTGTGGAGAATGTTTCTGGAACTGGAGGGTGGGAGGGTGTGAAGAATAACAGGCCCAGAGTTGGCCTCTCTTCTGATCTGTTACTCCCTGAGCCTGGTATAGATGGAGGAATGGAGAGGTTAACAGGAGGGAGCAAGAGGCTGTCGATTCTGGAAGCACTCTGTGGGTCAGGCAACATCTGTGGAAGGCTGGAGCCATGGGAGGGGCAAGGAATTGTTGACAATTTGGATTCAAATTTCCCCCACTCACCCACCTACCTTCTCACCTGGTCTCACCTACAACCCGCCAGCTTATGCTCCTTTCCTTACCCCTTCTCCCCCACCCCCATCTTCTTATCCTCTCGTCTTTCCCCTTCCTTTCCAGTCCCGGGAAGGGTCTCGGTCAGAAACGTTGACTATTTATTCATTTCCATAGAGGCTGTCTGACCTGCTGAGTTCCTGCAGCATTTTCTTGAATCAGAGTCAGGTTTACGATCACTGACATACAGTATATCTTAAAGTCTGTTGTTTGTGGCAGCTATTGATTGCAATGCACAAACCAGAAATTGCAATTTTAAGTAAGTAGGGAGAGTGAGGAGAGTGAGGTACTATCTTCAGAGTAATTCTCTGGATTTCCAGTATCTGCAGAAACCCTTGTGTTTATCAGGGCTAAAGTGACGGGATAGTAGGAAACAAAGCCATGACGTGGGTAGGAGGCGGAAGGAGGAGGAGGTGCAGTAGGCAGGGGAGAATTGCCATGAGCTGGGAGAGAGGGGTTAGGAGGAAAGGAAAAGGAGCAAAATGGTGGGGGTGGGGATTAGTTTTTTGAGGTGTGGGCAGAAGGGGAGAGATGCCACAGGGTCTGTGTTGGTGGCCTCTGCATCAATGACTGCCCCCTCATCGCTGTGCTTGTTGGACTAGATGATCGTTGAGCAGTGATTTCCATCTCCTGCAGAAGTGAGCCCTGGACCGTCTGACGGCAGCGCCTGTGGGGGGTGGGGGAGGAAGAACAGCAGGAAGCTGTCACTGAGGCCACTGCTCTGCAACGTTTACTTTTCCTATCTGTCAGTTTGAAATCGTTCCTGTCAGGCAGAGTGGGAGGCGTGCTGTCATTAAACTAGCAAACACAGAGCCAGGGTTAGCTGTAGCTTCCTCCAACAAGTCTGCCATGACTGATGAAGGGTTCTACAAGCCTTTCCTAATAAATATCAGTGTATTTACACAAGCACACACACAAAGTGCTGGAGGAACTCAGCTGTTCAGACAGCATCTGTGGAGATGAACAAGCAGTCGATATTTTATGCTGAGACATCAGGACTGGAGAGGAGGTCAGAATAAGGTAGTGGGAGGAGGGCAAGGAAGACAAGTGAGAAGGTCATAGGTGCAGCCAGATGGGTGGGGATGAGGTGGATGAAGGAAGAAACTGGGAGGACCATGGATGACCGCGGAGGTGCGTGCGCTGCTGAGGACCCATGACTCCGCCTTCAGAGCAGGCGACAAGGCAGCTCTAACAACAGCAAGCGCCAAACTGTCCCAAACCATCAGAGGGGCAAAGTGTGCACACGCCCAGCAAATTCACAGCCACTTCCAGGACAGTGGCGACACGCGGCGCATGTGGAAGGGCATTCAGGACATCACCAACTACAGGACAACATCACCTGGCTGTGCGGGTGATGCCTCCCTCCCAGATGCGCTGAATAACTTCTACGCCCATTTAAGGCAGAAAATGACATGACGGCGAGGAAGTCCACCCCTCCTACAAATGACCGGGTGCTGTGTCTCTCCGTGGCCGATGTGAGAAGAACCCTGTGCTGGGTCAACCCACGGAAGGCTGCTGGACCACACAACATCCCTGGTAGAGTGCTCAGAGGATGTGCAGACCAGCTAGCAGATGTTCTCACTGACATCTTCAACATCTCTCTGAGCAGTGCCACCGTTCCAACGTGCTTCAAGGCCGCCACCATCGTCCCCGTACCGAAGAAGTCTTCGGTGTCCTGCCTGAATGACTACTGTCCCGTTGTACTCACATCGATCATCATGAAGTGTTTCGAGAGGCTCGTCATGAGGCACATCAAGACCCTGCTGCCCTCCTTACTGGACCCCCTGCAGTTTGCGTGCCGACCCAACCGCTCAACAGACAACGCCATTGCCATCACCCTCCACCTGGCCCTAACCCACCTGGACAAAAAAAACTCGCACGTTTGAATGCTGTTCATAGATTCCAGTTCAGCATTCAACACAGTCATCCCTCAGAAACTGATTGGAAAGCTGAGCCTACTGGGCCTGAACACCTCCCTCTGCAACTGGATCCTAGACTTCCTGACTGGGAGACCTCAGTCAGTACGGACCGGGAGCAGCATCTCCAACACCATCACACTGAGCACGGGGGCCTCCCCCGCCAGGGCTGTGTGCTCAGTCCACTGCTGTTCACTCTGCTGACCCACGACTGTGCTGCAACACACAGCTCGAACCATATCATCAAGTTCGCCGATGACACGACCGTGGTGGGTCTCATCAGCAAGAACGACGAGTCAGCTTACAGAGAGGAGGTGCAGCGGCTAACGGACTGGTGCAGAGCCAACAACCTGTCTCTGAATGTGAACAAAACAAAAGAGATGGTTGTTGACTTCAGGAGGGCATGGAGCGACCACTCCCCGCTGAAAATCGACGGCTCCTCAGTAGAGAACGTTAAGAGCACCAAGTTTCTTGGTGTTCACCTGGTGGAGAATCTCACCTGGTCCCTCAACACCAGCTCCATAGCAAAGAAAGCCCAGCAGTGTCTCTACTTTCTGCAAAGGCTGAGGAAAGTTGATCTCTCAACACCCCCATCCTCATCACATTCTACAGGGGTTGTATTGAGAGCATCCTGAGCAGCTGCATCACTGACTGGTTCGGAAATTGCACCATCTCAGATCGCAAGATCCTGCAGCGGATAATGAGGTCAGCTGAGAAGATCATCGGGGTCTCTCTTCCCGCCATCACGGACATTTACACTACACACTGCATCCACAAAGGAAACAGCATTATGAAGGACCCCATGCACCCCTCATACAATCTCTTCTCCCTACTGCAGTCTGGGAAAAGGCACTGAAGCATTTGGACTCTCACGACCAGACTATGTAACAGTTTCTTCCCCCAAGCTATCAGACTCCTCAATACCCGAAGCCTGGACTGACACCTTGCCCTACTGTCCTGTTTATTATTTATTGTAATGCCTGCACTGTTTTTGGGCACTTTACGCAGTCCAGTGTAGGTCTGTAGTCTAGTGTAGTTTTCTCTGTGTTGTTTTTTTTACGTAGTTCAGTCTAGTTTTTGTACTGTGTCATGTAGCACCATGGTCCTGAAAAACGTTGTCTCACTTTTACTGTGTACTGTACCAGCAGTTATGGTCAAAATGACAATAAAAGTGACTTGACTTGAGGTGACAGGTGGAAAAGGTAAAGGGTCAGATAAGGAGGAATCTGATCAGGGAAAAGAGTGGATCATTTGAGAAAGGAAAGGAGGTGGGCTTTGGGGGAGGTCATCGGCAGGTATTAACACCACCTAACACTGTAGAAAATGTGATGGATTACAGTGGCAAAAGGAACTTGGTGGGGGGGAGGAATAAAGATTAACAATGAAGTATGTTGTTTGCATTATCAACGAACACAGTCCGAGGATGTGCTGGGGCAGCCTGGAGGTGCTACCACGCTTCTGACACCAACATATCATGTTATGTGGGAGGAAACCGGAGCACCCGGAGGAAACCCACTCAGTCACGGGGAGAACATGCAAACTCCTCACAGACAGCAATAGGAATTGTACCTGCCCTGAAGATATACGCACTAAACAGCTTCTTCCCCTCTGCCATCAGATTCGTGAACAGTCCATGGACAATGCGCGCTACCTCACTGTTTTTCCCTCTCTTTGCACTATTTATTTTTTTTATACACTCAGTGCCCATTAGATACCAGAGTGGAACCTGCTGTGCTGTTCTGTTGCTGTAGCCCGTCCTCTTCAAGGTTCAATGTTTTGTTTGTTCAGAGATGCTCTTCTGCACGCCAGTGTTGGAACACGTGGTTACTTGAGTTACTGTCGCCTTCCCATCAGCTTGAACCAGTCTGGCCACTCTCCTCTGAGCTCTCTCATTAACAATGCACGTTCACCCACAGAACTACCTCTCACTGGATTTTTATTTTGTTTTTTGCACCATTTTCTGTAAACTCTGGATCAGTGATTCCTGACAGGGGTGGTTATATGCTGTAAGGGGGTATTAGGGGAAATAGAAGTTATGGGGGATGATTTTGTGGGGTGGGGTGAAGCAGCGCCCGAACTTAAAGCATGAGACCTGACCGAGCATGTCAGCTTGCTGCCATCGTCAGCATTCGGTAGGCATTCCCAATTTGTGTTCATTATTTTAATTTAGCCCCATTAATGATACATGAACATGTACAGCACAATCTCTGTGAGGATAGAAACATAGAAAATAGGTGCAGGAGTAGGCCTGCACTGCCATTCAGTCTGATCATGGCTGATCATCCAACTCCGAACCCTGTACCTGCTTTCTCTCCATACCCCCCCGATCCCTTTAGCCACAAGGGCCATATATAACTTCCTCCTAATATAGCCAATGAACCGGCCTCAACTGTTTCCTGTGGCAGAGAATTTCATGAAGGCAGTGAAGCCTTGAATTCTAATCCTGCTGGGAAACAGACTACAGAAAGTGCGTCAGTACAATGTTACATTCCTGGAGTATGGTTTTATTCCTTTCCTTTTCCTCTCCCCATGTGTCTTATATTTAATACTGTACTGTCCAACAAAGCCATGAAACCATCAAGATTGCAGGAGCACTTCTGTAAAAGCCATCTAAAAGGCTACTTACAGAATTACTCAGTTCCAGAAGATGAAAGATGCATTTGAAAAGCGTTACACACTCGAGTCATTTGCCAAGAAAGCTAAAATGACCTTGATAGAGGTCTCATTAAGTTTCCAAAATGATAGCAGTGGAATATCTCCTACAATTGGTGAGAGATTAATAATGCCTGCGGTATCAGAAACGCTCACCACTGTTCTGAAAATTGATAGCGATATTTAAAAATCAAGTTCCTATGAGTAATAATTCTGTAGCTGGTTGTATTGATGAATTGAGTGAAGGCACTGAGTATCAACTATGCTCAGAGCTACTAAAAACAGATTTTGAGAAACAACTGGATGAGTCAATTGTGCGAGACAATGAGGCATTGCTAATGGCATTTGTATGGGTTATCAAAAATAGAAACGTTAATGAAGAGATTCTCTTTTGTAAAAGTTAAAAACAAATATCAATGGAGAATCAATCTACAATGAGCTCAAAATATACATTGAAGATAAAAGTATTCCGATTAGGAAGATGATTTCTTGTACAACAGATGGAGCACTGTATTTGACAGGTTGCCATGCTGGTTTAGTGGCATTTATGAAAAAAGAAATTTCAAGTCTGTTTGCAATCCATTGTGTAATTCATTATCAACATCTCGCAGCCTAAAACCTCAGCCAGTAATTCTTTTCAAGCAACTCTTACCTGCTATCAACCAAATTAAAGCTCATCCATTAAATAGCAGAATATTTCACCAGTTATGCCAAGGTAACGATTAAGAGTTTGAAGGCTTCTTCACACTGAAGTGTGTTGGCTGCCAAAAGGCTGCTGCTTAAAATGTTTCTTTGATCTTTTTGACACTGCGGTTGAATTTTTGCTCAAAGTGAACAAGAGCTTGGGGAGCAAGATTGAACTTCTACGTGGAGATGTGACATACCTAGCTGATCTGTATGAACATTCTAAATATGAAACTGCAAGGTGAGAATTTCAATGTAATCCAAACAAAAAGTGTGATGTCCACTTTTATCAGAAACTAGAAATATTTAAGTAAAAATTGGGAGAAGAATGTTCTCACAGTTTCCCTGCATGGAAAGTATGGCACTGTTTTTCACAGACGGTGATTTGCAAGAGTACTGCTTACACCTGCAGTCACTGAAGAAGGGTTTTCAGAATCAATTCAAGGATTTTAACAATCTGGAAATTCTGGACTAGGTAACTAACCCATTGGAAGGTGGAAGAACAGGAAAAGAGCTTGCAAGAAAAAATTATTGAAATTCAGAATGATGAAGAAGCAAACATGCTTTTCAAAAGTGTCAGCTTTTGTAGAATGAGGCTACATTGTCATACGAAGGTTCCTGTTCTTTGGAGAATGGCCAAATTGCTCTTCATTGCGTTTCCTTTCTCCTCCTACCTTGTTGAAAGAGGCTTCAGTAGAGTGAATCACTTACTCACAAAAAACAGAAAACACTGGGACATTGTTACACATCGGGGCTTGAGGCATTTGTTGTCACAACTTGAACCAGATATTTCAACTCTTACTAAAAACCTGTTCACAAATCTGATGTTGTCTTGCACTGTACTGCTGCTGCAAAAACAACAAATTTCACAATGTACTGTATGTCCATGATAATAAACCAGAATATGATACTGAGGAGGGTTTAGGTAGGGCGGATGAGGGGGAGAGGGCCTGGACATTGTACATCTGATAAGAGAGGACACTGGTTCATGGAGGAAAAGGAACATGCTGAACATTGATTTCTCTAACTTCCAGTAATTCCTACACCTATCCACTTTTCTTTTTTTCCCCATTCCCCGTTCTGGCTTCTCTCGTATTCCCTCTCTTCTCACCTGCCCATCACTTCCCTCTGATTCCCCTCCTTCTTGCCATTCTCTCATGGTCCACTCTCCTCTCCTTGTTTAACCCTTTACCTCTTCCACCTATCACCTGCCAGCTTCTTACTTCATCCTCCCTCCTTCCCCCTCACCTATCACCTGCCAGCTTCTTACTTCATCCTCCCTCCTTCCCCCTCACCTATCACCTGCCAGCTTCTTACTTCATCCTCCCTCCTTCCCCCTCACCTATCACCTGCCAGCTTCTTACTTCATCCTCCCTCCTTCCCCCTCACCTATCACCTGCCAGCTTCTTACTTCATCCTCCCTCCTTCCCCCTCACCTATCACCTGCCAGCTTGTACTCCTTCCACCACCTTTATATTTTGGCTTCTTCCCCCTTCCTTTCCAGTCCTGATGAAGGGTCTCACCCCATCACCCAGAGCATGCCCTATTGTCATTGCTACCATTAAGGAAGAGGTACAGGAGCCTGAAGAGACACCCACTCAACGTTTCAGGAACAGTTTCTTCCCCTCCGTCATCAGATTTCTGAATGGACAATGAACGCGTGAACAGTATCTTATTAGTTTTTGTTTCCTTATTTTGAATTTGCTCTTTTTTCCCACTACTTATTTAATTTTATATGTTTGTATATTTTTTAGTATTTTATGGTATAGTTTTTGATTATTATGTGTTGCAAAGTACTGCTCCCACAAAACAACAAATTTCACGACAGCTGCCAGTGATATTAAACCTGATTCTGAAACATCAACGGTTTATTCCCCTCCACAGATGCTGTTTGACCTGCTGAGTTCCTCCAGCGTTTTGTGTGTGTTGTTCTGGATTTCCATCTCTCGTGTTTAGGCTTTGTTTTCAGCCCAGCTGTGTTTTACCAGTCCTTCCCGGCTCCCTGGCACTGACTAACGGGCTGGCTCACCACGTGCTTGTGACTGTCACGGTAAACATTAGTACAAAAGACGCTCTTTTCTTTGGCCGGTGATCACTCATTGTGAAGGTTACCGTTCTATTTGTGCTGGTCCCCTCCCTGATCTATTTGTGCTGGTCCCCTGCTGTGGCCAGCAGCTGTCATCGAAGCAGGGAACACTGAAGAGGAGGGGAGCAAAGCAGCATCCATCATCAAGGACCCCCACCACCCAGGCCATCCTCTCTCCTCGCTGCTGACTTCAGGAAGGAAGTACAGGAACCTCTGGATTCACACCACCAGGTTATTACCCCTCAACCATTAGGCTCTTAAACCAATGAGGATAATTTCACTCAACCACTCACCATCACTGAACTGTGTTCACAACCAATGGACTTACTTTCAAGGGCTTTTATTTCATGTTTTCAATGCTTATTATTATAATTATATTTTTCATTTTGTATTTACACAGTTTGTCATCTTCTGCACACTGGTTGTTTGTCCGTCTCGTGTGAAGTCTGTCATTAATTCTATTGTCTGTGTATTCTTGCTGAGTATGCCCACAGGAAAATGAATCTCAGGGTTGTAGATGGTCACATGTATGTGCTTTGATAATAAATTTATTTTGAATTTTGGTATTGGGCTTGCTTCACACATGCTTAACAAATCCTCTATTTTTCCTAGTCTGTTAAAGGCCATGACACCATCAAGGATTCCCGTCTGCTGTGGCTGAATGCTTTGGATACTGTCATGTCGACTGGGTTTAGCCAGGTAACTATTGTATAGAATGCATATGGGTCTGTGATGGTGAGGGGACGAGCAGCAGTCTCGCACACTGGCCCCCGTCCTACTATTCGCCTACAACCCCCCCCCCACCCTCAGGGTGATGTGACATCTTAACTCAAAATGTCAACAATTCCTATCCTACCCCCCTCCACACACAGCCCGGCTGAGTTTCTCCAGCAGCTTGTTTGTGTCCGCAGATTCCAGCATCTGCAGTGTCGTGTGTCCTCGATCTCAGGGAGTCACAGAGCAAAGCAACATTCGGCCCAACCAGTCCATGTTGACCATGGTGCCCAATGTTCTGCATTCGGTCCCGCTCCCTCAAAGTACTGCCTCTCCACGTACCTGCCCGAGGTTATTGTACCCACCTCAACCACTTCCTCTGGCAACTTGTTTCTCTGCATGAAAAAGTTGCCCTTGTGTCCTTTTTAAATCTTTCCCCTCTCTTCCTAAATCTGTGCCCTCTAGTTTTGGACTTCCTGTCCCATCCAATACAGATCAACATAGCGTCTAACTCCTGTACTCAGTACTTTGATTTATGAAGGCCGATGTCCCTACCTCCCTGTGACACCTCTCTTCCCAAATCCTCTGTTCTATTGCGCTCCTTAGTGCCCTGCTGTTCACTGTGTAAGTTCTACCCTGTTTTTTCCTCCCAAAATACAACACCACACTTGCCTGCATTAAATTCCATCTGCCATTTTTCCAGCTGATTGGGATCACTGTGCAAGCTTTAATCATCTTCCTTACTATCCACTACACCCGCAGTCTTGGTGTCATCCGGAAAGCATATTGTTAATTTCCTAAATTAGCCACAGATAGTGCCTCCTCGTAGAGCTTCTCTTTCCCGCTGGAGCATTCTTGCTGAGATTTATAAAATATCCCCTTAAATGCCTGTGACTGGTTGGCTACTGCCTGACTCTGTAATCTATTTTCCTTTTCCATTTTAGCCGAATAAGTCTTCACACCACTGTCAAGTTGTGGATTCCTGGTACTGGACCGAGTCTAACGCAAATTCTACTGTGCTAAAGTCATTCTTTCCTTGAGGTCCTTTACTGTGAGATCATTTGTTAAATTTTCTCTCTTAAGAGGATGCCTGTGAAGTAGACAGGCTTTCACAACAGTCCAGTGACTTTGTCGTTACCCAGCACTGAAATCAGTACAGGACCATCAGACTCAAGAAAACAATTCCTTTCCCCAAGCAGTGAGGCTGATCAACAGTTACACCCACCTCACTACGTTATCGTTTCCTGTCAGTCCACCTTATGTACAGGCACTCCTGTTCCTAGTGTCACTTTGTGGGCATACAACTATTTATGTATATAAGATATCTTATGTATTTATATCTATTGTGTTTTTATTATTGTGTACTTTATCTTATTTTGTTTTTTCTTTGTTACATCAGATGCAGAGTAACAATTATTTTGTTCTCCTTTATACTTGGGTACTGGAATTGACATTAAATAATCTTGAATGAGAGAAGATTTATTATTTATTTAATCACTTGAATTCGGGCTCCCCTTTTGCCAAGGTGGGATTTGAACTTTTGTTCCTGAGAAATGATCTCACTTAATGTTACAGAAGGTGGTTGTTCAGCCTGCCATGCCTGTGCTGGCTCTCTGCAGAACAAGTACCTCAGCCAGATTTCCCTGTGCCCCTGGGGTTTTGATACTTCTTTCATTTTTTTTTCCTACTAAACCACTTATGTTGAAGTTGTATTGAGGAGGCCAAACTTGGAATATTGTTATCTCTAACATTGATTTCTCTAACTTTTATTAATGCCCCTCCTCCTTTTCTCACCCCATCCCTTATTTCTTTCTCTCTCTCTCTCTCTCTCTCTCTCTCTCTCTCCCTCCCCCTCTCACTCTCTCCCCCTCTCTCTCTCTCCCCCTCTCCACCCCCCTTTTTCTCTCTTTCTGCCCCCACACAATCACTCTTTGCCTGTTCTTCATCTCCCTCTGGTGCTCCCCTCCCCCTTTCTTTCTCCCTAGGCCTCCTGTCCCCTGATCCTTTCCCTCTCCAGCTCTGTATCCCTTTTGTCAATCACCTTTCCAGCTCTTAGCTTCCACCCCCCCCCCCCCATCTTCTCCTATCATTTTGGATTTCCACCTCCCCCCTCTTACTTTCAAATCTGTTACTATTTTTTCTTTCAGTTCGTCCTGACGAAGGGCCTCGGCCCAAAACATCGACAGTGCTACTTCCTATAGATGCTGCCTGGCCTGCTGCGTTCCACCAGCTTTTGTGTGTGTTGTTTGGAATATTGTTTGCAGTTTTGGTCATCAACTTGCAGGAAAGGTGTAAATAAGATTCAAAGAGTACAAAGAAAATTTACAATGATATAACCAGGACTTGAGGATATGAGTTTTAGGGAAAGTTTAAATTCTTGCGTAGGGCTTTATTCCCCGCAGTGTGGGAGAATGGGAAAAGAATTGATAAATGTATACAAAATTATGAAGGGTATAGATAGGGTAAATGCAAGCAGGCTTTTTCCACTGAGGTTGGGTGTGACTAGAACTAGAGTCATAGGTTAAGGGTGAAAGGTGAAAGGTTTAAGAGGAACCTGAAGGGAGCTTCTTCACTCAGAGGGTGGAGTGAGTGTGGAAGGAGTTGCCAGTGGAAGTGATGGATGTGGGTTTGAGTTCAACATTTAAGAGGAAGTGTGGGTAAGTACCTGGTTGGGAGGGGTGTGAAACATAGAAATACAGAATAAGGCCCTTCAGTCCACAATGCTGTGCTGAACATGTACTTACTTTAGAAATTACCTAGGGTTACCCATAGCCCTCTATTTTTCTGAGCTCCATGTACCTATCCAGGAGTCTCTTAAAAGACCCTATCGTATCCACCTCCACCACTGTCACCGGCAGCCCATCCCACACACTCACCACTCTCTGCGTAAAAAAAATTATCCCTGACATCTCCTCTGTACTTACTTCCAAGGACCTTAAAATTGTTCCAACTCATGTTAGTCATTTCAGCCCTGGGAAAAAGCCTCTGACTATCCACACGATCAATTCCTCCCTTCATCTTATGTACCTCTATCAGATCACCTCTCATCCTCTGTTGCTCCAAGGAGAAAAGGCCAAGTTCACTCAACCTATTCTCATAGGGCTTGCCCCCCAATCCAGGCAACATCCTTGTAAGTCTCCTTTGCACCCTTTCTATAGTTTCCACATCTTTCCTGTAATGACGTGACCAGAACTGAGCA
Organism: Hypanus sabinus; assembly: GCF_030144855.1. Taxonomy (NCBI): domain Eukaryota; kingdom Metazoa; phylum Chordata; class Chondrichthyes; order Myliobatiformes; family Dasyatidae; genus Hypanus; species Hypanus sabinus. The sequence goes on from NC_082714.1 coordinate 4,372,362, forward strand.
CAGTACAGCAAGTGGGGTCTGACCAGGGTAATATACAGCTGCAACATGACCTCTCAGCTCTTGAACTCAGTTCCATGATTGGTGAAGGCCAATGCACCGTCTGTCTTCTTAACCACAGAGTCAACCTGCACAGCAGCTTTGTGTCCTATGGACACAGACCCCAAGATCCCTCTGATCCTCCACACTGCCAAGAGTCTTACCATTAACACTATATTCTGCCATCATATTTGACCTACCAAAATGAACCACCTCACACTTATCTGGGTTGAACTCCATCTGCCACCTCAGCCCAGTTCTGCATCCCATCAATGTCCCACTGTAACCTCTGACAGCCCTCCACACTATCCACAATACCCCCAACCTTTGTGTCATCAGCATACTTACTAACCCATCCCTCCACTTCCTCATCCAGGTCATTTATAAAAATCGCGAAGAGAAGGTGTCCCAAAACAGATTCCTGAGGCACTTCACTGGTCATCGGCCTTCATGCAGAATATGACCCGTCTACAACTATTCTTTGCCTTCTGTGGGCAAGCCAGTTCTGGATCCACAAAGCAAGGTCTCCTTGGATCTCATGCCTCCTTACTTTCTCAATAAGCCTTGCATGGGAAACCTTATCAAATGCCTTGCTGAAATCCATATACACTACATCTAATGCTCTACCTTCATCAATGTGTTTAGTTACATCCTCAGACTATTCAATCAGGCTAGTAAGGCACGACCTGCCTTTGACAAAACCATTCTGACTATTCCTAATCATATTATGTCTCTCCAAATCTTTATAAATCCTGCCTCTCAGGATCTTCTCCACCGACTTATCAACCACTGAGGTAAGACTCACTGGTCTATAATTTCCTGGATTATCTCTACTCCCTTTCTTGAATAAGGGAACAACATCTGCAACCCTTCAATCCTCCGGAACCCCTGCCATCCCCATTGATGATGTAAAGATCAGTGCCAGAGACTCAGCAATCTCCTCCCTTGCCTCCCACAGTAGCCTGGGGTATACCTCATCCAGTCCCGGTGACTTATCCAACTTGATGCTTTCTACAAACTCCAGCACATCATCTTTTTTCATTTCTATATGCTCGATCTTTTCAGTCTGCTGTAAGTCATCCCTACCTTTGCCAAGGTCCTTTTCTGTAGTGAGTACTGAAGCAAAGTATTCATTAAGTACCTCAACTGTCTCCTCTGGTTCCATATACATTGTTCCACTGTCACTCTTGATTGGTCCTATTCTCTCACGTCTTATCCTTTTGCTCTTCATTTACTTGTAGAATGCCTTGGGGTTTTCCTTAATCCTTGCCAAGGCCTTCTCATGGCCCCTTCTGGCTCTCCTAATTTCATTTTTAAGCTCCTTCCTGCTAACCTTATAATTTTCTAGTTTTCTATCATTACCAAGTTCTTTTTAACTATGTAATGAATGGGTAGCTATGGTCCAAAAGCAGTGCAATGGGACTAGTCATGGACTAGATGGGCTGAAGGGCCTGTTTCTGAGCTGTGGTGTTCTGTGTTTCCACCAGACAGAAAGAAAAGCCAGTTTGTTGTGAAGATTGGTGGTCAGTCACGGAGTTGGGGAATTGCTAGAAAGTAGCAACGAGTGACCCAAAGCTGATTAATGTAGAGAGTAGGCCAGCAAAAAATATTAAAGGAGATGTGACTTACCACAGTGGAAGAAGCCAACTAAAGTAAACATTGGTCCCTTAGAGGATGGGACTTTGGAGTTAATAGAGGATTGGATATTGGAGGGTGTATTGCTGAGGCTTTATTAGACATTGGTCAGACCACACTTGGAGTATTGTGAGCAGTTTAGGGTCCCTTATCTAAGGAAAGATGTGCTGCCATTGGAGAGGGTGATGAGAATGATCCTGGGAATAAAATGGTTATCGTATGAGTGATATTCGATGGCTTGGGGCCTGTAGTTTAGAAGAATGAGGGGGGATCTCATTGAAACATCGAATACTGAAAGGTCTAGATAGAGTGGATGTGGAGGGAATTTTTCCAAACGTGGGAGAATTTAGGACCAGAGGGTGCAGGCTCAGAATAGGATATCCTCTAGAACAGGGTTGAGGAGGAATTTCTTCAGTCAGAGGATACTGAATCTGTGGAATTCACTGCCACAGACAGCTGTGGATGCCAAGTCATTGAGTATATTTAAAGTGGAGGTTGACAGATTATTGATTAGTAAGGGTGTTAAAGGGAAAATGCAGGAGAATGGGATTAAAAGGGATAATAAATCAGCCCTGATGGGCTGAATGGCTAATTGCCTTGTAGTATCTGCCACACAACCCACGCCAGCAGCCTGTGTTCACTGATATGTTGCTGGGTGCTGCCTCTGGGGTGTTCTTTCTCACTCCCTTCATCCTTCCTTGTCTCTCTAGGTACGCGAGCGGCAAGCAAAGCTGTGGGACGTGCGGCAGTTCACCACGCCTGTCTGCACCCTGACAATTGACACGGACCAGGGGTGAGTGCACACATCTGTTTTGTACTCTGTATCACAGACTTGGGTCATATCTTCTCTCCTCACTGAGGGGGCATTGAATTTGCACCTCCTGCAGTTACTGATGTGGATATGAAATGTGTCAGATCTGGGAGGTTCCAATGTCATTCCCCAGACTGAACAGCAGATCACGAATGTTTGTCACGTACATAGAAACATACAATGAAACACAGTCTGAGGATATGCTGGGGGCAGCCCGTGAATCTCACCATGCTTCCGGCACCAACACAGCATGCCTGCAACTTGCTAACCCTAACCACACATCTTCAGAAAGCGGCAGGAAACCAGAGAAACCCGGTGGAAGTTACAGGCAGCAGCAACAACTGAACCCTGATCTTACCGCTGGCACCGTAAAGCATTACGATATAATACCGCCCTCATAGATTGGTGGAATTGAAGGCATTCTGTACTCCTGGTCCACCGGCTGAGACAGAGGACAATGAAGACGGGTGGTCATCGATGGTCTATGCTCCCCTGGGAGTAAAGGGCCCAAAGAGAATGATGGTTTCAGAATTGGTGTATTCGGGGCCATGGTTTCTTCTGTCCAGTTACTCAGTCTCTCTGTCCTGTTAGATAATCAGAGAATCCTTGTCACGTCATGGCCATTTCCTTGATTTCATATTTAGTACACTGTTCTGTCCCACAGGTCATTCATGTGCATAGTGGTTGACTAGAATTGATTGATGTGATACTCCACTGGAAAGGAAGGTCTTGTGAAAGTCCGTAAAGCAGAGCAGGAAGAAGGGATTATAAACGTGAAATTCTGCAGACGCTGGAAATCTTCAGCAGCACGCACAAAAGCTGGAGGAACTCAGCAAGTCAGGCAGCATGTATATTAATGAATAACAGTAGACATTTCAGTCTGAGATCCTTCATCAGGACTGGAAAGGAAGGAGGAAGCCAGAATAAAAAGATGGGGCAAAGAGTACAAGCTGGCAGGTGATAGGTGAGGGGGAAGGGGGGTGGATGTTGTGCGGTGATAGATTGAAGAGGTGAAGGGCTGGAGAAAAAGAAATCTGATAAGTGAGGAGAATGGAAGCAAGGGAAGGAAGAGGGGAGCCAGAATGGTGGGTAGAAAAAGGAGTCAGAGCAGTTATCAGAAGTTAGAGAAATTGAAGTGCATGGAGAGGATTAGTTTCTGGCAGCAGTGCAGTGATATATTGTAAATTATAAATATATATATATATATATATATATATATATAGATATATATATATATATATAGATATATATATATATAATTAATAAATAAATAAATAGATAGATAAATATATATATATATATATATATATATTAAATAAGTAGCACCAAAAGAGCAAAAATAGTGAGATAGTGTCCATTCAGAGATTTGATGGCAGAGGGGAAGAAGCTGTTCCTGAAACAATGAGTGTGGGTCTTCAGGCTCCTGCACCTCCTCCCTGATGGTAGCAATGGAAAATAAGATCTAAAGGTGGCTTACAAGATGTGACTAAATCTCCTGTGGTGCTGGAACTGGAAGGAGTGCCATAAATTGGATCATTTCAGAAATAAAGTCTGTTTTCCAGGGACATTTTTCCAAGGCAGTGGATATATGAACCCAGTAATTGATTCATTGTAAAATATTTCAAATTCTTGGAACTCTAAGCATATGTGAAAATGACTGTTGCTTTAAAAATAAAGCAGAATTTAGCAGCTTAAGTACAAGTACAAGTACTGTACAAAGGGCGGCACAGTAGCATTGCAGTTAGGGTAATGGGTTCAGTTCCCGCTGCTGTGTCTGCATGGGCCTCCTCCATTTGCTTTGGTTTTCCCCAAGATGCACATTAAGGCCAGTCCTGACAAAGGGTCTCGGCCCAAAACTTCAACAGTGCTTCTCCTTATAGATGCTGCCTGGCCTGCTGTGTTCCACCAGCATTTTGTGTGTGTTGCTTAGGGTTAGTAAGGTGTGAGCATGCTATGTTGGTGGTGGAGTCACAGTGACACCTGGGCTGCCAAGCACGATGCTCAGACTCTGTAGGTTGTTGACGCAAATGATGTATTTCACCTTGTTTCGAAGTTTTAAGGAACATATGATAAATAAATTAATCTTCTTTAGATACCTGACCCTGGAATAGAAACCACAGGAGACTTGTTAGTGGCTTAAATGATTAATGATATATGATATAAATATCATATAAATGATTTTGTCCGGCCCACAGAGCCCTTGTGCATTGTGTGAGCCCCCAATCCACAATCTGATCAATACTTCTCAGCTGCAAAAGCAACTCGCACCACCTCCTTTCCAGTTAAAGATTAATTTTTCTTGTTGATTTCTGTAGGAGCTTAAGGTCAACTAATTGCAAATTACTAAAAGCCTTCAGAACCAATAACAAATGTAGAATTAATGAAGCTGGCAAAACCACACTGAGAACGTAGGCTGTTTGTATCCTGACAGAAATATTTAAAGTGGAAGTATCCGCTCCCTTCAGTTTCAGACATGTGATTAGCATCTGTGTGAAGGGTGGAAATCGTTTATCTTTTCTATCCGCCTCTCTTCCCCTCACACTCACAGACATTGTAAAAGTGTTCACTTATTCCTGCCACGGATTGTGTGTTTTGGAACCAAGAAGAAGAAAGTGGTATTTTGTGTGTATGTATGTCGCCTTTATCAAAGAAATAACCAATCATTCTGGTTGCAAGATGTTTGTAAAATCCTGTTCGGAACCACAATGTTGATGACTGATTACCTCAGTTCACTGAATTAATGCGGGGCCGAATGAATGAACAAGCCTTCAGGGTTTCTTCTTGCTAACTTGCCTCCTAGATCTCATTTGAATACAATTGCATCCTCCGTGGTTTACAGTAATCGGAATTTTTGCATATGTGTATTACTTAAATAAAACCAATATTTTTGAATTTAAAAAGGGTTACTGGGTACAATGCATTGTATTTTTTTCACAAAGAGACAAGAAGCATTTGACTTGACCTGAAAGTTTTCCTGGCAGTTCACATACCCTTCACACATTAACACTGAAGTGGCAGACTTCTTCACTGGATTTCCTTCTCTTGCTGAGGGATTGGAGCAGGGGGCAGGTTGTGCCTGACTGAATTTTTTGAGGATGTGACTAAACACATTGATGAAGGTAGAGCAGTAGATGTAGTGTATATGGATTTCAGCAAGGCATTTGATAAGGTACCCCATGCAAGGCTTATTGAGAAAGTAAGGAGGCATGGGATCCAAGGGGACATTGCTTTGTGGATCCAGAACTGGCTTGCCCACAGAAGGCAAAGAGTGGTTGTAGACGGGTCATATTCTGCATGGAGGCCAGTGACCAGTGGTGTGCCTCAAGGATCTGTTCTGGGACCCCTACTCTTTGTGATTTTTATAAATGATCTAGATGAGGAAGTGGAGAGTGGGTTAGTAAATTTGCTGATGACACGAAGGTTGGGGTGTTGTGGATAGTGTGGAGGACTGTCAGAGGTTACAGCGGGACATTGATAGGACACAAAACTGGGCTGAGAAGTGGCATATGGAGTTCAACCCAGATAAGTGTGAGGTGGTTCATTTTGGTAGGTCAAATATGATGGCAGAATATAGTATTAAAGGTAAGACTCTTGGCAGTGTGGAGGATCAGAGGGCTGTTGGGGTCTGAGTCCATAGGACACAAAGCTGCTGTGCAGGTTGACTCTGTGGTTAAGAAGGCAGACGGTGCATTGGCCTTCACCAATCGTAGGACTGAGTTTAAGAGCCGAGAGGTAATGTTGCAGCTATATAGGACCTTGGTCAGACCCCACTTGGAGTACTGTGTTCAGTTCTGGTTGCCTCACTACAATGGAAACCATAGAAAGGGTGCAGAGGAGATTTACAAGGATGTTGCCTTGTTTGGGAAAAGGGTAGACAGGCGGAATAAAGAGGAGGGGGAGGGGATGAGATTGAGGCAATAGACAATAGACAGTAGGTGCAGGAGTAGGCCATTCAGCCCTTCTAGCCAGCACCGCCATTTACTGTGATCATGACTGATCATACACAATCAGTACCCCGTTCCTGCCCTCTCCCCATATCCCTTGACCCCACTATCTATAAGAGCTCTATCTAACTCTCTCTTGAATGCATCCAGAGACTTGGCCTCCACTGCCTTCTGGGGGAGAGCATTCCACATATCCACCACTCTCTGGGTGAAAAAGTTTTTCCACATCTCTGTTCTAAATGGCCTACCCCTTATTCTTAAACTGTGGCCTCTAGTTCTGGACTCATCCATCAGCAGGAACATGCTTCCTGCCTCCAGCATGTTAATCCCTTAATAATCTTATATGTTTCAATCAGATCCCCTCTCATCCTTCTAAATTCCAGTGTATACAAGCCCAGTCGCTCCAATCTTTCAACGTATGACAATCCCGCCATTCCGGGAAGTAACCTTGTGAACCTACGCTGCACTCCCTCCATAGCAAGAATGTCCTTACTCAAATTTGGAGACCAAAACTGCACTCAATACTCCAGGTGGGGTCTCACCAGGGCCCTGTACAGCTGCAGAAGGACCTCTTTACTCCTATACTGAATTCCTCTTGTTATAAAGGCCAGCATGCCATTAGCTTTCTTCACTGCCTGCTGTACCTGCATGCTTGCTTTCATTGACTGATGTACAAGAACACCTAGATCTCATTGTACTTCCCTTTTTCCTAACTTGACTCCATTTAGATAGTAATCTGCCTTCCTGTTCTTGCCACCAAAGTGGATAACCTCACATTTATCCACATTAAACTGCATCTGCCATACATTTGCCCACTCACCCAACCTGTCCAAGTCACCCTGCATTCTCATAACATCATCCTGACATTTCACACTGCCACCCAGCTTTGTGTCATCAGCAAATTTGCTAATGTTACTTTTAATCCCTTCATCTAAATCATTAATGTATATTGTAATCAGCAGTGGTTCCAGCACCAAACCTTGCAGTACCCCACTGGTCACAGCCTGCCATTTTGAAAGGGACCCATTAATCACTACTCTTTGTTTCCTGTCAGCCAGCCAATATTCAATCCATGTCAGTACTCTGCCCCCAATACCATGTGTCCTAATTTTGCCCACTAATCTCCTATGTGGGACTTCATCAAAAGCTTTCTGGAAGTCCAGGTACACTACATCCACTGGCTCTCTGTTGTCCATTTTCATAGTTTCATCCTCAAAAAACTCCAGAAGATTAGTCAAGCGTGATTTTCCCTTCATAAATCCATGCTGACTCGGACTGATCCTTCTACTGCTATCCAAATGTATAACCATATAACAATCACAGCACGGAAACAGGCCATCTTGGCCCTCCTAGTCCGTGCCGAACCCTTAATCTCATCTAGTCCCACCTACCCGCACTCAGCCCATAACCCTCCACTCCTTTCCTGTCCATATACCTATCCAATTTTACCTTAAATGACACAACTGAACTGGCCTCTACTACTTCTACAGGAAGCTCATTCCACACAGCTATCACTCTTTGAGTAAAGAAATACCCCCTTGTGTTTCCCTTAAACTTCTGCCCCCTAACTCTCAAATCATGTCCTCTCGTTTGAATCTCCCCTACTCTCAATGGAAACAGCCTGTTCACGTCAACTCTATCTATCCCTCTCAAAATTTTAAATACCTCGATCAAATCCCCCCTCAACCTTCTACGCTCCAATGAATAGAGACCTAACTTGTTCAACCTAAATGTGTCGTAATTTCCTCTTTTATAATTGACTCCAGCATCTTTCCTACCACTGACATCAGGCTAACTGGTCTATAATTCCCTGTTTTCTCTCTCCCTCCTTTCTTGAAAAGTGGGACAACATTAGCCACCCTCCAATCAGCAGGAACTGTTCCTGAATCTATAGAACATTGGAAAATGATTACCAATGTGTCCACGATTTCTAGAGCCACCTCTTCAAGTGAGCTCCTTCACTCCAAAGTGCAAGGCCCTCGCCGGCTTTTTGCTGCATTGAGATTGAGATGTCCCCTGTCAAGTGGTGAACAACACACACAAAATGCTGGAAGAGCTGATAGGTCAGGGAGCATATATAATAGTCAAAATATGGGGCCAAGACCCTTCATCAGGAGGATCTCAGCCTGAAACATTGACTGTTTATTCCTCTCCATAGATGCTGCCTGACTTGCTGAGCTCCTCCAGTATTTTGTGTGTGTTGCTTACGTCTTTCAACATCTGCACAATCACTTGTGTTCATGTAATTCAGAGGTGATGTACCTCAAACAAGAGAAAATCTGCAGACACTGGAGATCCGAGGAACTCAGCAGGCCCCTATCTCTGTTTTGGGATTGGAGATGGTCCCCCAACTGAAATTTGGGAGTTGATACATGACTTTGTTTTGGCATGAGATTGGGAGATGGTCCCTGAACTCTGATTGCCTAACTTGGCAGAGCAGCGATACTGGGAGGTGACCTGCTGACTGATTTGATGAATGCCAGCTGAAAGATCTGAAACCAATCACCAGCAGTTTATTTTAAGAAGAGTTTTTCTCAATCACCCTAGGGCAAGTATGGTCCCAGAAGAGTTACTTCACTAAACCATTTTAGCAAAAAATTCTTGCGCAGCATGGATTATAATCGTTTTGAAAAGATCCTTAATTTCCAGAGCTGGTTTGAGCATTTACTGAAATTCCTAAACTAATCCTTGATGCAGCACAATTGTAGGTTTCTTCGATGTAATTATTAGCATTTTGAGAAATACTCTGGCTGATTACGAAATAGAATTCAGGTGTGTTACTCGAGGGCAAACGAGTCCCAGCTGTGTGCTGACAATGACTCTTGTGTGGGGGGATGTTTCACTTCAATGCCAGTCTATCACATCCACCTCAAGGAAAGTTAAAGGCTGCGTGTTTATCAGTGAGTGTGCAAGAGTTGCCGAGGGCAAGGAGCAGAGCACATGTGCAAGCGAGGCCACTCTAGAATTCCCTCACTACCCCTCTCTGATTCAGGCTATGATTCGGTGATCTTTGAATTCGAGGGCAGGGAGCCTTAAACATATTATTGGAGAAAATGACTAATATCAGGGGGCATCATTTTAAGGTGAATAGGGGGTGTGTCAGAGGTAGGTTTCTTCCACAGAGCATGGTGGAACACACTCCCAGGAGTGGTAAGGGCATTTCAGGAACTCTCAGGCACATGGGTGATAGAAAAAAAACCAGAGGGAACAGTTAGATTGATCTTAGAGTAGGTTAAAATATAGGCACAATGTCCTGGCTGAAGGGCCTGTACTTTGTCCCATGTTCTACATTCTGTGTTAAAATTTGAAGCTAAGGTTTCCGTATATTTGGAAAGCCATTTGGCTGGTCAGCAATAGTCTGCATGGCTTTTCTTGTCACATGTACTTCAAAACATGCTGTGAAACGTGTCATCGTGGTCAAATCCAATCAGCGTGATTGTGCCACAATTCTGGTGCCACAACTTGCTAACCCTAATCTGTACATTTTTGGAATGTGAGAGGTGGCCCACACAGTCATGAGAAGAATGTAAAAACTTCCTACAGAGTAGCTGGAATTGAACCCCGATCCGTGATTGGTGTGACACGTTGCACCAGCCACTGTGTTACCATGTTTCTTTGTGGACACATGGAATGAGTGTAGATGGGCAAAAAGTCTGCTCGTTGAAGGACCCATTTGTGTGTTGGCCCTGCAACTTTAAGACCCTTATTAAAATCTACCCTTCTGCATAACTTCTGTCAAATTCTGCCTGAAAAAACATTCTTGCAAAGCATCTAGGGATGTATTTTTCCAGTCCGATCTCCCCGGAAAACCTGCTTTATTTTCAAAGCATGCAGTAATCTCTGATGGTTTCAGGATTGACTACCTGCTGTAGACCTCAGGTTATGTGGGCTGCTGGGCTGATTGAGCAAGTTAAATAATCTAATTACTGAGGTCTGAAAGCAGGCCACGGTTAATCCTATTATTAGCTCTCCTGGTCTTTGCTCTAATTCTGCAGTAGTCGCCTTCCCAGAGTACAGGTGCTTTAATAAAGAATTAACGTCCTGGGCCTGGTCTCCATGACAACATATAATTTATATAAAAATAACTGCATTCCAGTAGTACCTGTCTTTCTGGCTGGAGGTGAAAGGTTGCTGGTCAGACCACTGAAACTGTGATTCCAGTGGCCTACCATTTCTCCTCTGATCTGTGCTGCTCACAGCCTGTGTAATAGGCACAGTCAGGTAACTTAACACTGTCCTCTAGCATTTGGTCATTATACCTTCTATAAAACTCATGGTTTGATAATTAAAGTCTACAAACACACAGTGAAAATACAGCAAGAGTCGAGAAGGTCGTAAAAAGAATAGATTTCTTTATTTCTCAGCTGGGCTGATGGAATTCAGTCTGGATAAGTGTGATTCAGTTTGGTAGGTTGAACTTGAAGGCAGAGTATAGGGTTAATGTCAGGATTTAATAGTCTTGAGAAACAAAGGGGTCTTGGGGTTCACGTCTATAGATCCCTCAAAGTTGTAGCGCACGTTGATAGGGTGGTTAACAAGGCACAGTGGTATTCATTAGTCTAGGGGGTGGGGGTTGAGTTCAAGAGCCGCAAGGTTATGTTGCAGCCCTATAAAACTCTGGTCAGATCCCACTTAGAAGATTGTGTTCATTTCTAGTCCTGCTGTTGTAAGAAGGATGTAGAAGCTGAAGAGAAGCTGCAGAGGAGATTTACCAGGATGATGCCTAGATCAGAGAGCATGTCATTTGAGGAAAGGTTGAATGAGCTAGGACTTTTCTCTTTGCAGCAAAGGAGGGTGAGAAGTGACTTGATAGAGGTGTATGGGATAATAAGAGTTGACAGCCAGAGGCATTTTTTTCAAGGTCAAAATGGCTAATACAAGGAGCCATAACTTTAAAGTGTTTGGAGGAAAGTATGGGGGGTGGGGGGGAATGTCAGATTTAGTTGGTATGTGGAATGTCTTGCCAGGAGTGGGGGTAGAGGCAGGTGTTTTAGGGACATTTAAGAGACTCTTAGGTTTGTACATGGATGAAGACAAATGGAGGGAAGGATTAGATTGATCTTGGAGTAGTTTAAAGGGATGTCATAATGTTGTGGGCCATGGGGCTGTGCTGGGCTGTTAGGTTCTATTCCTATTGCTAAATGAGCACATTTGGCCATTAGTGGGAGTTTGCTGTACACAATATGTTACCACAATGACCACAGAAGGTTTACATTCTTTGTGAAGAGGGGAGTGATATAGTAGCAAGGTTCTATTTCCTTAAAATAATTTCTCCAACTGCATTTTATGTTATTTCCTAATCTCTTCTGTCAGGCCTGCTCAGTGTCTGTTTTTAACCTGCCACATGCTTTTTGATATTTCAACATGACATGTATTCAGTGTTTCAGTCCTGGATTGTTTGGATGTTTGGAGTGAGTTCATCACAGACTCTTGTGGAGATTATAGGTCATATCCATATTCTGAAAGAGAATTGATGCTGTTCCCTCCCTCCCTCAGTTCTGCTGATCTGATTGAGAAACATGTAAGCATTGAAGAGTCGTTGAACGATACAGGCCCTTCGGCCCAATTAGTCCATGCTGACCATGGTGCCTGCCCAGTTAGTCCCAATTTCCTGTGTTCTGTCCATATCTCTCTGAGCTTCGTCCCTGCATGTACCTGTCCAGTGATTCTTAAATGATTCTCTTGACCTAACGTAACCAGTTCCTCTGGCATCTCGTTCCATACACTCACCATCCTCTGTGTAGAAAAGTTGTCTTTCTGTTCCCTTTTAAATCTTCCCCTCTCACCCTCAATCTTTGCACATTAGCTTTTGGTCTCTCCTACCCTGGGGAAAAAGACTATTTCTGTTCACCTCATCCCTGCCTCTAATAATCTTAAACATTTCTATAAGGTTGCACATCATTCTCGTCTGTTCCAAGGAACAGCCTTGCCAATGACTCCCTCTAACTTAGGCTCTCTCATCCTAGCAACATCCTCATAAATCTTTTCTGCACTCTTTCCAGTTTAACCACCTACCTCCTGTCATAGGATGACCAAAACTACAAAGGATTCCAGTGTGGTCTCAGCAACAACTTACACAACTGTAACAAAGGACATATGAGGGGCAAGTGTGCTGCCTGGAGTGGTGGTGGAGGTAGAAACAGGGAGTTATAAGAACCACACACAAAAAATGCTGGAGGAACTCAGCAAGCCAGCCAGCATCTATGGAAAAAAGTAGACATTTCAGGCCGAGACTCTTCGACATTTTGGCAGGACTGGAGAAAAAAAAAGAGTGGATTTAAAAGGTGGAGGTGGGGGAGAGAGATACACAAGGTGATAGGTGAAACCAAGAGGGGGAGGGGTGAAGTAAAGAGCTGGGAAGTTGATTGGTGAAAGAGTTACAAGGCTGGAGAAGTGGGTATCTGATAGGCGAGGACGGAATGCCATGGAATAAAAAGGGGGAGGAGCACCAGAGAGAGGTGATGGGAGGCAAAGAGATGAGGTGAGAGAGGGAATCGAGGATGGGAATGGTGAGGGAGGGGAACATTACCGGAAGTTTGAGAAACCTATGTTCACGCCATCAGGCTACCCAGACAGAATATAAGGTGTTGTTACTGTAACCTGAGTGTGGCCTCGTCACAACAGTAAGGAGGCCATGGATAGGCATATCAGAATGGGAATGGGAAGTGGAATTAAAATGGCTGGCCACTGGGAGGTCCCACTTCTGGTGGACAGAGCGTAGGTGCTCGGTGAAGCAGTCTCCCAATCTATGTCAGGTCTCACCAATGTACAGGAGGCCACACAAGGAGCACCGGACACAGTATATGACGTCAACAGATTCACAGGTGAAGTGTCGCCTCACCTGGAAGGACTGTTTGGGGCCTTGAATGACAGTGAGGGAGGAGGTGTAGGAGCAGGTGTAGCACTTGTTCCGCTTGCAACCGTGAGGAAGGACGTTTAAGAGATGTTTAGATTGGCACCTGAATGTGAGGGAAATGGAGGAGGACATGGACGTTGTGTAGGCAGAAGAGATTAGTTTAATTGGCCATTTGATGACAGATTTAATGGGTTAGGCACAACATTGTGGGCTGAAGGGCCTGTTCCTGTGCTGTACTATTCTATGTTCTAAAAACATCTTTCTTACAACAGGGTGTGACCAAAACTGTATAAGCAGCCTCACCTATGACTTCCTGGCTCTCTCTTCTGCAGTGTGTCAGCTCTCTTCCCCTCCCTCGTGCTCTGGTAGACCATTCCCTGCAGACCCTAACTGTCCCTGCAACAAGGAAACCACAGCTCACATATCTGTTCTCTAGAAAAATATTTATTTGCTTACAAATATTGTCATATATAATGTGTGTTTAAGAATTTACAGTAGCGAACGGGTGGGTTGGGTGGTATGCGATCGCCACTACCCTTTCTGTTCCTCCTGGTGTGTCAGGGAAAGGCAGTGGATCTTGTGAGATGGGATTCGTAATGGCCAGTGATTCATGCACTCCAGGTGCTTAGGAGCATGCGGAATTTGGCCCTACCAATCGCTGCACACTGGGAACTGTCTGAGTAGCATAGCAAATATTGGTGATATTTACAGTCATGCATATTGGAAGCCAAGATCCCTCCTTGTAATTGGACTTTTCATGGGGAACCTGGACTGAGCTTGTGTGCAGAGTGGGGCAAGGAAAACCAGGACTGGATTCTTTAAGCAACTTGAATTGGAACTCCCTTGGGGATACTGAGTGCAGACCCCTCTCAATAGGAATGGACATTAATTGAAGCAGTGAAGTTTTACAGGAGTCTTCACTCTTTGGAAATCGCCAGTAATGTTAAGGAATCAGTGGTCACAAGCCATTGGGAGTGTTGCTTTGACGTTCCTGGATTAGTGGCAGTTCAGTCTGCAGCGAAAGGCTTTCGGCTTCCTTTGGACTGTTGGACAGGACTAGGCCCTCTTGAAGGCATGGTTTGATCCCTTCCACATCGTAAGGCTGGGCTCCCAGTCCTGGCACTGGATCTTTCTTGGAGCGCTTTCTCCAGCAGTAGTAAGCGATAGCTGCTGCCAGAAGTGTGATCAGGAAGACGCCTGTAACGGCAGGCCAGATCACACTGGTCAGGTCGGCGACCCTCTCCTGCGCAAATGGAGCTGGCTGGCTCATGGGCAACGTCTGTGCCACTGCGCACGGCTCCACCTTGAGCTCAGAATCCCCCAGAGTACCCACGCAGATCTGATAGGTGGAGTTAGGCCTCAGGCCACGGATACTGTACGCTTGCAGTGAGGTTGGGATGTTGAGGGATACTGGCCTGGGGTCGGGACCCGACCAGTCTTTGTATGTCAGGCGGAGGCCCTTGTAGTAAACTGGTGAGAGCCTGAAACCTTGGAGATTCAGAGTGACTGAGGTGCTGGTGGTCTGGCTGATGTTCACCAGGCTTCTGGCAAAGCCCTGGTGATTGCTCTCTATCTCACAGCGGGTCCCATGGAAGCCTGCTGAGCAGGCACAGAATCGGCGCCCAGCCCTGTCCAGTTGGCAGATACCCCCGTTGAAGCAGTCGGCCAAGGAGCAGGACTGTAGCATCCCGTCATGCTCGCGAGCGGACTTGGTGACCGCTCCAGCTGTGGCCCTGCCATTGAAGGGCAATTGTTCTTCTGGTGGCCACGTGGCCTGGTGACCCACTGTGGTCCGGGACCCAGGGGTGGGTGAGATCCCTATGGTGGTCGCCAGGCCGGTGGGGCAGCCCAGGTCCCCCAGTGCCAGCTCCACTAGCGGCCTGCCAGCGTTGACCGGTGGGAAGTGACACTGGGTCTCTTCTTGCTGCTGGAAGAGGGCGCTGTTAAGCCGTGCCCACTGTACCAACCAGCCCAGCTGGCAGACACAGTGGTACGGGTTCTCTGCCGCCACCAGGCTTCGCAGGTTGGGGAAAAGGTCCAAGAAGCCCTGAGGGATAGTCCTGAGGCCCAGCCCACTGATGTCCAGCTTCTGCAGATTTCTCAAGGGCTTGAAGTCCTCATTCTGCAGCTGAGAAATCCGGTTATTGCCCCGGAGGCTCAGGGAGGTAAGCCCCTCCAGGTGCGCCAGCACCTCTGACACGCTCACCAGCCGATTGTCAGACAGGTCCAGCTCTTGGAGGCCCCGCATACCCTTGAACATCTCCCCGTCAATGGTGGGCAAGCCCAGCCCTGCCAGTTTCAGTGACTCGATCTCCGGCAAGAAGACTAAGCCAAGCTCTGTGCCCGGGATATCGTTCCTACTGAGGTCCAGGAGCAGGAGGGTAGGCAGCTGGAATGGGGGGATGTGCTTGAGGAGATTGTCCTGTAGCTTAAGTTCGACTAGACTGACCAGATCCTCGAAGGCCCCTGCCTGGATGCTAGCGATCTTGTTCTTCTGTAGATACAGCCGTTCCAGGTCCCGCAGCCCCGCGAAGGTTTCGTTGGTGATCTCAGTGATCTGGTTGGCGGACAGGTCCAGATTGTAGAGGGTAGCCAGGGGTCGGAAGATCTGGCCCGGCAGCTCGGAAATCTTGTTGTGTGACAGGTGAAGGAGCTTCAGCTCCCTGAGGCCAGCGAAGTCCTCGCTGCGCAACACTGAGATGGAGTTCTCGAAGGCAAAGATGTTAGAGGTGTCAGAAGGAATATGCCGGGGAATGGTGGACAAGCCTATCTTGACGCACCACAGGATTCCAAAACTGTTGCAGGTGCACTTGGCTGGACAGCAGTGGAGAGAGGGCAGCTCTGCCAGCAACACCAGAACAGTAAGTCCACACAGTCCCTGCCACGGGATCCCCGCCCTGCCAGAAAAAAGAACAGCAGAATCAGAATCAGGTTTATTATCACTGACCTATGTCATGAAATTTGTTGTTTTGCGACAGCAGTACAATACATATATGTACTAAATGACAATGGGGAGAAGGAAAGCTCTGATTTCAAATCTCCGCTGCCTTGTGGCCATACCCACCCATGGGAAAGGCTTTGGGAGTAAATCCCGAGGAAAAAATCCAGAGCCGGGGTCCCTAAGGCAGTTTGATGTTGTTTACAATTTCACTCTGGCAACCTCTGCGATGACACTGGTGCCAAGCTGTATTGGCGCTTGCCCTTCCCTTGGACTACATCAGTGATGTGGAGTGAGGGACCCACTGCATGGGGAACAGCCGGTTCTTCAAATCTCCCCACCCAGGCTCGCGCCCTGGAGAGGACACAGTCCACCAGAGGCACAAACCCCTGATCTCCTGGGATCGATGGCACCTACTGCTACTACTAAATTACAATAGGAAATGTACTGTGGATTCCAGTTAACTGGACCAGTGGTTCACCAGTACAGCCATTGGTTAATTGGGACAGTCGTTTATTTGGGACAACTCTTAAAGAACAAACACTATTCGAGAAAATAACCAGGATTCCCTGTGCTTATTTGGGACACCATGCCACTTAACTGGGACAGCCAAACTGTTTCTAACTAGCGTCAGTAGTGCACACTTTACATACAACACCGTGCTTAGAAACATAGAAATTTACAGCAAATTACAGGCCTTTCAGCCCACAATGTTATGCCGACCATGTGACCTACTCTAGAAACTGCCTAGAATTTCCCTACCACATGGGTCTCTATTTTTCTAAGCTCCATGTACCTATCTAAGAATCTCTTAAAAGACCCTGTTGTATCTGCCTGTACCATCTTTGCTGGCAGTGCGTTCCACGCACCCATCACTCTCTCTGTGAAAAACGTACCCCTGACATGGTTGGGGTGGGGGAGGGTCTAGTGCCCATGATGGAGCTGGCTGAGCCTATAACCAACTTTTTCTGATCCTATGCCGTGGCCCTTCCATACTTGACGATAATGTACATCAGGCATGTTACAAGGGTGCAGTGACAGAAGCCCCAGGTTAGCCTGGGGTTACAGAAGGGCAGAGGTGGTCTTGTAGCGATGTGCTACGCACAGTGCTGAAATAACGACACGCAGTCGGTAAGTCATTTCGAGACTAGTTTATTCAAACTTCGCGGCACTGGCATTTAATCTCTAGCACCCGCCCTCTCCGGGCGGAAATGATGTCAGAGGTGCATTACCAAAGTCTCCCCCCGCGCGCTGGCTATTTGTGAGCCAGTTAGCCTGCGCAGAGAGTAGGTCGCCACATAACCCCACCCCCCCCAGAACTGGTGATACACCCCCCAATGTCCACAGTCTGGATTAGCCTCTGTTTGGGAGGTCTGCCTCTGCGCCGCGGTGCCTGAACCTCGACCGGCTGCGCCAAGTCCACATGGGCTGGTTTGAGTCGGTCTACCGTGAAAACCTCCTCTTTCCCCCCAATGTCCAGAACGTACGTGGACCCGTTGTTATTGATCACCTTGAATGGCCCCTTGTACGGCCGCTGTAGCGGTGCCTGGTGTCCGCCCCTTCGTACAAACACAAACTTACAGTTCTTCAGGTCTTTGGGTACATGGGGCGGGGTCCGTCTGTGTTGTGAAGTGGATATGGGGGCCAGGTTGCCGAGCCTTTCGCGTAGTCTGTCCAGGACTGCTGCGGGTTCTTCCTCTTGCCCCCTTGGGGCTGGTATGAACTCTCCTGGGACGGCCAGGGGTGCGCCGTACACCAACTCGGCCGACGAGACATGCAGATCCTCTTCGGGCGCTGTGCAAATTCCAAGCAGGACCCAGGGAAGCTCGTCCACCCAGTTAGGTCCTCTCAGGCAGGCCATGAGAGCCGACTTCAAGTGACGGTGGAAGCGTTCCACTAGTCCGTTCAGCTGTGGGTGGTAGGCAGTTGTGTGGTGTAGCTGCGTTCCCAACAGGCTGGCCACATCCGACCACAGGCTGGAGGTGAACTGGGCGTCTCTGTCGGAGGTAATGTGGCCGGTACCCCGAAATGTGCTAACCAGGTTGCAATCAGAGCTCGGGCGCAGGAATCGGCAGATGTGTCGGTGAGCGGGACCGCCTCTGGCCACCTCGTGAACCAGTCTACCATAGTTAGGAGGTAACATGCTCCTCGGGACACTGGTAGGGGGCCCACGATATCCACATGAATGTGGTTGAACTTCCGGTGGGTGGGTTCGAACTGCTGCGGCGGGGCTTTAGTGTGCCACTGCACCTTTGCTGTTTGGCACTGCGCGCACGTTCTGGCCCATTCACTGACCTGCTTGCGAAGTCCGTGCCACGCGAACTTGCTGGAGACCAGCCGGACGGTTGTCCTGATAGATGGGTGCGCCAAACCATGTATGGAGTCAAAAACTCACCGCCTCCAGGCTGCCGGAACGATGGGGCGAGGTTGGCTGGCAGCCACGTTGCACAGGAGGGTCCTCTCTCCTGGGCCTATGAGAAAGTCCTGCCTCTGTGTTGTGTGCACTCCCCTGCTGGGCCTGGTTTGGTCCACTGTTGAGCGCGTGGTCTGATAATCTGACCGACGGACACCACGCTCTCCCTCTTGGCTTTCCACAGCATGTCTGCCCGGGCCGCACCTTCCGGGGGTCGCTGAAATCTGTGTCAGCCAGTGGCAGATGTATGTCCTCGGGCAGTTGCTCTAGGAACGCCTGCTCGAACATGAGGAAGGGCTTGTGTCCGTCAGCCAGGGCCAGCATCTCGTTCATCAATGCTGACAGCAGCCTGTCTCCCAAACCATCCAGGTGAAGCAGGCGGGCACCCCGCTCACGCTGTGAGAGGCCAAAGGTCCCAATGAGCAGCGCTTTGAATGTTTCATATTTGCCTTCTTCCGGGGGCGACTGTATGAAATCCGCAATCTGGGCGGCCGTCTCCTGGTCAAGGGCACTCACCACGTGGTAGTGACGCGTGGAATCAGAGGATATCTGCCGAATCTGGAACTGGGCTTCGGCTTGGCTAAACCACACGCATGGTTGCAGCATCCAGAAAGTCGGCAGTTTTAGCGAAACTGCGTGAACAGATGAAGAGTCGGTCATCTTTGGTCCAAATCCCGTTTGGACCGTCAGGGTCACCAATGTAGCGGTGTGCTACGCACAGCGCTGCAATAACGACATGCAGTCGGTAAGTCGTTTCGAGACTGGTTTATTCAAATTTCGCGGCGCTGGCATTTAATCCCTAACGCCCGCCCTCTCCGGGCGGAATTGACATCAGAGGTGCATTACCAAAGTCTCCCCCCATGCGCTGGCTATTTGTGAGCCGGTTCGCCTGCGCAGAAAGTGGGTCGCCACAGTCTTTGACTTCTCGAACTGGTGGGCATGAGAGGAGCTCGTATCCATGAACGCTCCTTTTGCTCTCCTGTTGCATTTGTAGTATATAGTCTCATTGTAATTTATAATAAGTGTTCACATATTGCAGTGTACTGCTGCTGCAAAGCCAGAGATTTCATGACATATTGTTCATTCATTACGTGCTGTGTCATATGATGTAGGTGATCATGGTCTTTCCATGATTGTTCTTTTCTTTGTACAATATTTTATTCAGAAGAAAAAAACAAGATTTACAGAGTGCAACACGTAGATACATCTCAACATAACTTGTGTACATTCATATATTGTAATAAAATTGATCAAAATGTTGTAGCATAACACGTAAAGGTATACCACTCTGTAATCAAAAATTTAAAGATAGGTCATACGTCATAAAAGAAATTTTTTTATATAAAAAAGAAGTCAACCCCCTACCAACTACCAAAGAAAAAAGCTGATGGATGATAATGGATAATTAGAAAAAAAAACATATTCACTTAAGAAGAGAAGATAAAAATATACATAAAAGTCTGTGCACTGTTAAACTTTATAAATTGGAAAAGTAATTTAGAAAAGGTCCCTAGATATCATAAAAAGATTGTTTCGATTTTAAGACTGAGCAGCGTATCTTCTCTAAATTTAAATAAGACATAATATCACGTAGACATTGAAGATGTGTAGGAGGGGTAGACTCCTTCCATTTAAGCAAGATTGCTCTCCTTGCTAAAAGAGAGGTAAAAACTAAAACCTGTAGGTTAGGAGTATTTAAAGTTATATCTTCATTTGCAATAATATCAAACAAAGCAGTAAGGGAATTTGGGTCAAATTGGACCCTAAAAAGTTGTGAGAAGGTATGGAATACTTCCCATCAAAACTTTTCAATTTTAGGGCAAAACCAAAACATATGAATTAAAGAGGCATCAGCAGAGTTGCATTTATTACAAAGTGGAGAAACGTTCGGATAAAAACTGGACAGCTTCTGTTTAGAAATGTAAGCTCTATGAACCACTTTAAATTGTAGAAGAGAATGACGAGCACAGAAAGATGGTTTATTAACCTGTTTAAGAATTTTATTCCATCTTTCATCAGAAATCTGACAATTTAGGTCATCCTCCCAAGCTTTTTTTATTTTATCTAAAAAGTCTTGTCTACAATCAATCAACAAGTTATAGATACCGGTAATAGAACCATTAACAAAAGGTTTTAAATTTAAAGTATCATCCAGTAAATTTTTATCAGGACCTATAGGAAAGGTAGTTAATTGGAAACGTAAGAAATCTCAAATTTGAAGGTATCTGTAAAAATGTGTTTTTGGGAGTGGAAATTTAGTTGACAATTGGTCAAATGAAGCAAGAGGTCCTGAGATAAACAGGTCCCAAAAACACTTAATACCTAGTTCATCCCAATCCTTAAAGACTTTGTCAGTCATGGAAGGGATAAAAAAATAATTAAGGAGAATGGGAGATGATAATGAAAAATTCGCTAAACCAAAAAACTTTCTAAATTGAGACCAGATCCTTAAAGTTTGCTTTAACAATTATGTTATCTGTTGTTTTATTTGCTGAAAAAGAAGAATATGATCCAAGAAGAGAGACAATAGAGGAATTTTTTACAGAATTAACTTCTAAGGAGACCCATGATGAGCAATCTTTACGATAAATAGGACTAGAAAGTAATATTCCTTATATTGGCAGCCCAATAGTAAAACCTAAAATTGGGTAGGGCTAATCCACACATCTCTATTTCTTTGTAGGTAAACTTTACTTAAACGAGCTTGTTTATTATTCCAAATATAAGATGTTAAAATTGAATCTAAAGAATCAAAGTAGGTCTTAGGAATAAAAATAGGTAAGGCCTGAAAAAGATATAAAAATTTAGGAAGAATCTTCATTTTAGTCAAATTAATTCGGCCAATTAGGGATAAAGAAAGAGGAGACCATTTAGAAAGCGTCTTTTTCACATAATTCAATAAGGGGTTTAAGTTTTCTTTAAATAAATTCTTGGAGTTTTTAGTAATTGTTACACCTAGATATGTAAATTAACTTGTAACAACTTGGAACGGAAATTTGGCATTTGATGACATTAGGTCATTTAAAGGAAATAGCTCACTTTTATGTAAGTTCAGCTTTTATCCTGAAAAAAAAACTAAACTGGGAAATTAAAGAAAGAACCGAAAGTAAAAAAGTTTCAGTATTAGAGATAAAAAGTAAAATATCATCAGCATATAAAGAAATTTTATGAGTCATACTTTCCCTTAGTATGCCAGAAATGTCCTTAGATTCTCAAAATGCTATTGCTAAGGGTTCTATAGCTAAAGCAAAAAGTAAAGGACTAAGAGGGCAACCTTGTCTAGTTCCCCGCTGTAATTTAAAATAAAAATCCAGCTGAATTTTCTTCATACAGACTAATTTCTTTATTAAATATTGATGCAAAAATTTTATCCAAAATCTTAGCTCGAAGACTTGAAAATATTTTACTATCTATCATATCATATGACCAGGACAGGATTTATTAAAAATCATTACTCACATTTTAATATATGTCGGTTATTGAATGTGATATATTCACCATCCAAAATAAAATCGGAGTGTATTATCCTTAGATGCAGAAAAAGCCTTTGATAGGATTGAGTGGAATTATCTTTTTAAGACCTTAGAAAGGTTTAATTTTGGGCCTAATTTTATTCGTTGGGTTAAATTAATTTACTTGTCTCCTACCGCTCAGGTTATTACTAACTCTCAAATTTCCATGATTGTTCTTGGCAATTTTTTTTTACAGAAGTGCTTTGACATTGCAACCTTCTGGGCAATGTCTTTACAAGATGGGTGACCCTAGCCATTATTAATACTCCTCAGAGATTGTCTGCCTGGCATCAGTGGTTACAATACCAGGACTTGTGATATGCACCAGCTGCTCATACAACCATCCACCACTTCCCATCGCTTCACAAGACCCTGATCAGGGGCTAAGCAGTTGCTACACCAGGCTAGTGGAGGGAGGGAGCACCTTGCACCTTTGGTAAAGACGTATCTGCACTTCGTCATGAGTTATCAGTGATAATATACCTGATTCTGAATCTACTGAGCAGCAGAATCACGATCTGGTTAATTGTTAGTGACACTAGTTATGAAATTTGTTGTTTTGTGGCAACGGCACAGTGCAGACAAAACAAGTTACAATATAAAAAAATGTGGAAGCTGCTCCCTGCATTGTGGCGGAAGAAGCTTTAGAGAGGGTGCAGAGGAGATTTAACAGGTTGCTGCCTGAATTAGGAAGCAGGTCTTACGAGGAAAGGTGGAGTGAACTAGAGCTTTTCTCTTTGAAGCAAAGGAGGATGAGAAGTGACTTGATCGAGAATGCTATGAGTGGAAAGCCAGCAACTTTTCCCCGGGGTGGAAATGGCTAATAGGAGGGGCATAATTTGAAGGTGATTGGAGGAAAGTATTGGAGGGATGTCAGAGGTCCGTTTATCTTAACAGAGAGTGGTAGGTGTGTGGAACACCCTACCAGGAGTGGCGGTGAAGGTGGGTACAATTAGGGACATTTAAGAGACCCTTAGATAGGCATGTAAATAATAGAAAATGAAGGGTTATGAGGGAGGGAAGGGTTAGATTGATCTTGGAGTAGCTTAAAGGGTTGGTGCAACATTGTGGGCTGAAGTGCCTGTGTTGTGTTGTACTGTCCTGTTCTATATCCTGGAAAAAGGCTGTGACTCAGTGAGAGGCTCTCTGTCTCCCCTCCCCTCCAAAGACACAGTGTTTTGGGGTGGGGGAAATGGGTCAATTCCTACTCCAGCAAAGTAGTGTGTGTATCTCCAGTCCTGAGGGAGGACTGCACCACTGAGGTGCTGCCTTCTGTAACAAAGCGAAACGAAGCCACATTGACTCCCTCCCTGCCTTTGCCAGGGAAACGTGCTGGTGTCCGAGGCCAGTGGCTAGCATTTGTTCCACACTGCAGTACCACTGGGGGCACTTTCCTGTAGCTACTAGAGGTGTGTGATTCAGCTTCCTGCAGGGATAACACAGAATGCGGGGAATGGTGCCACCGAACAATGAGGGTGAGCAGCAGGCTTTCTCCAGGGGGTCACTGGACAAGGGGGGGGTCGGTTTGGGGTTGTCACTGGACAAGGTGTCAGTTTGGGGTTGTCACTGGACAAGGAGGTGTTGATTTGGGGTTGTCACTGGACAGGGGGGGTCGGTTTGGGGTTGTCACTGGACAAGGGGGGTCGGTTTGGGGTTGTCACTGGACAAGGGGGGTCGGTTTGGGGTTGTCACTGGACAAGGGGGGTCGGTTTGGGGTTGTCACTGGACAAGGGGGGGTCGGTTTGGGGTTGTCACTGGACAAGGGGGGTCGATTTGGGGTTGTCACTGGACAAGGTGTCAGTTTGGGGTTGTCACTGGACAAGGGGGGGTCAGTTTGGGGTTGTCACTGGACAGGGGGGGTCGGTTTGGGGTTGTCACTGGACAAGGGGTGGTCAGTTTGGGGTTGTCACTGGACAAGGAGGTGTCAGTTTGGGGTTGTCACTGGACAAGGGAGTCGGTTTGGGGTTGTCACTGGATGGGGGGTCAGTTTGGGGTTGTCACTGGACAAGGGAGTTGGTTTGGGGTTGTCACTGGACAAGGGAGTTGGTTTGGGTTTGTCACTGGACAAGGGGGTCGGTTTTGGTTTGTCACTGGACGGGGTCGGTTTGGGGTTGTCACTGGACAAGGGAGTCGGTTTGGGGTTGTCACTGGACAAGGGAGTTGGTTTGGGGTTGTCACTGGATGGGGGGTCAGTTTGGGGTTGTCACTGGACAAGGGAGTTGGTTTGGGTTTGTCACTGGACAAGGGGTGGTCAGTTTGGGGTTGTCACTGGACAAGGAGGTGTCAGTTTGGGGTTGTCACTGGACAAGGGAGTCGGTTTGGGGTTGTCACTGGATGGGGGTTCAGTTTGGGGTTGTCACTGGACAAGGGAGTTGGTTTGGGGTTGTCACTGGATGGGGGGTCAGTTTGGGGTTGTCACTGGACAAGGGAGTTGGTTTGGGTTTGTCACTGGACAAGGGAGTTGGTTTGGGTTTGTCACTGGACAAGGGGGTCGGTTTTGGTTTGTCACTGGACGGGGTCGGTTTGGGGTTGTCACTGGACAAGGAGGTGTCAGTTTGGGTTTGTCACTGGACAAGGGGGGGTCAGTTTGGGTTTGTCACTGGACAGGGGGGGTCAGTTTGGGTTTGTCACTGGACAAGTGGGGGTCAGTTTGGGGATGTCACTGGACAAGGGGTGGTCAGTTTGGGGTTGTCACTGGACAAGGGAGTCGGTTTGGGGTTGTCACTGGACAAGGGAGTCGGTTTGGGGTTGTCACTGGACAAGGGAGTTGGTTTGGGGTTGTCACTGGATGGGGGGGTCAGTTTGGGGTTGTCACTGGACAAGGGAGTTGGTTTGGGTTTGTCACTGGACAAGGGAGTCGGTTTGGGGTTGTCACTGGACAAGGGAGTTGGTTTGGGGTTGTCACTGGATGGGGGGTCAGTTTGGGGTTGTCACTGGACAAGGGAGTCGGTTTGGGGTTGTCACTGGACAAGGGAGTCGGTTTGGGGTTGTCACTGGATGGGGGGTCGGTTTGGGGTTGTCACTGGACAAGGGAGTTGGTTTGGGTTTGTCACTGGACAAGGGAGTCGGTTTGGGGTTGTCACTGGATGGGGGGTCGGTTTGGGGTTGTCACTGGACAAGGGAGTTGGTTTGGGTTTGTCACTGGACGGGGTCGGTTTGGGGTTGTCACTGGACAAGGGGGTCGGTTTGGGGTTGTCACTGGACGGGGGGTCGGTTTGGGTTTGTCACTGGACAAGGGGGTCGGTTTTGGTTTGTCACTGGACGGGGTCGGTTTGGGGTTGTCACTGGACAAGGAGGTGTCAGTTTGGGTTTGTCACTGGACAAGGGGGGGGTCAGTTTGGGTTTGTCACTGGACAGGGGGGTCAGTTTGGGTTTGTCACTGGACAAGTGGGGGTCAGTTTGGGTTTGTCACTGGACAGGGGGGGTCAGTTTGGGTTTGTCATTGGACAAGGGGGGGTCGGTTTGGGTTTGTCACTGGACAAGGGGGGGTCAGTTTGGGTTTGTCACTGGACAAGGGGGGGTCGGTTTGGGTTTGTCACTGGACAAGGGGGGGTCGGTTTGGGTTTGTCACTGGACAAGGGGGGGTCGGTTTGGGTTTGTCACTGGACAAGGGGGGGTCGGTTTGGGTTTGTCACTGGACAAGGGGGGGTCGGTTTGGGTTTGTCACTGGACAGGGGGGGTCAGTTTGGGTTTGTCACTGGACAAGGGGGGGTCGGTTTGGGTTTGTCACTGGACAAGGGGGGGTCGGTTTTGGTTTGTCACTGGACAGGGGGGGTCAGTTTGGGTTTGTCACTGGACAAGTGGGGGATCGGTTTGGGTTTGTCACTGGACAGGGGGGGTCGGTTTGGATTTGTCACTGGACAGGGGGGGTCGGTTTGGGGTTGTCACTGGACAAGGAGGTGTCAGTTTGGGTTTGTCACTGGACGGGGGGGTCGGTTTGGGTTTGTCACTGGACAAGGGGGGGTCGGTTTGGGTTTGTCACTGGACAAGGGGGGGTCGGTTTTGGTTTGTCACTGGACAGGGGGGGTCAGTTTGGGTTTGTCACTGGACGGGGTCGGTTTGGGGTTGTCACTGGACAAGGGGGTCGGTTTTGGTTTGTCACTGGACGGGGGGTCGGTTTTGGTTTGTCACTGGACAAGGGGGTCGGTTTTGGTTTGTCACTGGACGGGGTCGGTTTGGGGTTGTCACTGGACAAGGAGTGGTCAGTTTGGGGTTGTCACTGGACAAGGGGGGGTCAATTTGGGGTTGTCACTGGACAAGGGGGTCGGTTTTGGTTTGTCACTGGACGGGGTCAGTTTGGGTTTGTCACTGGACAAGGGGGGGTCAGTTTGGGTTTGTCACTGGACAAGGGGGGGTCAGTTTGGGTTTGTCACTGGACAGGGGGGGTCAGTTTGGGTTTGTCACTGGACAAGGGGGGGTCGGTTTGGGTTTGTCACTGGACAAGGAGGGGTCAGTTTGGGGTTGTCACTGGACAAGGGGGTCGGTTTAAGGTTGTCACTGGACAAGGGGGGGTTGGTTTGGGTTTGTCACTGGACAAGGGGGGGTCGGTTTGGGTTTGTCACTGGACAAGGGGAGTCGGTTTGGGTTTGTCACTGGACAAGGGGGGGTCGGTTTGGGTTTGTCACTGGACAAGGGGGGGTCAGTTTGGGGTTGTCACTGGACAAGGAGGTCGGTTTGGGGTTGTCACTGGACAAGGGAGTCGGTTTAAGGTTGTCACTGGACAAGGGGGGTCGGTTTGGGGTTGTCACTGGACAAGGAGGTGTCAGTTTGGGTTTGTCACTGGACAAGGGGGGGTCAGTTTGGGGTTGTCACTAGACAAGGGGGGGTCAGTTTGGGGTTGTCACTGGACAAGGGGGGGTCAGTTTGGGTTTGTCACTGGACAAGGGGGGGTCAGTTTGGGGTTGTCACTGGACAAGGGGGGGTCAGTTTGGGGTTGTCACTGGACAAGGGGGGGTCAGTTTGGGTTTGTCACTGGACAAGGGGGGGTCAGTTTGGGTTTGTCACTGGACGGGGTCAGTTTGGGTTTGTCACTGGACGGGGTCGGTTTGGGGTTGTCACTGGACAAGGGGGGTCAGTTTGGGGTTGTCACTGGACAGGGTCGGTTTAAGGTTGTCACTGGACAAGGGGGGGTCAGTTTGGGTTTGTCACTGGACAGGGGGGGTCAGTTTGGGTTTGTCACTGGACGAGGGGAGGTCAGTTTGGGTTTGTCACTGGACAAGGGGGGTCGGTTTGGGTTTGTCACTGGACAAGGGGGGTCAGTTTGGGTTTGTCACTGGACGGGGGGTCGGTTTGGGTTTGTCACTGGACAAGGGGGGTCAGTTTGGGTTTGTCACTGGACGGGGTCGGTTTGGGGTTGTCACTGGACAAGGGGGGTCAGTTTGGGGTTGTCACTGGACAAGGGGGGGTCAGTTTGGGTTTGTCACTGGACAGGGGGGGTCAGTTTGGGTTTGTCACTGGACGAGGGGGGGTCAGTTTGGGTTTGTCACTGGACAAGGGGGGTCGGTTTGGGTTTGTCACTGGACAAGGGGGGTCAGTTTGGGTTTGTCACTGGACGGGGTCGGTTTGTGGTTGTCACTGGACAAGGGGGGTCAGTTTGGGGTTGTCACTGGACATGGGGGGTCAGTTTGGGGTTGTCACTGGACAAGGGGGGTCAGTTTGGGTTTGTCACTGGACAAGGGGGGGTCAGTTTGGGTTTGTCACTGGACAAGAGGGGGGTCGGTTTGGGGTTGTCACTGGACAAGGGGGGTTCGGTTTGGGTTTGTCACTGGACAAGGGGGGGTCAGTTTGGGGTTGTCACTGGACAAGGGAGTCGGTTTGGGGTTGTCACTGGACGGGGGGTCAGTTTGAGTTTGTCACTGGACAAGGGGTGGTCAGTTTGGGGTTGTCACTGGACAAGGGAGTCGGTTTGGGGTTGTCACTGGACAAGGGGGGTCATTTTGGGGTTGTCACTGGACAAGGGGGGGTCAGTTTGGGGTTGTCACTGGACGGGGTCAGTTTGGGTTTGTCACTGGACAAGGGGGGGTCAGTTTGGGGTTGTCACTGGACAAGGGGGGGTCAGTTTGGGTTTGTCACTGGACGAGGGGGGGTCAGTTTGGGTTTGTCACTGGACGGGGTCGGTTTGGGGTTGTCACTGGACAAGGAGGTCGGTTTGGGGTTGTCACTGGACAAGCGGGGTCATTTTGGGGTTGTCACTGGACAAGGGGGGGTCAGTTTGGGGTTGTCACTGGACGGGGTCAGTTTGGGTTTGTCACTGGACAAGGGGGGGGTCAGTTTGGGGTTGTCACTGGACCAACGGTTCGGTTTGGGGTTGTCACTGGACAAGGAGGTCGGTTTGGGGTTGTCACTGGACAAGGGGGGTCATTTTGGGGTTGTCACTGGACAAGGGGGGGTCAGTTTGGGGTTGTCACTGGACGGGGTCAGTTTGGGTTTGTCACTGGACAAGGGGGGGGTCAGTTTGGGGTTGTCACTGGACCAACGGTTCGGTTTGGGGTTGTCACTGGACAAGGAGGTCGGTTTGGGGTTGTCACTGGACAAGGGGGGTCATTTTGGGGTTGTCACTGGACAAGGGGGGGTCAGTTTGGGGTTGTCACTGGACGGGGTCAGTTTGGGTTTGTCACTGGACAAGGGGGGGGTCAGTTTGGGGTTGTCACTGGACCAACGGTTCGGTTTGGGGTTGTCATTGGACAAGGGAGTCCGTTTGGGGTTGTCACTGGACGGGGTCGGTTTGGGTTTGTCACTGGACAAGGGGGGGGTCAGTTTGGGGTTGACATTGGACAAGGGAAGAGTCTCTTTGAGGGTGAGAAGGACAATATGGTATCGTAATGGTTAGCCAACAATTCCCACCGTTGTCTGTAGGAAGTTTATATGTTCTCCTTATGGTTTCCTCCCATGTTCCATAGATGCACAGGTTAGGGTTAGCAAGTTGTGGACACAGGAGGCATGCCAACGCTTACAGCCTGCCTCCAGCACATCCTTGGACAGTGTAAGTTGTTAACACAATTGACACATTTCACTGTTTGTTTTAATGTTTCATCGTATATGTGACAAATAAAACTGAACTATATTATTGGATTGGGAGGGGTGCGGATTTGCAGGGAGGGGTGCATTTTTGGGTGTTGTTGGACAGGGAGGATATATTTTTGGGTTTTACTAGACGGGGAGGGTGTATTTTTGGGTTTTACTAGACGGGGAGGGTGTATTTTGGGGTGTTGGACGGGGAGGGTGTATTTTTGGGTGTTGCTGGATGGGGAGGGTGTATTTTTGGGTGTTGGATGGAGAAGGGTGTATTTTTGGATGGTGTTGGATGGAGAAAGGTGTATTTATGGGTGTTGGACAAGGAGGGTGTATTTTTGGGTGTTGTTGGATGGAGAGGGTGTATTTTTGGGTGTTACTGGATGTAGCGAGGTTTGTTTTGGGGTTTATGTGTCAGTGAATGGTAAAGGTATGTTTGTGTTGGGGTGTGAGTTTAAAGTTCAGCACTCAGTTTGCTGTTTGTAAATGTGGGGTAAGAATTGTTCTTGGTGCCCAGAGAGGAGGGTCTAACTCCCATGCTCGCCAAATCTGTTGGAAACTGATCTGATTCAGAATTCGCAGAGTGGGACCATGGAGACCCTGGTCAGTACTGAGGAGGCGAGAATGTGGGGTGTGGAGGAACAGAGAGAGAGTGGGAGTTGAGTGAAGCGGAGGGTGGGGTGTAGAGGAACAGGAGAGTGGGGGTTGAGTGAAGCGGAGGGTGGGGTGTGGAGGAACAGGAGAGTGGGGGTTGAGTGCAGCGGAGGGTGCGGTGTGGAGGAACAGAGGGAGAGTGGGGGTTGAGAAGCGGAGGGTGGGGTGTGGAGGAACAGGAGAGTGGGGTTGAGTGAAGCGGAGGGTGGGGTGTGGAGGAACAGAGGGAGAGTGGGGGTTGAGTGAAGCGGTGGGTGGGGTGTGGTCAGCAGAGTGGACGACAGCATGTTCAATCTGAGCTTGTTCACACTTTGATCAGTGAGATGGGGTTGAGAGCATCCCCCACCCCCCCACCCTGGGCCCAGGCTCTCTGGCAGGAAAGGAGGGGGAGGTCAGCACTAGGGAATGTTCTCTCCATAAAGAGTATTTTTAGAAAATTTGATTTATTCTGTACTATTTCCAGACCACATCAGGGCCTGCTGGGGAGGAGGAATGTGCTGTAACAGATTGAATTAATAAAACGTACATTTCACAAAGAGAGACAAGTATTCCCAGAGCCCTGTGCAGAGAGTGGGCAGTGAGCCACCTCCACACTCGGAGGGAGCCAGCGATCAATTCTCCCCAGCCCACTCCTCACAAAGACCGGCAACTCATGGCACCCTTCCCATCCCAACACATCCCTCAATGCAGGCACCCTTTGAATGTGACAGAGACCAGTACAACTGCAATAAATACCCCTGCCACTCCTGTGTGTAACTCTCTCTCTCACACTTCTCCCTTCTCTTCCTCTCTCCCCCTCTCGCTCGCTCCCTTGGCTTGCTGTCACCCCCAACTTTTTTGCACAATTTTTAAAATTTATATTCTTATTGTAATTTATAATAATTTTCATGTACTGTACTGTTGCCCCAAAACAGCGAATTTCACAACATACATTCAGTGGACACTTTATTAGGTACATCTGGATACCTATTCATTCATGCAAATATCTGATCAGCTAATCAAGTGGCAGCAACTCAGTACATAAAAGCATGCAGACATGGTCAAGAGGTTCAGTTGTTGTTCAGACCAAACATCAGAAGGGGGAGAAATGTGACCTAAGTGACTTGGACTGTGGAATGATTGTTGGTGCCAGATGGGGTGGTTTGAGTATCTCAGGAACTGCTGATCTCCTGGGATTTTCATGAACAATAAACTCATGAAAATCCCATTTTACAGAGAATGTTACAGAGAGTTTACAGAGAATGGCATGAGAAACAAAAAAAAACATCCAGTGAGTGAGAGATGGCTCTGTGGGTGAAAACACTTTGTTGTGAGGAGTCAGAGAATGGCCAGACTGGCTCAAGTTGACAGGAGGGCGTTGGTAACTCAAGTAACCATGAATTACAGCGGTGTGCAGAAGAGCACCTCTGAACGCACAACACGTCTAACCTAGAAGTAGATGGGCTACAGCAGCAGAAGACCATGAACGTACACTCAGTGGCCGCTTTATTATGTACAGAAGGTGCCGATGGTAATGAACCCGATTGTGATTGATGAGCACCAATGACGGTGTTTATGAAGTCTGGGTACATCACTGACTATCAGTATTTCCTGATCTCACACTGGAATAACAAAAAACACTATCGGTTTGTACTGACTTTCAGGTGGGCCTTCTATGCTTCTCTTTCAACTTAGACCATAAGACATAGGAGCAGAAGTAGGCTTTTCAGCCTTTTGAGTCTGTTCTACCATTCCATCATGGGTGATTTATTATCCCTCTCAATCCTATTCTTCTGCCTTCTCCCCGTTACCTTTGACGCCCTGACCACCCAAGAACCTATCAACCTCCACTTTAGAGATACCCAAAGTTTTGTACTGGACAGCTATCTGTGGCAAAGTAATTCCTCTTCATCTTTGTTATAAATTGACATCCCTCAAATCTGAAGCTCTGCGCTCTGGTCCTACACTCACCCACTATAGGAAACATTCTCTCCTCATTCACTGTATTCAGACCTTTCAGTGTTCAACAGGTTTCAATGAGACTGCCCTCATTTTTCTAAACTCCAGTGAGTACAGACCCAGATACATCAAATGCTCCTCATGTTAACCCTTTCATTCCTGGGATCATTCTCATGAATTTCCTCTGGACCCCCTTCAATGCCAGCACATATTTTCTAAGGGGCTCAGCTGTTCTCAATACTCCAAATGTGGCCTCACCAGTGCCTTATAAAGCCTCTGCATCACATCCCTGCTCTTATATTCTAGTTCTCTCAAAATGAACGATAACATGGGGTGCATCCTTGCCACCAACTCAACCTGCAAGTTGACCTTCGGAGAATCCTGCATAAGGACTCCCAAGTCCATCTGCACATCTGAATTTTGAATTTTCTCCCCATTTAGAAAATAGTCTGCACCTTTATT
This sequence comes from Hypanus sabinus, assembly GCF_030144855.1. Classification (NCBI taxonomy): domain Eukaryota; kingdom Metazoa; phylum Chordata; class Chondrichthyes; order Myliobatiformes; family Dasyatidae; genus Hypanus; species Hypanus sabinus. Next base: position 4,404,572 of record NC_082714.1, read on the forward strand.
TCTTCTATCAAAGTGGATGACCATATACTCTCCTACACTATATTCCATCTGCCACCTTTTTGCCCATTCCCCAAACTACCCAAGTCCTTCTGCAGACACCCTGCTTCCTCAACACTACCTGCCCCTCTACCTATCTTTGTATTGTCCACAAACTTGGCCACAAAGCCATTGATCTTTCATCCAAATCATTGATACAGAACATGAAAAGAAGAGGTCCTAACACTGACCCCTATGGCACACCACTAGTCACCGACAGCCAACCAGTAATGGCCCCCTTTATTCCCTCTCTTTGCCTCCTGCCAATCGTCTGTCCATGTTAGGACCTTTCCTATAATGCCATGGGGTCTTATCTTGGTAACAGCCTCGTGTGGCACCTTGTCAAAGGCCTGAAAATCCAAATAAACAACATCCACTGACTTTCCTTTGTCTATCCTGCCTGTTATTTCCACAAAGAATTTCAAAGATTTGTCAGACAAGATTTCCCCTTTTGCAAATCATGCTGATTTTGGCCTGTCTTACTATATGCCTCAAGTATCCTGAAATCTCACTTTAATAATAAACTCTAACATCTTTCCAGCCACTGGTCAGGTTAACTGGCCTATAATTTCCTTTCTCCCGTCTACTTCCCTCCTTTCTTAAAGAGTGGAGTGACATTTGCAATTTTCCTGTCCTCAGGAACCGTTCTAAAATCTAGTGATTCTTGAAAGATCATTAGTAATGCCTCCACAATCTCTTCAGCCTCCTCTTTCAGAATCCTGGGTACACGTACAGTATTCCTTCTGGTGCAGGTGACTTATTTACCTTCAGACTTTTCAGCTGCCCAAACACCTTCTCCTTATTAATAGCAATGACACTCACTTCTGCTCCCTGACACGCTCACATTTCTGGCATTTTTGCTAGTGTCTTCCACAGTGAAGAATGATGCAAAATACTTATTAAGTTTGTCCCTGATTACTACCTCTCCAGCATCAATTTCCAGTGGTCCAGTATCCACTCCCGTCTCTCATTTACTCTTTACATATCTGAAAAAAACATATTTTTGTATCCTCTTTTATATTATTGGCTAGCTTATTTTCACATTTTATCTTTTCTCTCATTATATATTTTTTTGTCTTCTGGTTTTCAAAGGCTTCCAAATCCTCTACCTTCCCGCTAACTTTTGCTCTATATTATGCCCTCCCTTTTGCTTTAATGCTGTCTTTGACTTCCCTCGTCAGCCAAAGTTGCCTCATCCTCCCTTCACCTTACAAATTTCCCCCAAAAGGCAGCAGCTAGAGCTGTTTGGCTGTCATCCTTGCTGGTGTCCCCTTCTTCTGAGTGATCCAGTTTCCTCCCTCATTCTAAAGACGTTCCAGTTGGCCATTATAAGTTGTCCTGTGATGAGGCTAGTGTTAGATCAGGGCGTTGCTGGGCAATGCAGCTCGATGGGCTGGAAGGCCAGTTCTGGGCTATATCGCTAAATAAACAAGTAAGAAAAAAATTTACAGGGATGTTGCTAGGATTTGAGGACCTGAATTATTAAAGGTTCAGTAGGTTAGGGCTTTTTTTTCCTGGAGTGTAGGAGAATGGGGGAAATCTTTTAAAGGTATACAAAATTATGAGTATAGATAGGGTAAATGCAAACAGGCTATTTTTCACTGAGGTTGGGTGAGTGCAGAACTAGAGGTCATGGGTTAAGTGTGAAAGGTGAATATTTAAGAGGCACCTGAGGGGGAGCTTCTTCACTCAGAGAGTGGTGCAAGTGTAGAACGAGCCGCCAGTAGAAATGGTGTGTGCAGGTTTGATTTCAATAATTGAGGGAAATTTGGATGGTACGTGGCTGAGAGGGGTATGGAGGGCTATGGTCAGGTGCAATTAATGGGACTAGGCAGATTAATAGTTCAGCATGGACTAGATGGGCCAAGGGGCCTGTTTCAGTTCTACAGTGCTACGGTTTCCCAGCAGATCTCACGAAGAGGAGGGGTCTTCTGCCCCCTCTATTAGTGACATTAACCAGAAGCATTGTATACGAAGGGCCCAAAGCACTGTTGAGAATCCCTACCACCCATCCCACAATCTCTTTGACTCACTACCATCAGGAAGGAGGGACAGGAGCATGAGGACTAGGACTACAGACTGGGTAACAACTTCTTCCCTCAGGCTGCTAGACTAATGAATACCCTGCCACCATTGAGGTCTCGTCACTGGGACAATGAGCTGTTCACCTGTGCTGCACACTGCATATATTTTGAATTATATTTTATTAACTTGTAGTCATACTTTGTTTGATGTTTTGTGGTGCACTGTGGTCTGGAGGAATGTTATTTTGTTTGGTTGTACATATGTACAGTCAGATGACGACAAAATAACTATAATTCTACCTCAGAGTTGCGGGACGACTGAGTGCAGCACTCTTAACACCTGGGGCCACAAGGAATCCGTACCCCAGGGGAGTGAGGGGTGCAGCTGGCAAGTCTTTCCCATGTGTTTGAGGCTGGGTGGGGAAAGCTCGGGTTGTGGATGCCAGCGAAGGGGAAGTAGCTGGTGGTGAACTCAGCCCATCAGCTCCATCACCACCATCCTTTCCAAAAACAGCATGATGACACACCCTGCTTCACAGTAAGGCAACACTGCCTGGGCTTCTGCCTTATTTTTCCAAGGGATGATTTCAAGATGTGTTGATGTAATGTGAGACGGTGCCGTTGGCTACACTGATGTGGGGCGGATGTTGTTGGGCTGTGAAGACCCTCCCGCTCTTGTGGGATGGGACCCCGGGGGAGGGGGGTGGGCACTGGAGCTGCACTCAGTATCACTCTGCTTCACGGCCCATCACAGCCTTTCCACCCGACAACTCTGCACTAGGATTTGTGTTCCTCTCACACAGACCTCCTCGCATACATAAGGGAGAGTCAAGGACCGGGGACACAGCCTCAGAATAGAGGAGTGTACTTTAGAATGGCGATGAAGAGCAATTTCTTTAGTTAGCAAGTGGTGAATCTGTGGAATTCTTTGCCACAGGCAGCTGAGGAGGCCAAGTCTTTCTGTATGTTTAAGGCAGAGGTTGATAGATTCTTGATTTGTCAGGGTATGAAGGGATATGGGGAGAAGGCAGGAGATGGGTTAAAGAAAAATTTGATCAGCCATAATGAAATGACGGAGCAGACTCGGTGGGCCAAATGGCCCAATTCTGCTCCTATATCTTATGGTCTTATAAGACCATAAGACACGGGAGCAAACTAGGCATCTCCACCCATTGAGTCTGCTTTGCCATTCAATTATGGCTGATTTATTATCTCTCTCAACTCCATTCTTTTGCCTTCTCCCTGTAACTTTTGACACCCTGACTAATCAAGAACCTGTCAACCTCCACTTTAAATACAAACAAATAAATGATTTGACCTCCATAGCCATCTGTGGCAGTGAATTCCACTGATTCACTGCCATATGCATAAAGAAACTCCTCCTCATCTCTGTTCTAAATGGACATCCGAATATATTCTGAGGCTGTGACCTCTGTGTGCACTATAGGAAATGTCCTCTCCACATCCACTCTTTTTAGACCTTTCAGTATTCTATAGGTTTAAATAAGATCTCCCTATAATTCTAAATTCCAGCAAGAACAGGCCCAGAGCCAACAAACACTTCATATACATTAATCCTTTAATTCTCAGAATCATTCTCATATACCTCCTCTGGACCTCTTAGAAAAGGGGCCTAAAACTGCTTGCTTAGGGTGACGTTATTCCATGAGTTGGTAGTAAATGATTTCTGAATGGCAGGCGATTGAAGAAATTGACAGGGAAATGGAGGTATGGCCACAATCGTTTTGTTGAATGAGGAAGCAGACCGAAGGGACCTGAGAGTTAACTTCTTTACACAGTGAGTACCTGGAATGAGCTGCCAGAGGAACGTACAGTTACAACATTTAGGATTCATTTGGACAGGTACGTGGAGGAGAGGGGTTTGGAAGATTATGGGCCAAACAAGGGCAACTGGGACAAACAAGGAGGATGCTGTGGTTGGTATGACTAGTTGGGCAGGAGGGCTGTTTCTGTGCTGTATACTCTATGACTCTGTGGCATCATAATATGCAGCAGTGGGGGCAAGAGGTCCTGTCTACAGGTGGCCCCATGACAGAGCAGCTCTTCTGCCTGTTGCAGAGAGCAATGCTAGATCGAGTCACATCTCTCTGGAGATGGGACTCAGTGATGAGGCAGTTTGGCTGCTGAGTCGTAGCTGACATCTCACCTCAGACTGAGATTTATTTATCATTAACAACCAACACAACTTAAGGATGTGCTGAGGGCAGCCCGGAAGTGTCGTCACACATTCTGACACCAACATAGCTCCAAGGGACTGGGATCAGGGGAGGTGAGGGCTACATTCACGTGGCCCCGAAGGAGAGGAGCTGATATCCATTACACAACCCCGAGGGAAAGGTTCTGGTGTGGGGGGAGGGGTGCTGGTGGTGCTGTGATGGCCTCTCTGGCATTATGATGGGGAGCTGGTGCTCCAACATGGAGAGAGCTGAGTCAAAAGGCAGCAGTGATTGCTTAGTCTGCATATCTGACATTCTTCCTTCGGGCGGCTCTGCTCAGAATCAGCCCAACCTTCACAAGGATTACCCCGGGTTAAAGCCACCTCAAAGCTCCAGACAAGAGAAAGAGAACTTCCTGCTGAGCTCTCGACTTTTTAATTAAACACCAGTAGCTTGGAGCCTGTTTACCTTTCTGTATCTGAAGCTCTTGTCCAAAGACTGGCCTCTAGTATGTGCTGGCTCTAGCAGTGACATACACCCCAGCATACCATCTCCCAGTAATAAGACAGTATTATAAATCCATCCTGTCCACAACCACAGAAACACTATCCCCTGTTTATAATAACATTCTCTCACATGCACTCTGTTGCCAAGAAAATCTCAGCAGTATCCAAAGTATAACAGGCAACCATCATTTATAGCTCAGTCTGTGTGCTTCATAATGGACCGCCTTATTGCCATGGGTGTGTGGAGTGAGGATCTCTCACTGTCCTGTGTGTGTGAGAGAGAGAGAGAGAGTGGGGGGGGGGGGTGTGAGGATCCCCCCACTGTACTGTGTGTGTGAGAGAGAGAGAGTGGGGGGGTGAGGATCCCCCCACTACTGTGTGTGTGAGAGAGAGAGAGTGGGGGGGTGAGGATCCCCCCACTGTACTGTGTGTGTGAGAGAGAGAGTGGGGGGGGTGTGAGGATCCCCCCACTGTACTGTGTGTGTGTGTGTGTGAGAGAGAGAGAGTGGGGGGGTGAGGATCCCCCCACTACTGTGTGTGTGAGAGAGAGAGAGTGGGGGGGTGAGGATCCCCCCACTGTACTGTGTGTGTGAGAGAGAGAGAGAGAGAGAGTGGGGGGGGGTGTGAGGATCCCCCCACTGTATTGTGTGTGTGAGAGAGAGAGAGTGGGGGGGTGAGGATCCCCCCACTACTGTGTGTGTGAGAGAGAGAGAGTGGGGGGGTGAGGATCCCCCCACTACTGTGTGTGTGTGAGAGAGAGAGAGAGAGTGGGGGGGGGTGTGAGGATCCCCCCACTGTACTGTGTGTGTGAGAGAGAGAGAGTGGGGGGGGTGAGGATCCCCCCACTACTGTGTGTGTGTGAGAGAGAGAGAGAGTGGGGGGGGTGTGAGGATCCCCCCACTGTACTGTGTGTGTGTGTGTGTGAGAGAGAGAGAGTGGGGGGGTGAGGATCCCCCCACTACTGTGTGTGTGTGTGAGAGAGAGAGAGAGAGAGTGGGGGGGGGGTGTGAGGATCCCCCCACTGTACTGTGTGTGTGAGAGAGAGAGAGTGGGGGGGTGAGGATCCCCCCACTACTGTGTGTGTGTGTGAGAGAGAGAGAGAGAGAGTGGGGGGGTGTGTGAGGATCCCCCCACTGTACTGTGTGTGTGTGAGAGAGAGAGAGTGGGGGTGTGAGGATCCCCCCACTGTACTGTGTGTGTGTGGGGGGGTGAGGATCTCTCACTGTCCTGTGTGTGTGTGTGTGTGTGAGAGAGAGAGAGAGAGAGAGAGAGAGAGTCGGGGGGGGTTGTGAGGATCCCCCCACTGTCCTGTGTGTGTGTGTGAGAGAGAGAGAGAAAGTGGGGGGGGGGGGGGTGTGAGGATCTCTCACTGTCCTGTGTGTGTGGGGGGTGTGAGGATCCCCCCACTGTACTGTGTGTGTGGGGGGTGTGAGGATCCCCCCACTGTACTGTGTGTGTGGGGGGTGTGAGGATCCCCCCACTGTACTGTGTGTGTGGGGGGTGTGAGGATCCCCCCACTGTACTGTGTGTGTGTGAGAGAGAGAGAGAGAGAGAGAGAGAGAGTGGGGGGGGGTGAGGATCTCTCACTGTCCTGTGTGTGTGTGGGGGGTGTGAGGATCCCCCCACTGTCCTGTGTGTGTGTGAGAGAGAGAGAGAGAGAGAGAGAGAGAGTGGGGGGGGGTGAGGATCTCTCACTGTCCTGTGTGTGTGTGCGTGTGTGAGAGAGAGAGAGTGGGGGGGGGTGAGGATCCCCCCACTACTGTGTGCTTGTGAGAGAGAGAGTGGGGGGGGGTGTGAGGATCCCCCCACTGTACTGTGTATATGGGGGTGGGGGGGGGGGGTTGAGGGTCTCTCACTGTCCTGTGTGTGGAGGAGTTGTTGGATGCACATAGTGAAATCTGTTGTTTGTGTCAGTAACCCCCACACTCTGAGGATGTGCTTGGACACCATGCTTCTGGCACCAACGTGACATGCCAACAGCTTACCCTAACCCGTATATCTTTGGAGTGTGGGAGGAAATCGGAGCACCCAGAGGAAACTCACCCACGTGGTCACTGAGAATGTACAACTGTGACGTTTTAAAGTGATTGTGCTAACTCCTCCCTGAGGGAGGGAGGGAGTGAGTGTCTCACTGTGCTGTGGGCAGAGATTGAGAGCGTCTCCTCTTGGACAGGGTATTTGGAGACTTATCACATAATCAGCATTTCTTCATTTTCCCTGTGACAAGTTAATGGTTTCGTCAGTGAGCATTGTAAAAAACTGCTCCTTTTTCTCCATTGGGTTTGCTCCTGTTTGTTCGATCTGTGGTATTTGTAGAGCACAGTAACACCTTCTCTGGACAGCTAGAATCGCGCCTTTTTAACAGAATGATTCACAATTATTTCAAGTGGTAATTCAGGCTTGTCCTGTTCCTTCATTCTCTCAATTTCCTGTAATGTTTACTCTGAATTAGAGAGTATCTCATCTTGGTGAATGAAGCTCGTACCTCAGTGACTGAGGCAGATTCCGAATAAATGATGCTTCTATCTATTTACACATGGGGTGAGGCATGGTTTTCCAGTTTAATCCCTCTCGATTATTGAGAAAATTGACCCTAATCCCTTGATCACCTCTGAATTTCCCACACACTTAGCTTGATCTTGATCTCTGCCTCACCTGTTGTGAGACTGCTCTCTCCCTCCCTCAAGACCACTGCCCTGCCCCAGTCTCAACTCTCCACTACTGAAGCCATTACTACAAGTCTACAGTTCCTTTCTCTGTCAGTGTGTTCACTCAGTCTTGTACCATTGTTGAAGGGAGTATGCCCAGTTTATCCAGTGCACTGGCCCCAGTTCACTAGCATCCAATTTACCAATCCACACTGGCCTCGAATGACTAGCATCCAGTGCACTGACCTGCGCTGGCCTCAGTTGACTGTCATCCAGTGACTTGGCCTACACTGGCCCCAGTTGATTTGCACCCAGCACACTGTCCCACACTGGCTCCAGTTGACTGGCACTGAGTGCACTGGCCCCCAGTTCACTAGCATTCAGTGCACCCCCCCCTCACTAGCATCCAGTGCTTCCCATTCACTGGCATCCAGTGCACTGGTCCATGCTGGCCTCAGTTGACTAGCTTCCAGTGCACTGGCCCACACTGGCTCCAGCTGACCAGCATCTAGTGCACTGGCCCCAGTTCTCTAGCACCCAGTGCCGCAATAATTCTTGAGTTTGGTAGACCTCCACAAAATCCTCCAGCTTGTTTTTCACTCTCCCTTCCCTATGTCTGAAACCTCCAGCCTACACCTCTGCTTCAGTCCCTCATCCATCACGGGCATGTCCTCAGCTGCCTCTCCCAAAAACCTCCCCAACACTTTCCCACCGCAGCCTTTGATCACTAAACCCTGAACTCCCTCCCCATTATGGTTCTGCATCCATTTGCTTTTCAACTCAATCTTGTCAATCTTCTGCGTTCACAGTGCCATTTCACTGATACCAGCAGGTATAAGGAGTTATACACCAAAATGCTCATATCCTGCTGTATGAACAGTACTGTACCTACAGCTCTGATCAAGGGTAGTGTGGTCTGCCTCACACTGGCCTGGGCTCCAAGGGTTACACAGAACATAGACCATTACAACACAGTACAGGCCCTTCAGCCAGTAGTGTTGTGCTGACTTTTTAAACCTACTCCAGTTCAATCTAACCCTTCCCTCCCACATAGCTCTCTATCCATGTGCCTATCTAAGAGTCTCTTAAATGTCCCAAAAGTATCTGCCTCTACCAAACCCCTGGCAGGGCGTTCCACGCACCCACCGCTCTGTGTGTAAAAAAACTTAACTCTGACATCCCCTCTATACTTTCCTTTAATCACTTTAAAACTATTCTCCCTTGCGTTAGTGATTTCAGCTTTGGGGAAAGAAGTCTTTGTCTGTCCAGTCAATCTATGGCTCTCATCACCGATTACCTTTGTTTTTATTTCATTTTCATATTTATTTTAATTGTGTTGAGGGCTGGGGTTCGTTCATCACTCAAGTTTAGTGCCGCTTAGTTACTGAAGCAGTGTCTCACTGCTGTGAGAGTTAGAGGGCTTGATCTTCAGAATAACGTAGACAGACGGAGAAAGAGAGAGAGGAGAGACTTCCCTTCTCAGCTGGAGGCAATATCCCAGCAAGTTATTTTGTCAGGAGACTTGTTTTCAATTCACTGACCGGGACCCAGGCGCAGAGAGAGAGAGAGAGAGAGAGCGACCGATGGCAGAGACATATCACTAGTCTTACCTTGCTGGCCATGCTGACTGAGGAAAGACGGGCATGCTGTTGTGATGTGTGTGTGTAAGATCTTCCCTCCTGGGACTGGCAGCACGTCTCGGTGCAAGAGTGACACGAGGCTCTCACCCTCTGGATCACGGAACAGCAGACAGCATCACCGTCTCCCTGTGTTGCACCGCAGCACTCACTCCTCCCGCGGTTCAGGCAGAAGCAGTACTAATGAGTGCAGGCTGGGCTTCTCACTCAGAGAGTGGGAGGGAGCTGGAATCACCACTCCTCTCTGACTGGAGCCACGTTAACCTTTTGAATGCCATGTGGCAACGTTTCCATGAAATGTTTTGATATGTGCTGGCTTCTTGAAGAGAGTGACAAATGAGAAGACAAATTCCGTGCGCAGCTTCGTTCGCCCATATTTGAATATTCTGATATTTGACATGTACACAGCATCTGGCATTTAATACCATTAACCTAACCCACAGGCTGCTTGGATCGGCAGAAACAGTTCAAAGTCACACGTTGCTCAGTCCACAGACTCCATATGGGAGTCACTTGGTCTGCAGTATAACCTGGTAGGTCTCAGAAGAAGCTCTGGAATAGTTCAAAAAGTAACTTTTTCAGGAATCAAGATTGTTTAATGTCATTTCCAGTACACAAGTGTAAAGGAAAGTGTTACTCCATATATGATGCAGCACAAAAAAAAGCACAATAAATATAAACACATAAAATACCTTGTATACGTTGATTGTATGAATATAAAGTGACCCCAGGCACAGGAGTGCCTGTACATAAAGTGATACTGACGGGAAATGCTAAAGTACTGGTGGTTGGGGGTGTTCATGAGCCTTGCTGTTTGGGGAAAGGAACTGTTTTTGAAGTTAGTGGTCCTGGTTAGATGCTCCATAGCCTCCTCCCTGATGAGGGTGGGATAAATAGTCCATGAGCAGGGTGGGTCGGATCCTTCCTGATGTTACTGGCCCTCCATCTACTTATTCCACCCCACAGCCTCTTAACTGAATCGTCTACACTTTCTGACTGTCAATACAGTCCAGTTCCAACATACAGGCTACACCGTAGAATAAACACAAGAGATTCTGCAAATGCTGGAAATCTGGAGAAACACACACAAAATGCTGGGACACTTCATTAAGACTCCACTTTCTTATTCCACTTCTGTCCTCTTCCTTTCCAGTCCTGATGAAGGTTCTCGGGTATTCCCTCCAAGATGCTTCCTCACCTGCTGAGTTCCTCCAGTGTTTTGTGTGTGTTGTTCTGTAGAATGATTTAGTTTGTAACATCACTGAACGTTCATGCAGTGAAACTGAATCTCAATCTCCACCTTCTGTCTCTGGTTATCTTGAGTAAATTATCTGCCTTCAACTTCCTCCTGCATTAAGACGCTATTCTGTCAGAAGAGGCATTCCATCGAATCTCTGCAGTATGCTTTATTTCCTTGTTGTGTGGAGCTGAGACTGAGCAATCCAGTTTGTTTGGATTCTGCCCACACCTTGTACATAGGTAGAGGAGTTGAGAATGTACAGCAGTGTATGTAAAAAGGTGATAGGAGTACAGTGATAGCTCAAGTGCAGAGGGAGAGATACAGAAAAGGAACAACAATTCACTGAGTTTTAATAAGAACTAAGAAAGGAATAAACACTAGGCCAACAGAGCAAAACTAACACTAAATTAATACTGTTCCTTTAACAGCATCTGTCTAAATCAATAGTTTTCTTGGACCAAGGTAAGCAGTGAGCTTTGCCATCACTGTTTGTGTCAAGACTTAACAAGGCTGAAATGAAAGGAAGGGGGTTGAATACAATTACAAAGAAACCCAAATTGGCTGGAATGTTTATTCTCACACGAGTGAATGCTGCCTTCTTCCAGCTGCCCCCTGCAAGAGCACCCAGACTCTGTGTTGTGGCAAAAGGACAGGGTCAGGGTAAAAGGGAGACACAGGACACCCATGCCCTGCCATGTGGCATCAGCCAGACCCATCAGAGCAGATGTACCAGTGTGAGGTATCATAGTAGGCAGAACATCGCCTCATGATTGTTTATTAGAGATTGGGGGGAAGTTTTGGCTCACAAACTGTGAGAGAACATCATGAGCTGGCAAGTAGTCTAGCAAACCCTCCTAATGCAGTGTTAGGAGAATCCACTCTGTTGGAGAGGTGGTCTGGATGTTGAGAGGATGTTTCCTATAACGGGGGAGTCTAGGACCAGAGGGCACAGCCTCAGAACAGAGGGACATCCATTTAGAGCAGAGATGAGGAATTTCTTTAGCCAGAGGCTGTGGAGGCCAAGTTATTGGGTGTATTCAAAGCAAAGGTTGATAGGTTCTTGATTTGTCAGGGCGTCAAAGGTTAGGGGAGAAGATGGGAGAATGGGATTAAGTGGGAAAGTAAATCAGCCATGATGGAATGGTGGACAAGACTCAGTGGGCCAAAGGGCCTAATTCTGCTCCTGTGTCTCATGTCCTTATGGAGGAGCTTGCAGTTGAGAGAGCACCACAATTTTGGAAGGACAGAACTGATGGAGAGTCATACGGTGGAGGGGGGGGGGTGATACTGAGAGTGGGTCACACTGTGGTTGGGGCGGTACTGAAGACTTTGGAGCGGCCAGAGGGAGAGCAGACTGGCCTGGGAGATGTTATCATAGTTTGCAGCGGTATGGATGGTGCGGAGGTGACCTCCCTGCCTACCCACTCCTTTTCCCCTTCCCGCCCTGTCTCTGAACTGTTTTTTTTTGACTGCTTGTTGGTGTTCCACTGGGTGTAGAACTGTGTAATATCCCAGCAGTGGTGTTTGAAGTTTTGAATTTCTGACTGCATAGTGGACTGTTATGGTAGGTTGCAGCTCCAAGATGTCGGCACTGCAGTCATATGTGGAGGTTTTGGGCTCAATAGTTATAGCTTATGAAGTCTCTCTCTGCAGTGCGGAGTGTAAGATCTCTGCCCAGGTGATGGCTGATGGCCTGGGCTCCGTGCTAGTTCAAGTGGTCCACCCTGACCAGTCCTACATGGTCCATCCAGGACAGTATACACCTCATCCGGGATCTGATTTACTTGTGCCAAGAGGCTGGTCTGTCAGTTGCCTTTCTCTCCCTTGACCAGGAGAAGGCATTTGACGGGTGAACCATCAGTGCTTTTTTGGGACCCTGCAAGCTTTCAGGCTCAAGCCACATTGCCTGTGCCTGTCTATTGTACAGTGCTGCAGAGTGGCTCGTTAAGGTTAATGGGTCCTTAACAGTGCCCCATGTCAGGATAGCTGAATTCTATTTGTGTAGAGCCTTCCTGTGCCTTTTCTGTAGAAGGTTAATGGGAGGTTGTCCTTTCAGTTTACGCCGATGATATCCTCCTCATCGTCACTGACCTGTTGACTTGCAGAGGATGTGAGACTCAACAGGGTCATCCTCTACAAGGGTCAACTGGGAAAAGTGTGTGGGCCTCTTGGTGGTCAGTGGCAGGTGGACTCCCTATCGGAGGGGTTGAGACCCTTTGTGTGGAGCACCATGCATCTTCTCAACTTGGGGGTGTTCGTGGGCTTGACGGAGGAGACCTGGCCAGTAAACTGGTGGGACTTGGAGACCAAAACCTCTGCCTGGTTGGAGCACTGGTCAGGCCTCCTTCGTGCAATTCAAAACAGGAAAGGGTATTGGTAATAAGTCAGCTGGTCACCTCCATGAAGATGGTAACGGCTGGTTACTTCAGTCCCACCCACTTCTTTTGTCTCCAGGACCCAGAAGATGCTGGTGGACTTATTCGGGGGCAACAGGAGGCATTCGGTCTCTCCTGCGGTCTTGAGTCATCCGATCGTGGGGGGCAGTCAGTCATTGATAGGTATGCGCACCCAGATGGCGTCTCTCCACCTCAGGACCCTGCAGAGGTGCCTGTACAGCGACAACCCTCCGAGATGGCACATGCTGGCGGTTCACTTCTTCTGGTGGACAGCTGTACCTCTTTGAGGGAACTGCCTCGGTTTTACAAGTGCTGTTGAGGGTATGGGGTCTGGTCTCATCCAGACAGAGTGCTCCAGCTGCGAGGGGAACTGGTTCCAGTCCTATCACAATGGATGTCGAGGGTGCTTGAGGAAGTGGGGTGATTCTGGCTGCAACACCCCCTGATGGACTGAACTGGAAGTGCTTGTGGGAGCCAGGTCCCACACAACGTGAGATTCCGTCCTCTTGCACATCTTTCAGTTCCTTACCTCCTCGCTTTGAAGATCTGATTTACTGTCTGGCAGTGGAGGAGGTCCCCAGTGGAAACCTGTTTATGTGAAGGTTCTTTCCCTGTACATTGCAAACCTGGGTGGAAGGCATTACACAGGACAGCACAGTGCAACGGGTTTCTAAGCAGGTTCACAGACACCTGTCCGTACCATGTCCGGGAGGGGTCAGTGCACCGTATGTATGGACACCTGTCCGTACTGTGTCCGGGAGGGGTCAGTGCACCGTATGTATGGACACCTGTCCGTACCGTGTCCGGGAGGGGTCAGTGCACCGTATGTATGGACACCTGTCCGTACTGTGTCCGGGAGGGGTCAGTGCACTCTATATATGGACATACGTCCGTACTGTGTCCGGGAGGGGTCAATGCACTCTATATATGGACATACGTCCGTACTGTGTCCAGGAGGGGTCAGTGCACGGTGTATATATGGACACCTGTCCGTACTGTGTCCGGGAGGGGTCAATGCACTCTATATATGGACATACGTCCATACTGTGTCCAGGAGGGGTCAGTGCACGGTGTATATATGGACACTTGTCCGTACTGTGTCCAGGAGGGGTCAGTGCACGGTGTATATATGGACATCTGTCCGTACTGTGTCCAGGAGGGGTCAGTGCACCGTATATACGGACACCTGTCTGTGTGTGTCCAGGAGGGGTCAGTGTACCGTATATACGGACACCTGTCTGTGTGTGTCCGGGAGGGATCAGTGCACCGTGTCTACACAGAGTGTGTCAGGTTGCAGCCCCTGTTTGAATATCTGAAGGGGCAGCTCAGGTTCTCGTAGCACTTCACCCTGCGTTCCTTACACACGAGCACCCAGTACAGAAAGAGGCGGGTTGCCCGGAGGATCTCGTAGTTGGCTTGCTCCTGGGCCAAAATGGCCATTCATGGGGGTAGGCGACGGTCAGTCAAGAGGTCTGCCTGCCCCTCTTCCAGGTATATGTTTGTACCCAGCTGCCCTTGGAGAGGGAGCACGTGTTCACAAAGAGTACAGTGGGGGATTTCTGAGAATGGTGCCCCCCCCCCCCAGGATTTGACTATTATATAGACAGTAATTATCACATTTTAATTTTAATTTACTCACTGTCTTGTAAATACTTAATGTTTTTATATTTCTTTTGTAAATAAACTTTTGTAGTTCTGTTAAAAGGGGGCAATACTGAGGGGGGAACTCACTGTGGGAATCGCCCACCGGGCAATGTAGCGGTCCACTGCTCCAGTTCCAGACTTTCACATCGTGAGACATAGGAGTGGAATCAGGCCTTTTGGCCCATCGAGTCAGCTCAGCCCTCTCAACCCCCTTCCTTATTGTGGCCTTTGCACATTACTGTTTACCTGCACTGTGCTCTCTCTGTAGCTGTGACATTTCATTCTGCATTCTGTTATTTTTATCCCTTGTGAAATGCTAAACAGAAGCCTTTCACTGTACCTCAGTACATGTGACAATAATAAACCAACTTTAGTATGTACCTTTCTCCTGCTCAGATCACCTGGCCCATTGAGTCAAGGACGTATGTTCAGAAAGGTGCTAAAAAAGCCAATAACACATGAAGGATCCCACCTACCCTGCTCATGGAACTGTCTGTCCCACTGCCAGGGGGGAGGTACGTAGCATCCACACCCGCACTATTATGTGCCGAGTCGTATGACATGGGTGATCATAGCCTTTCTGTGACCATGATTGTTCTTGGCATATTTTTCTACAGAAGTAGTTTGCCATTGCCTTCTGGGCGGTGTCTTTACAAGATGAGTGACCCCAGCTATTATCAATACTCTCAAGAGACTGTCTGCCTGGTGTTGGTGATAGCATAACCAGAACTTGTGATATACACCAGCTGCTCCCATGGCTTCACCTGACCCTGATCAGGGAGTGGAGGGGGTCTAAGCAGGTGTACATCCTGCCCAATGGTGACCTCCAGGCTCGTGGAGGGAAGGAGTGGCTTGCACATATCTCCACCCACCAACTGACACCAGGACCAGCAGTAAGGCTGATCAACACCTGCACCCACTAACTCACCCCTTCACCCTCCAGCCACCACTACTTTATCATTTCCTGTCTGTCACCTTGTGTACAGGCACTCCTGTCCCTTGCATGACTTAATAGACATACAGTCAATCTCTGTATATAAGCTATCTTACGTATTTATATCTGTTGTGTTCTTTATCTTACTGAGTTTTTTGTGCTGCATCAGATCCAGAGTAACAATTATTTTGTCCTCCTTTACACTCGTGTACTGGAAAAGACATTAAACGATATTGAATATATAATCTTGATTCTGCTCCGCATTGGATCGTGGCTGATTCTTTATGTTTCTCAATCCCATTCTCCTGCTGATGTTTACGGATCTCTTACAGGATGTTAGGGATAAATTTGTCCCAGTGAGGAAGATAAAGAATGGTAGGGTGAAGGAACCATGGGTGACAAGTGAAGTGGAAAATCTAGTCATCAAGTGGAAGAAAGCAGCATACATGAGGTTTAGGAAGCAAGGATCAGATGAGTCTATTGAGGAATATAGGGTAGCAAGAAAGGAGCTTAAGAAGGGGCTGAGGAGAGCAAGAAGGGGGCATGAGAAGGCCTTGGCGAGTAGGGTAAAGGAAAACCCCAAGGCATTCTTCAATTATGTGAAAAGCAAAAGGATGACAGGAGTGAAGGTAGGACCAATTAGAGATAAAAGTGGGAAGATGTGCCTGGAGGCTGTGGAAGTGAGCAAGGTCCTCAATGAATACCTCTCTTCGGTATTCACCACTGAGAGGGAACTTGATGACGGTGAGGACAATATGAGTGAGGTTGATGTTCTGGAACATGTTGATATTAAGGGAGAGGAGGTGTTGGGAGTTGTTAAAATACATTAGGACGGATAAGTCCCCGGGGCCTGACAGAATATTCCCCAGGCTGCTCCACGAGGCGAGGTAAGAGACTGCTGAGCCTCTGGCTAGGATCTCTATGTCCTCGTTGTCCATGGGAATGGTACTGGAAGATTGGAGGGAGGCAAATGTTGTCCCCTTGTTCAAAATGGGTAGTAAGGATAGTCCGGGTAATTATAGACCAGTGAGCCTTACGTCTGTGGTGGGAAAACTGCTGGAAAAGATTCTTAGAGATATAATCTATGGGCATTTAGAGAATCATGGTCTGATCAGGGACAGTCAGCATGGCTTTGTCATGGGCAGATCGTGTCTAAAAAGCCTGATAGAGTTCTTTGAGGAGGTGACCAGGCATATAGATGAGGGTAGTGCAGTGGATGTGATCTACATGGATTTTAGTAAGGCATTTGACAAGATTCCACACGATAGGCTTATTCAGAAAGTTAGAAGGCATGGGATCCAGGGAAGTTTGGCCAGGTGGATTCAGAATTGGCTTGCCTGCAGAAGGCACAGGGTCGTGGTGGAGGGAGTACATTCAGATTGGAGGGTTGTGACTGGTGGTGTCCCACAAGGATTGGTTCTGGGACCTCTACTTTTCATGATTTTTATTAACGACCTGGATGTGGGGGTAGAAGGGTGGGTTGGCAAGTTTGCTGACGACGCAAAGGTTGGTGGTGTTGTGGATAGTGTAGAGGAATGTCGAAGATTGCAGAGAGACATTGATAGGATGCAGAAGTGGGCTAAGAAGTGGCAGATGGAGTTCAACCCGGAGAAGTGTGAGGTGGTACACTTTGGAAGGACAAACTCCAAGGCAGAGTACAAAGTAAATGGCGGGATACTTGGGAGTGTGGAGGAGCAGAGGGATCTGGGGGTACATGTCCACAGATCCCTGAAAGTTGACTCACAGGTAGATAGCGTAGTTAAGAAAGCTTATGGGGTGTTAGCTTTCATAAGTGGAGGGATAGAGTTTAAGAGACGCAATGTTATGATGCAGCTCTATAAAACTCTAGTTAGGCCACACCTGGAGTACTGTGTCCAGTTCTGGTCGCCTCACTATAGGAAGGATGTGGAAGCATTGGAAAGGGTACAGAGGAGATTTACCAGGATTCTGCCTGGTTTAGAGAGTATGGATTATGATCAGAGATTAAGGGAGCTAGGGCTTTACTGTTTGGAGAGAAGGAGGATGAGAGGAGACATGATAGAGGTATACAAGATATTAAGAGGAATAGAGTGGACAGCCAGCGTTTCTTCCCCAGGGCAACACTGCTCAATACAGGAGGACGTGGCTTTAAGGTAAGGGGAGGGAAGTTTAAGAGGGATATTAGAGGAAAGTTTTTTACTCAGAGAGTGGTTGGTGTGTGGAATGCACTGCCTGAGTCAGTGCTGGAGGCAGATACACTAGTGAAATTTAAGAGATTACTGGTCAGGTATATGGAGGAATTTAAGGTGGGGGGGGTTATATGAGAGGCAGGGTTTGAGGGTCGGCACAACATTGTGGGCTGAAGGGCCTGTAATGTGCTGTATTATTCTATGTTCTATAACAGACTTGAGCTGGAATCCCATTCTCCTGCCTTCAATATTGGAATTGAACTGGAACTAAGCTGTGTGTGTGAAATAAGGTCTATTATCACTGATGCTTGCTGTGAAATATGTTGCTTTGGAGCAGAAGACATAAAGATTACTATAAGTTACAAAATATAAATTAATAAATAATGCAAAAAAAGTAATAGTGAGCTAGTGTTGAAGGACCTGTGAAATCAGAGAGGGTGGGATCTGAATGCAGAATATTTTCAGCCCACAGGAATGAAATATGCAGAGGAGATTACCTCTCACCCCAGTGACTGGGTGGCTGGGAGGAAGCGCGGGTTCGTGGACAATGAAAGAGCCTTTATTCTTGCTCTCTGATGAGTGAGGTGGGCTGAGCATGGCTAAGCGTGTCAGGCTCTGATGCTTGTGACCTGCTCAGACATAGAACATAGACCAGTACAACAAAGGAACAGGCCCTTCAGCCCACAATGTTGTACTGAACTAACTACATTAGTTCAAATGGCCAACTACACTAATCCCTCTGCCTACTCAATGTCCATGTCCTTCCATTTTCCTCACATTCATGTGCTTATCTAAACATTTCTTTAAAAGGGAGTGGGGGTGGGAATCGGTGGAGATTAGTTGGTGGGGGTGGAGAGCAGTGAGGGTAGATTACTGCAATAATCAGCAAGGGAGGTGGATGTGATTCATGCCAGTTTGCGGTCCTATCGACACGTGGAGGGACTCGAGGGTCCTGTTGCAGTTTCTAGCTACAGATCTGCAGAACTTGGCAAAGCAAAATGCGAGGGAGGTGTGGTTCTGCAGAGGTGTGGTAGGGGAAGCAGATCCAGTCAGGGTATTCAGGGAACCATTCATTCAATATTCTCTGGCCAGGGAGAGCAAAGCTAGGACTATCTCAACCTCAGAAAGGTGGTATCCATCATTAATGACCCTCAGCACCCAGGACACTCCCTCTTCTCACTGTTACCATCAGAGAAGAGGTACAGGAGCCTGAAGGCACACACACACTTTTTTAAGGACAGATTCTTCCCCTCCACCATTAGATTTCTAAACGGACAATGAACCCATGAACACTCCCTCGATACTTTTGCTCTGTTTTACACCGCTGATTTTTTTGTATATTTCTTATTGTAACTTTATGTCTGTACTGCCGCCACTTCACAACATACTGTATGTCAGTGATATTAAACCTGATTCTGAAACCTATCCACCCCCTCACTAAATAGAATTTCTTGTTCTGATACCTTGTAATTTGTAGTATATTTATTATTTCACTGTACTGCTGCCACAAAGCAAGTTTCACGACATTTGTCAGTGATTCTGGTTCAGAGGGCTGAATGGCCTCAGTGATGTAGATTCTTCGGAAACACTGATCTCTCGTCAGTCTTGTACAGCTGCCAGCCACCCGCTCCTGGTTCACTGATGTTTGGAGAGTAGCCAGCCAACTCCTCCAGCTCAACCATCCTGTTTTGTCAAATGAATAGTTGTGCCTGACTGTTTGGCACGTGCAGTCTCTGTTGGGCTGCGGACCAAGATCCGAGCTCACAGGACTACAGCGTGGCTGATGGTAGTTTCTTCGAGTCAGTGAGCCTCAGCTCTCATGGATCTGCCAGGAACCTGGGGACGGCACCTTCTTACAGTGACTAATGTCCATCCCCTTCCAGCCACTGCTTTCACCCACACTCGTTCCTCCACTAGCAGTCTCTGGACGACGTCATTATGAGGAGGCTGGGACCTCTGGATGTCCAAGTTACTTCACAGCCAGTAAGGCGTAGTCATTGTGTGAATCTTCAGAATTCTCTGCCTCCCAGGCTTGGATGCTTGGCTGGTGAGTTCACTGGCTTTTAGGAGACAGGGATTCTGGGGCGAGGGGTTCAGGGCAGAGTGAGTGAGCTCAGTGATCTGCTCGGTAATTGGATAGCAGAGAAGGGAGCCAAATGGGTGAATTCTGCTTCTCATGGGATGCAGAGTAAGATCTCACAAACAACAGTGGGATGTGACCTGATTATCTACCTTCGAGTCATAGAAGCAGGACTTCCAGCCCCACTCCGTGTACCTGTCCACGTGTCCCTCAGTCTCGTACACGCCAGTAAAAAATGTCCCAACCTGCCCAACGCCTCTCTATAACTCAGGACCTTGACTCCCAGCAATATCCTCATAAACCTCTTCTGCACTCTTTCTAGCTAAATTACATCCTTTTCCTATAGCAAGGTACCAAAACTGAACATAATATTTTAAATGCAACCTGCCAACATTCATATAACTGCAACATAACACCCCAGCTCACATACTCAGCATCCTAACTGATGAAGGCCGGTGTGTCAAACATCTTCACCACCCTGTCAACCTGTTACACCACTTCCAGGGAGCCATGTACTTGTACTGCCAGATCCCTCTGTACTACAACAGTCCCCAGCGTCCTACCATTCTCTGTGAAAATCTGCCCTCATTTGTCTTCCCAGAAGACTAAAGAAAGATTTGTCACATGTATATCGAAATGTACAGTGAAATGTATTATTTGCATCAAATCAGATCAGTGAAGATCGTGGCAGGCAGCCTGCAAGTGTTATCATGCTTCTGTAAGTGTCACATCGCATGCCCACAACTTACTACTTCTAACCTGGATGTCGATGGAATGTGGTCACTGGGAAAACATACAACCTCCTTACAGACAATGGCAGGAATTGAACCTCAAATGGTGATTGCTAACCGCTGTGCTACAGTGCTGTCCCACTCTCACCATAACCCTGGATTCCCTCAGCCCTAAGAAAAATGGCCAGCTCTGCTTGAATATATTTTAATGATTTGTCCTCAGCAGTCTTCTGTGGTTGAAAACCCTACAGGCTCTCCATCTCAGCCCAATATGGTTCATCCCTCTCCTTAGACTCTGACCACTTGCTCTGGGAACATTCTACACCTACTCTGTCCACTTCTACTGGAATCTTGGAGGCTTTCATGTGATCTCCTAGAACCATAGAACATTACAGCACAGAAACAGGCCTTATGGCCCTTTTTGGCTGTGCCGAACCATTTTTCTGCCTAGTCCCACTGACCTGCACCCGGCCTATATCCTGCCATAGACCTCTCATCCATGTACCTGTCCAAGTTTTTCTTAAATGTTAAGAGTGAGCCTACATTTACCACCTCATCTGGCAGCTCATTCCACACTCCCACCACTCTCTGTGTGAAGAAGCCCCCCCCCCCAATGCTCCCTTTAAACTTTTCCCCCTTCACCTTAACCCATGTCCTCTGGTTTTTTTCTCCCCTAACCTCAGTGGAAAAAGTCTGCTTGCATTCACTCTATCTATACCCATCATAATCTTATATACCTCTATCAAATCTCCCCTCATTCTCCTACGCTCTAGGGAATAAAGTCCTAACCTATTCAACCTTCCTCTGTAACTCAGTTTCTCAAGTCCCAGCAACACCCTTGTAAACCTTCTCTGCACTCTTTCAACCTTATTAATATCCTTCCTGTAATTCAGTGACCAAAACTGCGCACAATACTCCAAATTCGGCCTCACCCAATGCCTTATACAACCTCACCATAACATTCCAACTCTTATACTCAGTAGTTTGATTTATAAAGGCCAAAGTACCAAAAGCTCTCTTTACAACTCTATCTACCTGTGACACCACTTTTAGAGAATTTAGTATCTGTATTCCCAGATCCCTCTGTTCTACTGCACTCCTCAGTGTCCTACCATTACTTTCTATGTTCTACCTTGGTTTGTCCTTCCAAACTGCAATACCTCACACTTGTCTGCTTGTCTGCATTAAACTCCATCTGCCATTTTTCAGCCCATTTTTCTAGCTGGTTCAAATTTCTTTGCAAGCTTTGAAAACCTTCCTCACTGTCCACTCCACCTCCAATCTTTGTATCATCAGCAAATTTGCTGATCCAATTTACCACATTATCATCCAGATCATTGATATAGATGACAAATAACAATGGACCCAGCACTGATCCCTGTGGCACACCACTAGTCACAGGCCTCCACTCAGAGAAGCAATCCTCCAGTACCACTCTCTGACTTCTCCCATTGAGCCAATGTCTAATCCAGTTTACTACCTCATCATGTATACCTAGCGACTGAATCTTCCTAACTGACCTCCCATGTGGGACCTTGTCAGAGGCCTTGTCCTTGTCCTTGGCCTTGTCCATGTAGACAACATCCACTGCCTTCCCTTCATCCACTTCCCTTGTAACCTCCTCAAAAAACTCTAATAGATTTGTTAAACACGACTTACCATGCACAAAGCTGTGTTGACTCTCCCTAATAAGTCCTTGTTGGATCCTATCTCTTAGTACTCCTTCCAATAATTTACCTACTACCGATATCAAATTTACCAGCCTATAATTTCCCGGATTATTCCCGGAAATGTACACAATGTACGTCCTGAAATGCTTTTGCTTCACAAACATCCACGAAAACAGGAGTGCCCCAAAGAATGAACAACAGTTAAATGTTAGAACCTCAATGTCCCCCACCCCAGTTTCTCCATCCCGCGTGTAAGCGGCAGCAAGTGACCATCCCCCCTACCCCCAGCAGCAAAAAAAGCAGTATCGGCACCAGCACCAAGCACCCAAGCATGAGCAAAGCAACAGCAAAGACAGACTTGCAGTTACTCCAAAGGCTTCACGTTTCACCCGGCATCCAACATACCACAGGTCCTCTCTCTCTCTCTCTAATAAGGGAGAGGGGGTGTCTCCATTTTCCCAGTGAGCGGAGAGACATAATGAACAACTTGCTGGTTTATGATGTTGAAAGTCTGTTACGTCGCTTTTTTCGAGCTCTGTGCCTGAAGACCACAAAGATCCTGGACCTCCAGGCACACAGCAGATATCCCGACTCCCCCAACAACACACGGTTCTCCTGTCGTGACACCGACCCTCAATCCGCCGTCTCCAGAGACCTGAGATCCTGGGGTTCTTCAGAACCCCAAGAGCAGGTCCCATTCCCGCAAAGAACCGTAGTCAGTGTGTAAAATTGAATCTTGTATTCAAGGTTGTTTAATGTTATTTCCAGTATAAAGGAAAATTAAATAATACTTACTGCAGCACAAAAAGCAATAAAATAAAGAACAATAATAAAGAAACACAATAAATATAAATACTTAAGATATCTTATATATGTAGATTGTATGTATGTCCATTAAGTGACACAAGGCACAGGAGTGTCTGTACGTAAGGTAACTAACAGGAAATGATAAAGTAGTGGAGGTGGTGGCTGTTGATCAGCCTTACTGCTTGGGGAAAGTTACTGTTTTTGAGTCTGGTGGGCCTGATGTGGATACTACATGGCCTCCTCCCTGATGAGAGTGAGACAAACAGTCCAGGAGCACGGTGGGTCAGATCCTTTATGCTGTTAATGACCCTTTTCCTGCACCTTATGTATGTCCTTGATTTTTCTTAGGGCCAGAGGGATTGAGGGTTACAGGCGAAGCAGTTTATATAAGGGGTTATGCCATCATTGGGGGGTCCAGAGGAGGTTCACAGGAATTATCCTGGGAATGAAAGGGTTAACATATTTGGAGCGTTTGATGGCTCTGGACTCACTGGAGGTTAGAAGAATGGGGGGTGAATCTCATTGAAACCTTTTGAATATTGAAAGGCTTAGAGTTAGACAGAGTGGATGTGGAGAGGATGTTTCCTACAGCTGAGAAGTCTAGGACCAAAGAGAACAGCCTTAGAAGCAAGGATTTAGAACAGATATGAGGAGGAATTTCTTTAGCCAGAGAGTGGTGAATCTGTGAAATTTATTGCTGGCATTGGTATATTTAAAGCTGAGGGTGATAGATTCTTGATTAGTAAGAGTATCAAAGATTATGGGGAGAAGGCAGGACAATGGGTCCTAACTCACCCACTATGGAATGGTGGAGCAGAGGCGATGGGTTGAACAGCCTAATTCTGCTCCTATGTCTAATAGCCTTAGTGATGCACCACCATGATCACATGGCAGGATGGGGTACTGTAGCAGGGCTGAATGGCCTGTGCCTGCTGTTGCTGACCTGGCCCCTGCTTCTGCTACGTACCTGATCCAGTGAAGGTTCAGTACTGGGTCTGCTTACAGGTCTGGTCAGGCTACATAATCACACTGTGTAACTACTGCCTGTACACACCCTGTAATTTGGGGGAATTAATCAGACACGGCATCTCAGAGTACCTTCTGTTTTCAGCCCACTGTATTGATTTGTACTGAAAGCGCAAATTAAAATTCCCAAGGACTTTACAAAGCTCCTTTTATTGTTAATTATAAGTGGTTACTGGCACTGATCATCAAAACAGCCCCTAGGAAGGTCCACGGGTGCCAAGTCCTCCAGGCCAGCTGGATAAAAACACAGTGACGTCAAGCCTGTTGGGGCGAGTCAGAGTCTTAGTGCACTACAACACAGAAACAGCTTCAGACCATCTAGTCTGTGCTGAACTGTTGTTCTGCCTCGTCCCATCGACCTGCATCTGGACTATAGACCTCACATTCATGTACTTGAAAGTGAACCTGCATCCACCAGTTCCACTGGCAGCTCATTCCACACTCGCACCACCTTCTGAGTGAAGTAGTTCCTTCTCATGGTCCCCTTAAACATTTCACCTTTCATTCATAACCCATGACCTCTAACTCTAGTCTCACTCACCCTAGTGGAAAAAAATCTGCTTGCCTTTACCCTATCAATACTGCTCATAATTTTGTATACCTGTATCAAATCTCCCCTCATTCTCCTGCGCTCCAGGGAATAAAGCCCTAATCTCTTCAACCTTTCCCTATAGCTCAGGTCCTCTAGTCCCAACAACATCCTTGTAAATTTTCTTTGCACACTTTCAATCCTAATGATATCTTTCCTGTGGATAGGTGATCAAAATTACACAGAATGCTGCAAATTAAGCCTTGCCAGTGTCTTATACAACTTTAACATTACATCCCATCTCCTGCACTCAGTACATTGATCTATGATGAATATGCCCATATTATATCTACCTTTTACGCTACTTTGAAGGAATTATGGATCTGCGTTCCCTGATCGCTCTCCTACTGTACTCCTCAGTGCCCTACTGCTCATCATGCAAGTCCTGCCCTAGTTTGTCCTCCCAAAGCGCAACTCCTCACAGTTGTCTACATTAAGTTTCAGCTGCCATTTTTCAGCCCATTTTTCCAGCTGGTCCAGATCCCACTGCAAGCTCTGATAGTCTTCCTTACTGTACTGTTGTATGTTCTGTGTAATCTAAATATGGTTAGATCAAAAAATGGTTAGACCAAGGGCTGAAAAACCATTTGTCCTTGTTCAAACACACGTCCTGATCAGATAAGAACATAAGAGATAGGAGCAGGAGTAGGCCAATCGGCCCCTCAAGCCTGCTCGGCCATTCAACAAGATCACGGCTGATCCAATCTTAACTCTAGTTATCACAGAATTCCACAAGGCAACAGTGCCAACCAACAGGGCACCATGCCGCCCATTTTATTTTATTATTCATCCCACCCAAACCCATGTGATCACCCGGGGGGAAGAAAAAAACGATTTGCCAATTGAGGAGAAAAAATCTGGAAAATTCCTCTCCGACCCATCCAGGCTATCGAAAACTGGTCCAGGAGATCACATGGCTGATCTAAACCCAGCCACATGTCCACTTACCTGCTCGCTCACCATATCCCCTAATGCCATTTTTATCCAGGAAAATGTCTATCTCCGTTTTGAATTTATTGAGTGTAGTAGCTTCCACAGCTCACTGGGGCAGTAAATTCCACAGCCCCACTACCCTCTGAGTGAAGAAATTTCTCCTTATCTCAGTCCTGGGACGGCATCCCCTTATTTTAAGATTATGCCCCCTAGTCCTAGTTTCACCCATCATTGGGAACATTCTCCCCGCATCCACCCGATCAAGCCCCTTCACAATCTTATATGTTTCAATAAGATCGCCTCTCATTCTTCGGAACTCCAATGAGTAGAGTCCCAATCTATTCAACCTCTCATCATACATCAACCCACCCATCCCCGGAATTAACCTAGTGAACCTTCTCTGCACTGCCTCGAGAGCCAGTATGTCCTTTCTTAAATATGGACACCAGAACTGCACGCAGTACTCCAGGTGTGGTCTCACCAATACCCGGTACAACTGCAGTAAGACCTCCCTGTTCTTATACTCCATCCCCCTAGCAATAAAAGCCAGCATTCCATTGGTCTTCTTGACCACCTGCTGCACTTGCATGCTAACTTTTTGTGTTTCCTGCACCAGGACCCCCAGATCCCTTTGCACAGAAGCACTTTCCAGTTTCTCTCCATTTAGATAATAACTTGCTCTATTATTTTTCCTGCCAAAGTGCAAGACCTCACACTTGTCAGTATTATATTTCATCTGCCAAATGTCTGCCCAATCACTCAGCCTATCTATGTCCCCCTGCAGGGTTTCAATGTCCTCCACACTCATTACACTCCCTCCCATCTTTGTGTCATCAGCAAACTTCGATACGTTGCACTTAGTCCCTTTCTCCAAATCATTAATATAGATTGTAAAGAGTTGGGGTCCCAACACCGACCCCTGCGGAACACCACTAGTCACCAACTGCCAGTCTGAGAATAAACCATTTATCCCAACTCTCTGTTTTCTGTTAGAAAGCCAATCCTCCACCCATGCCAGAGTATTACCCCCAATCCCATGATTTTTTACTTTAAGTAATGATCTTTGATGTGGCACCTTGTCAAATGCCTTTTGGAAGTCCAAATACACCACATCCACTGGTTCCCCTTTATCTACCCTTTATGTTATGTCCTCAAAGAACTCCAACAAATTTGTCAAACATGACTTCCCTTTTGTAAAGCCATGCTGACTTTGTCCTATTAAGCTATGTTTATCCAAATGCCCTGTTACTGTTTCCTTAATTATCGATTCCAACATTTTGCCAACCACAGATGTTAGGCTAACTGGCCTATAATTCCCAGCCTTCTGTCTATTGCCCTTTTTAAATAAAGGAGTTACATTAGCATTTTTCCAATCTGCCGGGACCATTGCCGAGTCCAGCGAGTTTTGAAAAATTATCACTAATGCATCCACAATCCCGACCGCCACTTCCCTTAAGACCCTAGGGTGCAAGCCATCCGGTCCAGGGGATTTATCTACCTTCAGTCCCATTAATTTATCAAGTACCATTTCCTTGGTGATTTGAATTGTAGTTAGCTTCTGTCCCCCTAGAGCCCCCTGTTTATCCAGTGTTGGGATATTTTGAGTGTCCTCTACTGTAAAAACTGATACAAAATATTTGTTCAGCGTTTCCGCCATCTCCATGTCCCCTACCATTAATTTCCCGGTCTCATCTTCTAGGGGACCAACATTTACTTTAGCCACCCTTTTTCTTTTTATGTAACTATAAAAACTCTTACTATCTGCTTTTATGTTTTTCGCCAATTTACTTTCATAATCTATCTTCCCCTTCTTAATCAATCTTTTCATTATTTGCTGCTGATCTTTAAAAGCTTCTCGATCTTCAATCTTCCCACTAGATTTAGCTACCTTATATAACTTTCTTTGTAGTCGTATACTTTGCTTTATTTCTTTACTTAGCCACGGATAACTATTTTTTCTTTTACACCCTTTTTTCTTCTGTGGAATATATTTTTCTTGATAGTTGTAAAATAACTCCTTAAATATACACCACTGATCAAGTACCAATCTACCCTTTAATCTATTTTCCCAATCCATCTTAAGCAATTCCGCTCTCATACCATCATAGTCTCCTTTATTTAAGCTCAGTACGCTTGTTTGAGATCCAACCCTCTCATCCTCTAATTGAATATGGAATTCGACCATGTTATGGTCACTCATTCCAAGGGGATCCTTTACTAGGACGTTTTTTATTAGTCCTGTCTCATTACACAGGACTAGATCTAAGACTGCTTGCCCCCTTGTCGGCTCAGTAACATATTGTTCAAGGAACCCATCCCGAATACACTCAATAAACTCTTCTTCAAAGCTGCCGTGTCCGACTTGATTAATCCAGTCAATATGAAAGTTAAAATCCCCCATAATTATAGCTGTTCCCTTATTACAAGCCCCAACTATTTCCTGATTTATGCTCCGACCAACTGAGTTACAGAAGGCACAGCCGCATCCACACTTGAGAAGATTAAGGCATGCAAGGCTCCCCATCCTCATCCTAAACAACTTTCTACAGAAGCACCTTCAAGGGTGTCCTTTCCGGCTGCATCATTGTGTTGTACAAAAGATGCAAAGCTTTGGACCGCAAGTCCTTACAGTAGGTAGTAAGGATCACTGGGGTCTGTCTTCCCTCTATTTGTGACATTGTAGACAAAGGACATGAAGCATTGTTGATGATCCCTACCAGCCATCTCACCATCTCTTTGATCCACTACTGTCAGGAAGGAGGTACAGGTACATTAGGATGAGGACTACCAGACTGGATAATAACTGCTTCCTTCAGGCTGTGAGACTAATGAATACCCTGTCACTACCAAGTTCTTGTCACTAGGACAGTGAGTTGTTTACTGTACTGCTTACCTGTGCTGTGCAGTACATGCATTTTGAATTATATTTTATTATTTGTGGTAATATTTTGTTTTCTGTGCAGTGTAGGATATATGATTTATGGATGGACCATAGTTCGGAGGAACATTGTTTCATTGGTTGTATACATGTACGGTCGGATGATAATATAATCAAACTCTTAGTCCCAGTCTAAATACACCACTGCTCAACTGGGCGTTGGACTTCCTAAGCAGCAGAACTCAGATAGTCAGGATGCACAACCATTCCTCCCTCTCTATTATCTTTAACATGGGTGTCCCCATGGCTGTGTGCCAAGCCCATTGCTGTGCACTCTGCTTACACATGACTGCATGGCCAAACATCCGAGTAATCATTGTCACATTTGCCAAAGACCTAACAGTGGTGGGGCTCCTCACCAATAACAATGAGACAGCCTACAGAGGGAAGCTGGAAGAACTTGAGGCTAGTGCCACGCAAATAACATCTTGCTCATTGTCAACAAGACAAAGGAGATGGTTATCAACTTCAGGGGAACTCGCACCACTCACTCCCCTCTTGACATTGGTGGCAAACAGTATTAAACACCTGGGAGTGCACATCACACACAACCTTTCATGGTCCCAGAACACATCATACAGTCAAAAAGGCTCATAAATGCCACTACTTTCTGATGAGGCTGAAAAGTGCTGGACCTAGCACATCCATACTTGTGTCATTCTACTGAGGCACTGTCCAGAATATCCTGACGCGCTGCATTACTGTTTGGTAAAGAAACTGCACTACAGCAGGCAGAAAGGGTCCCAAAACTGCCCAGTGCATCATCAGCACCAGCCTACCCGCCATCAAGGGGGTATATACAGAAAGTTGTTGGAAAAGGGCCACCCACTCTGCTCATGGACTGTTTGTCACACTCCCATCATGGAGGATGCTACATAGCATCTATGCCAGAACTACCAGATGCAAAAACTCTTACTTTCCCCAAGCAGTAAGGCTGGACAACACCCCCACAACCCTGACCACCACCACTTTATCATTTCACCTTATGTACAGACAATCCTGTGCCCGGATTCACTTTATGGACAAACAATCAATCTATGTATTGATATTTATTGTGTTCTTTATCTGATTGCATTTTTTTGTGCTGCATTGGATCCAGAGTGACAATTATTTCGTTCTCCTTTACACCTGTGTACTGGATATGACATTAACCAATCGTGAATCTTGAATCTGGAGAATAAACTTGAACTTGAAAGATATGGGGTAAACTCAATAACTATGGACTGGTCAGTTTAAGCTCTTGATAGTGATAACAGGGACAAATTTAGCAGTCACTAAATAATATACTTCAGGAAAAGATTCCCCTCCCCACCCCCGCCACCATAGAACATTACAGCTCAATACGGCCCTTCAGCCCTCCATGTTGTGCCGACCCATATAATCCTTAAAAAAAAGTACTAAACCCACACTACCCCATAACCCTGTATTTTTCTTTCATCCATGTGCCTGTCCAAGAGGCTTTTAATTACCCCTAATGTTTTAGCCTCCACCACCATCCCTGGCAAGTCATTCCAGGCACTCACAACCCTCTGTGTAAAAAACTTACCCCTGATGTCTCCCCTAAACTTCCCTTCCTTAATTTTGTACGTATGCCCTCTTACTTTTGTACATATGCCCTCTCACCAGATTTCAGAACGGTCCATGAACCCATTAACACTGCCTATAGTCCTATTTTTGACTATTTATTTATATTTGTAAAATTTATAGATTTTTGTGACTTTGCACTGTACTGTTGCTGCAAAAACAAATTTCACATCATCTGGTAATAAATCAGATTCTGATCCTGGATTGATTAGAGAAAGGCAGAAAGGATTGTTGAGAACTAAACACAAGATTCTGCAGATGCTGGAATTCCAGAGCCAAGATGTCTTCCCAAGACCTGATGAAAGGTCTTGGCTCGAAACGTCAGCTGTTTATTCCTTTTCATAGATGCTGCCTGAACTGCGGAGTTCCTCCAGAATTTTATGTGTGTTAGTAAAGACTAATGTAACGTGGAGTTTTTGACTGAAATTGCTGAGGAGTCAAAGTCGAGGTTATAGTGCCAGATGGGTGGAACTGAGCCTTGGTCACTGGCACTGTAGTAACATTACGCTGACCACTGAACCACTGTGCTGCCCACGCCTGGAATACAGGGTAAGGTGATGTTCTGTGATTGCAGGCAGAGGAAGTGCTGGATGGGGATCTGTCTGACTAGTCATAAAAAACGATGGCACAAAACAGGCCCTTCAACACATCTAGTGTGTGCTGAACCATTTAAGCTGCCTAGTCCCCTCAACCTGCACCAAGACCATTGCCCTTCATACCCCTCCTATCCATGTACCTATCCAAACTTCTTTTGTACATTGAAATCAAAATCACATCCACCACTTCTGCTGGCAGCTTGTTCCACACCCTCACTACCCTGAGTGAAGAAGTTCCCCTCAGAGCAACAACCTTCTTGACCAAGCATGAGGACTATCCTGAATCAGTCCATGTCTATCCAAATACTGTACTTATATATCTGATCCCTCAGAAAACCTTCCAGTTACTTTCTCACTGCTAATGTCAGGCTCACTGGCCTATAATTCTACGAGGCTGTGGTGGCCAGTGCTATCATGTTTGCTGTTGTGTGCTGGGGCAGCAGGCTGAGGGTAGCAGACACCAACAGAATCAACAAGCTCATTCGTAAGGCCAGTGATGTTGTGGGGGTGGAACTGGACTCTGACAGTAGTGTCTGAAAAGAGGATGCTGTCCAAGTTGCATGCCATCTTGGACAATGACTCCCATCCACTCCATAATGTACTGGTTAGGCACAGAAGTACATTCAGCCAGAGACTCATTCCACCGAGATGCAACACAGAGCATCATAGGAAGTCTTTCCTGTCTGTGGCCATCAAACTTTACAGCTCCTCCCTCGGAGTGTCAGACACCCTGAGCCAATAGGCTGGTCCTGGAATTATTTCCACTTGGCATGATTAACTTATTATTTAATTATTTATGGTTTTATATTGCTGTATTTCTTCACTATTCTTGGTTGGTGTGGCTGTAATGAAACCCAATTTCCCTCGGGATCAATAAAGTATGTCTGTCTAATTTCCTGATTTATTCTCAGAGCCTTTCTTAAAACAATGGAACAACATTACCTATCCTCCAATCCTCTGGCACCTCACCTATTGCTAAGGATGTTGTAAATGTCTCTGCTAGGGCCCCGACAGTTTCTGCCCTAGCCTCCCACAAAGTCTGAAGGAAAATCTTGTTAAGCCCTGAGGATTTGTCCACTCGAATTTGCCTCAAAACAGCAAATACCTCCTCCTCTGTGTAGGGTCCATGAACCTGCTGCTGCTTTGTCTCAGTACGATAGACACTGTATCCATCTTCTGAGTAAATACAGGTTAAAATCCATTGAAATTTTCTCCTATCTCTTCAGGCTCCGTGCATAGAAAACCTACAGCACAATACAGGCCCTTCAGCCCACAATGCTGTACTTACTTTAGAAATTATCTAGGGTTCCCCATAGCCCTCGATTTTTCTAAGCTCCATATACCTATCCAGGAATCTCTGAAAAGATCCTATCATATCCACCTCCATCACTGACGCTGGCAGTCCATTCTGTGCACTCACAACTCTCTGCATAAAAAACTTACCCGACATCTCCTCTGTACAGTACACTCTTCCAAGCACCTTAAACTGTCTTCTCTCATGTTAGCCATCTGGGAAAAAGCCTCTGACTATCCATACGATCAATGACTCTCATCATCTTATACACCTCTATCAGGTCATCTCTCATATTCCGTCACTCCAAGGAGAAAAGTCCACTTAAATCTTCTGGAGGACTAATTTTGTCCCTTGCAATCATTTTGCTGTTAACGTATCTGTAGAAGTGTGTAGGATTCTCCTTCATCTTGTCTGCTAGAGCAACCATGTGCCTTTTTTTTAGCCCTCCTGATTTTGTTAAGGTGTTCTCTTGCATTTCTTATACTCAAATAACTTGTTTGTTCCTATCTGCTTATAACTGCTATGCACCTCTGTCTTTTCTTAACCAGGGCCTCAATGTCTTTTGAAAACCAAGGTTCCTTACACTTGTTATCTTTACCTGTTATTCTGACAGACACATACAAGCTTTGTACTCTCAAAATTTCACTTTTTAAGGCCTCCCAAGTACACATTTGCCAGAAACCAGCCTTTCCTAATCCACACTTGCCAGATCCTTTCTGATACCATCAACATTGGCCTTCCTCCAATTTAGAATCTCAACCCAAGAACCAGAACTGTCCTTTTCTATAATTGAAACTAATGGCATTATGATAACTGCATACAAAGTGTTTCCTCGAACAAACCTCTTTCACTTGCCCTGTCTCATTCCCTAATCTAGTATCACACCCTCTCTCACTGGGACTTCCATGTAATGATTAAGGAAACTGCCCTGTACACACTTACCAAATTCTATCCTGTTAAGTCCTTTTACAGTATGAGGGTTCCAGTCAATAAATCCCGTGGACAAATGGATGGTGTGTAATATAGCCCCATTAACGTGGTCATTCATTTCTTGTTTCTCACGTCCACCCATAAAGCCTCAATAGATGAGTTCTCCAGTCTGTCCTGTTTGATCACAGCCATGACGTTCTCCATGACTGGTAATGCCACCCTCTTCCTTTAATCCCTTCCATTCTGTCACATCTAAAACAATGGAACCCCAGAATAATGAGCTGCCCCTCCTACAACCAAGTCTCACTAATGGCTACAATATTATAACTCCATGTGTTGATCCATGCCCTGAGCTCATCTGCCTTTCCTACAATACTTCTTGCATTGAAGTATACAGAACACAGAACATTAGTCCCACCACACTCAACCTTTTGGTTCATGACTTTGTCTTGGGTCCTAACAAAATTCTCCACAACAACTCCAGTGTCTGTTCTGGCACTTTGATTCCAATGCCCCTGAAACTTCAGTATAACCTCCCCCCCCCCCCCCCATACAGTACCATAGTACCAGCAAACCTTCCCGCTAGGATATTAGTCCCTCTCTAGTAGTTTGGGTGCAAACCGTACCTTCTGTACATGTCCCACCTACTCTGGAAGAGAATCCAATGATCCAGAAAGTCTGAAGCCCTCCCTCCTATACCAACTCCTTAGCCATGTGTTAAACTGTGTGATCTTCCTATATGTGGCCTCAATAGCCAGTGGCATGGTAACAATCCTAAGATCACAACCCTCAAAGTCCTGTCCTTTTAACTTAACACCTAACTCTCTGAACTCAATTTGCAAAACCTCGTCCATCTTCCTACCTATATCATTAGTACTGACATGGGTCACAACCTCCGGTTGCTCACCCGTCCACTTAACAATGTATAATGCTCAGGTTTTCATCCAAGATGTCCTGGATCCTGGCACCCAGGAGGCAACATACCATCCTGGAATCTTGTTCTCATCCACAGAACCTCCTTCCTGTTCCCCTAACTAATGAATCCACTATCCCCACAGCTTACCTCTTCTCCCCCCACCACTTCCCTTCTCAGCCACAGAGCTTGACTCAGTGCCAGAGATCTGACTGCTGTGACTTTCTTCTGCTAGGTCTTTCCCACCCCACCAACAGTATCCAAAGTGATATACCTGTTGTTGAAGGGGGTGGCCACAGGTGTACTCTGTACTGGCTGTTTAATCCCTTTCACCCCTCTTGACTGTCACCCAGTTTCCTGTGTCCTGCACCTTGGGTGCAGCCACCTCTCTATACGTTCTGTCTGTCACCCCTTCAGCCTCCTTAATGATCCGGAGTTCATCCAGTTTCAGCTCCAACTTCTTAACGTGGATTGTTAGAAGCTGCAGCTGGATGTACTTCTTGCAGGTTAGGTCGTCAGAGACATTGGAGGTCTCCCTGCCTTCCCACATTATGCAAGAGGAGCATTCAACTCTCCAGCTGGCAACCCTACTGTTCTAACTGTGCAATTATAAAGAAAGAAACAATAAATAAACTGGAGAAAAAAATCTATGTACAGCTTTTTCTCTTTCTCTCACTCAAGCCTCTCCTCGCTGAAGCTTCAAAGAGCTGAAGCCTCAAATCTCCACTCTTACACTGTCCACTCCAACAATGGCTGCTCTGCTTGCCCCGCCTTATCTTTATTTGCTGTTCAGTAAAATTGAAAGAATATCCCTGATGACCCTGCCCTGAGGCATTGTCTGTCCAACTGCAGGACCTCTCCCTCATGAACATATAGATTTTATATTTTTATTTAGAGATACAGCACCTTGAGCCGTGCTGCAAACAACCCACCAAACTAACCCCAGCCTAAACACAGGACAATTTACAATGACCAATGAACCTACTACCTGGTACATTTTTAGACTTTGGGAGGAAACCCATGCACACATGGGAAGGAACATACAAACTTTCTGACAGAGGATGTTGGAATTAAACTCCAGCTAGTCATAGAGCACAGAAACAGGCCTTTCAGCCCATCTAGTCAATCCTGAACTGTTAGCTCTGCTTAGATCCATCAATTGGCACCTGCACTGTAGCCCTCCATATCCCTCCCATCCATGTACTTTCCCAGACTTCTCTGAAATGTTGTAATCAAACATATAAGAGGTTGGTCGAGGATTCAGAGATACACAGATCACCTGGACAGTGGCAGATGGATTTTCATCCAGATAGGAGTGAGGTATACACCAGCGATTCTGCAGATGCAACACACACAAAATGCTGGAGAAGCTCAGCAGGTCAGGCAGCATCTGTGGAACAGAGTAAACAATCGACATACTGGACCAAGGCCCTTCACCAGAACTAGAAAGCAGTAAAAGCCAGAATAAGAAGGTGGGTGGGTGGGGAGGGGGATAGGTGAGAGAGGTAAGGTAATGCAGTTTGGAAAGTCAAATTCTGGTAGGATGTACAGAGTAAACCTTAGCAGCACTGGTGAACAGAGAGACTGGGTTGCGAGTCCGTATCTTCTAGAGCAGGGGTGGGCAAACTTTTTGACTTGTGGCCCACAAAGGGTTCTAAAATTTGACAGGGGGGCCAGACCAGGAGCAGATGGACGGAGTGTTTTGGTAATACACCTCATAAGAGAAAATAAAATATCATGGGATATGTAGAAAACATGTGCTTTAATTTCAATTGAAAATGAACAAATGCATTACAACAAAATATCTGTCTTTGAAGTCCCATGGTATTTAGCTATTTATTGAAATGACTTTTAAAACACTGAAAATTAAATGAATAAAATACAGCTTTTTTTAATAGTAACAGTTATTATTTTAAAGCACTGAAAATTCTGTTATCCTTCAAGATATTATCATCATGACTCTCCTCCTGACTGTCTTTATTTCAAAAACGGTAGGAGATGCAGGTCTACTTGTCCTGCTCCTTCTTATTCAATTGTCCCATGTGCCAAAACTCAACAACGACCAGCACAAGGACAGAACAGTGACAGCGCGCCAGTATGCGGAGCGCGTTATTTGATCTGGAGCGCATTTTTTATTTTGAGAACGTACGTGCACCTGCGCACTACTCATGTCCATCACTTAACAGAAATGACATGTAACATGTAAGGCTTATTGAAAAAAATACTTTCAAATGCATTTTTTACATAACACAACGAAGAAACTTATTTTTAATTTCAGTGGGAACAGTGTTGTTGGTCTCCCTTTTTAGCCAGCGCATCAAAGTCTGGATTTAGTTTTGTTGTGGCGATTCTCAGGATGGATCTGAGGTGTTGGTCAGTTAACTTGGATCTGTGGCTGGCTTTGTTGATGTTCATGACGCTGAACGCCTGTTCACACAAATAGGTCGAGCCGAACAAAGAGTAAAGCGGAAATGTAGAGTAATACGCTGCACCTCAACAAAGGTCAATGTATATAGAGTGCGTCATCTATTGGGAAAATGCCAGAATTGCGGGGAAAAAATGTTAACAAGGTTTATTAATATAATTTCATCAAGTTCTGCGGGCCGGATTAAAAAGCTTAACGGGCCGCATATGGCCTGCGGGCCGTGGTTTGCCCATGCCTATTCTAGAGAGTGGATAGGGTGGTGACTTCTTGAGCAGACTGAGATCCTTTGGAACATACAGGCCTCTCCTTCACATGTCTACCAGTCTGTTGCCTTCGTCAATCAAAGTACTGAGTACAAGAGCTGGGATTTGTATTGCAGCTGTACAAAACATTGGTTAGACCACACAGGGAGTTTTGTGTACTGTTCTGGTCACCGTAGTAGTATGGTAGGGTAGAGTGTGTGTGGACGCAGACTATGTTTCTGTGCAAGCCACATCGAGCAATGGCAGAAGCTCATTAGTGAACGTGTCAGGGGCTGTTCCTCCCCAGCGCTCTCTATCCTGTCCACTGGCCGCAGTGGACACAGATTAGTTCATCACAGGCAAAGCCCTCCCCACCACTGAGCACAGCTACAAAGAATGCTGTCAGAA
This sequence comes from Hypanus sabinus, assembly GCF_030144855.1. Lineage (NCBI taxonomy): Eukaryota > Metazoa > Chordata > Chondrichthyes > Myliobatiformes > Dasyatidae > Hypanus > Hypanus sabinus. The sequence goes on from NC_082714.1 coordinate 4,441,148, forward strand.
GAAAGAAGCAGCCATCATCGAGGACCCCCACCATCCAGGCCATGCTCTCTTCTCACTGCTACCAGCGGGCAAAAGGTACAGGAGCCTTCGGTCCCACACCACCAGGTTCAGGAACAGTTATTACCCCTCAACCATGAAGCTCCTCAACAGGGATGGATAACTTCACTCACCTCAACTCTGAACTGAATCTACGAACTACAGACTCACTTTCTAAGATTCGACAATTTGTGTTGAGTGTCAGTTCATGTTGACAAGGGAAGCACAGGAGCACTTACAGGACTGCTTTGAATCGGTGGACTAGACTGTATTCAGGGATTCATCTTCGAACCTGGATGAGTTCTGCAGTTGTTACCGACTTCATTAAAACCTGTGTGGATGAGTGTGTGCCCACAGAGACTTACTGTACTTCCCCAAACTAAAAGCCGTGGATGAACCAGGAGGTACGTCGTCTGCTGAAGGCTCGATCTGTGGCATGTAAGTCTGGTAACCCAGGCCTGTACCAGGAAACCAGGTATAATTTGTGAAGGGCTATTTTAAGAGTGAAGTGACAATTTCAAACGAGGTTGGAGGTGACACCAGATGTACGACAACTCTGGCAGGGTTTGCAAGACATTACTTCCTACAAAGCGAAAACCAATAGTGTGATTGGTAGTGATGCTTCACTACCAGATGAACTCAAAGCCTTCTATGCACGCTTTAAAAGGGAGAATATAACTACAGCTGTGAAGATTCCTGCTTCACCTGATGACCCTGTAATCTCTGTCTCAGAGGCCGATGTTAGGCTGTCTTTAAAAAGGGTGAACTCTTGCAAGGCAGAAAAATAGTACATGGAGCTTAGAAAAATACAGGGCTCTGGGGAAATCTAGTAATTTGTAAGGTAGGGACATGTTTGGCACAACTTCATGGGCCAAACATGTGGTGGGAAAGCTGTTGGAAAAGATTCTTAGAGATAGGATCTATGGGCATTTAGAGAATCATGGTCTGATCAGGGACAGTCAGCATGGCTTTGTCATGGGCAGATCGTGTCTAACAAGCCTGATAGAGTTCTTTGAGGAGGTGACCAGGCATATAGATGAGGGTAATGCAGTGTATGTGATCTACGTGGATTTTAGTAAGGCATTTGACAAGGTTCCACACGGTAGGCCTATTTAGAAAGTTAGAAGGCATGGGATCCAGGGAAGTTTGGCCAGGTGGATTCAGAATTGGCTTGCCTGCAGAAGGCACAGGGTCGTGGTGGAGGGAGTACATTCAGATTGGAGGGTTGTGACTAGTGGTATCCCACAAGGATCTGTTCTGGGACCTCTACTTATGTGATTTTTATTAATGACCTGGATGTAGGGGTAGAAGTTTGTGTTGACAAGTTTGCAGATGACACAAAAGTTGGTGGCGTTGTAGATAGTGTAGAGGATTGTCGAAGATTGCAGAGAGACATTGATAGGATGCAGAAGTGGGCTGAGAAGTGGCAGATGGAGTTCAACCTGGAGAAGTGTGAGGTGGTACACTTTGGAAGGACAAACTCCAAGGCAGAGTACAAAGTAAATGGCAGGATACTTGTTAGTGTGGAGGAGCAGCGGGATCTGGGGGTACATGTCCACAGATCCCTGAAAGTTGCCTCACAGGTAGATAGGGTAATTAAGAAAGCTTATGGGGTGTTAGCTTTCATAAGTGGAGGGATAGAGTTTAAGAGACGCAATGTTATGATGCAGCTCTATAAAACTGCTTAGGCCACACTTGGAGTACTGTGTCCAGTTCTGGTTGCCTCACTGTAGGAAGGATGTGGAAGCATTGGAAAGGGTACTGAGGAGATTTACCAGGATGCTGCCTGGTTTAGAGAGTATGGATTATGATCAGAGATTAAGGGAGCTAGGGCTTTACTCTTTGGAGAGAAGGAGGTTGAGAGGAGACATGATAGAGGTGCACAAGATAGTAAGAGGAATAGACAGAGTGGACAGCCAGTGCCTCTTCCCGAGGACACCACTGCTCAGTACAAGAGGACATGGCTTTAAGGTAAGGGGAGGGAAGTTCAAGGGGGATATTAGAGGAAGGTTTTTCACTCAGAGAGTGGTTGGTGCGTGGAATGCACTGCCTGAGTCAGTGGTGGAGGCAGATACACTAGTGAAGTTTAAGAGACTACTAGGAGGAATTTCAGGTGGGGGGTTATATGGGAGGCTGGGTTTGAGGGTCAGCACAACATTGTGGGCCGAAGGGCCTGTAACGTGCTGTGTTGTTCTATGTATTGTGCTGTAGGTTTTCTATGTTTCTGAGGTCCCGATGGAGTACCTGGTAAGGTTGTGCCAACCAAATAGTGGGAATATTCAAGGACATTTTCAACCTCTCACTGCTATAGGTGGAAGTTCCCACGTGCTTCAAAAAGGCACCACTTATACCAGTGTCTAAGAAGAATAATGTGAGCTGCCTTAATGACTGTCGCCCAGTAGCACTCACATCTACAGTGATGAAATGCTTTGAGAGGTTGGTCATAACTAGATTGAATTCCTGCCTCAGCAAGGACCTGGACCCATTGAAATTTGCCTTTTGCCACAATAGGTCAATGGCAGATGCAATCTCAATGGCTCTCCACACAACTTTGTATCATCTGGACAGCACAAACACCTATGTCAGGATGCTGTTTGTCAACTATAGCTCAGCATTTAATACCATCGTTCCCACAATCCTGACTGAGAAGTTACAGACCCTGGGCTTCTGTACCTCCCTCTGCTATTGGATCCTCGACTTCCTAACCAGAAGACCACAATCTGTGTGGATTGGTGATAACATATCCTCCTCGCTGACGATCAACAGTGAAGCACCTCAGGAGTGGGTGCTTAGCCCACTGCTCTACTCTCTGTATACACATGACTGTGTGGCTAGGCATAGCTCAAATACCATCTATAAATTTGCTGATGATACAACCATTGTTGGTAGAATCTCAGATGGAGACAAGAGGGTGTACAGGAGTGAGAAATGCCAACAGTGGAGTGGTGTTGCAGCACCAACCTGGCACTCAACCTCAGTAAGATGAAAAAACTGATTGTGGACTTCAGGAAGGGTAAGACAAAGGAACACATACCAATTCTCATAGAGGGATCAGAAATGGAGAGAGTGAGCAGTTTCAAGTTTCTGGGTGTCAAGATCTCTGAGGACCTAACCTGGTCCCAACACATTGATGCAGTTATAAAGAAGGCAAGACAGCGACTATACTTAATTAGGAGTTTGAAGATATTTGGCATGTCAACAAATACATTCAAAAACTTCTGTAGTTGCACCGTGGAGAGCATTCTGACAGGCTGCACACTGGTATGGAGGGGCTACTGCACAGGACTGAAAGAAGCTGCAGAAGGTTGTAAATTTAGTCAGCTCCATCTTGGGTACTAGCCTACAAAGTACCCAGGACATCTTTAGGGAGTGGTGTCTCAGGAAGGCAGCGAACATTATTAAGGACCTCCAGCACCCAGGGCATTCCCTTTTCTCACTGTTACCATCAGGTAGGAGGTACAGAAGCTGGAAGCTTCTTCCCATCTACCACCCAATTCCTAAATGGACATTGAACCCTTGAACACTACCTCACTTTCTTAATATACTTTATTTCTGTTTTTTGTATGATTTAAAATCTATTCAATATGCATATTCAGTAATTGATTTACTTATTTATTTATTTTTATTATTTTGTTTTTTTTCTATATTATGTATTACATTGAACTGCTGCTGCTAAGTTAGCAAATTTCACAACACATGCCAGTGATAATAAACCTGATTCTGATTCTCAATATTATTAACTTATTTATTTTTAATTTGCCCAGTTTGCCCTATCTTGCATATTGGATGTATGTCAGTCATTGCTTATGTATAAGTTTTCATAAACTCTATTGTATTCCTTTAGTTTCCTGTAACTGACTACAAGAAAATAAATCTCAGGGTTGTATATGGCGACATATACTGTATGTACTTTGATAATAAACTTACATTCAATTTTGAACTGGCAGAGGGAAGATAGGCATCCCATATCTAAGTGGAGCACCAACTCAGAGGCCAGAGTCGCCTCTCCTTCCTGAAGAGGCTGAGATCCTTTGGCATATACAGGCCTCTCCTTCACATGTTCTACCAGTCTGTTGTTTCCAGTACAATCTTCTATGCAGTGGTGTGCTGGGACAGTGACATCAACACGGGTGATGCCGACAGGCTCAATAAACCGATTAGAAAGGCTGTTATCGGAGTCAAACTGGACACACTGGAGGCTGTGGTAGAACAAAGGACCCTATGGAAAATCCTGGCAATTCTGAAAAATGTTCTCACCCTCTGCATGCCACCTTGGTTGAACAGAGGAGCACTTTAGTAACAGACTGAGACAACTGTGCTGCTCTAAAGAGTGCGATATGAGGCCATTCTTACCCTCGGCCATCAGGCTGTATAATGAATCAACCAATAGCCGGGAAAGTGATAATTTCCCCTCCTGTAGGCCATTTGAGCTAACATAATTTTTATTCTTTCTTCCTTCTCTTCTAATATTTGTATATTTGTGCACCCATAACACACAGAAACAGTCCCTTTGGCCCATCTAGTCCATGCCAGACTATTCATTTGTATTGTCCTATCGACACACACCTGGACTATAGCCCTCCATACCTCTCCCATCTATGTACCTAACCAAACTTCTCTTAAATGTTGGAATCAAACCCACACTCACCATTTTCGCTGGCAACTCGTTCCACACTCACACCACCTCATGCCTGTCCTAAACATCTCGGCTTTCACCCTTAACCCATGACCTCTAGTCTAGTCTCACCCAATGTTGGTGGAAAAAGCCTGTTTGCATCCACCCTATTAATACCCCTCATAATTTTGTAATCAAATATCCCCTCATTCTCCTGCAATTCAAAGGAATTAAGTCCTAAGCCATTCAACCCGTACCTGTAACTCAGGTCCTCATGTCCTGGCGACATCCTTGCCTCTTCAGGACTGCAGTCCTTTCCTGCTGCAGAGGGCTTTCTCCAGCTCAGGGCCCCTCTTGCTGCTTTCAGATCAGCACGCTCCCACACAAACTGCTTTACTGTAAGACGCTGACGTCGCTGCTGTGTTTATGTTAAACTCAGCAGAGGTTTCACTTCCCAGAGCCCTGAGCCAGCACTGAGACCCACCCCCCACCCCCCCTGCCTTCCCCAGACCGAGTGTGTGAGTGTAATGTACAGAGCAGAGCAGAGCTGCGCATTTGTTTGAGTTTATCCTCTGGCTGGGACATTGCCAGGACCTTGTGTGGGAAGGTGCAGGCCCGCTATGTAAATAAGTTGTGTGGGAACTGTTGCTCTATGTAGGGAGAGGAGGGGAGGGGTGTGGGAAGTGAGAATGTCCAGTGACTGGGAGCGTGAGGAGTGAGGGGTCTCCCGACATGGGAGAATTAGGACCAGGATTCTGGGACAAAACTCTGCCATGGACGGTCCCAAGCCCGTCTGTGAAAGTAGGAGGGTTGGGCATGGGGCTACCAACCCCATCCTGTAAAAACCAGGTGCTACAGAAATGCCAACAGAAGCTCCAGCGTCCTCATCCCTGGGAGAGCCTGAAAGACTGGCCCAGGCCAGATACGATCATTGTGATGAATTCCTGAGGGCTCACGGAGCCTTCTCCCCACACTTATTAAAGTCACAGCCTCTCTCAGTGAACCCCGTGTATCTACCAAACATAGGACCGTACAGCACAGGAAAAGGCCCTTCAGCCCACAATGTCTGTGATTTCACTCTAAACCATCCTGCACATTAATGATCAAAGATTGGCTTTATTTGTCACATATACATTAAAGCATAGAGTGAAATGCGATGTTCGTGTCAGTGACCAACAGAACCGGAGGGTAGGCTGGGAGCAGGCCACAACCGTTGCTACACTTCCAGCACCAATATAGCAACTTACTAACCCTAACCGTTATGTCCTTGGACTGTGGGGGGAAACCAGAGCACACAGAGGAGACTCACAAACTCCTTACAGACAGAGGCAGGGATTGAACCCCAATTGCTGAGATTGTAAGGCAATAGGTAGTTAGATAGCGAGGAGTTTTTGGGTGTTAACTAGCCGCTGTGCTGCCATGCTGTCCACGTTCCATATTCCTTTATTCCCTTTCTGTGCACATGCCAGTCTAAATATCTCTTAGATGTTGCTAATGTATCTGCCTCGACCACCTCCCCTTCAAAGTTCAAAGTGAATTCATTATCAAAGTAAAATATGGCACCATTTACAATCCTGAGATGAGTTTTCTTGTAGGCATACTCAATAAATCCAATAATAATAGAATCAATGAAATACTGCACCAACTGGATGGACAGCCAGCGTGCAGACGACAAGAAATTGTGCAAATATGAAAAGCAAGAGACAAAAAAAGAAACAATAATGAATAAATAAACACTAAATATTGAAAACACGAGATGAAGAGTGAGTCCATTGATTGTGGGAACATTTCAGTGATGGGGCAAGTGAAGTTATCCCCTGTGGTTTATGAGCTTGATGACTGAGGGGTAATAACTGTTCCTGGTGTAGGACCTGAGGTTCCTGATGACAGCAGCAAGGGGAGGGCATGGCATGGATGCTGCTCTTGCTGCACATTCCAGGCACCCATCAATGTTAAAAAACATTGCAACTTCCCCCCTCACCTTAAATGTACACCCTCTAATATTTGACGTTTCTGCCCTGGGGAACAATCTCTGTCACTTTATAAGATTCTATCAGGTCTCCCATCACTGCTCCAGAGAAAACATCCCACCCTCCCATACAGCTCATGCCCTCTCATCCAGGCAGTATCCTGGGAAACCACTTCTCCACCCTCCATGAAGCCTACTTTCCTATGTAACCCCCTGACCTGCATGCACCCCCTGAGAGCTGGAATTGAACTGATGGATTGAATGGCCTCTTCCCATGCTAATGCACTGTGTCTACACGCCTCCCCCCCCCCCCCCACTGTTCTCTGTAGCCCACATTCATGGCCAGACCAAGCCTCCCCCCTGCTGGCAGAGAGAGTCACTGCACACAGGGTGAATTTGCCCATTGCCTGTGCTGTGGCATTTGACTGTGGGAACCACTCTCAGCAACACTCAGTGATGTAACAGGAGACGCGTTTATAATCCACTCCCCCCCCCCTCCAGAAAGGAGGAAGAGTTGAATTCTTGCCTTCCCGCGAAAAGCTGCCAGTTTTGACCCCCTGAATGTATTGGCTGTGATCAGTTTATATCTGCAGTGCATTCTGTGGGGTATTATTATATCCTGATTGGGGCACCCCCCCCCCATTCTAATGATCACAGCAGTGAAACTCCACTACTCTACTATCTAATTACTCAGAACTTTGGCTGGCTGAGTATGGTGTTTCCCACGCCTCCATTAACCTCACCCGATCTACCACGCTCCCTTGAATCTGATCACCGACCTGTTTCCCATGCTGCCTTGGAGTTTGCTGGGTTCACTGGAGAGTTTGATCAGCTGCGGCACGACTGAAATCATGTGAATTAAGTGAGTGTTGTGCTGTTAATGGGAATAACACACGATATTGTGGGAAATCTGCCAGTCTCTCCCCATCACTTACTGCAGAAAGTTCAGAAAGATTAGCTTTATTTGTCACACGTACAACAGAACTTACAGTGAAATGTTGTTTGCATCAGCAATGTGCTGGGGGCGGTCTGCAAGTGTCACCACCCTTCCAGCTCCAACATCGCATGCCCACAACTTACTAACCCTAACCCGTATGTCTTTGGAAAGTGGAGCCACGTGGTCACCCTTACAGACAGTGACAGGACTGGAACCCCGATCACCGGCACTATAAAGCCTGACGCTAACTGACTTTCTAATGTGCCACCCCACCTGATAGAGGCTTCTAAGATTATGAAAGACTTAGATACTGTAGACAGACAGAATCCCTTCCCCGGGGTAGAAATGTTTTTAAGTTATTTATTTACTTTTATTTAAAGATTCAGTATGGTAACAGCCCTTCCAGCCCAACGAACCCGCACCATCCATGTGATCAATTAACCTACTAACCGGTATGTCTTTGGAATGTGGGAGGAAACCCAAGTGTTCATAGGGAGAACGTACAAACTCCTTGCAGAAATTGAACCTGGAATGCTGTAATAACACGAATTACTGTGCTACTGTGCCGGCAGAGTTAGAGGAGGAGTATTTAAAGGTGACGTGAAGAGCAAGTTGTTTACACAGAGAGCGGTAGGTGCCTGGAATGGATTACTAGGGGTAGTGATGGAAACAGGTAGCTTGGGGGAGTTCTTAAATAGACACATGGAAGAAGTTATACAAGTGTGGGGGAAGATTAATACGCACTGGTCAAAGGGTACAAGGTGAAGGTGGCAAAGCCAGCAGAGGTGATGAGGATTGATTAGCGGTGAAGTAAGTGGTCAGACTGGAATACACAGCCAGGGACGAGTGGTGGCATGGACTCAATGGGCCAAATGGCCTGCTGTCATTCGATTGTCACTTTGTGGCAGGCTGGTTTTTCCCTGATTGAGACCAGGCCCAGGATAACACTCTGCACAAGCTCAGATAGTGAATGGTTACTTGCTCACGGGATAGACCACATCTTGATAGTCAGCCTCAATAGAGGCACTCGCCTCCCCACCATCGAGAACATATTCTAAAAGAGACATACCTCAAGAAAGCGGCATCCATCATTAGGGACCCTCACAATCTAGGTCATGCTTTCTTCTCATTGTCACCATCAGGGAGGATGTACAGGAGTCTGGAGACCCACAATCAATGTTTTACAAACAGCTTCTTCCCCTCTGTCATCAGATTTCTGAACAGTCCATGAACCCATGAATACCGTCTCACTATTTTAACCACAAGAGGTTCTACAGATGTTGAAATCCAGAGCAACAAACACAAAATGCTGGAGGAACTCAGTAGGTCAGGCAGCGTCTATGGAGAGGAATAAACAGTTTATGTTTCCCACTTCTTTTCCAGTTCTGGTGAAGATTCTTGGCCTGAAACCTCATTATTTTGCTCTCTTTTTGCACTATTTTATTTTATTTATATACACATTTTTAATTGTAACTTACAGTAATTTTTATGTATTGCACTGAACTGCTGTCACAAAACAATAAATTTCGTGACATTTATCAGTGATAATAAACCTGATTCAGCTGCAGATTCTGATGTCCTCTGTCTCTTCCCTGCAGCTCACTCATCCCTCTGTACGACGCTGACTCTGGGCTGCTGATCCTGGCTGGAAAGGTGAGCAGTGATGATCTGATCCTCACTTCCCCCATGGTCCAGGGTGTGTGTCAACACTTGTGGGCTGCCCCATCACCTCCTCGGACTGTCTTGGTTTTGAACTCGTACGATGCATTTCACTGCCTGTTTTGATTTTGTTCATTTGTGTTGTAGGAAAATTGGTGATTGTGGTCTTTCCATTACCATGATTGCTCTCGGTAAATGTTTCTATAGAAGTGGTTCTGGGCAGTGTCTTTAGAAGACGATTGACTTCAGCCTTTATCAATACTCTTCAGAGATTGTCTGCCTGGCATCAGTGGTCATGTAACCAGGACTTGTGATATGCACCAGCTGTTCATATGACCATCCACGCTTAACGTAACTTTGATCAGGGGCTAAGCAAGTGCTACACCTTGCCCGAGGATGACCTGCAGACTAGCGGAGAGAAGGAGCACCTTATGCCTCCTTTGGTAGAGACGTATCCCCAGACTGCCGCTCTCTGTTTTGATGCATACATGATAAATGAATCTGAGCTTGCCATATCAGGAGAGCTGAAACTGGCAAACGCAGAGGAACAAACTATCAGCAGTTCCCCTGTGAGACAGGAGGGCTGAAACTGGCAAACACAGAGGAACAAACTATCAGCAGTTCCCCTGTGAGACAGGAGGGCGTGGGTTCAAGCCA